>NC_133386.1:107235252-107876209 GCF_047511655.1 Castor canadensis
GAGCAGCGCCCTCCCACCCGGAACATCAGCCCAAAAAGCGGAATTAATTGCCTTGGCAGAGGCCCTGGAGAGGGCAAAAGGAAAGCGAGTCAATATCTACACCGATAGCCGCTATGCTTTCGGTACCATCCATGTCCACGGGGCCATCTATCGCGAAAGAGGATTCCGCACAGCAGAAGGAAAACATCTAAAGAACCTAGCCGAAGTCCAGCGTCTATTAATGGCAGTGGAAAAACCGAAGGCAGTGGCAGTGATGTATGTCCCAGGCCACCAGTCTGCCAAGACGCCGGAAGCTGTCGGTAACAACAGAGCAGATCAAGAAGCAAAGAGAGTAGCAATGGTGAGTCCTCCCATGGAGACAGGGCAACCTTCCACGGTTGCGGCGATAGACGTGCCGGTCCCAGAGCTCCCTCCGCTACCCCCCCGACCAGAATACTCCACAGAGGATTTCACTTGGATGAGAGCCCACTCCCCCTTTAGAGAAGGGGAAGACGGATGGAAAAGCGACTTGGAGGGCAAGTTAGTTCTGCCTGAAAAACTCGGACGATTCCTGTTGGCTAACTTACATAAGTCCACCCATTTGGGGCGGAGAAAATTACTAGACTTGTTGACATCTGCGCAGCTCCGATTTCCGAACCAGACCATAGCAGTCCGCCAAATTGTGGAAGATTGTGCCAGCTGCACAATCATGAAACCAGGACGAAGGGAGGGGCACCATACAGGTACTCGGGAACGGGGGAGGGCTCCGGGAAGAAGTTGGGAAGTGGATTTTACTGAGGTAAAACCGGGAAAGTTTGGGCACAAATATTTGCTGGTATTCATAGATACCTTTTCAGGCTGGGTGGAGGCTTTTCCTACAAAGAAGGAGACGAGTCAGGTAGTGGCAAAGGCTTTGCTAGAGGAAATCATACCCAGATATGGGGTGCCCGAGGCAATTGGGTCAGATAACGGTCCGGCTTTTGTTAGTAAGGTCCTGCAGGGACTAGCCCAGACTATGGGGGCCAATTGGAAGCTACATTGTGAATATAACCCCCAGAGCTCAGGGCAAGTAGAAAGGATGAATAGGACACTAAAGGAGACTTTAGCCAAATTGGCCCTGGAGACTGGCGGTGATTGGGTGACGCTCCTTCCCTTGGCCATCTTCCGAGTCCGGAACTCCCCCTATGTCCATGGGCTAACTCCCTTTGAGATCCTGTATGGGGCTCCACCCCCCATCATTCAGAGGACCTTAAGCCCAGAACTAGGTGATCTGGCCCCAAATTACCTGACCATGTTGCAGGCTTTAGCTAAAGTGCAACAACGGATTTGGCCCTTAATTCAAGCATACCACGCTGTTAAGAGGGACCCGGCTCCGGAACATGGCATAGTCCCGGGTGACATGGTATGGGTTAAAAGGCATCAGTCCAAAACCCTAGAGCCTAGATGGAAAGGACCTTATGTTGTACTGTTTACTACCCCTACCGCCCTCAAGGTTGATGGCATCGGACCTTGGATCCACCACTCCCACGTGCGTCGAGCCAATCATCAAAAACAAGAAGGGGTCAAGGAGTGGACTGTACGGCGGCACCCAGACAACCCATTAAAGCTAAAGCTTTTGTGGCCCCGGGAACATGCAGAGCCTTCAGGAGCAGCCACGGATGGGGTGGCTGATCGCTCTGATCTTGCTCAATGCCCAGAGCGGGAGCCTCGCAGAAACCAACCCTCACCAGCCCTATAAGCAAACCTGGATACTCACCGATGGGGAGACTCATACCACCCTCAACGAGACTACTCGCACTGCCCCCATAGGAACTTGGTGGCCGGAGCTTCAGTTCTGCTTCAGGGACATCAATCCTGCCTACAAGTCTACTGCCCCGGAGTCAGCCCGACGTTATGGGTTTTATGCCTGCCCCGGCCACAAAAAGAACCAGGAATGTGGGGGGATACAATACTCCTTCTGTAGGTCATGGGCATGTGTCACATCCAATGATAGTGAATGGAAATGGGGGATATCAAAATCAGACCTAGTCAAATTTGCCTTTGTAAATGGGATATTAAGGGGGCACAGAATTCCAATACCCACCCATAAATGCCAGCCCACGGATCTAGATAGAATCAAGGTCACTTTCACTGAAACTGGCAAGAAGGACACCCCTGGGTGGATACAAGGTAAGGTATGGGGACTTGTATTTTATAAATATGGTGGACATGCTGGCTCGACCATAGTGGTCAGATTAAAAATTGAGCCCATAGGGCCACCGTCCACAGCAGTAGGCCCCAATAAGGTACTTAGGCCGCCCAATGTAAAGCCATCTCCCCAACCTTCCACAACTCACCACCTTCCCTCAACCATAGCTCGGGCTAATGTTACAACTCCAAGACCATCAGAAACCAGCCCTCCCCTGGTGAGGCCCAGTCTCATGACCGCATCTAAAGACCCCCTCTGGGAGCTAGTGGTTGCTGCCTTCCTGACGTTAAACCACACCAACCCTAACATGACCAACTCCTGTTGGTTATGTTATGATGTGAGGCCCCCATTCTATGAGGCAATAGGGCTAAACACCACTCACGATACCTCATCTGAGGAAAACCCTACTCAATGTTCCTGGGGAGACCGTAAGAGAGGTCTGACCATACAGCAGGTAAACGGCCAAGGAACCTGCTTAGGAAAAGTGCCAAAGAACAGACGGGACTTATGTACTGTTATTAACGCCAGTTCTACCTGGGGAAATGCTATTAAATGGGTAATTCCAAAGGACAATGGGTGGTGGCTATGCTCGCGGTCCGGACTCACCCCATGCCTATCAACTAAGGTGTTTAACAGCTCTAAAGAATTCTGTGTTATAGTGGTTGTGCTGCCCCGCATCCTCTATCATTCGGAGGAAAGTCTATATTCATACTGGAATATAGGAACAGGTGAGAGAAAGAAGAGAGAGCCTATTTCTACACTAACCATTGCTACCCTACTTAGCCTAGGGGTGGCTGGGGCAGGGACCGGCATAGCCTCCCTGGCTACTCAACATAAAGGGATGTCTTCGCTGCGCGCAGCCATAGACGAAGATATAGAGAGAATAGAAACCTCCATTAGCCACCTAGAAAAATCCCTCACTTCTCTGTCTGAGGTAATACTTCAAAACCGACGAGGTCTGGACTTGTTGTTCCTCCAAAAAGGGGGACTATGCGTTGCTCTAGGGGAAGAATGTTGTTTTTACGCTGACCATACCGGAGTTGTTCGTGACTCCATGTCTAAACTCCGAAAGAGCCTGGAACAAAGAAAACGAGAAAAAGAGGCAGGGGAAAGCTGGTTCGAGTCTTGGTTTAACCAGTCCCCATGGTTGGCTACCCTTTTATCTGCACTGGCAGGGCCAATAATAATCATCCTACTGCTTGTTACCATAGGACCCTGGATTCTAAACCGACTTATGACTTTTGTCAAAAGTCGAATTAATACTATCCAACTTCTGGTCCTCCGCCAACAATATCAGGCTCTTCATCCTCTTGAGGATGATTCCTCAATTTAGGCCATAAGAAAGGGGGGAATGAAAGGAATAGGAGGTCTCAGCGGGCCCCAACCCCCTTGTTGGAGAAACCAGTACCAAACATCCCATGTAGATAAGATAAGCAATGCGGCAGGGCTCAGTTAGGGCATATAGAATGTGAGGAATGCAAGATGTGAGATACGAGCAAGATGTGAGGTACGAGCAAGATGTGAAGTACGTGCAGGATGTGCTCTCCCTGCTTGTCTAATGTTGATAACAAAAATATGCACGCCACTGCAGTCTATATAAGATTTCCCCCTAAGAGGCTCAGGGTCTTGCTTTCCTAACCGGTCCTGCGTGTCCGTGTGGGAGCTCGACCCTGGCTAGCCAGTCCAATAAACTCTGCTTTGTTGATTGCATTCACGCCTGGCTCTCTGTCTCTCGGGGGAATAGGATTCCGGGTCCTAACATTTGGAGGTCCCACCGAGATTTCATTTTCTCGAGAGACAGAACCTGCCTGCGAGAAAGCAGGGGCGATCCCAAGTCCTAGGCGTTGGGATCGGATCCCAGGCCCTCATTTGGAGGAACTTGAGTGTTCCATTTGGGCCGCGTCGGGGATTCGGCCAATCCCCAGGGAGATTCATTCTGGGAATCTTGCAAGGAGGACCACAGGGTCCTATTGGGAGAGGCTTTCCTCTCATTTGGGCTCGAGCATTTTAGGAACCCTGGCGCCAGGTGAAGAACTAATTGAGCTAGTCGACCGACCACCCGTCAAGTGGACGCCTTTCGGCCTGATATCCCAGTTCGACGGTGAGGAGGTTGAATGGGGTGCGCACCAGTGTGAGAGAAGGACCGGTCCGAGCGAGTGCTGGAGAGTGTTGTGTGTGTGTGGAATTATTGTTGCCTTTACCCTTTTTGTTCTATCTCTCTTGGTGTTTGAGTCTCCTTCCACAATGGGACAGGGACAAACAACCCCAAAGTCTCTGATCCTTTCTCACTTTCCAGAAGTTAAAGAAAGGGCCTTAAATGCGGGTCTGGTCATCAAGAAAGGTAAGTTCGACACCTTTTGTTCTGCAGAGTGGCCCACCTTTGGAGTCGGGTGGCCCATTCAAGGTTCCCTCTCCCTAGACCTGATCACTAAGGTTAAAGCAGTCAATTTTCAGCCAGACAATCGAGGCCATCCAGACCAAGTTCCTTACATTTTGGTTTGGGAGGATCTGGTGAGGAACCCTCCCCCTTGGTTAACAGTTTTTCTGACCCACCCCTCCAGTTCGGCCCCCGGGGATAAAACCCCAGTCACGCCCGCCTTGGTCATAAAGGAGGAGGAAAAACTTCCTCTTCCCACCTTGACCGGTCCTCAAATTAGGGCATCTCCTTCACCATCTCCGGTCTTACCAGAGAGTTCCCCCCTTTACCCATCCCTCGCAGGGGCAGAGGAAGATCGGCCGCCTCCATACGTGACTCCCCCTGGCCAAGCCAGTGCCCCGGAGGAGGAAATTTCCTCATCCTCCTCAACAGGACTGGCAGCAGGAGGAGGAATGGGTCGAAGACTTCGCCCCCGAGGGATCCGGGAAAGGGAGGGGGAAGACGGGCCCCCCTCATCAACACAGGGGGAGGAAACTGTCCCTACACTTCCAGTCCGGATGGTGGGCCAAGGGGGACCGGGAGGAGGGCAACAGTTTCAGTACTGGCCCTTCTCCTCCAGTGATCTATATAACTGGAGGACGCAGAACCCGCCCTTTTCTGAAGACCCCAAGTGTCTCATAGATCTCCTGGAGTCCATCATGCATACACACCGCCCCACTTGGGATGACTGTCATCAGCTGCTCAATACTCTTTTTACGACGGAGGAACGAGAGCGCATCCTCAACGAAGCGAGGAAGAACGTCTTGGGGGATAATGGGAGACCCACAACTCTCCAACCGGCCATAGACGAGGCTTTTCCCCTACGCCGCCCTGATTGGGATTTCGGGACCGCAGAAGGTAGGGAGCGTCTTCGGATCTACCGCCAGACTCTTATGGCCGGTCTCCGAGCGGCCGCTAGAAGGCCCACCAATTTTGCAAAAGTAAAAGCAGTCATTCAAGGGGAAAACGAAAGCCCAGCCGGTTTCTTAGAGCGCCTCCATGAGGCATACCGTCAGTACACCCCGATTGACCCTGAGGCGGACCTCCACCGGTCTGCTCTGGTACTCTCATTCATTAATCAGGCAGCCCCAGACATTAGGAGAAAACTCAATAAACAGGAAAACTTAGGGGAGATGACTATAAGGGAAATGCTACAGGTAGCAGAAAAGGTCTTTACCGCTAGGGAAACTCCAGAAGAAAGGGAGGAAAGACAGAGAAAGGAAGACAGGGAAGCCCAGGAGAAATTGAGAAAGGAGGACCGGGAGTTCCAGGCTAAGGAAAACCGAAAGCAACAGAGAGAAATGGCTCGTATTTTCCTAGCGGGTGTCCGGGACCAACCCAGAGGAGGGGGCCACGCCAGGACCCCGGATAAGGAACACTGTTTTTACTGTAAGGAAACGGGGCATTGGAAGAGAGAATGTCCTAAGTTAAAGGGAAGAAGAGGGTTTGGAAGGAGACCGGGGGAAAACAGGGAAAGGGAACGAGCAGTAGAGCAGGCCAGAGTCCTTCTAGCCGGAGAAGAGGACTGAAGGAGACGGGGCTCAGACCCCCTCCCCGAGTCCTGGGTAACAATGCATGTGGAAGGGAAGCCGATGGGGTTCATGGTGGATACCGGCGCCCAATATTCGGTTTTAAACAAGGCACATGGACCTTTGAACAAGGCACGAACAAGTGTTGTTCAGGGGGCCACCGGTACGCAGTTATGTACACGGACTACCAAAAGAAAGGTGAACTTAGGAAAACACCAGGTCACACACTCCTTCTTGGTCGTCCCTGAGAGCCCCGCTCCCCTGCTCGGACGGGACCTACTCACCAAAATAGGGGCCCATATCCATTTTGAACCAGATGGAATAATTGTGACTGATCGAGAAGGGAGCCCGATTCATGTCTTGTCCCTATCATTGGCTGACGAGCATCGTCTGTTTGAGAGTCAACAGGAACCAGGAGGGGACATGACTCATTGGGTAAAAAGATTTCCCACGGCCTGGGCGGAGACTGCGGGAACCGGCCTCGCCAAACACCTCCCGCCCGTAGTTATACAATTGAAGGCTTCTGCTCTCCCCATTCGGGTGAAACAGTATCCTATGCCTGAGGAGGCCCGAAGAGGCATAGCCCCTCATATCCACAGGCTAATAAAGGAAGGAGTACTGCGACCTTGTCAGTCTGCCTGGAATACTCCTCTGCTCCCCGTCCGAAAGCCGGGAAGCGGGGACTATAGGCCTGTGCAAGACCTACGAAAGGTAAACGAGCGGACGGAGGACATTCATCCCACCGTTCCGAATCCCTATACCTTGCTCAGCCACCTACCCCCCTCGCAAGTATGGTATACAACCCTTGATTTGAAAGATGCTTTCTTCAGCATTCCATTGTCAGAAATTAGTCAGCCGCTATTTGCTTTCGAATGGCAAGAAGATGGGGGCCAATCCGGACAGCTCACTTGGACCAGACTGCCGCAAGGATTTAAAAACTCTCCCACCCTGTTTAATGAGGCCCTGAGCCAGGACCTGGAACCTTTTCGTCGGAGCCACCCACGAGTCACTCTATTACAGTATGTTGATGACTTAGAGAGGAGTGCATCAAGGCTACTGAACACCTGCTAACGGAATTAGGTGAGCTGGGGTATCGGGCAAGTGCCAAGAAAACTCACATCTGTAAAAGGTCAGTGACATATTTGGGTTATCGGATTGCAGATGGGGCAAGGTGGCTGACTGATGCCATGAAACAGACTATTCTGGCTATCCCATCCCCGACATCCACTAGGGGGGTGAGAGAATTCCTGGGCTCCGCGGGGTTCTGTAGACTCTGGATTCCAGGATTTGCGGAAATAGCCAGACCCCTATATGAGGCCACCAAAGAAGCTCCAGATTGGAGTTGGGGAGAGAGAGAACAACAGGCCTTTGATCAGCTAAAAGACGCTCTTTTGCAGGCCCCTGCCTTAGCCTTGCCAGATCCTACAAGACCATTCACTCTGTTTGTAGATGAGAAAAAGGGCGTAGCCAAAGGAGTCTTGACCCAACAGCTAGGTCCCTGGAAGAGACCAGTGGCATACTTTTCCAAGAAATTAGACGCAGTAGCGGCAGGATGGCCCCCCTGCCTCCGCATCATAGCGGCCATTGCCGTGCTGGTGAGAGAAGCCGATAAACTAACCTTTGGACAGGCCCTCTGGGTAACGGCCCCTCACCCGGTGGAGGGAATCCTTAAACAACCCCCTGGGAAATGGATGACGAATGCCAGGCTCACCCATTACCAGGGGCTCTTGTTGGATTCCCCTCGGATCACATTCACAGATCCCGTAATCCTGAACCCTGCCACCTTGTTGCCTAACCCGGAACTGCAGACACCTGTCCATAACTGCAAAGAATTCCTCTCCGAAGTTACACAGGTACGGGCTGACCTAAAGGATACCCCCCTGTCCGGCTGCAAATTAAACTGGTACACGGATGGAAGCAGTTTTTTCCAAGATGGAGCCCGAAGGGCAGGGGCAGCTGTAGTCGACCAAGAAGGAAATACGGTATGGAGCAGCGCCCTCCCACCCGGAACATCAGCCCAAAAAGCGGAATTAATTGCCTTGGCAGAGGCCCTGGAGAGGGCAAAAGGAAAGCGAGTCAATATCTACACCGATAGCCGCTATGCTTTCGGTACCATCCATGTCCACGGGGCCATCTATCGCGAAAGAGGATTCCGCACAGCAGAAGGAAAACATCTAAAGAACCTAGCCGAAGTCCAGCGTCTATTAATGGCAGTGGAAAAACCGAAGGCAGTGGCAGTGATGTATGTCCCAGGCCACCAGTCTGCCAAGACGCCGGAAGCTGTCGGTAACAACAGAGCAGATCAAGAAGCAAAGAGAGTAGCAATGGTGAGTCCTCCCATGGAGACAGGGCAACCTTCCACGGTTGCGGCGATAGACGTGCCGGTCCCAGAGCTCCCTCCGCTACCCCCCCGACCAGAATACTCCACAGAGGATTTCACTTGGATGAGAGCCCACTCCCCCTTTAGAGAAGGGGAAGACGGATGGAAAAGCGACTTGGAGGGCAAGTTAGTTCTGCCTGAAAAACTCGGACGATTCCTGTTGGCTAACTTACATAAGTCCACCCATTTGGGGCGGAGAAAATTACTAGACTTGTTGACATCTGCGCAGCTCCGATTTCCGAACCAGACCATAGCAGTCCGCCAAATTGTGGAAGATTGTGCCAGCTGCACAATCATGAAACCAGGACGAAGGGAGGGGCACCATACAGGTACTCGGGAACGGGGGAGGGCTCCGGGAAGAAGTTGGGAAGTGGATTTTACTGAGGTAAAACCGGGAAAGTTTGGGCACAAATATTTGCTGGTATTCATAGATACCTTTTCAGGCTGGGTGGAGGCTTTTCCTACAAAGAAGGAGACGAGTCAGGTAGTGGCAAAGGCTTTGCTAGAGGAAATCATACCCAGATATGGGGTGCCCGAGGCAATTGGGTCAGATAACGGTCCGGCTTTTGTTAGTAAGGTCCTGCAGGGACTAGCCCAGACTATGGGGGCCAATTGGAAGCTACATTGTGAATATAACCCCCAGAGCTCAGGGCAAGTAGAAAGGATGAATAGGACACTAAAGGAGACTTTAGCCAAATTGGCCCTGGAGACTGGCGGTGATTGGGTGACGCTCCTTCCCTTGGCCATCTTCCGAGTCCGGAACTCCCCCTATGTCCATGGGCTAACTCCCTTTGAGATCCTGTATGGGGCTCCACCCCCCATCATTCAGAGGACCTTAAGCCCAGAACTAGGTGATCTGGCC
Organism: Castor canadensis; assembly: GCF_047511655.1. Lineage (NCBI taxonomy): Eukaryota > Metazoa > Chordata > Mammalia > Rodentia > Castoridae > Castor > Castor canadensis. The sequence goes on from NC_133386.1 coordinate 107,244,607, forward strand.
CCAAATTACCTGACCATGTTGCAGGCTTTAGCTAAAGTGCAACAACGGATTTGGCCCTTAATTCAAGCATACCACGCTGTTAAGAGGGACCCGGCTCCGGAACATGGCATAGTCCCGGGTGACATGGTATGGGTTAAAAGGCATCAGTCCAAAACCCTAGAGCCTAGATGGAAAGGACCTTATGTTGTACTGTTTACTACCCCTACCGCCCTCAAGGTTGATGGCATCGGACCTTGGATCCACCACTCCCACGTGCGTCGAGCCAATCATCAAAAACAAGAAGGGGTCAAGGAGTGGACTGTACGGCGGCACCCAGACAACCCATTAAAGCTAAAGCTTTTGTGGCCCCGGGAACATGCAGAGCCTTCAGGAGCAGCCACGGATGGGGTGGCTGATCGCTCTGATCTTGCTCAATGCCCAGAGCGGGAGCCTCGCAGAAACCAACCCTCACCAGCCCTATAAGCAAACCTGGATACTCACCGATGGGGAGACTCATACCACCCTCAACGAGACTACTCGCACTGCCCCCATAGGAACTTGGTGGCCGGAGCTTCAGTTCTGCTTCAGGGACATCAATCCTGCCTACAAGTCTACTGCCCCGGAGTCAGCCCGACGTTATGGGTTTTATGCCTGCCCCGGCCACAAAAAGAACCAGGAATGTGGGGGGATACAATACTCCTTCTGTAGGTCATGGGCATGTGTCACATCCAATGATAGTGAATGGAAATGGGGGATATCAAAATCAGACCTAGTCAAATTTGCCTTTGTAAATGGGATATTAAGGGGGCACAGAATTCCAATACCCACCCATAAATGCCAGCCCACGGATCTAGATAGAATCAAGGTCACTTTCACTGAAACTGGCAAGAAGGACACCCCTGGGTGGATACAAGGTAAGGTATGGGGACTTGTATTTTATAAATATGGTGGACATGCTGGCTCGACCATAGTGGTCAGATTAAAAATTGAGCCCATAGGGCCACCGTCCACAGCAGTAGGCCCCAATAAGGTACTTAGGCCGCCCAATGTAAAGCCATCTCCCCAACCTTCCACAACTCACCACCTTCCCTCAACCATAGCTCGGGCTAATGTTACAACTCCAAGACCATCAGAAACCAGCCCTCCCCTGGTGAGGCCCAGTCTCATGACCGCATCTAAAGACCCCCTCTGGGAGCTAGTGGTTGCTGCCTTCCTGACGTTAAACCACACCAACCCTAACATGACCAACTCCTGTTGGTTATGTTATGATGTGAGGCCCCCATTCTATGAGGCAATAGGGCTAAACACCACTCACGATACCTCATCTGAGGAAAACCCTACTCAATGTTCCTGGGGAGACCGTAAGAGAGGTCTGACCATACAGCAGGTAAACGGCCAAGGAACCTGCTTAGGAAAAGTGCCAAAGAACAGACGGGACTTATGTACTGTTATTAACGCCAGTTCTACCTGGGGAAATGCTATTAAATGGGTAATTCCAAAGGACAATGGGTGGTGGCTATGCTCGCGGTCCGGACTCACCCCATGCCTATCAACTAAGGTGTTTAACAGCTCTAAAGAATTCTGTGTTATAGTGGTTGTGCTGCCCCGCATCCTCTATCATTCGGAGGAAAGTCTATATTCATACTGGAATATAGGAACAGGTGAGAGAAAGAAGAGAGAGCCTATTTCTACACTAACCATTGCTACCCTACTTAGCCTAGGGGTGGCTGGGGCAGGGACCGGCATAGCCTCCCTGGCTACTCAACATAAAGGGATGTCTTCGCTGCGCGCAGCCATAGACGAAGATATAGAGAGAATAGAAACCTCCATTAGCCACCTAGAAAAATCCCTCACTTCTCTGTCTGAGGTAATACTTCAAAACCGACGAGGTCTGGACTTGTTGTTCCTCCAAAAAGGGGGACTATGCGTTGCTCTAGGGGAAGAATGTTGTTTTTACGCTGACCATACCGGAGTTGTTCGTGACTCCATGTCTAAACTCCGAAAGAGCCTGGAACAAAGAAAACGAGAAAAAGAGGCAGGGGAAAGCTGGTTCGAGTCTTGGTTTAACCAGTCCCCATGGTTGGCTACCCTTTTATCTGCACTGGCAGGGCCAATAATAATCATCCTACTGCTTGTTACCATAGGACCCTGGATTCTAAACCGACTTATGACTTTTGTCAAAAGTCGAATTAATACTATCCAACTTCTGGTCCTCCGCCAACAATATCAGGCTCTTCATCCTCTTGAGGATGATTCCTCAATTTAGGCCATAAGAAAGGGGGGAATGAAAGGAATAGGAGGTCTCAGCGGGCCCCAACCCCCTTGTTGGAGAAACCAGTACCAAACATCCCATGTAGATAAGATAAGCAATGCGGCAGGGCTCAGTTAGGGCATATAGAATGTGAGGAATGCAAGATGTGAGATACGAGCAAGATGTGAGGTACGAGCAAGATGTGAAGTACGTGCAGGATGTGCTCTCCCTGCTTGTCTAATGTTGATAACAAAAATATGCACGCCACTGCAGTCTATATAAGATTTCCCCCTAAGAGGCTCAGGGTCTTGCTTTCCTAACCGGTCCTGCGTGTCCGTGTGGGAGCTCGACCCTGGCTAGCCAGTCCAATAAACTCTGCTTTGTTGATTGCATTCACGCCTGGCTCTCTGTCTCTCGGGGGAATAGGATTCCGGGTCCTAACATTTGGAGGTCCCACCGAGATTTCATTTTCTCGAGAGACAGAACCTGCCTGCGAGAAAGCAGGGGCGATCCCAAGTCCTAGGCGTTGGGATCGGATCCCAGGCCCTCATTTGGAGGAACTTGAGTGTTCCATTTGGGCCGCGTCGGGGATTCGGCCAATCCCCAGGGAGATTCATTCTGGGAATCTTGCAAGGAGGACTACAGGGTCCTATTGGGAGAGGCTTTCCTCTCATTTGGGCTCGAGCATTTTAGGAACCCTGGCGCCAGGTGAAGAACTAATTGAGCTAGTCGACCGACCACCCGTCAAGTGGACGCCTTTCGGCCTGATATCCCAGTTCGACGGTGAGGAGGTTGAATGGGGTGCGCACCAGTGTGAGAGAAGGACCGGTCCGAGCGAGTGCTGGAGAGTGTTGTGTGTGTGTGGAATTATTGTTGCCTTTACCCTTTTTGTTCTATCTCTCTTGGTGTTTGAGTCTCCTTCCACAATGGGACAGGGACAAACAACCCCAAAGTCTCTGATCCTTTCTCACTTTCCAGAAGTTAAAGAAAGGGCCTTAAATGCGGGTCTGGTCATCAAGAAAGGTAAGTTCGACACCTTTTGTTCTGCAGAGTGGCCCACCTTTGGAGTCGGGTGGCCCATTCAAGGTTCCCTCTCCCTAGACCTGATCACTAAGGTTAAAGCAGTCAATTTTCAGCCAGACAATCGAGGCCATCCAGACCAAGTTCCTTACATTTTGGTTTGGGAGGATCTGGTGAGGAACCCTCCCCCTTGGTTAACAGTTTTTCTGACCCACCCCTCCAGTTCGGCCCCCGGGGATAAAACCCCAGTCACGCCCGCCTTGGTCATAAAGGAGGAGGAAAAACTTCCTCTTCCCACCTTGACCGGTCCTCAAATTAGGGCATCTCCTTCACCATCTCCGGTCTTACCAGAGAGTTCCCCCCTTTACCCATCCCTCGCAGGGGCAGAGGAAGATCGGCCGCCTCCATACGTGACTCCCCCTGGCCAAGCCAGTGCCCCGGAGGAGGAAATTTCCTCATCCTCCTCAACAGGACTGGCAGCAGGAGGAGGAATGGGTCGAAGACTTCGCCCCCGAGGGATCCGGGAAAGGGAGGGGGAAGACGGGCCCCCCTCATCAACACAGGGGGAGGAAACTGTCCCTACACTTCCAGTCCGGATGGTGGGCCAAGGGGGACCGGGAGGAGGGCAACAGTTTCAGTACTGGCCCTTCTCCTCCAGTGATCTATATAACTGGAGGACGCAGAACCCGCCCTTTTCTGAAGACCCCAAGTGTCTCATAGATCTCCTGGAGTCCATCATGCATACACACCGCCCCACTTGGGATGACTGTCATCAGCTGCTCAATACTCTTTTTACGACGGAGGAACGAGAGCGCATCCTCAACGAAGCGAGGAAGAACGTCTTGGGGGATAATGGGAGACCCACAACTCTCCAACCGGCCATAGACGAGGCTTTTCCCCTACGCCACCCTGATTGGGATTTCGGGACCGCAGAAGGTAGGGAGCGTCTTCGGATCTACCGCCAGACTCTTATGGCCGGTCTCCGAGCGGCCGCTAGAAGGCCCACCAATTTTGCAAAAGTAAAAGCAGTCATTCAAGGGGAAAACGAAAGCCCAGCCGGTTTCTTAGAGCGCCTCCATGAGGCATACCGTCAGTACACCCCGATTGACCCTGAGGCGGACCTCCACCGGTCTGCTCTGGTACTCTCATTCATTAATCAGGCAGCCCCAGACATTAGGAGAAAACTCAATAAACAGGAAAACTTAGGGGAGATGACTATAAGGGAAATGCTACAGGTAGCAGAAAAGGTCTTTACCGCTAGGGAAACTCCAGAAGAAAGGGAGGAAAGACAGAGAAAGGAAGACAGGGAAGCCCAGGAGAAATTGAGAAAGGAGGACCGGGAGTTCCAGGCTAAGGAAAACCGAAAGCAACAGAGAGAAATGGCTCGTATTTTCCTAGCGGGTGTCCGGGACCAACCCAGAGGAGGGGGCCACGCCAGGACCCCGGATAAGGAACACTGTTTTTACTGTAAGGAAACGGGGCATTGGAAGAGAGAATGTCCTAAGTTAAAGGGAAGAAGAGGGTTTGGAAGGAGACCGGGGGAAAACAGGGAAAGGGAACGAGCAGTAGAGCAGGCCAGAGTCCTTCTAGCCGGAGAAGAGGACTGAAGGAGACGGGGCTCAGACCCCCTCCCCGAGTCCTGGGTAACAATGCATGTGGAAGGGAAGCCGATGGGGTTCATGGTGGATACCGGCGCCCAATATTCGGTTTTAAACAAGGCACATGGACCTTTGAACAAGGCACGAACAAGTGTTGTTCAGGGGGCCACCGGTACGCAGTTATGTACACGGACTACCAAAAGAAAGGTGAACTTAGGAAAACACCAGGTCACACACTCCTTCTTGGTCGTCCCTGAGAGCCCCGCTCCCCTGCTCGGACGGGACCTACTCACCAAAATAGGGGCCCATATCCATTTTGAACCAGATGGAATAATTGTGACTGATCGAGAAGGGAGCCCGATTCATGTCTTGTCCCTATCATTGGCTGACGAGCATCGTCTGTTTGAGAGTCAACAGGAACCAGGAGGGGACATGACTCATTGGGTAAAAAGATTTCCCACGGCCTGGGCGGAGACTGCGGGAACCGGCCTCGCCAAACACCTCCCGCCCGTAGTTATACAATTGAAGGCTTCTGCTCTCCCCATTCGGGTGAAACAGTATCCTATGCCTGAGGAGGCCCGAAGAGGCATAGCCCCTCATATCCACAGGCTAATAAAGGAAGGAGTACTGCGACCTTGTCAGTCTGCCTGGAATACTCCTCTGCTCCCCGTCCGAAAGCCGGGAAGCGGGGACTATAGGCCTGTGCAAGACCTACGAAAGGTAAACGAGCGGACGGAGGACATTCATCCCACCGTTCCGAATCCCTATACCTTGCTCAGCCACCTACCCCCCTCGCAAGTATGGTATACAACCCTTGATTTGAAAGATGCTTTCTTCAGCATTCCATTGTCAGAAATTAGTCAGCCGCTATTTGCTTTCGAATGGCAAGAAGATGGGGGCCAATCCGGACAGCTCACTTGGACCAGACTGCCGCAAGGATTTAAAAACTCTCCCACCCTGTTTAATGAGGCCCTGAGCCAGGACCTGGAACCTTTTCGTCGGAGCCACCCACGAGTCACTCTATTACAGTATGTTGATGACTTAGAGAGGAGTGCATCAAGGCTACTGAACACCTGCTAACGGAATTAGGTGAGCTGGGGTATCGGGCAAGTGCCAAGAAAACTCACATCTGTAAAAGGTCAGTGACATATTTGGGTTATCGGATTGCAGATGGGGCAAGGTGGCTGACTGATGCCATGAAACAGACTATTCTGGCTATCCCATCCCCGACATCCACTAGGGGGGTGAGAGAATTCCTGGGCTCCGCGGGGTTCTGTAGACTCTGGATTCCAGGATTTGCGGAAATAGCCAGACCCCTATATGAGGCCACCAAAGAAGCTCCAGATTGGAGTTGGGGAGAGAGAGAACAACAGGCCTTTGATCAGCTAAAAGACGCTCTTTTGCAGGCCCCTGCCTTAGCCTTGCCAGATCCTACAAGACCATTCACTCTGTTTGTAGATGAGAAAAAGGGCGTAGCCAAAGGAGTCTTGACCCAACAGCTAGGTCCCTGGAAGAGACCAGTGGCATACTTTTCCAAGAAATTAGACGCAGTAGCGGCAGGATGGCCCCCCTGCCTCCGCATCATAGCGGCCATTGCCGTGCTGGTGAGAGAAGCCGATAAACTAACCTTTGGACAGGCCCTCTGGGTAACGGCCCCTCACCCGGTGGAGGGAATCCTTAAACAACCCCCTGGGAAATGGATGACGAATGCCAGGCTCACCCATTACCAGGGGCTCTTGTTGGATTCCCCTCGGATCACATTCACAGATCCCGTAATCCTGAACCCTGCCACCTTGTTGCCTAACCCGGAACTGCAGACACCTGTCCATAACTGCAAAGAATTCCTCTCCGAAGTTACACAGGTACGGGCTGACCTAAAGGATACCCCCCTGTCCGGCTGCAAATTAAACTGGTACACGGATGGAAGCAGTTTTTTCCAAGATGGAGCCCGAAGGGCAGGGGCAGCTGTAGTCGACCAAGAAGGAAATACGGTATGGAGCAGCGCCCTCCCACCCGGAACATCAGCCCAAAAAGCGGAATTAATTGCCTTGGCAGAGGCCCTGGAGAGGGCAAAAGGAAAGCGAGTCAATATCTACACCGATAGCCGCTATGCTTTCGGTACCATCCATGTCCACGGGGCCATCTATCGCGAAAGAGGATTCCGCACAGCAGAAGGAAAACATCTAAAGAACCTAGCCGAAGTCCAGCGTCTATTAATGGCAGTGGAAAAACCGAAGGCAGTGGCAGTGATGTATGTCCCAGGCCACCAGTCTGCCAAGACGCCGGAAGCTGTCGGTAACAACAGAGCAGATCAAGAAGCAAAGAGAGTAGCAATGGTGAGTCCTCCCATGGAGACAGGGCAACCTTCCACGGTTGCGGCGATAGACGTGCCGGTCCCAGAGCTCCCTCCGCTACCCCCCCGACCAGAATACTCCACAGAGGATTTCACTTGGATGAGAGCCCACTCCCCCTTTAGAGAAGGGGAAGACGGATGGAAAAGCGACTTGGAGGGCAAGTTAGTTCTGCCTGAAAAACTCGGACGATTCCTGTTGGCTAACTTACATAAGTCCACCCATTTGGGGCGGAGAAAATTACTAGACTTGTTGACATCTGCGCAGCTCCGATTTCCGAACCAGACCATAGCAGTCCGCCAAATTGTGGAAGATTGTGCCAGCTGCACAATCATGAAACCAGGACGAAGGGAGGGGCACCATACAGGTACTCGGGAACGGGGGAGGGCTCCGGGAAGAAGTTGGGAAGTGGATTTTACTGAGGTAAAACCGGGAAAGTTTGGGCACAAATATTTGCTGGTATTCATAGATACCTTTTCAGGCTGGGTGGAGGCTTTTCCTACAAAGAAGGAGACGAGTCAGGTAGTGGCAAAGGCTTTGCTAGAGGAAATCATACCCAGATATGGGGTGCCCGAGGCAATTGGGTCAGATAACGGTCCGGCTTTTGTTAGTAAGGTCCTGCAGGGACTAGCCCAGACTATGGGGGCCAATTGGAAGCTACATTGTGAATATAACCCCCAGAGCTCAGGGCAAGTAGAAAGGATGAATAGGACACTAAAGGAGACTTTAGCCAAATTGGCCCTGGAGACTGGCGGTGATTGGGTGACGCTCCTTCCCTTGGCCATCTTCCGAGTCCGGAACTCCCCCTATGTCCATGGGCTAACTCCCTTTGAGATCCTGTATGGGGCTCCACCCCCCATCATTCAGAGGACCTTAAGCCCAGAACTAGGTGATCTGGCCCCAAATTACCTGACCATGTTGCAGGCTTTAGCTAAAGTGCAACAACGGATTTGGCCCTTAATTCAAGCATACCACGCTGTTAAGAGGGACCCGGCTCCGGAACATGGCATAGTCCCGGGTGACATGGTATGGGTTAAAAGGCATCAGTCCAAAACCCTAGAGCCTAGATGGAAAGGACCTTATGTTGTACTGTTTACTACCCCTACCGCCCTCAAGGTTGATGGCATCGGACCTTGGATCCACCACTCCCACGTGCGTCGAGCCAATCATCAAAAACAAGAAGGGGTCAAGGAGTGGACTGTACGGCGGCACCCAGACAACCCATTAAAGCTAAAGCTTTTGTGGCCCCGGGAACATGCAGAGCCTTCAGGAGCAGCCACGGATGGGGTGGCTGATCGCTCTGATCTTGCTCAATGCCCAGAGCGGGAGCCTCGCAGAAACCAACCCTCACCAGCCCTATAAGCAAACCTGGATACTCACCGATGGGGAGACTCATACCACCCTCAACGAGACTACTCGCACTGCCCCCATAGGAACTTGGTGGCCGGAGCTTCAGTTCTGCTTCAGGGACATCAATCCTGCCTACAAGTCTACTGCCCCGGAGTCAGCCCGACGTTATGGGTTTTATGCCTGCCCCGGCCACAAAAAGAACCAGGAATGTGGGGGGATACAATACTCCTTCTGTAGGTCATGGGCATGTGTCACATCCAATGATAGTGAATGGAAATGGGGGATATCAAAATCAGACCTAGTCAAATTTGCCTTTGTAAATGGGATATTAAGGGGGCACAGAATTCCAATACCCACCCATAAATGCCAGCCCACGGATCTAGATAGAATCAAGGTCACTTTCACTGAAACTGGCAAGAAGGACACCCCTGGGTGGATACAAGGTAAGGTATGGGGACTTGTATTTTATAAATATGGTGGACATGCTGGCTCGACCATAGTGGTCAGATTAAAAATTGAGCCCATAGGGCCACCGTCCACAGCAGTAGGCCCCAATAAGGTACTTAGGCCGCCCAATGTAAAGCCATCTCCCCAACCTTCCACAACTCACCACCTTCCCTCAACCATAGCTCGGGCTAATGTTACAACTCCAAGACCATCAGAAACCAGCCCTCCCCTGGTGAGGCCCAGTCTCATGACCGCATCTAAAGACCCCCTCTGGGAGCTAGTGGTTGCTGCCTTCCTGACGTTAAACCACACCAACCCTAACATGACCAACTCCTGTTGGTTATGTTATGATGTGAGGCCCCCATTCTATGAGGCAATAGGGCTAAACACCACTCACGATACCTCATCTGAGGAAAACCCTACTCAATGTTCCTGGGGAGACCGTAAGAGAGGTCTGACCATACAGCAGGTAAACGGCCAAGGAACCTGCTTAGGAAAAGTGCCAAAGAACAGACGGGACTTATGTACTGTTATTAACGCCAGTTCTACCTGGGGAAATGCTATTAAATGGGTAATTCCAAAGGACAATGGGTGGTGGCTATGCTCGCGGTCCGGACTCACCCCATGCCTATCAACTAAGGTGTTTAACAGCTCTAAAGAATTCTGTGTTATAGTGGTTGTGCTGCCCCGCATCCTCTATCATTCGGAGGAAAGTCTATATTCATACTGGAATATAGGAACAGGTGAGAGAAAGAAGAGAGAGCCTATTTCTACACTAACCATTGCTACCCTACTTAGCCTAGGGGTGGCTGGGGCAGGGACCGGCATAGCCTCCCTGGCTACTCAACATAAAGGGATGTCTTCGCTGCGCGCAGCCATAGACGAAGATATAGAGAGAATAGAAACCTCCATTAGCCACCTAGAAAAATCCCTCACTTCTCTGTCTGAGGTAGTACTTCAAAACCGACGAGGTCTGGACTTGTTGTTCCTCCAAAAAGGGGGACTATGCGTTGCTCTAGGGGAAGAATGTTGTTTTTACGCTGACCATACCGGAGTTGTTCGTGACTCCATGTCTAAACTCCGAAAGAGCCTGGAACAAAGAAAACGAGAAAAAGAGGCAGGGGAAAGCTGGTTCGAGTCTTGGTTTAACAAGTCCCCATGGTTGGCTACCCTTTTATCTGCACTGGCAGGGCCAATAATAATCATCCTACTGCTTGTTACCATAGGACCCTGGATTCTAAACCGACTTATGACTTTTGTCAAAAGTCGAATTAATACTATCCAACTTCTGGTCCTCCGCCAACAATATCAGGCTCTTCATCCTCTTGAGGATGATTCCTCAATTTAGGCCATAAGAAAGGGGGGAATGTCGTATGTTCTCCCTCATATGTGGACATTAGATCAAGGGCAAACACAACAAGGGGATTGGACTATGAGCACATGATAAAAGCGAGAGCACACAAGGGAGGGGTGAGGATAGGTAAGACACCTAAAAAACTAGCTAGCATTTGTTGCCCTTAACGCAGAGAAACTAAAACAGATACCTTAAAGCAACTGAGGCCAATAGGAAAAGGGGACCAGGAACTAGAGAAAAGGTTAGATCAAAAAGAATTAACCTAGAAGGTAACACCCCCACACAGGAAATCAATGTGAGTCAATGCCCTGTATAGCTATCCTTATCTCAACCAGCAAAACCCCTTGTTCCTTCCTATTATTGCTTATACTCTCTCTACAACAAAATTAGAGATAAGGGCAAAATAGTTTCTGCTGGGTTTTGAGGTGGGGAGCGGTAGGGGGTGGATTGGGTGGTAAGGGAGGGGGTGGGGGCAGGGGGGAGAAATGAACCAAGCCTTGTATGCACATATGAATAATAAAAGAAAAATGAAAAAAAAAAAAAAAAAAAAAAAAGAAAGGGGGGAATGAAAGGAATAGGAGGTCTCAGCGGGCCCCAACCCCCTTGTTGGAGAAACCAGTACCAAACATCCCATGTAGATAAGATAAGCAATGCGGCAGGGTCAGTTAGGGCATATAGAATGTGAGGAATGCAAGATGTGAGATACGAGCAAGATGTGAGGTACGAGCAAGATGTGAAGTACGTGCAAGATGTGCTCTCCCTGCTTGTCTAATGTTGATAACAAAAATATGCACGCCACTGCAGTCTACATAAGATTTCCCCCTAAGAGGCTCAGGGTCTTGCTTTCCTAACCGGTCCTGGGTGTCCGTGTGGGAGCTCGACCCTGGCTAGCCAGTCCAATAAACTCTGCTTTGTTGATTGCATTCACGCCTGGCTCTCTGTCTCTCAGGGGAATAGGATTCCGGGTCCTAACAAGCGTATTGCCTTAAACAACACACACAATTCTCAAACTTAAACAAGCTGCTTCTAACATTAATTGTTTTCCTAGAAAAGCTACAGTTTTTCTCCATTCACTTGAAACAGGCTGTTTTGCACAAAGTTGATATGCTTCACCTTTGAAAACGCTGACAGTCAGGAAAGGTTCTTTTCAAAGGCTAACTCGGTTCACCATGCATAACAAGGTGAAAGGCCCTCTTGCTTGTAACACTAATGCTTCTCTTACAGAGCTGCAGTGATTCTCCCCTTCACTTGAATGGGGTGATTCAGCAAGAAAGGTGAAGTTGCTCATCCAGGAAAACACTGAGAGGTAGGCAGTACTCCTTTAAAGAGCAAACTCAATTCACCATACTACCCATGTTGCTAGACCCTCTTGTTTGAGAAGTAGGCAGAATTCCTTTAAAGAGCAAAATGCATTCACAATACTACCCATGTTGCTAGACCCTCTGTTTTCTAACATTAAAGATTCTCTTACAAACCTGCAGTTTTTCTAACATTTACTTGTATGCGGTGATTTTGCTCAAGGTTTATGTTCCTCACAGAAGAAAACGCTGAAAGTTGGGCCGCGTTCCTTTCATACACTAACACAGTTCACCATGCTTAACAAGGTGCAAGACCCTCTTGCTAATACAAGAGCTGCAGTGCTTCTCCCTTTCACTTGAATGGGAAGATTCAGCAGAAAGGTGATGTTGCTGATCGAGGAAAACACTGAGAGGTAGGCAGTACTCCTTTAAACAGCAAACTGAATTCACCATACTAATCATGTTGCTGGACCCTCTTGTTTCTAACATGAGGTATTCTCTTACAAATCTGCAGTTTTTCTCCCATTCACTTGTATGCGGTGATTTTGCACAAAGTTTATGTTCCTCACCCATGAAAAGGCTGATGGTTAGGCAGCATTCCTTTCAAAAACTAACACAGTTTACCATGTTTGGCAAGGTGCAAGACACTCTTGCTTGCAAAGTTAATCCTTCTCTTACAAGTGCTACAGTGCTTCTCCCATTCACTTTAACGGGGTGATTCAGCACAAAGGTGATGTTGCTTATGCAGGAAAACATTGAGAAGCAGGCAGAATTCCTGTAAAGAGCAAAATGAATTCACAATACTAACCATGATTCTAGACCCTCTGTTTTCTAACATTAAAGATTCTCTTACAAACATGCAGTTTTTCTCCCATTCACTTGTAAGCTCTTGTTATGCACAGCGATGATTTTCCTCACCCATGGAAACACTGAGAGGGAGAGCGTATTGCCTTAAACAACACACACAAATCTCAAACTTAAACATGCTGCTTCTAACATTAATTGTTTTCCTAGAAAATCTACAGTTTTTCTCCATTCACTTGAAACAGGCTGTTTTGCACAAAGGTGATATGCTTCACCTTTGAAAACGCTGACATTCAGGAAAGGTTCTTTTCAAAGGCTACTCGGTTCACCATGCATAACAAGGTGAAAGGCCCTCTTGCTTGTAACACTAATGCTTCTGTTACAGAGCTGCAGTGATTCTTCCCTTCACTTGAATGGGGTGATTCAGCAAGAAAGGTGATGTTGCTCATCCAGGAAAACACTGAGAGGTAGGCAGTACTCCTTTAAAGAACAAACTCAATTCACCATACTACCCATGTTGCTAGACCCTCTTGTTTGTAACATGAAGCATTCTCTTACAAATCTGCAGTTTTTCTCCCTTTCACTTGTATGCGGTGATTTTTGCACAAAGTTTATGTTCCTCACACATGAAAACGCTGAAGTTTAGGCAGCATTCCTATCAAAAACTAACACAGTTCACCATGCTTAGCAAGGAGCAAGACCCTCTTGCTTGTAAAATTAATCCTATCTTACAAGATCTACAGTGCTTGTCCAATTCACTTGAATGGGGTGATTCAGCACAAAGGTGATGTTGCTTATCCAGGAAAACAGTGAGAAGTAGGCAGAATTCCTTTAAAGAGCAAAATGCATTCACAATACTAACCATGTTGCTAGACCCTCTGTTTTCTAACATTAAAGATTCTCTTACAAACCTGCAGTTTTTCTCCCATTTACTTGTATACGGTGATTTTGCTCAAGGTTTATGTTCCTCACAGAAGAAAACGCTGAAAGTTGGGCCGCGTTCCTTTCATACACTAACACAGTTCACCATGCTTAACAAGGTGCAAGACCCTCTTGCTCTTACAAGAGCTGCAGTGCTTCTCCCTTTCACTTGAATGGGAAGATTCAGCAGAAAGGTGATGTTGCTGATCCAGGAAAACACTGAGAGGTAGGCAGTATTCCTTTAACGAGCAAACTGAATTCACCATACTACCCATATTGCTAGACCCTCTTGTTTCTAACATGAGGGATTCTCTTACAAATCTGCAGTTTTTCTCCCATTCACTTGTAGGCGGTGATTTTGCACAAAGTTTATGTTCCTCACCCATGAAAAGGCTGAACGTTAGGCAGCATTCCTTTCAAAAACTAACACAGTTTACCATGTTTGGCAAGGTGCAAGACACTCTTGCTTGCAAAGTTAATCCTTCTCTCACAAGTGCTACAGTGCTTCTCCCATTCACTTGAATGGGGTGATTCAGCACAAAGGTGGTGTTGCTTATGCAGGAAAACAGTGAGAAGTAGGCAGAATTCCTGTAAAGAGCAAAATGAATTCACAATACTAACCATGTTTCTAGACCCTCTGTTTTCTAACATTAAAGATTCTCTTACAAACATGCAGTTTTTCTCCCATTTACTTGTATGCTCTTGTTATGCACAGCGATGATTTTCCTCACCCATGGAAACACTGAGAGGAAGAGCGTATTGCCTTAAACAACACACAAAATTCTCAAACTTAAACATGCTGCTAAATCATCTTGCTTCTAACAATAATTGTTTTCTTAGAAAAGCTACAGTTTTTCTCCATTCACTTGAAAGAGGCTGTTTTGCACAAAGTTGATATGCTTCACCTTTGAAAACGCTGATAGTCAGGAAGGGTTCTTTTCAAATGCGAACTCGGTTCACCATGCATAACAAGGTGAAAGGCCCTCTTGCTTGTAACACTAATGCTTCTCTTACAGAGCTGCAGTGATTCTCCCCTTCACTTGAATGGGGTGATTCAGCAGAAAGGTGATGTTGCTGATCCAGGAAAACACTGAAAGGTAGGCAGTACTCCTTTAAAGAGCTAACTCAATTCACCACACTACCCATGTTGCTAGACCCTCTTGTTTGTAACATGAAGCATTCTCTTACAAATCTGCAGTTTTTCTCCCTTTCACTTGTATGCGGTGATTTTTGCACAAAGTTTATATTCCTCACACATGAAAACGCTGAAGGTTAGGCAGCATTCCTATCAAAAACTAACACAGTTCACCATGTTTAGGAAGGTGCAAGACCCTCTTGCTTGTAAAATTAATCCTATCTTACAAGATCTACAGTGCTTCTCCAATTCACTTGAATGGGGTGATTCAGCACAAAGGTGATGTTGCTTATGCAGGAAAACAGTGAGAAGTAGGCAGAATTCCTTTGAAGAGCAAAATGAATTCACAATACTAACCATGTTTCTAGACCCTCTGTTTTCTAACATTAAAGATTCTCTTACAAACCTGCAGTTTTTCTAACATTTACTTGTATGCGGTGATTTTGCTCAAGGTTTATGTTCCTCACAGAAGAAAACGCTGAAAGTTGGGCCGCGTTCCTTTCATACACTAACACAGTTCACCATGCTTAACAAGGTGCAAGACCCTCTTGCTCTTACAAGAGCTGCAGTGCTTCTCCCTTTCACTTGAATGGGGAGATTCAGCAGAAAGGTGATGTTGCTGATCCAGGAAAACACTGAGAGGTAGGCAGTACTCCTTTAAACAGCAAACTGAATTCACAATACTAATCATGTTGCTGGACCCTCTTGTTTCTAACATGAGGTATTCTCTTACAAATCTGCAGTTTTTCTCCCATTCACTTGTAGGCGGTGATTTTGCACAAAGTTTATGTTCCTCACCCATGAAAAGGCTGATGGTTAGGCAGCATTCCTTTCAAAAACTAACACAGTTTACCATGTTTTGCAAGGTGCAAGACACTCTTGCTTGCAAAGTTAATCCTTCTCTCACAAGTGCTACAGTGCTTCTCCCATTCACTTGAATGGGGTGATTCAGCACAAAGGTGATGTTGCTTATGCAGGAAAACAGTGAGAAGTAGGCAGAATTCCTGTAAAGAGCAAAATGAATTCACAATACTAACCATGTTTCTAGACCCTCTGTTTTCTAACATTAAAGATTCTCTTACAAACATGCAGTTTTTCTCCCATTTACTTGTATGCTCTTGTTATGCACAGCGATGATTTTCCTCACCCATGGAAACACTGAGAGGAAGAGCGTATTGCCTTAAACAACACACACAATTCTCAAACTTAAACATGCTGCTAAATCATCTTGCTTCTAACATTAATTGTTTTCTTAGAAAAGCTACAGTTTTTCTCCATTCACTTGAAAGAGGCTGTTTTGCACAAAGTTGATATGCTTCACCTTTGAAAACGCTGATAGTCAGGAAGGGTTCTTTTCAAATGCGAACTCGGTTCACCATGCATAACAAGGTGAAAGGCCCTCTTGCTTGTAACACTAATGCTTCTCTTACAGAGCTGCAGTGATTCTCCCCTTCACTTGAATGGGGTGATTCAGCAAGAAAGGTGATGTTGCTCATCCAGGAAAACACTGAGCGTTATGCAGTACTCCTTGAAAGAGCAAACTGAATTCACAATATTAACCAAGTTGCTAGACCCTCTATTTTCTAACATTAAGGATTCTCTTACAAAAGCTGCAGTTTTTCTCCGATTTACTCTTATGCGGAGATTTTGAACAAAGTTTATGTTCCTCTCCCATGAAAACACTGAAAGTTAGGCAGCGTTCCTCTTCAAAACGAACTAAGTTCACCATGCTTAACAAGGTGCAAGACCCTCTTGCTTGTACCATTAATTCTTCTCTTATAAGAGCTGCAGTGGTTCTCCCATTCACTTGAATGGGGAGATTCAGCAGAAAGGTGATGTTGCTGATCCAGGAAAACACTGAGAGGTAGGCAGTACTCCTTTAAAGAGCAAACTCAATTCACCATACTACCCATGTTGCTAGACCCTCTTGTTTGTAACATGAAGCATTCTCTTACAAATCTGCAGTTTTTCTCCCTTTCACTTGTATGCGGTGATTTTTGCACAAAGTTTATGTTCCTCACCCATGAAAAGGCTGAAGGTTAGGCAGCATTCCTTTCAAAAACTAACACAGTTTACCATGTTTGGCAAGGTACAAGACACTCTTGCTTGCAAAGTTAATCCTTCTCTTACAAGTGCTACAGTGCTTCTCGCATTCACTTGAATGGGGTGATTCATCACAAAGGTGATGTTGTTTATGCAGGAAAACAGTGAGAAGTAGGCAGAATTCCTTTAAAGAGCAAAATGAATTCACAGTACTAACCATGTTTCTAGACCCTCTGTTTTCTAACATTAAAGATTCTCTTACAAACATGCAGTTTTTCTCCCATTCACTTGTATGCTCTTGTTATGCACAGCGATGATGTTCCTCACCCATGGAAACACTGAGAGGGAGAGCGTATTGCCTTAAACAACACACACAATTCTCAAACTTAAACATTCTGCTTCTAACACTAATTGTTTTCCTAGAAAAGCTACAGATTTTCTCCATTCACTTGAAAGAGGCTGTTTTGCACAAAGTTGATATGCTTCACCTTTGAAAACGCTGACAGTCAGGAAGGGTTCTTTTCAAAGGCTAACTCGTTTCACCATGCATAACAAGGTGAAAGGCCCTCTTGCTTGTAACACTAATGCTTCTGTTACAGAGCTGCAGTGATTCTTCCCTTCACTTGAATGGGGTGATTCAGCAAGAAAGGTGATGTTGCTCATCCAGGAAAACACTGAGAGGTAGGCAGTACTCCTTTAAAGAGCAAACTCAATTCACCATACTACCCATGTTGCTAGACCCTCTTGTTTGTAACATGAAGCATTCTCTTACAAATCTGCAGTTTTTCTCCCTTTCACTTGTATGCGGTGATTTTTGCACAAAGTTTATGTTCCTCACACATGAAAACGCTGAAGTTTAGGCAGCATTCCTATCAAAAACTAACACAGTTCACCATGCTTAGCAAGGAGCAAGACCCTCTTGCTTGTAAAATTAATCCTATCTTACAAGATCTACAGTGCTTGTCCAATTCACTTGAATGGGGTGATTCAGCACAAAGGTGATGTTGCTTATCCAGGAAAACAGTGAGAAGTAGGCAGAATTCCTTTAAAGAGCAAAATGCATTCACAATACTACCCATGTTGCTAGACCCTCTGTTTTCTAACATTAAAGATTCTCTTACAAACCTGCAGTTTTTCTAACATTTACTTGTATGCGGTGATTTTGCTCAAGGTTTATGTTCCTCACAGAAGAAAACGCTGAAAGTTGGGGGGCGTTCCTTTCATACACTAACACAGTTCACCATGCTTAACAAGGTGCAAGACCCTCTTGCTCTTACAAGAGCTGCAGTGCTTCTCCCTTTCACTTGAATGGGGAGATTCAGCAGAAAGGTGATGTTGCTGATCCAGGAAAACACTGAGAGGTAGGCAGTACTCCTTTAAACAGCAAACTGAATTCACCATACTAATCATGTTGCTGGACCCTCTTGTTTCTAACATGAGGTATTCTCCTACAAATCTGCAGTTTTTCTCCCATTCACTTGTATGCGGTGATTTTGCACAAAGTTTATGTTCCTCACCCATGAAAAGGCTGATGGTTAGGCAGCATTCCTTTCAAAAACTAACACAGTTTACCATGTTTGGCAAGGTGCAAGACACTCTTGCTTGCAAAGTTAATCCTTCTCTTACAAGTGCTACAGTGCTTCTCCCATTCACTTTAATGGGGTGATTCAGCACAAAGGTGATGTTGCTTATGCAGGAAAACAGTGAGAAGCAGGCAGAATTCCTGTAAAGAGCAAAATGAATTCACAATACTAACCATGATTCTAGACCCTCTGTTTTCTAACATTAAAGATTCTCTTACAAACATGCAGTTTTTCTCCCATTCACTTGTAAGCTCTTGTTATGCACAGCGATGATTTTCCTCACCCATGGAAACACTGAGAGGGAGAGCGTATTGCCTTAAACAA
The DNA here is from genome assembly GCF_047511655.1 of Castor canadensis. Taxonomy (NCBI): domain Eukaryota; kingdom Metazoa; phylum Chordata; class Mammalia; order Rodentia; family Castoridae; genus Castor; species Castor canadensis. Next base: position 107,263,065 of record NC_133386.1, read on the forward strand.
CACACACAAATCTCAAACTTAAACATGCTGCTTCTAACATTAATTGTTTTCCTAGAAAATCTACAGTTTTTCTCCATTCACTTGAAACAGGCTGTTTTGCACAAAGTTGATATGCTTCACCTTTGAAAACGCTGACATTCAGGAAAGGTTCTTTTCAAAGGCTACTCGGTTCACCATGCATAACAAGGTGAAAGGCCCTCTTGCTTGTAACACTAATGCTTCTGTTACAGAGCTGCAGTGATTCTTCCCTTCACTTGAATGGAGTGATTCAGCAAGAAAGGTGATGTTGCTCATCAAGGAAAACACTGAGAGGTAGGCAGTACTCCTTTAAAGAGCAAACTCAATTCACCATACTACCCATGTTGCTAGACCCTCTTGTTTGTAACATGAAGCATTCTCTTACAAATCTGCAGTTTTTCTCCCTTTCACTTGTATGCGGTGATTTTTGCACAAAGTTTATGTTCCTCACACATGAAAACGCTGAAGTTTAGGCAGCATTCCTATCAAAAACTAACACAGTTCACCATGCTTAGCAAGGAGCAAGACCCTCTTGCTTGTAAAATTAATCCTATCTTACAAGATCTACAGTGCTTGTCCAATTCACTTGAATGGGGTGATTCAGCACAAAGGTGATGTTGCTTATCCAGGAAAACAGTGAGAAGTAGGCAGAATTCCTTTAAAGAGCAAAATGCATTCACAATACTAACCATGTTGCTAGACCCTCTGTTTTCTAACATTAAAGATTCTCTTACAAACCTGCAGTTTTTCTCCCTTTCACTTGTATGCGGTGATTTTTGCACAAAGTTTATGTTCCTCACAGAAGAAAACGCTGAAAGTTGGGCCGCGTTCCTTTCAAACACTAACACAGTTCACCATGCTTAACAAGGTGCAAGACCCTCTTGCTCTTATAAGAGCTGCAGTGCTTCTCCCTTTCACTTGAATGGGGAGATTCAGCAGAAAGGTGATGTTGCTGATCGAGGAAAACACTGAGAGGTAGGCAGTACTCCTTTAAACAGCAAAGTGAATTCACCATACTAATCATGTTGTTGGACCCTCTTGTTTGTAACATGAGGTATTCTCTTACAAATCTGCAGTTTTTCTCCCATTCACTTGTAGGCGGTGATTTTGCACAAAGTTTATGTTACTAACCCATGAAAAGGCTGAAGGTTAGGCAGCATTCCTTTCAAAAACTAGCAGAGTTTACCATGTTTGGCAAGGTGCAAGACACTCTTGCTTGCAAAGTTAATCCTTCTCTTACAAGTGCTACAGTGCTTCTCCCATTCATTTGAATGGGGTGATTAATCACAAAGGTGAAGTTGCTTATGCAGAAAAACAGTGAGAAGTAGGCAGAATTCCTTTAAAGAGCAAAATGAATTCACAATACTAACCATGTTTCTAGACCTCTGTTTTCTAACATTAAAGATTCTCTTAGAAACATGCAGTTTTTCTCCCATTCACTTGTATGCTCTTGTTATGCACAGCGATGATGTTCCTCACCCATGGAAACACTGAGAGGGAGAGCGTATTGCCTTAAACAACACACACAATTCTCAAACTTAAACATGCTGCTAAATCATCTTGCTTCTAACATTATTTGTTTTCTTAGAAAAGCTACAGTTTTTCTCCATTCACTTGAAAGAGGCTGTTTTGCACAAAGTTGATATGCTTCACCTTTGAAAACGCTGACAGTCAGGAAGGGTTCTTTTCAAATGCGAACTCGGTTCACCATGCTTAACAAGGTGAAAGGCCCTCTTGCTTGTAACACTAATGCTTCTCTTACAGAGCTGCAGTGATTCTCCCCTTCACTTGAATGGGGTCATTCAGCAAGAAAGGTGATGTTGCTCATCCAGGAAAACACTGAGCGTTATGCAGTACTCCTTGAAAGAGCAAACTGAATTCACAATATTAACCAAGTTGCTAGACTCTCTTGTTTCTAACATTAAGGATTCTCTTACAAAAGCTGCAGTTTTTCTCCCATTTACTTTTAAGCGGAGATTTTGCACAAAGTTTATGTTCCTCTCCCATGAAAACACTGAAAGTTAGGCAGCGTTCCTCTTCAAAACGAACTAAGATCACCATGCTTAACAAGGTGCAAGACCCTCTTGCTTGTAACATTAATGCTTCTCTTATAAGAGCTGCAGTGGTTCTTCAATACACTTGAATGGGGAGATTCAGCAGAAAGGTGATGTTGCTCATCCAGGAAAACACTGAGATGTAGGCAGTACTCCTTTAAACAGCAAACTCAATTCACCACACTACCCATGTTGCTAGACCCTCTTGTTTGTAACATGAAGCATTCTCTTACAAATCTGCAGTTTTTCTCCCTTTCACTTGTATGCGGTGATTTTTGCACAAAGTTTATATTCCTCACACATGAAAACGCTGAAGGTTAGGCAGCATTCCTATCAAAAACTAACACAGTTCACCATGTTTAGGAAGGTGCAAGACCCTCTTGCTTGTAAAATTAATCCTATCTTACAAGATCTACAGTGCTTCTCCAATTCACTTGAATGGGGTGATTCAGCACAAAGGTGATGTTGCTTATGCAGGAAAACAGTGAGAAGTAGGCAGAATTCCTTTGAAGAGCAAAATGAATTCACAATACTAACCATGTTTCTAGACCCTCTGTTTTCTAACATTAAAGATTCTCTTACAAACCTGCAGTTTTTCTAACATTTACTTGTATGCGGTGATTTTGCTCAAGGTTTATGTTCCTCACAGAAGAAAACGCTGAAAGTTGGGCCGCGTTCCTTTCATACACTGACACAGTTCACCATGCTTAACAAGGTGCAAGACCCTCTTGCTCTTACAAGAGCTGCAGTGCTTCTCCCTTTCACTTGAATGGGGAGATTCAGCAGAAAGGTGATGTTGCTGATCCAGGAAAACACTGAGAAGTAGGCAGTACTCCTTTAAACAGCAAACTGAATTCACCATACTAATCATGTTGGTGGACCCTCTTGTTTGTAACATGAGGTATTCTCTTACAAATCTGCAGTTTTTCTCCCATTCACTTGTATGCGGTGATTTTGCACAAAGTTTATGTTCCTCACCCATGAAAAGGCTGATGGTTAGGCAGCATTCCTTTCAAAAACTAACACAGTTTACCATGTTTGGCAAGGTGCAAGACACTCTTGCTTGCAAAGTTAATCCTTCTCTCACAAGTGCTACAGTGCTTCTCCCATTCACTTGAATGGGGTGATTCAGCACAAAGGTCATGTTGCTTATGCAGGAAAACAGTGAGAAGTAGGCAGAATTCCTGTAAAGAGCAAAATGAATTCACAATACTAACCATGTTTCTAGACCCTCTGTTTTCTAACATTAAAGATTCTCTTACAAACATGCAGTTTTTCTCCCATTTACTTGTATGCTCTTGTTATGCACAGCGATGATTTTCCTCACCCATGGAAACACTGAGAGGAAGAGCGTATTGCCTTAAACAACACACACAATTCTCAAACTTAAACATGCTGCTAAATCATCTTGCTTCTAACATTAATTGTTTTCTTAGAAAAGCTACAGTTTTTCTCCATTCACTTGAAAGAGGCTGTTTTGCACAAAGTTGATATGCTTCACCTTTGAAAACGCTGATAGTCAGGAAGGGTTCTTTTCAAATGCGAACTCGGTTCACCATGCATAACAAGGTGAAAGGCCCTCTTGCTTGTAACACTAATGCTTCTCTTACAGAGCTGCAGTGATTCTCCCCTTCACTTGAATGGGGTGATTCAGCAAGAAAGGTGATGTTGCTCATCCAGGAAAACACTGAGCGTTATGCCGTACTCCTTGAAAGAGCAAACTGAATTCACAATATTAACCAAGTTGCTAGACCCTCTTGTTTCTAACATTAAGGATTCTCTTACAAAAGCTGCAGTTTTTCTCCGATTTACTTTTATGCGGAGATTTTCAACAAAGTTTATGTTCCTCTCCCATGAAAACACTGAACGTTAGGCAGCGTTCCTCTTCAAAACGAACTAAGTTCACCATGCTTAACAAGGTGCAAGACCCTCTTGCTTGTACCATTAATTCTTCTCTTATAAGAGCTGCAGTGGTTCTCCCTTTCACTTGAATGTGGAGATTCAGCAGAAAGGTGATGTTGCTGATCCAGGAAAACACTGAGCGTTATGCAGTACTCCTTGAAAGAGCAAACTGAATTCACAATATTAACCAAGTTGCTAGACCCTCTTGTTTCTAACATTAAGGATTCTCTTACAAAAGCTGCAGTTTTTCTCCGATTTACTTTTATGCGGAGATTTTGAACAAAGTTTATGTTCCTCTCCCATGAAAACACTGAAAGTTAGGCAGCGTTCCTCTTCAAAACGAACTAAGTTCACCATGCTTAACAAGGTGCAAGACCCTCTTGCTTGTACCATTAATTCTTCTCTTATAAGAGCTGCAGTGGTTCTCCCATTCACTTGAATGGGGAGATTCAGCAGAAAGGTGATGTTGCTGATCCAGGAAAACACTGAGAGGTAGGCAGTACTCCTTTAAAGAGCAAACTCAATTCACCATACTACCCATGTTGCTAGACCCTCTTGTTTGTAACATGAAGCATTCTCTTACAAATCTGCAGTTTTTCTCCCTTTCACTTGTATGCGGTGATTTTTGCACAAAGTTTATGTTCCTCACCCATGAAAAGGCTGAAGGTTAGGCAGCATTCCTTTCAAAAACTAACACAGTTTACCATGTTTGGCAAGGTGCAAGACACTCTTGCTTGCAAAGTTAATCCTTCTCTTACAAGTGCTACAGTGCTTCTCCCATTCACTTGAATGGGGTGATTCATCACAAAGGTGATGTTGTTTATGCAGGAAAACAGTGAGAAGTAGGCAGAATTCCTTTAAAGAGCAAAATGAATTCACAGTACTAACCATGTTTCTAGACCCTCTGTTTTCTAACATTAAAGATTCTCTTACAAACATGCAGTTTTTCTCCCATTCACTTGTATGCTCTTGTTATGCACAGCGATGATGTTCCTCACCCATGGAAACACTGAGAGGGAGAGCGTGAAAGGAATATGAGGTCTCAGCGGGCCCCAACCCCCTTGTTGGAGAAACCAGTACCAAACATCCCATGTAGATAAGATAAGCAATGCGGCTGGGCTCAGTTAGGGCATATAGAATGTGAGGAATGCAAGATGTGAGATACGAGCAAGATGTGAGGTACGAGCAAGATGTGAAGTACGTGCAGGATGTGTTCTGCCTGCTTGTCTAATGTTGATAACAAAAATATGCACGCCACTGCAGTCTATATAAGATTTCCCCCTAAGAGCCTCAGGGTCTTGCTTTCTTAACCGGTCCTGCGTGTCCGTGTGGGAGCTCGACCCTGGCTAGCCAGTCCAATAAACTCTGCTTTGTTGATTGCATTCACGCCTGGCTCTCTGTCTCTCGGGGGAATAGGATTCCGGGTCCTAACATTTGGAGGTCCCACCGAGATTTCATTTTCTCGAGAGACAGAACCTGCCTGCGAGAAAGCAGGGGCGATCCCAAGTCCTAGGCGTTGGGAGGGGATCCCAGACCCTCATTTGGAGGAACTTGAGTGTTCCATTTGGGCCGCGGCGGGGATTCGGCCAATCCCCAGGGAGATTCATTCTGGGAATCTTGCAAGGAGGACCACAGGGTCCTATTGGGAGAGGCTTTCCTCTCATTTGGGCTCGAGCATTTTAGGAACCCTGGCGCCAGGTGAAGAACTAATTGAGCTAGTCGACCGACCACCCGTCAAGTGGACGCCTTTCGGCCTGATATCCCAGTTCGACGGTGAGGAGGTTGAATGGGGTGAGCACCAGTGTGAGAGAAGGACCGGTCCGAGCGAGTGCTGGAGAGTGTTGTGTGTGTGTGGAATTATTGTTGCCTTTATCCTTTTTGTTCTATCTCTCTTGGTGTTTGAGTCTCCTTCCACAATGGGACAGGGACAAACAACCCCAAAGTCTCTGATCCTTTCTCACTTTCCAGAAGTTAAAGAAAGGGCCTTAAATGCGGGTCTGGTCATCAAGAAAGGTAAGTTCGACACCTTTTGTTCTGCAGAGTGGCCCACCTTTGGAGTCGGGTGGCCCATTCAAGGTTCCCTCTCCCTAGACCTGATCACTAAGGTTAAACCAGTCATTTTTCAGCCAGACAATCGAGGCCATCCAGACCAAGTTCCTTACATTTTGGTTTGGGAGGATCTGGTGAGGAACCCTCCCCCTTGGTTAACAGTTTTTCTGACCCACCCCTCCAGTTCGGCCCCCGGGGATAAAACCCCAGTCACGCCCGCCTTGGTCATAAAGGAGGAGGAAAAACTTCCTCTTCCCACCTTGACCGGTCCTCAAATTAGGGCATCTCCTTCACCATCTCCGGTCTTACCAGAGAGTTCCCCCCTTTACCCATCCCTCGCAGGGGCAGAGGAAGATCGGCCGCCTCCATACGTGACTCCCCCTGGCCAAGCCAGTGCCCCGGAGGAGGAAATTTCCTCATCCTCCTCAACAGGACTGGCAGCAGGAGGAGGAATGGGTCGAAGACTTCGCCCCCGAGGGATCCGGGAAAGGGAGGGGGAAGACGGGCCCCCCTCATCAACACAGGGGGAGGAAACTGTCCCTACACTTCCAGTCCGGATGGTGGGCCAAGGGGGACCGGGAGGAGGGCAACAGTTTCAGTACTGGCCCTTCTCCTCCAGTGATCTATATAACTGGAGGACGCAGAACCCGCCCTTTTCTGAAGACCCCAAGTGTCTCATAGATCTCCTGGAGTCCATCATGCATACACACCGCCCCACTTGGGATGACTGTCATCAGCTGCTCAATACTCTTTTTACGACGGAGGAACGAGAGCGCATCCTCAACGAAGCGAGGAAGAACGTCTTGGGGGATAATGGGAGACCCACAACTCTCCAACCGGCCATAGACGAGGCTTTTCCCCTACGCCGCCCTGATTGGGATTTCGGGACCGCAGAAGGTAGGGAGCGTCTTCGGATCTACCGCCAGACTCTTATGGCCGGTCTCCGAGCGGCCGCTAGAAGGCCCAGCAATTTTGCAAAAGTAAAAGCAGTCATTCAAGGGGAAAACGAAAGCCCAGCCGGTTTCTTAGAGCGCCTCCATGAGGCATACCGTCAGTACACCCCGATTGACCCTGAGGCGGACCTCCACCGGTCTGCTCTGGTACTCTCATTCATTAATCAGGCAGCCCCAGACATTAGGAGAAAACTCAATAAACAGGAAAACTTAGGGGAGATGACTATAAGGGAAATGCTACAGGTAGCAGAAAAGGTCTTTACCGCTAGGGAAACTCCAGAAGAAAGGGAGGAAAGACAGAGAAAGGAAGACAGGGAAGCCCAGGAGAAATTGAGAAAGGAGGACCGGGAGTTCCAGGCTAAGGAAAACCGAAAGCAACAGAGAGAAATGGCTCGTATTTTCCTAGCGGGTGTCCGGGACCAACCCAGAGGAGGGGGCCACGCCAGGACCCCGGATAAGGAACACTGTTTTTACTGTAAGGAAACGGGGCATTGGAAGAGAGAATGTCCTAAGTTAAAGGGAAGAAGAGGGTTTGGAAGGAGACCGGGGGAAAACAGGGAAAGGGAACGAGCAGTAGAGCAGGCCAGAGTCCTTCTAGCCGGAGAAGAGGACTGAAGGAGACGGGGCTCAGACCCCCTCCCCGAGTCCTGGGTAACAATGCATGTGGAAGGGAAGCCGATGGGGTTCATGGTGGATACCGGCGCCCAATATTCGGTTTTAAACAAGGCACATGGACCTTTGAACAAGGCACGAACAAGTGTTGTTCAGGGGGCCACCGGTACGCAGTTATGTACACGGACTACCAAAAGAAAGGTGAACTTAGGAAAACACCAGGTCACACACTCCTTCTTGGTCGTCCCTGAGAGCCCCGCTCCCCTGCTCGGACGGGACCTACTCACCAAAATAGGGGCCCATATCCATTTTGAACCAGATGGAATAATTGTGACTGATCGAGAAGGGAGCCCGATTCATGTCTTGTCCCTATCATTGGCTGACGAGCATCGTCTGTTTGAGAGTCAACAGGAACCAGGAGGGGACATGACTCATTGGGTAAAAAGATTTCCCACGGCCTGGGCGGAGACTGCGGGAACCGGCCTCGCCAAACACCTCCCGCCCGTAGTTATACAATTGAAGGCTTCTGCTCTCCCCATTCGGGTGAAACAGTATCCTATGCCTGAGGAGGCCCGAAGAGGCATAGCCCCTCATATCCACAGGCTAATAAAGGAAGGAGTACTGCGACCTTGTCAGTCTGCCTGGAATACTCCTCTGCTCCCCGTCCGAAAGCCGGGAAGCGGGGACTATAGGCCTGTGCAAGACCTACGAAAGGTAAACGACCGGACGGAGGACATTCATCCCACCGTTCCGAATCCCTATACCTTGCTCAGCCACCTACCCCCCTCGCAAGTATGGTATACAACCCTTGATTTGAAAGATGCTTTCTTCAGCATTCCATTGTCAGAAATTAGTCAGCCGCTATTTGCTTTCGAATGGCAAGAAGATGGGGGCCAATCCGGACAGCTCACTTGGACCAGACTGCCGCAAGGATTTAAAAACTCTCCCACCCTGTTTAATGAGGCCCTGAGCCAGGACCTGGAACCTTTTCGTCGGAGCCACCCACGAGTCACTCTATTACAGTATGTTGATGACTTACTGTTAGCGGCAGAAACCCGAGAGGAGTGCATCAAGGCTACTGAACACCTGCTAACGGAATTAGGTGAGCTGGGGTATCGGGCAAGTGCCAAGAAAACTCACATCTGTAAAAGGTCAGTGACATATTTGGGTTATCGGATTGCAGATGGGGCAAGGTGGCTGACTGATGCCATGAAACAGACTATTCTGGCTATCCCATCCCCGACATCCACTAGGGGGGTAAGAGAATTCCTGGGCTCCGCGGGGTTCTGTAGACTCTGGATTCCAGGATTTGCAGAAATAGCCAGACCCCTATATGAGGCCACCAAAGAAGCTCCAGATTGGAGTTGGGGAGAGAGAGAACAACAGGCTAAAAGACGCTCTTTTGCAGGCCCCTGCCTTAGCCTTGCCAGATCCTACAAGACCATTCACTCTGTTTGTAGATGAGAAAAAGGGCGTAGCCAAAGGAGTCTTGACCCAACAGCTAGGTCCCTGGAAGAGACCAGTGGCATACTTTTCCAAGAAATTAGACGCAGTAGCGGCAGGATGGCCCCCCTGCCTCCGCATCATAGCGGCCATTGCCGTGCTGGTGAGAGAAGCCGATAAACTAACCTTTGGACAGGCCCTCTGGGTAACGGCCCCTCACCCGGTGGAGGGAATCCTTAAACAACCCCCTGGGAAATGGATGACGAATGCCAGGCTCACCCATTACCAGGGGCTCTTGTTGGATTCCCCTCGGATCACATTCACAGATCCCGTAATCCTGAACCCTGCCACCTTGTTGCCTAACCCGGAACTGCAGACACCTGTCCATAACTGCAAAGAATTCCTCTCCGAAGTTACACAGGTACGGGCTGACCTAAAGGATACCCCCCGTCCGGCTGCAAATTAAACTGGTACACGGATGGAAGCAGTTTTTTCCAAGATGGAGCCCGAAGGGCAGGGGCAGCTGTAGTCGACCAAGAAGGAAACACGGTATGGAGCAGCGCCCTCCCACCCGGAACATCAGCCCAAAAAGCGGAATTAATTGCCTTGGCAGAGGCCCTGGAGAGGGCAAAAGGAAAGCGAGTCAATATCTACACCGATAGCCGCTATGCTTTCGGTACCATCCATGTCCACGGGGCCATCTATCGCGAAAGAGGATTCCGCACAGCAGAAGGAAAACATCTAAAGAACCTAGCCGAAGTCCAGCGTCTATTAATGGCAGTGGAAAAACCGAAGGCAGTGGCAGTGATGTATGTCCCAGGCCACCAGTCTGCCAAGACGCCAGAAGCTGTCGGTAACAACAGAGCAGATCAAGAAGCAAAGAGAGTAGCAATGGTGAGTCCTCCCATGGAGACAGGGCAACCTTCCACGGTTGCGGCGATAGACGTGCCGGTCCCAGAGCTCCCTCCGCTACCCCCCCGACCAGAATACTCCACAGAGGATTTCACTTGGATGAGAGCCCACTCCCCCTTTAGAGAAGGGGAAGACGGATGGAAAAGCGACTTGGAGGGCAAGTTAGTTCTGCCTGAAAAACTCGGACGATTCCTGTTGGCTAACTTACATAAGTCCACCCATTTGGGGCGGAGAAAATTACTAGACTTGTTGACATCTGCGCAGCTCCGATTTCCGAACCAGACCATAGCAGTCCGCCAAATTGTGGAAGATTGTGCCAGCTGCACAATCATGAAACCAGGACGAAGGGAGGGGCACCATACAGGTACTCGGGAACGGGGGAGGGCTCCGGGAAGAAGTTGGGAAGTGGATTTTACTGAGGTAAAACCGGGAAAGTTTGGGTACAAATATTTGCTGGTATTCATAGATACCTTTTCAGGCTGGGTGGAGGCTTTTCCTACAAAGAAGGAGACGAGTCAGGTAGTGGCAAAGGCTTTGCTAGAGGAAATCATACCCAGATATGGGGTGCCCGAGGCAATTGGGTCAGATAACGGTCCGGCTTTTGTTAGTAAGGTCCTGCAGGGACTAGGCCAGACTATGGGGGCCAATTGGAAGCTACATTGTGAATATAACCCCCAGAGCTCAGGGCAAGTAGAAAGGATGAATAGGACACTAAAGGAGACTTTAGCCAAATTGGCCCTGGAGACTGGCGGTGATTGGGTGACGCTCCTTCCCTTGGCCATCTTCCGAGTCCGGAACTCCCCCTATGTCCATGGGCTAACTCCCTTTGAGATCCTGTATGGGGCTCCACCCCCCATCATTCAGAGGACCTTAAGCCCAGAACTAGGTGATCTGGCCCCAAATTACCTGACCATGTTGCAGGCTTTAGCTAAAGTGCAACAACGGATTTGGCCCTTAATTCAAGCATACCACGCTGTTAAGAGGGACCCGGCTCCGGAACATGGCATAGTCCCGGGTGACATGGTATGGGTTAAAAGGCATCAGTCCAAAACCCTAGAGCCTAGATGGAAAGGACCTTATGTTGTACTGTTTACTACCCCTACCGCCCTCAAGGTTGATGGCATCGGACCTTGGATCCACCACTCCCACGTGCGTCGAGCCAATCATCAAAAACAAGAAGGGGTCAAGGAGTGGACTGTACGGCGGCACCCAGACAACCCATTAAAGCTAAAGCTTTTGTGGCCCCGGGAACATGCAGAGCCTTCAGGAGCAGCCACGGATGGGGTGGCTGATCGCTCTGATCTTGCTCAATGCCCAGAGCGGGAGCCTCGCAGAAACCAACCCTCACCAGCCCTATAAGCAAACCTGGATACTCACCGATGGGGAGACTCATACCACCCTCAACGAGACTACTCGCACTGCCCCCATAGGAACTTGGTGGCCGGAGCTTCAGTTCTGCTTCAGGGACATCAATCCTGCCTACAAGTCTACTGCCCCGGAGTCAGCCCGACGTTATGGGTTTTATGCCTGCCCCGGCCACAAAAAGAACCAGGAATGTGGGGGGATACAATACTCCTTCTGTAGGTCATGGGCATGTGTCACATCCAATGATAGTGAATGGAAATGGGGGATATCAAAATCAGACCTAGTCAAATTTGCCTTTGTAAATGGGATATTAAGGGGGCACAGAATTCCAATACCCACCCATAAATGCCAGCCCACGGATCTAGATAGAATCAAGGTCACTTTCACTGAAACTGGCAAGAAGGACACCCCTGGGTGGATACAAGGTAAGGTATGGGGACTTGTATTTTATAAATATGGTGGACATGCTGGCTCGACCATAGTGGTCAGATTAAAAATTGAGCCCATAGGGCCACCGTCCACAGCAGTAGGCCCCAATAAGGTACTTAGGCCGCCCAATGTAAAGCCATCTCCCCAACCTTCCACAACTCACCACCTTCCCTCAACCATAGCTCGGGCTAATGTTACAACTCCAAGACCATCAGAAACCAGCCCTCCCCTGGTGAGGCCCAGTCTCATGACCGCATCTAAAGACCCCCTCTGGGAGCTAGTGGTTGCTGCCTTCCTGACGTTAAACCACACCAACCCTAACATGACCAACTCCTGTTGGTTATGTTATGATGTGAGGCCCCCATTCTATGAGGCAATAGGGCTAAACACCACTCACGATACCTCATCTGAGGAAAACCCTACTCAATGTTCCTGGGGAGACCGTAAGAGAGGTCTGACCATACAGCAGGTAAACGGCCAAGGAACCTGCTTAGGAAAAGTGCCAAAGAACAGACGGGACTTATGTACTGTTATTAACGCCAGTTCTACCTGGGGAAATGCTATTAAATGGGTAATTCCAAAGGACAATGGGTGGTGGCTATGCTCGCGGTCCGGACTCACCCCATGCCTATCAACTAAGGTGTTTAACAGCTCTAAAGAATTCTGTGTTATAGTGGTTGTGCTGCCCCGCATCCTCTATCATTCGGAGGAAAGTCTATATTCATACTGGAATATAGGAACAGGTGAGAGAAAGAAGAGAGAGCCTATTTCTACACTAACCATTGCTACCCTACTTAGCCTAGGGGTGGCTGGGGCAGGGACCGGCATAGCCTCCCTGGCTACTCAACATAAAGGGATGTCTTCGCTGCGCGCAGCCATAGACGAAGATATAGAGAGAATAGAAACCTCCATTAGCCACCTAGAAAAATCCCTCACTTCTCTGTCTGAGGTAATACTTCAAAACCGACGAGGTCTGGACTTGTTGTTCCTCCAAAAAGGGGGACTATGCGTTGCTCTAGGGGAAGAATGTTGTTTTTACGCTGACCATACCGGAGTTGTTCGTGACTCCATGTCTAAACTCCGAAAGAGCCTGGAACAAAGAAAACGAGAAAAAGAGGCAGGGGAAAGCTGGTTCGAGTCTTGGTTTAACCAGTCCCCATGGTTGGCTACCCTTTTATCTGCACTGGCAGGGCCAATAATAATCATCCTACTGCTTGTTACCATAGGACCCTGGATTCTAAACCGACTTATGACTTTTGTCAAAAGTCGAATTAATACTATCCAACTTCTGGTCCTCCGCCAACAATATCAGGCTCTTCATCCTCTTGAGGATGATTCCTCAATTTAGGCCATAAGAAAGGGGGGAATGAAAGGAATAGGAGGTCTCAGCGGGCCCCAACCCCCTTGTTGGAGAAACCAGTACCAAACATCCCATGTAGATAAGATAAGCAATGCGGCAGGGCTCAGTTAGGGCATATAGAATGTGAGGAATGCAAGATGTGAGATACGAGCAAGATGTGAGGTACGAGCAAGATGTGAAGTACGTGCAGGATGTGCTCTCCCTGCTTGTCTAATGTTGATAACAAAAATATGCACGCCACTGCAGTCTATATAAGATTTCCCCCTAAGAGGCTCAGGGTCTTGCTTTCCTAACCGGTCCTGCGTGTCCGTGTGGGAGCTCGACCCTGGCTAGCCAGTCCAATAAACTCTGCTTTGTTGATTGCATTCACGCCTGGCTCTCTGTCTCTCGGGGGAATAGGATTCCGGGTCCTAACATTTGGAGGTCCCACCGAGATTTCATTTTCTCGAGAGACAGAACCTGCCTGCGAGAAAGCAGGGGCGATCCCAAGTCCTAGGCGTTGGGATCGGATCCCAGGCCCTCATTTGGAGGAACTTGAGTGTTCCATTTGGGCCGCGTCGGGGATTCGGCCAATCCCCAGGGAGATTCATTCTGGGAATCTTGCAAGGAGGACCACAGGGTCCTATTGGGAGAGGCTTTCCTCTCATTTGGGCTCGAGCATTTTAGGAACCCTGGCGCCAGGTGAAGAACTAATTGAGCTAGTCGACCGACCACCCGTCAAGTGGACGCCTTTCGGCCTGATATCCCAGTTCGACGGTGAGGAGGTTGAATGGGGTGCGCACCAGTGTGAGAGAAGGACCGGTCCGAGCGAGTGCTGGAGAGTGTTGTGTGTGTGTGGAATTATTGTTGCCTTTACCCTTTTTGTTCTATCTCTCTTGGTGTTTGAGTCTCCTTCCACAATGGGACAGGGACAAACAACCCCAAAGTCTCTGATCCTTTCTCACTTTCCAGAAGTTAAAGAAAGGGCCTTAAATGCGGGTCTGGTCATCAAGAAAGGTAAGTTCGACACCTTTTGTTCTGCAGAGTGGCCCACCTTTGGAGTCGGGTGGCCCATTCAAGGTTCCCTCTCCCTAGACCTGATCACTAAGGTTAAAGCAGTCAATTTTCAGCCAGACAATCGAGGCCATCCAGACCAAGTTCCTTACATTTTGGTTTGGGAGGATCTGGTGAGGAACCCTCCCCCTTGGTTAACAGTTTTTCTGACCCACCCCTCCAGTTCGGCCCCCGGGGATAAAACCCCAGTCACGCCCGCCTTGGTCATAAAGGAGGAGGAAAAACTTCCTCTTCCCACCTTGACCGGTCCTCAAATTAGGGCATCTCCTTCACCATCTCCGGTCTTACCAGAGAGTTCCCCCCTTTACCCATCCCTCGCAGGGGCAGAGGAAGATCGGCCGCCTCCATACGTGACTCCCCCTGGCCAAGCCAGTGCCCCGGAGGAGGAAATTTCCTCATCCTCCTCAACAGGACTGGCAGCAGGAGGAGGAATGGGTCGAAGACTTCGCCCCCGAGGGATCCGGGAAAGGGAGGGGGAAGACGGGCCCCCCTCATCAACACAGGGGGAGGAAACTGTCCCTACACTTCCAGTCCGGATGGTGGGCCAAGGGGGACCGGGAGGAGGGCAACAGTTTCAGTACTGGCCCTTCTCCTCCAGTGATCTATATAACTGGAGGACGCAGAACCCGCCCTTTTCTGAAGACCCCAAGTGTCTCATAGATCTCCTGGAGTCCATCATGCATACACACCGCCCCACTTGGGATGACTGTCATCAGCTGCTCAATACTCTTTTTACGACGGAGGAACGAGAGCGCATCCTCAACGAAGCGAGGAAGAACGTCTTGGGGGATAATGGGAGACCCACAACTCTCCAACCGGCCATAGACGAGGCTTTTCCCCTACGCCGCCCTGATTGGGATTTCGGGACCGCAGAAGGTAGGGAGCGTCTTCGGATCTACCGCCAGACTCTTATGGCCGGTCTCCGAGCGGCCGCTAGAAGGCCCACCAATTTTGCAAAAGTAAAAGCAGTCATTCAAGGGGAAAACGAAAGCCCAGCCGGTTTCTTAGAGCGCCTCCATGAGGCATACCGTCAGTACACCCCGATTGACCCTGAGGCGGACCTCCACCGGTCTGCTCTGGTACTCTCATTCATTAATCAGGCAGCCCCAGACATTAGGAGAAAACTCAATAAACAGGAAAACTTAGGGGAGATGACTATAAGGGAAATGCTACAGGTAGCAGAAAAGGTCTTTACCGCTAGGGAAACTCCAGAAGAAAGGGAGGAAAGACAGAGAAAGGAAGACAGGGAAGCCCAGGAGAAATTGAGAAAGGAGGACCGGGAGTTCCAGGCTAAGGAAAACCGAAAGCAACAGAGAGAAATGGCTCGTATTTTCCTAGCGGGTGTCCGGGACCAACCCAGAGGAGGGGGCCACGCCAGGACCCCGGATAAGGAACACTGTTTTTACTGTAAGGAAACGGGGCATTGGAAGAGAGAATGTCCTAAGTTAAAGGGAAGAAGAGGGTTTGGAAGGAGACCGGGGGAAAACAGGGAAAGGGAACGAGCAGTAGAGCAGGCCAGAGTCCTTCTAGCCGGAGAAGAGGACTGAAGGAGACGGGGCTCAGACCCCCTCCCCGAGTCCTGGGTAACAATGCATGTGGAAGGGAAGCCGATGGGGTTCATGGTGGATACCGGCGCCCAATATTCGGTTTTAAACAAGGCACATGGACCTTTGAACAAGGCACGAACAAGTGTTGTTCAGGGGGCCACCGGTACGCAGTTATGTACACGGACTACCAAAAGAAAGGTGAACTTAGGAAAACACCAGGTCACACACTCCTTCTTGGTCGTCCCTGAGAGCCCCGCTCCCCTGCTCGGACGGGACCTACTCACCAAAATAGGGGCCCATATCCATTTTGAACCAGATGGAATAATTGTGACTGATCGAGAAGGGAGCCCGATTCATGTCTTGTCCCTATCATTGGCTGACGAGCATCGTCTGTTTGAGAGTCAACAGGAACCAGGAGGGGACATGACTCATTGGGTAAAAAGATTTCCCACGGCCTGGGCGGAGACTGCGGGAACCGGCCTCGCCAAACACCTCCCGCCCGTAGTTATACAATTGAAGGCTTCTGCTCTCCCCATTCGGGTGAAACAGTATCCTATGCCTGAGGAGGCCCGAAGAGGCATAGCCCCTCATATCCACAGGCTAATAAAGGAAGGAGTACTGCGACCTTGTCAGTCTGCCTGGAATACTCCTCTGCTCCCCGTCCGAAAGCCGGGAAGCGGGGACTATAGGCCTGTGCAAGACCTACGAAAGGTAAACGACCGGACGGAGGACATTCATCCCACCGTTCCGAATCCCTATACCTTGCTCAGCCACCTACCCCCCTCGCAAGTATGGTATACAACCCTTGATTTGAAAGATGCTTTCTTCAGCATTCCATTGTCAGAAATTAGTCAGCCGCTATTTGCTTTCGAATGGCAAGAAGATGGGGGCCAATCCGGACAGCTCACTTGGACCAGACTGCCGCAAGGATTTAAAAACTCTCCCACCCTGTTTAATGAGGCCCTGAGCCAGGACCTGGAACCTTTTCGTCGGAGCCACCCACGAGTCACTCTATTACAGTATGTTGATGACTTAGAGAGGAGTGCATCAAGGCTACTGAACACCTGCTAACGGAATTAGGTGAGCTGGGGTATCGGGCAAGTGCCAAGAAAACTCACATCTGTAAAAGGTCAGTGACATATTTGGGTTATCGGATTGCAGATGGGGCAAGGTGGCTGACTGATGCCATGAAACAGACTATTCTGGCTATCCCATCCCCGACATCCACTAGGGGGGTGAGAGAATTCCTGGGCTCCGCGGGGTTCTGTAGACTCTGGATTCCAGGATTTGCGGAAATAGCCAGACCCCTATATGAGGCCACCAAAGAAGCTCCAGATTGGAGTTGGGGAGAGAGAGAACAACAGGCCTTTGATCAGCTAAAAGACGCTCTTTTGCAGGCCCCTGCCTTAGCCTTGCCAGATCCTACAAGACCATTCACTCTGTTTGTAGATGAGAAAAAGGGCGTAGCCAAAGGAGTCTTGACCCAACAGCTAGGTCCCTGGAAGAGACCAGTGGCATACTTTTCCAAGAAATTAGACGCAGTAGCGGCAGGATGGCCCCCCTGCCTCCGCATCATAGCGGCCATTGCCGTGCTGGTGAGAGAAGCCGATAAACTAACCTTTGGACAGGCCCTCTGGGTAACGGCCCCTCACCCGGTGGAGGGAATCCTTAAACAACCCCCTGGGAAATGGATGACGAATGCCAGGCTCACCCATTACCAGGGGCTCTTGTTGGATTCCCCTCGGATCACATTCACAGATCCCGTAATCCTGAACCCTGCCACCTTGTTGCCTAACCCGGAACTGCAGACACCTGTCCATAACTGCAAAGAATTCCTCTCCGAAGTTACACAGGTACGGGCTGACCTAAAGGATACCCCCCTGTCCGGCTGCAAATTAAACTGGTACACGGATGGAAGCAGTTTTTTCCAAGATGGAGCCCGAAGGGCAGGGGCAGCTGTAGTCGACCAAGAAGGAAATACGGTATGGAGCAGCGCCCTCCCACCCGGAACATCAGCCCAAAAAGCGGAATTAATTGCCTTGGCAGAGGCCCTGGAGAGGGCAAAAGGAAAGCGAGTCAATATCTACACCGATAGCCGCTATGCTTTCGGTACCATCCATGTCCACGGGGCCATCTATCGCGAAAGAGGATTCCGCACAGCAGAAGGAAAACATCTAAAGAACCTAGCCGAAGTCCAGCGTCTATTAATGGCAGTGGAAAAACCGAAGGCAGTGGCAGTGATGTATGTCCCAGGCCACCAGTCTGCCAAGACGCCGGAAGCTGTCGGTAACAACAGAGCAGATCAAGAAGCAAAGAGAGTAGCAATGGTGAGTCCTCCCATGGAGACAGGGCAACCTTCCACGGTTGCGGCGATAGACGTGCCGGTCCCAGAGCTCCCTCCGCTACCCCCCCGACCAGAATACTCCACAGAGGATTTCACTTGGATGAGAGCCCACTCCCCCTTTAGAGAAGGGGAAGACGGATGGAAAAGCGACTTGGAGGGCAAGTTAGTTCTGCCTGAAAAACTCGGACGATTCCTGTTGGCTAACTTACATAAGTCCACCCATTTGGGGCGGAGAAAATTACTAGACTTGTTGACATCTGCGCAGCTCCGATTTCCGAACCAGACCATAGCAGTCCGCCAAATTGTGGAAGATTGTGCCAGCTGCACAATCATGAAACCAGGACGAAGGGAGGGGCACCATACAGGTACTCGGGAACGGGGGAGGGCTCCGGGAAGAAGTTGGGAAGTGGATTTTACTGAGGTAAAACCGGGAAAGTTTGGGCACAAATATTTGCTGGTATTCATAGATACCTTTTCAGGCTGGGTGGAGGCTTTTCCTACAAAGAAGGAGACGAGTCAGGTAGTGGCAAAGGCTTTGCTAGAGGAAATCATACCCAGATATGGGGTGCCCGAGGCAATTGGGTCAGATAACGGTCCGGCTTTTGTTAGTAAGGTCCTGCAGGGACTAGCCCAGACTATGGGGGCCAATTGGAAGCTACATTGTGAATATAACCCCCAGAGCTCAGGGCAAGTAGAAAGGATGAATAGGACACTAAAGGAGACTTTAGCCAAATTGGCCCTGGAGACTGGCGGTGATTGGGTGACGCTCCTTCCCTTGGCCATCTTCCGAGTCCGGAACTCCCCCTATGTCCATGGGCTAACTCCCTTTGAGATCCTGTATGGGGCTCCACCCCCCATCATTCAGAGGACCTTAAGCCCAGAACTAGGTGATCTGGCCCCAAATTACCTGACCATGTTGCAGGCTTTAGCTAAAGTGCAACAACGGATTTGGCCCTTAATTCAAGCATACCACGCTGTTAAGAGGGACCCGGCTCCGGAACATGGCATAGTCCCGGGTGACATGGTATGGGTTAAAAGGCATCAGTCCAAAACCCTAGAGCCTAGATGGAAAGGACCTTATGTTGTACTGTTTACTACCCCTACCGCCCTCAAGGTTGATGGCATCGGACCTTGGATCCACCACTCCCACGTGCGTCGAGCCAATCATCAAAAACAAGAAGGGGTCAAGGAGTGGACTGTACGGCGGCACCCAGACAACCCATTAAAGCTAAAGCTTTTGTGGCCCCGGGAACATGCAGAGCCTTCAGGAGCAGCCACGGATGGGGTGGCTGATCGCTCTGATCTTGCTCAATGCCCAGAGCGGGAGCCTCGCAGAAACCAACCCTCACCAGCCCTATAAGCAAACCTGGATACTCACCGATGGGGAGACTCATACCACCCTCAACGAGACTACTCGCACTGCCCCCATAGGAACTTGGTGGCCGGAGCTTCAGTTCTGCTTCAGGGACATCAATCCTGCCTACAAGTCTACTGCCCCGGAGTCAGCCCGACGTTATGGGTTTTATGCCTGCCCCGGCCACAAAAAGAACCAGGAATGTGGGGGGATACAATACTCCTTCTGTAGGTCATGGGCATGTGTCACATCCAATGATAGTGAATGGAAATGGGGGATATCAAAATCAGACCTAGTCAAATTTGCCTTTGTAAATGGGATATTAAGGGGGCACAGAATTCCAATACCCACCCATAAATGCCAGCCCACGGATCTAGATAGAATCAAGGTCACTTTCACTGAAACTGGCAAGAAGGACACCCCTGGGTGGATACAAGGTAAGGTATGGGGACTTGTATTTTATAAATATGGTGGACATGCTGGCTCGACCATAGTGGTCAGATTAAAAATTGAGCCCATAGGGCCACCGTCCACAGCAGTAGGCCCCAATAAGGTACTTAGGCCGCCCAATGTAAAGCCATCTCCCCAACCTTCCACAACTCACCACCTTCCCTCAACCATAGCTCGGGCTAATGTTACAACTCCAAGACCATCAGAAACCAGCCCTCCCCTGGTGAGGCCCAGTCTCATGACCGCATCTAAAGACCCCCTCTGGGAGCTAGTGGTTGCTGCCTTCCTGACGTTAAACCACACCAACCCTAACATGACCAACTCCTGTTGGTTATGTTATGATGTGAGGCCCCCATTCTATGAGGCAATAGGGCTAAACACCACTCACGATACCTCATCTGAGGAAAACCCTACTCAATGTTCCTGGGGAGACCGTAAGAGAGGTCTGACCATACAGCAGGTAAACGGCCAAGGAACCTGCTTAGGAAAAGTGCCAAAGAACAGACGGGACTTATGTACTGTTATTAACGCCAGTTCTACCTGGGGAAATGCTATTAAATGGGTAATTCCAAAGGACAATGGGTGGTGGCTATGCTCGCGGTCCGGACTCACCCCATGCCTATCAACTAAGGTGTTTAACAGCTCTAAAGAATTCTGTGTTATAGTGGTTGTGCTGCCCCGCATCCTCTATCATTCGGAGGAAAGTCTATATTCATACTGGAATATAGGAACAGGTGAGAGAAAGAAGAGAGAGCCTATTTCTACACTAACCATTGCTACCCTACTTAGCCTAGGGGTGGCTGGGGCAGGGACCGGCATAGCCTCCCTGGCTACTCAACATAAAGGGATGTCTTCGCTGCGCGCAGCCATAGACGAAGATATAGAGAGAATAGAAACCTCCATTAGCCACCTAGAAAAATCCCTCACTTCTCTGTCTGAGGTAATACTTCAAAACCGACGAGGTCTGGACTTGTTGTTCCTCCAAAAAGGGGGACTATGCGTTGCTCTAGGGGAAGAATGTTGTTTTTACGCTGACCATACCGGAGTTGTTCGTGACTCCATGTCTAAACTCCGAAAGAGCCTGGAACAAAGAAAACGAGAAAAAGAGGCAGGGGAAAGCTGGTTCGAGTCTTGGTTTAACCAGTCCCCATGGTTGGCTACCCTTTTATCTGCACTGGCAGGGCCAATAATAATCATCCTACTGCTTGTTACCATAGGACCCTGGATTCTAAACCGACTTATGACTTTTGTCAAAAGTCGAATTAATACTATCCAACTTCTGGTCCTCCGCCAACAATATCAGGCTCTTCATCCTCTTGAGGATGATTCCTCAATTTAGGCCATAAGAAAGGGGGGAATGAAAGGAATAGGAGGTCTCAGCGGGCCCCAACCCCCTTGTTGGAGAAACCAGTACCAAACATCCCATGTAGATAAGATAAGCAATGCGGCAGGGCTCAGTTAGGGCATATAGAATGTGAGGAATGCAAGATGTGAGATACGAGCAAGATGTGAGGTACGAGCAAGATGTGAAGTACGTGCAGGATGTGCTCTCCCTGCTTGTCTAATGTTGATAACAAAAATATGCACGCCACTGCAGTCTATATAAGATTTCCCCCTAAGAGGCTCAGGGTCTTGCTTTCCTAACCGGTCCTGCGTGTCCGTGTGGGAGCTCGACCCTGGCTAGCCAGTCCAATAAACTCTGCTTTGTTGATTGCATTCACGCCTGGCTCTCTGTCTCTCGGGGGAATAGGATTCCGGGTCCTAACATTTGGAGGTCCCACCGAGATTTCATTTTCTCGAGAGACAGAACCTGCCTGCGAGAAAGCAGGGGCGATCCCAAGTCCTAGGCGTTGGGATCGGATCCCAGGCCCTCATTTGGAGGAACTTGAGTGTTCCATTTGGGCCGCGTCGGGGATTCGGCCAATCCCCAGGGAGATTCATTCTGGGAATCTTGCAAGGAGGACCACAGGGTCCTATTGGGAGAGGCTTTCCTCTCATTTGGGCTCGAGCATTTTAGGAACCCTGGCGCCAGGTGAAGAACTAATTGAGCTAGTCGACCGACCACCCGTCAAGTGGACGCCTTTCGGCCTGATATCCCAGTTCGACGGTGAGGAGGTTGAATGGGGTGCGCACCAGTGTGAGAGAAGGACCGGTCCGAGCGAGTGCTGGAGAGTGTTGTGTGTGTGTGGAATTATTGTTGCCTTTACCCTTTTTGTTCTATCTCTCTTGGTGTTTGAGTCTCCTTCCACAATGGGACAGGGACAAACAACCCCAAAGTCTCTGATCCTTTCTCACTTTCCAGAAGTTAAAGAAAGGGCCTTAAATGCGGGTCTGGTCATCAAGAAAGGTAAGTTCGACACCTTTTGTTCTGCAGAGTGGCCCACCTTTGGAGTCGGGTGGCCCATTCAAGGTTCCCTCTCCCTAGACCTGATCACTAAGGTTAAAGCAGTCAATTTTCAGCCAGACAATCGAGGCCATCCAGACCAAGTTCCTTACATTTTGGTTTGGGAGGATCTGGTGAGGAACCCTCCCCCTTGGTTAACAGTTTTTCTGACCCACCCCTCCAGTTCGGCCCCCGGGGATAAAACCCCAGTCACGCCCGCCTTGGTCATAAAGGAGGAGGAAAAACTTCCTCTTCCCACCTTGACCGGTCCTCAAATTAGGGCATCTCCTTCACCATCTCCGGTCTTACCAGAGAGTTCCCCCCTTTACCCATCCCTCGCAGGGGCAGAGGAAGATCGGCCGCCTCCATACGTGACTCCCCCTGGCCAAGCCAGTGCCCCGGAGGAGGAAATTTCCTCATCCTCCTCAACAGGACTGGCAGCAGGAGGAGGAATGGGTCGAAGACTTCGCCCCCGAGGGATCCGGGAAAGGGAGGGGGAAGACGGGCCCCCCTCATCAACACAGGGGGAGGAAACTGTCCCTACACTTCCAGTCCGGATGGTGGGCCAAGGGGGACCGGGAGGAGGGCAACAGTTTCAGTACTGGCCCTTCTCCTCCAGTGATCTATATAACTGGAGGACGCAGAACCCGCCCTTTTCTGAAGACCCCAAGTGTCTCATAGATCTCCTGGAGTCCATCATGCATACACACCGCCCCACTTGGGATGACTGTCATCAGCTGCTCAATACTCTTTTTACGACGGAGGAACGAGAGCGCATCCTCAACGAAGCGAGGAAGAACGTCTTGGGGGATAATGGGAGACCCACAACTCTCCAACCGGCCATAGACGAGGCTTTTCCCCTACGCCGCCCTGATTGGGATTTCGGGACCGCAGAAGGTAGGGAGCGTCTTCGGATCTACCGCCAGACTCTTATGGCCGGTCTCCGAGCGGCCGCTAGAAGGCCCACCAATTTTGCAAAAGTAAAAGCAGTCATTCAAGGGGAAAACGAAAGCCCAGCCGGTTTCTTAGAGCGCCTCCATGAGGCATACCGTCAGTACACCCCGATTGACCCTGAGGCGGACCTCCACCGGTCTGCTCTGGTACTCTCATTCATTAATCAGGCAGCCCCAGACATTAGGAGAAAACTCAATAAACAGGAAAACTTAGGGGAGATGACTATAAGGGAAATGCTACAGGTAGCAGAAAAGGTCTTTACCGCTAGGGAAACTCCAGAAGAAAGGGAGGAAAGACAGAGAAAGGAAGACAGGGAAGCCCAGGAGAAATTGAGAAAGGAGGACCGGGAGTTCCAGGCTAAGGAAAACCGAAAGCAACAGAGAGAAATGGCTCGTATTTTCCTAGCGGGTGTCCGGGACCAACCCAGAGGAGGGGGCCACGCCAGGACCCCGGATAAGGAACACTGTTTTTACTGTAAGGAAACGGGGCATTGGAAGAGAGAATGTCCTAAGTTAAAGGGAAGAAGAGGGTTTGGAAGGAGACCGGGGGAAAACAGGGAAAGGGAACGAGCAGTAGAGCAGGCCAGAGTCCTTCTAGCCGGAGAAGAGGACTGAAGGAGACGGGGCTCAGACCCCCTCCCCGAGTCCTGGGTAACAATGCATGTGGAAGGGAAGCCGATGGGGTTCATGGTGGATACCGGCGCCCAATATTCGGTTTTAAACAAGGCACATGGACCTTTGAACAAGGCACGAACAAGTGTTGTTCAGGGGGCCACCGGTACGCAGTTATGTACACGGACTACCAAAAGAAAGGTGAACTTAGGAAAACACCAGGTCACACACTCCTTCTTGGTCGTCCCTGAGAGCCCCGCTCCCCTGCTCGGACGGGACCTACTCACCAAAATAGGGGCCCATATCCATTTTGAACCAGATGGAATAATTGTGACTGATCGAGAAGGGAGCCCGATTCATGTCTTGTCCCTATCATTGGCTGACGAGCATCGTCTGTTTGAGAGTCAACAGGAACCAGGAGGGGACATGACTCATTGGGTAAAAAGATTTCCCACGGCCTGGGCGGAGACTGCGGGAACCGGCCTCGCCAAACACCTCCCGCCCGTAGTTATACAATTGAAGGCTTCTGCTCTCCCCATTCGGGTGAAACAGTATCCTATGCCTGAGGAGGCCCGAAGAGGCATAGCCCCTCATATCCACAGGCTAATAAAGGAAGGAGTACTGCGACCTTGTCAGTCTGCCTGGAATACTCCTCTGCTCCCCGTCCGAAAGCCGGGAAGCGGGGACTATAGGCCTGTGCAAGACCTACGAAAGGTAAACGACCGGACGGAGGACATTCATCCCACCGTTCCGAATCCCTATACCTTGCTCAGCCACCTACCCCCCTCGCAAGTATGGTATACAACCCTTGATTTGAAAGATGCTTTCTTCAGCATTCCATTGTCAGAAATTAGTCAGCCGCTATTTGCTTTCGAATGGCAAGAAGATGGGGGCCAATCCGGACAGCTCACTTGGACCAGACTGCCGCAAGGATTTAAAAACTCTCCCACCCTGTTTAATGAGGCCCTGAGCCAGGACCTGGAACCTTTTCGTCGGAGCCACCCACGAGTCACTCTATTACAGTATGTTGATGACTTAGAGAGGAGTGCATCAAGGCTACTGAACACCTGCTAACGGAATTAGGTGAGCTGGGGTATCGGGCAAGTGCCAAGAAAACTCACATCTGTAAAAGGTCAGTGACATATTTGGGTTATCGGATTGCAGATGGGGCAAGGTGGCTGACTGATGCCATGAAACAGACTATTCTGGCTATCCCATCCCCGACATCCACTAGGGGGGTGAGAGAATTCCTGGGCTCCGCGGGGTTCTGTAGACTCTGGATTCCAGGATTTGCGGAAATAGCCAGACCCCTATATGAGGCCACCAAAGAAGCTCCAGATTGGAGTTGGGGAGAGAGAGAACAACAGGCCTTTGATCAGCTAAAAGACGCTCTTTTGCAGGCCCCTGCCTTAGCCTTGCCAGATCCTACAAGACCATTCACTCTGTTTGTAGATGAGAAAAAGGGCGTAGCCAAAGGAGTCTTGACCCAACAGCTAGGTCCCTGGAAGAGACCAGTGGCATACTTTTCCAAGAAATTAGACGCAGTAGCGGCAGGATGGCCCCCCTGCCTCCGCATCATAGCGGCCATTGCCGTGCTGGTGAGAGAAGCCGATAAACTAACCTTTGGACAGGCCCTCTGGGTAACGGCCCCTCACCCGGTGGAGGGAATCCTTAAACAACCCCCTGGGAAATGGATGACGAATGCCAGGCTCACCCATTACCAGGGGCTCTTGTTGGATTCCCCTCGGATCACATTCACAGATCCCGTAATCCTGAACCCTGCCACCTTGTTGCCTAACCCGGAACTGCAGACACCTGTCCATAACTGCAAAGAATTCCTCTCCGAAGTTACACAGGTACGGGCTGACCTAAAGGATACCCCCCTGTCCGGCTGCAAATTAAACTGGTACACGGATGGAAGCAGTTTTTTCCAAGATGGAGCCCGAAGGGCAGGGGCAGCTGTAGTCGACCAAGAAGGAAATACGGTATGGAGCAGCGCCCTCCCACCCGGAACATCAGCCCAAAAAGCGGAATTAATTGCCTTGGCAGAGGCCCTGGAGAGGGCAAAAGGAAAGCGAGTCAATATCTACACCGATAGCCGCTATGCTTTCGGTACCATCCATGTCCACGGGGCCATCTATCGCGAAAGAGGATTCCGCACAGCAGAAGGAAAACATCTAAAGAACCTAGCCGAAGTCCAGCGTCTATTAATGGCAGTGGAAAAACCGAAGGCAGTGGCAGTGATGTATGTCCCAGGCCACCAGTCTGCCAAGACGCCGGAAGCTGTCGGTAACAACAGAGCAGATCAAGAAGCAAAGAGAGTAGCAATGGTGAGTCCTCCCATGGAGACAGGGCAACCTTCCACGGTTGCGGCGATAGACGTGCCGGTCCCAGAGCTCCCTCCGCTACCCCCCCGACCAGAATACTCCACAGAGGATTTCACTTGGATGAGAGCCCACTCCCCCTTTAGAGAAGGGGAAGACGGATGGAAAAGCGACTTGGAGGGCAAGTTAGTTCTGCCTGAAAAACTCGGACGATTCCTGTTGGCTAACTTACATAAGTCCACCCATTTGGGGCGGAGAAAATTACTAGACTTGTTGACATCTGCGCAGCTCCGATTTCCGAACCAGACCATAGCAGTCCGCCAAATTGTGGAAGATTGTGCCAGCTGCACAATCATGAAACCAGGACGAAGGGAGGGGCACCATACAGGTACTCGGGAACGGGGGAGGGCTCCGGGAAGAAGTTGGGAAGTGGATTTTACTGAGGTAAAACCGGGAAAGTTTGGGCACAAATATTTGCTGGTATTCATAGATACCTTTTC
The DNA here is from genome assembly GCF_047511655.1 of Castor canadensis. Classification (NCBI taxonomy): domain Eukaryota; kingdom Metazoa; phylum Chordata; class Mammalia; order Rodentia; family Castoridae; genus Castor; species Castor canadensis. Next base: position 107,289,682 of record NC_133386.1, read on the forward strand.
AGGCTGGGTGGAGGCTTTTCCTACAAAGAAGGAGACGAGTCAGGTAGTGGCAAAGGCTTTGCTAGAGGAAATCATACCCAGATATGGGGTGCCCGAGGCAATTGGGTCAGATAACGGTCCGGCTTTTGTTAGTAAGGTCCTGCAGGGACTAGCCCAGACTATGGGGGCCAATTGGAAGCTACATTGTGAATATAACCCCCAGAGCTCAGGGCAAGTAGAAAGGATGAATAGGACACTAAAGGAGACTTTAGCCAAATTGGCCCTGGAGACTGGCGGTGATTGGGTGACGCTCCTTCCCTTGGCCATCTTCCGAGTCCGGAACTCCCCCTATGTCCATGGGCTAACTCCCTTTGAGATCCTGTATGGGGCTCCACCCCCCATCATTCAGAGGACCTTAAGCCCAGAACTAGGTGATCTGGCCCCAAATTACCTGACCATGTTGCAGGCTTTAGCTAAAGTGCAACAACGGATTTGGCCCTTAATTCAAGCATACCACGCTGTTAAGAGGGACCCGGCTCCGGAACATGGCATAGTCCCGGGTGACATGGTATGGGTTAAAAGGCATCAGTCCAAAACCCTAGAGCCTAGATGGAAAGGACCTTATGTTGTACTGTTTACTACCCCTACCGCCCTCAAGGTTGATGGCATCGGACCTTGGATCCACCACTCCCACGTGCGTCGAGCCAATCATCAAAAACAAGAAGGGGTCAAGGAGTGGACTGTACGGCGGCACCCAGACAACCCATTAAAGCTAAAGCTTTTGTGGCCCCGGGAACATGCAGAGCCTTCAGGAGCAGCCACGGATGGGGTGGCTGATCGCTCTGATCTTGCTCAATGCCCAGAGCGGGAGCCTCGCAGAAACCAACCCTCACCAGCCCTATAAGCAAACCTGGATACTCACCGATGGGGAGACTCATACCACCCTCAACGAGACTACTCGCACTGCCCCCATAGGAACTTGGTGGCCGGAGCTTCAGTTCTGCTTCAGGGACATCAATCCTGCCTACAAGTCTACTGCCCCGGAGTCAGCCCGACGTTATGGGTTTTATGCCTGCCCCGGCCACAAAAAGAACCAGGAATGTGGGGGGATACAATACTCCTTCTGTAGGTCATGGGCATGTGTCACATCCAATGATAGTGAATGGAAATGGGGGATATCAAAATCAGACCTAGTCAAATTTGCCTTTGTAAATGGGATATTAAGGGGGCACAGAATTCCAATACCCACCCATAAATGCCAGCCCACGGATCTAGATAGAATCAAGGTCACTTTCACTGAAACTGGCAAGAAGGACACCCCTGGGTGGATACAAGGTAAGGTATGGGGACTTGTATTTTATAAATATGGTGGACATGCTGGCTCGACCATAGTGGTCAGATTAAAAATTGAGCCCATAGGGCCACCGTCCACAGCAGTAGGCCCCAATAAGGTACTTAGGCCGCCCAATGTAAAGCCATCTCCCCAACCTTCCACAACTCACCACCTTCCCTCAACCATAGCTCGGGCTAATGTTACAACTCCAAGACCATCAGAAACCAGCCCTCCCCTGGTGAGGCCCAGTCTCATGACCGCATCTAAAGACCCCCTCTGGGAGCTAGTGGTTGCTGCCTTCCTGACGTTAAACCACACCAACCCTAACATGACCAACTCCTGTTGGTTATGTTATGATGTGAGGCCCCCATTCTATGAGGCAATAGGGCTAAACACCACTCACGATACCTCATCTGAGGAAAACCCTACTCAATGTTCCTGGGGAGACCGTAAGAGAGGTCTGACCATACAGCAGGTAAACGGCCAAGGAACCTGCTTAGGAAAAGTGCCAAAGAACAGACGGGACTTATGTACTGTTATTAACGCCAGTTCTACCTGGGGAAATGCTATTAAATGGGTAATTCCAAAGGACAATGGGTGGTGGCTATGCTCGCGGTCCGGACTCACCCCATGCCTATCAACTAAGGTGTTTAACAGCTCTAAAGAATTCTGTGTTATAGTGGTTGTGCTGCCCCGCATCCTCTATCATTCGGAGGAAAGTCTATATTCATACTGGAATATAGGAACAGGTGAGAGAAAGAAGAGAGAGCCTATTTCTACACTAACCATTGCTACCCTACTTAGCCTAGGGGTGGCTGGGGCAGGGACCGGCATAGCCTCCCTGGCTACTCAACATAAAGGGATGTCTTCGCTGCGCGCAGCCATAGACGAAGATATAGAGAGAATAGAAACCTCCATTAGCCACCTAGAAAAATCCCTCACTTCTCTGTCTGAGGTAATACTTCAAAACCGACGAGGTCTGGACTTGTTGTTCCTCCAAAAAGGGGGACTATGCGTTGCTCTAGGGGAAGAATGTTGTTTTTACGCTGACCATACCGGAGTTGTTCGTGACTCCATGTCTAAACTCCGAAAGAGCCTGGAACAAAGAAAACGAGAAAAAGAGGCAGGGGAAAGCTGGTTCGAGTCTTGGTTTAACCAGTCCCCATGGTTGGCTACCCTTTTATCTGCACTGGCAGGGCCAATAATAATCATCCTACTGCTTGTTACCATAGGACCCTGGATTCTAAACCGACTTATGACTTTTGTCAAAAGTCGAATTAATACTATCCAACTTCTGGTCCTCCGCCAACAATATCAGGCTCTTCATCCTCTTGAGGATGATTCCTCAATTTAGGCCATAAGAAAGGGGGGAATGAAAGGAATAGGAGGTCTCAGCGGGCCCCAACCCCCTTGTTGGAGAAACCAGTACCAAACATCCCATGTAGATAAGATAAGCAATGCGGCAGGGCTCAGTTAGGGCATATAGAATGTGAGGAATGCAAGATGTGAGATACGAGCAAGATGTGAGGTACGAGCAAGATGTGAAGTACGTGCAGGATGTGCTCTCCCTGCTTGTCTAATGTTGATAACAAAAATATGCACGCCACTGCAGTCTATATAAGATTTCCCCCTAAGAGGCTCAGGGTCTTGCTTTCCTAACCGGTCCTGCGTGTCCGTGTGGGAGCTCGACCCTGGCTAGCCAGTCCAATAAACTCTGCTTTGTTGATTGCATTCACGCCTGGCTCTCTGTCTCTCGGGGGAATAGGATTCCGGGTCCTAACATTTGGAGGTCCCACCGAGATTTCATTTTCTCGAGAGACAGAACCTGCCTGCGAGAAAGCAGGGGCGATCCCAAGTCCTAGGCGTTGGGATCGGATCCCAGGCCCTCATTTGGAGGAACTTGAGTGTTCCATTTGGGCCGCGTCGGGGATTCGGCCAATCCCCAGGGAGATTCATTCTGGGAATCTTGCAAGGAGGACCACAGGGTCCTATTGGGAGAGGCTTTCCTCTCATTTGGGCTCGAGCATTTTAGGAACCCTGGCGCCAGGTGAAGAACTAATTGAGCTAGTCGACCGACCACCCGTCAAGTGGACGCCTTTCGGCCTGATATCCCAGTTCGACGGTGAGGAGGTTGAATGGGGTGCGCACCAGTGTGAGAGAAGGACCGGTCCGAGCGAGTGCTGGAGAGTGTTGTGTGTGTGTGGAATTATTGTTGCCTTTACCCTTTTTGTTCTATCTCTCTTGGTGTTTGAGTCTCCTTCCACAATGGGACAGGGACAAACAACCCCAAAGTCTCTGATCCTTTCTCACTTTCCAGAAGTTAAAGAAAGGGCCTTAAATGCGGGTCTGGTCATCAAGAAAGGTAAGTTCGACACCTTTTGTTCTGCAGAGTGGCCCACCTTTGGAGTCGGGTGGCCCATTCAAGGTTCCCTCTCCCTAGACCTGATCACTAAGGTTAAAGCAGTCAATTTTCAGCCAGACAATCGAGGCCATCCAGACCAAGTTCCTTACATTTTGGTTTGGGAGGATCTGGTGAGGAACCCTCCCCCTTGGTTAACAGTTTTTCTGACCCACCCCTCCAGTTCGGCCCCCGGGGATAAAACCCCAGTCACGCCCGCCTTGGTCATAAAGGAGGAGGAAAAACTTCCTCTTCCCACCTTGACCGGTCCTCAAATTAGGGCATCTCCTTCACCATCTCCGGTCTTACCAGAGAGTTCCCCCCTTTACCCATCCCTCGCAGGGGCAGAGGAAGATCGGCCGCCTCCATACGTGACTCCCCCTGGCCAAGCCAGTGCCCCGGAGGAGGAAATTTCCTCATCCTCCTCAACAGGACTGGCAGCAGGAGGAGGAATGGGTCGAAGACTTCGCCCCCGAGGGATCCGGGAAAGGGAGGGGGAAGACGGGCCCCCCTCATCAACACAGGGGGAGGAAACTGTCCCTACACTTCCAGTCCGGATGGTGGGCCAAGGGGGACTGGGAGGAGGGCAACAGTTTCAGTACTGGCCCTTCTCCTCCAGTGATCTATATAACTGGAGGACGCAGAACCCGCCCTTTTCTGAAGACCCCAAGTGTCTCATAGATCTCCTGGAGTCCATCATGCATACACACCGCCCCACTTGGGATGACTGTCATCAGCTGCTCAATACTCTTTTTACGACGGAGGAACGAGAGCGCATCCTCAACGAAGCGAGGAAGAACGTCTTGGGGGATAATGGGAGACCCACAACTCTCCAACCGGCCATAGACGAGGCTTTTCCCCTACGCCGCCCTGATTGGGATTTCGGGACCGCAGAAGGTAGGGAGCGTCTTCGGATCTACCGCCAGACTCTTATGGCCGGTCTCCGAGCGGCCGCTAGAAGGCCCACCAATTTTGCAAAAGTAAAAGCAGTCATTCAAGGGGAAAACGAAAGCCCAGCCGGTTTCTTAGAGCGCCTCCATGAGGCATACCGTCAGTACACCCCGATTGACCCTGAGGCGGACCTCCACCGGTCTGCTCTGGTACTCTCATTCATTAATCAGGCAGCCCCAGACATTAGGAGAAAACTCAATAAACAGGAAAACTTAGGGGAGATGACTATAAGGGAAATGCTACAGGTAGCAGAAAAGGTCTTTACCGCTAGGGAAACTCCAGAAGAAAGGGAGGAAAGACAGAGAAAGGAAGACAGGGAAGCCCAGGAGAAATTGAGAAAGGAGGACCGGGAGTTCCAGGCTAAGGAAAACCGAAAGCAACAGAGAGAAATGGCTCGTATTTTCCTAGCGGGTGTCCGGGACCAACCCAGAGGAGGGGGCCACGCCAGGACCCCGGATAAGGAACACTGTTTTTACTGTAAGGAAACGGGGCATTGGAAGAGAGAATGTCCTAAGTTAAAGGGAAGAAGAGGGTTTGGAAGGAGACCGGGGGAAAACAGGGAAAGGGAACGAGCAGTAGAGCAGGCCAGAGTCCTTCTAGCCGGAGAAGAGGACTGAAGGAGACGGGGCTCAGACCCCCTCCCCGAGTCCTGGGTAACAATGCATGTGGAAGGGAAGCCGATGGGGTTCATGGTGGATACCGGCGCCCAATATTCGGTTTTAAACAAGGCACATGGACCTTTGAACAAGGCACGAACAAGTGTTGTTCAGGGGGCCACCGGTACGCAGTTATGTACACGGACTACCAAAAGAAAGGTGAACTTAGGAAAACACCAGGTCACACACTCCTTCTTGGTCGTCCCTGAGAGCCCCGCTCCCCTGCTCGGACGGGACCTACTCACCAAAATAGGGGCCCATATCCATTTTGAACCAGATGGAATAATTGTGACTGATCGAGAAGGGAGCCCGATTCATGTCTTGTCCCTATCATTGGCTGACGAGCATCGTCTGTTTGAGAGTCAACAGGAACCAGGAGGGGACATGACTCATTGGGTAAAAAGATTTCCCACGGCCTGGGCGGAGACTGCGGGAACCGGCCTCGCCAAACACCTCCCGCCCGTAGTTATACAATTGAAGGCTTCTGCTCTCCCCATTCGGGTGAAACAGTATCCTATGCCTGAGGAGGCCCGAAGAGGCATAGCCCCTCATATCCACAGGCTAATAAAGGAAGGAGTACTGCGACCTTGTCAGTCTGCCTGGAATACTCCTCTGCTCCCCGTCCGAAAGCCGGGAAGCGGGGACTATAGGCCTGTGCAAGACCTACGAAAGGTAAACGAGCGGACGGAGGACATTCATCCCACCGTTCCGAATCCCTATACCTTGCTCAGCCACCTACCCCCCTCGCAAGTATGGTATACAACCCTTGATTTGAAAGATGCTTTCTTCAGCATTCCATTGTCAGAAATTAGTCAGCCGCTATTTGCTTTCGAATGGCAAGAAGATGGGGGCCAATCCGGACAGCTCACTTGGACCAGACTGCCGCAAGGATTTAAAAACTCTCCCACCCTGTTTAATGAGGCCCTGAGCCAGGACCTGGAACCTTTTCGTCGGAGCCACCCACGAGTCACTCTATTACAGTATGTTGATGACTTAGAGAGGAGTGCATCAAGGCTACTGAACACCTGCTAACGGAATTAGGTGAGCTGGGGTATCGGGCAAGTGCCAAGAAAACTCACATCTGTAAAAGGTCAGTGACATATTTGGGTTATCGGATTGCAGATGGGGCAAGGTGGCTGACTGATGCCATGAAACAGACTATTCTGGCTATCCCATCCCCGACATCCACTAGGGGGGTGAGAGAATTCCTGGGCTCCGCGGGGTTCTGTAGACTCTGGATTCCAGGATTTGCGGAAATAGCCAGACCCCTATATGAGGCCACCAAAGAAGCTCCAGATTGGAGTTGGGGAGAGAGAGAACAACAGGCCTTTGATCAGCTAAAAGACGCTCTTTTGCAGGCCCCTGCCTTAGCCTTGCCAGATCCTACAAGACCATTCACTCTGTTTGTAGATGAGAAAAAGGGCGTAGCCAAAGGAGTCTTGACCCAACAGCTAGGTCCCTGGAAGAGACCAGTGGCATACTTTTCCAAGAAATTAGACGCAGTAGCGGCAGGATGGCCCCCCTGCCTCCGCATCATAGCGGCCATTGCCGTGCTGGTGAGAGAAGCCGATAAACTAACCTTTGGACAGGCCCTCTGGGTAACGGCCCCTCACCCGGTGGAGGGAATCCTTAAACAACCCCCTGGGAAATGGATGACGAATGCCAGGCTCACCCATTACCAGGGGCTCTTGTTGGATTCCCCTCGGATCACATTCACAGATCCCGTAATCCTGAACCCTGCCACCTTGTTGCCTAACCCGGAACTGCAGACACCTGTCCATAACTGCAAAGAATTCCTCTCCGAAGTTACACAGGTACGGGCTGACCTAAAGGATACCCCCCTGTCCGGCTGCAAATTAAACTGGTACACGGATGGAAGCAGTTTTTTCCAAGATGGAGCCCGAAGGGCAGGGGCAGCTGTAGTCGACCAAGAAGGAAATACGGTATGGAGCAGCGCCCTCCCACCCGGAACATCAGCCCAAAAAGCGGAATTAATTGCCTTGGCAGAGGCCCTGGAGAGGGCAAAAGGAAAGCGAGTCAATATCTACACCGATAGCCGCTATGCTTTCGGTACCATCCATGTCCACGGGGCCATCTATCGCGAAAGAGGATTCCGCACAGCAGAAGGAAAACATCTAAAGAACCTAGCCGAAGTCCAGCGTCTATTAATGGCAGTGGAAAAACCGAAGGCAGTGGCAGTGATGTATGTCCCAGGCCACCAGTCTGCCAAGACGCCGGAAGCTGTCAGTAACAACAGAGCAGATCAAGAAGCAAAGAGAGTAGCAATGGTGAGTCCTCCCATGGAGACAGGGCAACCTTCCACGGTTGCGGCGATAGACGTGCCGGTCCCAGAGCTCCCTCCGCTACCCCCCCGACCAGAATACTCCACAGAGGATTTCACTTGGATGAGAGCCCACTCCCCCTTTAGAGAAGGGGAAGACGGATGGAAAAGCGACTTGGAGGGCAAGTTAGTTCTGCCTGAAAAACTCGGACGATTCCTGTTGGCTAACTTACATAAGTCCACCCATTTGGGGCGGAGAAAATTACTAGACTTGTTGACATCTGCGCAGCTCCGATTTCCGAACCAGACCATAGCAGTCCGCCAAATTGTGGAAGATTGTGCCAGCTGCACAATCATGAAACCAGGACGAAGGGAGGGGCACCATACAGGTACTCGGGAACGGGGGAGGGCTCCGGGAAGAAGTTGGGAAGTGGATTTTACTGAGGTAAAACCGGGAAAGTTTGGGCACAAATATTTGCTGGTATTCATAGATACCTTTTCAGGCTGGGTGGAGGCTTTTCCTACAAAGAAGGAGACGAGTCAGGTAGTGGCAAAGGCTTTGCTAGAGGAAATCATACCCAGATATGGGGTGCCCGAGGCAATTGGGTCAGATAACGGTCCGGCTTTTGTTAGTAAGGTCCTGCAGGGACTAGCCCAGACTATGGGGGCCAATTGGAAGCTACATTGTGAATATAACCCCCAGAGCTCAGGGCAAGTAGAAAGGATGAATAGGACACTAAAGGAGACTTTAGCCAAATTGGCCCTGGAGACTGGCGGTGATTGGGTGACGCTCCTTCCCTTGGCCATCTTCCGAGTCCGGAACTCCCCCTATGTCCATGGGCTAACTCCCTTTGAGATCCTGTATGGGGCTCCACCCCCCATCATTCAGAGGACCTTAAGCCCAGAACTAGGTGATCTGGCCCCAAATTACCTGACCATGTTGCAGGCTTTAGCTAAAGTGCAACAACGGATTTGGCCCTTAATTCAAGCATACCACGCTGTTAAGAGGGACCCGGCTCCGGAACATGGCATAGTCCCGGGTGACATGGTATGGGTTAAAAGGCATCAGTCCAAAACCCTAGAGCCTAGATGGAAAGGACCTTATGTTGTACTGTTTACTACCCCTACCGCCCTCAAGGTTGATGGCATCGGACCTTGGATCCACCACTCCCACGTGCGTCGAGCCAATCATCAAAAACAAGAAGGGGTCAAGGAGTGGACTGTACGGCGGCACCCAGACAACCCATTAAAGCTAAAGCTTTTGTGGCCCCGGGAACATGCAGAGCCTTCAGGAGCAGCCACGGATGGGGTGGCTGATCGCTCTGATCTTGCTCAATGCCCAGAGCGGGAGCCTCGCAGAAACCAACCCTCACCAGCCCTATAAGCAAACCTGGATACTCACTGATGGGGAGACTCATACCACCCTCAACGAGACTACTCGCACTGCCCCCATAGGAACTTGGTGGCCGGAGCTTCAGTTCTGCTTCAGGGACATCAATCCTGCCTACAAGTCTACTGCCCCGGAGTCAGCCCGACGTTATGGGTTTTATGCCTGCCCCGGCCACAAAAAGAACCAGGAATGTGGGGGGATACAATACTCCTTCTGTAGGTCATGGGCATGTGTCACATCCAATGATAGTGAATGGAAATGGGGGATATCAAAATCAGACCTAGTCAAATTTGCCTTTGTAAATGGGATATTAAGGGGGCACAGAATTCCAATACCCACCCATAAATGCCAGCCCACGGATCTAGATAGAATCAAGGTCACTTTCACTGAAACTGGCAAGAAGGACACCCCTGGGTGGATACAAGGTAAGGTATGGGGACTTGTATTTTATAAATATGGTGGACATGCTGGCTCGACCATAGTGGTCAGATTAAAAATTGAGCCCATAGGGCCACCGTCCACAGCAGTAGGCCCCAATAAGGTACTTAGGCCGCCCAATGTAAAGCCATCTCCCCAACCTTCCACAACTCACCACCTTCCCTCAACCATAGCTCGGGCTAATGTTACAACTCCAAGACCATCAGAAACCAGCCCTCCCCTGGTGAGGCCCAGTCTCATGACCGCATCTAAAGACCCCCTCTGGGAGCTAGTGGTTGCTGCCTTCCTGACGTTAAACCACACCAACCCTAACATGACCAACTCCTGTTGGTTATGTTATGATGTGAGGCCCCCATTCTATGAGGCAATAGGGCTAAACACCACTCACGATACCTCATCTGAGGAAAACCCTACTCAATGTTCCTGGGGAGACCGTAAGAGAGGTCTGACCATACAGCAGGTAAACGGCCAAGGAACCTGCTTAGGAAAAGTGCCAAAGAACAGACGGGACTTATGTACTGTTATTAACGCCAGTTCTACCTGGGGAAATGCTATTAAATGGGTAATTCCAAAGGACAATGGGTGGTGGCTATGCTCGCGGTCCGGACTCACCCCATGCCTATCAACTAAGGTGTTTAACAGCTCTAAAGAATTCTGTGTTATAGTGGTTGTGCTGCCCCGCATCCTCTATCATTCGGAGGAAAGTCTATATTCATACTGGAATATAGGAACAGGTGAGAGAAAGAAGAGAGAGCCTATTTCTACACTAACCATTGCTACCCTACTTAGCCTAGGGGTGGCTGGGGCAGGGACCGGCATAGCCTCCCTGGCTACTCAACATAAAGGGATGTCTTCGCTGCGCGCAGCCATAGACGAAGATATAGAGAGAATAGAAACCTCCATTAGCCACCTAGAAAAATCCCTCACTTCTCTGTCTGAGGTAGTACTTCAAAACCGACGAGGTCTGGACTTGTTGTTCCTCCAAAAAGGGGGACTATGCGTTGCTCTAGGGGAAGAATGTTGTTTTTACGCTGACCATACCGGAGTTGTTCGTGACTCCATGTCTAAACTCCGAAAGAGCCTGGAACAAAGAAAACGAGAAAAAGAGGCAGGGGAAAGCTGGTTCGAGTCTTGGTTTAACAAGTCCCCATGGTTGGCTACCCTTTTATCTGCACTGGCAGGGCCAATAATAATCATCCTACTGCTTGTTACCATAGGACCCTGGATTCTAAACCGACTTATGACTTTTGTCAAAAGTCGAATTAATACTATCCAACTTCTGGTCCTCCGCCAACAATATCAGGCTCTTCATCCTCTTGAGGATGATTCCTCAATTTAGGCCATAAGAAAGGGGGGAATGTCGTATGTTCTCCCTCATATGTGGACATTAGATCAAGGGCAAACACAACAAGGGGATTGGACTATGAGCACATGATAAAAGCGAGAGCACACAAGGGAGGGGTGAGGATAGGTAAGACACCTAAAAAACTAGCTAGCATTTGTTGCCCTTAACGCAGAGAAACTAAAACAGATACCTTAAAGCAACTGAGGCCAATAGGAAAAGGGGACCAGGAACTAGAGAAAAGGTTAGATCAAAAAGAATTAACCTAGAAGGTAACACCCCCACACAGGAAATCAATGTGAGTCAATGCCCTGTATAGCTATCCTTATCTCAACCAGCAAAACCCCTTGTTCCTTCCTATTATTGCTTATACTCTCTCTACAACAAAATTAGAGATAAGGGCAAAATAGTTTCTGCTGGGTTTTGAGGTGGGGAGCGGTAGGGGGTGGATTGGGTGGTAAGGGAGGGGGTGGGGGCAGGGGGGAGAAATGAACCAAGCCTTGTATGCACATATGAATAATAAAAGAAAAATGAAAAAAAAAAAAAAAAAAAAAAGAAAGGGGGGAATGAAAGGAATAGGAGGTCTCAGCGGGCCCCAACCCCCTTGTTGGAGAAACCAGTACCAAACATCCCATGTAGATAAGATAAGCAATGCGGCAGGGTCAGTTAGGGCATATAGAATGTGAGGAATGCAAGATGTGAGATACGAGCAAGATGTGAGGTACGAGCAAGATGTGAAGTACGTGCAAGATGTGCTCTCCCTGCTTGTCTAATGTTGATAACAAAAATATGCACGCCACTGCAGTCTACATAAGATTTCCCCCTAAGAGGCTCAGGGTCTTGCTTTCCTAACCGGTCCTGGGTGTCCGTGTGGGAGCTCGACCCTGGCTAGCCAGTCCAATAAACTCTGCTTTGTTGATTGCATTCACGCCTGGCTCTCTGTCTCTCAGGGGAATAGGATTCCGGGTCCTAACAAGCGTATTGCCTTAAACAACACACACAATTCTCAAACTTAAACAAGCTGCTTCTAACATTAATTGTTTTCCTAGAAAAGCTACAGTTTTTCTCCATTCACTTGAAACAGGCTGTTTTGCACAAAGTTGATATGCTTCACCTTTGAAAACGCTGACAGTCAGGAAAGGTTCTTTTCAAAGGCTAACTCGGTTCACCATGCATAACAAGGTGAAAGGCCCTCTTGCTTGTAACACTAATGCTTCTCTTACAGAGCTGCAGTGATTCTCCCCTTCACTTGAATGGGGTGATTCAGCAAGAAAGGTGAAGTTGCTCATCCAGGAAAACACTGAGAGGTAGGCAGTACTCCTTTAAAGAGCAAACTCAATTCACCATACTACCCATGTTGCTAGACCCTCTTGTTTGAGAAGTAGGCAGAATTCCTTTAAAGAGCAAAATGCATTCACAATACTACCCATGTTGCTAGACCCTCTGTTTTCTAACATTAAAGATTCTCTTACAAACCTGCAGTTTTTCTAACATTTACTTGTATGCGGTGATTTTGCTCAAGGTTTATGTTCCTCACAGAAGAAAACGCTGAAAGTTGGGCCGCGTTCCTTTCATACACTAACACAGTTCACCATGCTTAACAAGGTGCAAGACCCTCTTGCTCTTACAAGAGCTGCAGTGCTTCTCCCTTTCACTTGAATGGGAAGATTCAGCAGAAAGGTGATGTTGCTGATCCAGGAAAACACTGAGAGGTAGGCAGTACTCCTTTAAACAGCAAACTGAATTCACCATACTAATCATGTTGCTGGACCCTCTTGTTTCTAACATGAGGTATTCTCTTACAAATCTGCAGTTTTTCTCCCATTCACTTGTATGCGGTGATTTTGCACAAAGTTTATGTTCCTCACCCATGAAAAGGCTGATGGTTAGGCAGCATTCCTTTCAAAAACTAACACAGTTTACCATGTTTGGCAAGGTGCAAGACACTCTTGCTTGCAAAGTTAATCCTTCTCTTACAAGTGCTACAGTGCTTCTCCCATTCACTTTAACGGGGTGATTCAGCACAAAGGTGATGTTGCTTATGCAGGAAAACATTGAGAAGCAGGCAGAATTCCTGTAAAGAGCAAAATGAATTCACAATACTAACCATGATTCTAGACCCTCTGTTTTCTAACATTAAAGATTCTCTTACAAACATGCAGTTTTTCTCCCATTCACTTGTAAGCTCTTGTTATGCACAGCGATGATTTTCCTCACCCATGGAAACACTGAGAGGGAGAGCGTATTGCCTTAAACAACACACACAAATCTCAAACTTAAACATGCTGCTTCTAACATTAATTGTTTTCCTAGAAAATCTACAGTTTTTCTCCATTCACTTGAAACAGGCTGTTTTGCACAAAGTTGATATGCTTCACCTTTGAAAACGCTGACATTCAGGAAAGGTTCTTTTCAAAGGCTACTCGGTTCACCATGCATAACAAGGTGAAAGGCCCTCTTGCTTGTAACACTAATGCTTCTGTTACAGAGCTGCAGTGATTCTTCCCTTCACTTGAATGGGGTGATTCAGCAAGAAAGGTGATGTTGCTCATCCAGGAAAACACTGAGAGGTAGGCAGTACTCCTTTAAAGAACAAACTCAATTCACCATACTACCCATGTTGCTAGACCCTCTTGTTTGTAACATGAAGCATTCTCTTACAAATCTGCAGTTTTTCTCCCTTTCACTTGTATGCGGTGATTTTTGCACAAAGTTTATGTTCCTCACACATGAAAACGCTGAAGTTTAGGCAGCATTCCTATCAAAAACTAACACAGTTCACCATGCTTAGCAAGGAGCAAGACCCTCTTGCTTGTAAAATTAATCCTATCTTACAAGATCTACAGTGCTTGTCCAATTCACTTGAATGGGGTGATTCAGCACAAAGGTGATGTTGCTTATCCAGGAAAACAGTGAGAAGTAGGCAGAATTCCTTTAAAGAGCAAAATGCATTCACAATACTAACCATGTTGCTAGACCCTCTGTTTTCTAACATTAAAGATTCTCTTACAAACCTGCAGTTTTTCTCCCATTTACTTGTATACGGTGATTTTGCTCAAGGTTTATGTTCCTCACAGAAGAAAACGCTGAAAGTTGGGCCGCGTTCCTTTCATACACTAACACAGTTCACCATGCTTAACAAGGTGCAAGACCCTCTTGCTCTTACAAGAGCTGCAGTGCTTCTCCCTTTCACTTGAATGGGAAGATTCAGCAGAAAGGTGATGTTGCTGATCCAGGAAAACACTGAGAGGTAGGCAGTATTCCTTTAACGAGCAAACTGAATTCACCATACTACCCATATTGCTAGACCCTCTTGTTTCTAACATGAGGGATTCTCTTACAAATCTGCAGTTTTTCTCCCATTCACTTGTAGGCGGTGATTTTGCACAAAGTTTATGTTCCTCACCCATGAAAAGGCTGAACGTTAGGCAGCATTCCTTTCAAAAACTAACACAGTTTACCATGTTTGGCAAGGTGCAAGACACTCTTGCTTGCAAAGTTAATCCTTCTCTCACAAGTGCTACAGTGCTTCTCCCATTCACTTGAATGGGGTGATTCAGCACAAAGGTGGTGTTGCTTATGCAGGAAAACAGTGAGAAGTAGGCAGAATTCCTGTAAAGAGCAAAATGAATTCACAATACTAACCATGTTTCTAGACCCTCTGTTTTCTAACATTAAAGATTCTCTTACAAACATGCAGTTTTTCTCCCATTTACTTGTATGCTCTTGTTATGCACAGCGATGATTTTCCTCACCCATGGAAACACTGAGAGGAAGAGCGTATTGCCTTAAACAACACACAAAATTCTCAAACTTAAACATGCTGCTAAATCATCTTGCTTCTAACAATAATTGTTTTCTTAGAAAAGCTACAGTTTTTCTCCATTCACTTGAAAGAGGCTGTTTTGCACAAAGTTGATATGCCTCACCTTTGAAAACGCTGATAGTCAGGAAGGGTTCTTTTCAAATGCGAACTCGGTTCACCATGCATAACAAGGTGAAAGGCCCTCTTGCTTGTAACACTAATGCTTCTCTTACAGAGCTGCAGTGATTCTCCCCTTCACTTGAATGGGGTGATTCAGCAAGAAAGGTGATGTTGCTCATCCAGGAAAACACTGAGCGTTATGCAGTACTCCTTGAAAGAGCAAACTGAATTCACAATATTAACCAAGTTGCTAGACCCTCTTGTTTCTAACATTAAGGATTCTCTTACAAAACCTGCAGTTTTTCTCCGATTTACTTTTATGCGGAGATTTTGAACAAAGTTTATGTTCCTCTCCCATGAAAACACTGAAAGTTAGGCAGCGTTCCTCTTCAAAACTAACTCAGTTCACCATGCTTAACAAGGTGCAAGACCCTCTTGCTTGTAACATTAATGCTTCTCTTATAAGAGCTGCAGTGGTTCTCCCATTCACTTGAATGGGGAGATTCAGCAGAAAGGTGATGTTGCTGATCCAAGAAAACACTGAGAGGTAGGCAGTACTCCTTTAAAGAGCAAACTCAATTCACCATACTACCCATGTTGCTAGACCCTCTTGTTTGTAACATGAAGCATTCTCTTACAAATCTGCAGTTTTTCTCCCTTTCACTTGTATGCGGTGATTTTTGCACAAAGTTTATGTTCCTCACAGAAGAAAACGCTGAAAGTTGGGCCGCGTTCCTTTCAAACACTAACACAGTTCACCATGCTTAACAAGGTGCAAGACCCTCTTGCTCTTATAAGAGCTGCAGTGCTTCTCCCTTTCACTTGAATGGGGAGATTCAGCAGAAAGGTGATGTTGCTGATCGAGGAAAACACTGAGAGGTAGGCAGTACTCCTTTAAACAGCAAAGTGAATTCACCATACTAATCATGTTTTTGGACCCTCTTGTTTGTAACATGAGGTATTCTCTTACAAATCTGCAGTTTTTCTCCCATTCACTTGTAGGCGGTGATTTTGCACAAAGTTTATGTTACTCACCCATGAAAAGGCTGAAGGTTAGGCAGCATTCCTTTCAAAAACTAGCACAGTTTACCATGTTTGGCAAGGTGCAAGACACTCTTGCTTGCAAAGTTAATCCTTCTCTTACAAGTGCTACAGTGCTTCTCGATTCATTTGAATGGGGTGATTCATCACAAAGGTGAAGTTGCTTATGCAGAAAAACAGTGAGAAGTAGGCAGAATTCCTTTAAAGAGCAAAATGAATTCACAATACTAACCATGTTTCTAGACCTCTGTTTTCTAACATTAAAGATTCTCTTAGAAACATGCAGTTTTTCTCCCATTCACTTGTATGCTCTTGTTATGCACAGCGATGATGTTCCTCATCCATGGAAACACTGAGAGGGAGAGCGTATTGCCTTAAACGACACACACAATTCTCAAACTTAAACATGCTGCTAAATCATCTTGCTTCTAACATTAATTGTTTTCTTAGAAAAGCTACAGTTTTTCTCCATTCACTTGAAAGAGGCTGTTTTGCACAAAGTTGATATGCTTCACCTTTGAAAACGCTGACAGTCAGGAAGGGTTCTTTTCAAATGCGAACTCGGTTCACCATGCATAACAAGGTGAAAGGCCCTCTTGCTTGTAACACTAATGCTTCTCTTACAGAGCTGCAGTGATTCTCCCCTTCACTTGAATGGGGTCATTCAGCAAGAAAGGTGATGTTGTTCATCCAGGAAAACACTGAGCGTTATGCAGTACTCCTTGAAAGAGCAAACTGAATTCACAATATTAACCAAGTTGCTAGACTCTCTTGTTTTTAACATTAAGGATTCTCTTACAAAAGCTGCAGTTTTTCTCCCATTTACTTTTAAGCGGAGATTTTGCACAAAGTTTATGTTCCTCTCCCATGAAAACACTGAAAGTTAGGCAGCGTTCCTCTTCAAAACGAACTAAGTTCACCATGCTTAACAAGGTGCAAGACCCTCTTGCTTGTAACATTAATGCTTCTCTTATAAGAGCTGCAGTGGTTCTTCAATACACTTGAATGGGGAGATTCAGCAGAAAGGTGATGTTGCTGATCCAGGAAAACACTGAGAGGTAGGCAGTACTCCTTTAAAGAGCAAACTCAATTCACCACACTACCCATGTTGCTAGACCCTCTTGTTTGTAACATGAAGCATTCTCTTACAAATCTGCAGTTTTTCTCCCTTTCACTTGTATGCGGTGATTTTTGCACAAAGTTTATATTCCTCACACATGAAAACGCTGAAGGTTAGGCAGCATTCCTATCAAAAACTAACACAGTTCACCATGTTTAGGAAGGTGCAAGACCCTCTTGCTTGTAAAATTAATCCTATCTTACAAGATCTACAGTGCTTCTCCAATTCACTTGAATGGGGTGATTCAGCACAAAGGTGATGTTGCTTATGCAGGAAAACAGTGAGAAGTAGGCAGAATTCCTTTGAAGAGCAAAATGAATTCACAATACTAACCATGTTTCTAGACCCTCTGTTTTCTAACATTAAAGATTCTCTTACAAACCTGCAGTTTTTCTAACATTTACTTGTATGCGGTGATTTTGCTCAAGGTTTATGTTCCTCACAGAAGAAAACGCTGAAAGTTGGGCCGCGTTCCTTTCATACACTAACACAGTTCACCATGCTTAACAAGGTGCAAGACCCTCTTGCTCTTACAAGAGCTGCAGTGCTTCTCCCTTTCACTTGAATGGGGAGATTCAGCAGAAAGGTGATGTTGCTGATCCAGGAAAACACTGAGAGGTAGGCAGTACTCCTTTAAACAGCAAACTGAATTCACAATACTAATCATGTTGCTGGACCCTCTTGTTTCTAACATGAGGTATTCTCTTACAAATCTGCAGTTTTTCTCCCATTCACTTGTATGCGGTGATTTTGCACAAAGTTTATGTTCCTCACCCATGAAAAGGCTGATGGTTAGGCAGCATTCCTTTCAAAAACTAACACAGTTTACCATGTTTTGCAAGGTGCAAGACACTCTTGCTTGCAAAGTTAATCCTTCTCTCACAAGTGCTACAGTGCTTCTCCCATTCACTTGAATGGGGTGATTCAGCACAAAGGTGATGTTGCTTATGCAGGAAAACAGTGAGAAGTAGGCAGAATTCCTGTAAAGAGCAAAATGAATTCACAATACTAACCATGTTTCTAGACCCTCTGTTTTCTAACATTAAAGATTCTCTTACAAACATGCAGTTTTTCTCCCATTTACTTGTATGCTCTTGTTATGCACAGCGATGATTTTCCTCACCCATGGAAACACTGAGAGGAAGAGCGTATTGCCTTAAACAACACACACAATTCTCAAACTTAAACATGCTGCTAAATCATCTTGCTTCTAACATTAATTGTTTTCTTAGAAAAGCTACAGTTTTTCTCCATTCACTTGAAAGAGGCTGTTTTGCACAAAGTTGATATGCTTCACCTTTGAAAACGCTGATAGTCAGGAAGGGTTCTTTTCAAATGCGAACTCGGTTCACCATGCATAACAAGGTGAAAGGCCCTCTTGCTTGTAACACTAATGCTTCTCTTACAGAGCTGCAGTGATTCTCCCCTTCACTTGAATGGGGTGATTCAGCAAGAAAGGTGATGTTGCTCATCCAGGAAAACACTGAGCGTTATGCAGTACTCCTTGAAAGAGCAAACTGAATTCACAATATTAACCAAGTTGCTAGACCCTCTATTTTCTAACATTAAGGATTCTCTTACAAAAGCTGCAGTTTTTCTCCGATTTACTCTTATGCGGAGATTTTGAACAAAGTTTATGTTCCTCTCCCATGAAAACACTGAAAGTTAGGCAGCGTTCCTCTTCAAAACGAACTAAGTTCACCATGCTTAACAAGGTGCAAGACCCTCTTGCTTGTACCATTAATTCTTCTCTTATAAGAGCTGCAGTGGTTCTCCCATTCACTTGAATGGGGAGATTCAGCAGAAAGGTGATGTTGCTGATCCAGGAAAACACTGAGAGGTAGGCAGTACTCCTTTAAAGAGCAAACTCAATTCACCATACTACCCATGTTGCTAGACCCTCTTGTTTGTAACATGAAGCATTCTCTTACAAATCTGCAGTTTTTCTCCCTTTCACTTGTATGCGGTGATTTTTGCACAAAGTTTATGTTCCTCACCCATGAAAAGGCTGAAGGTTAGGCAGCATTCCTTTCAAAAACTAACACAGTTTACCATGTTTGGCAAGGTACAAGACACTCTTGCTTGCAAAGTTAATCCTTCTCTTACAAGTGCTACAGTGCTTCTCGCATTCACTTGAATGGGGTGATTCATCACAAAGGTGATGTTGTTTATGCAGGAAAACAGTGAGAAGTAGGCAGAATTCCTTTAAAGAGCAAAATGAATTCACAGTACTAACCATGTTTCTAGACCCTCTGTTTTCTAACATTAAAGATTCTCTTACAAACATGCAGTTTTTCTCCCATTCACTTGTATGCTCTTGTTATGCACAGCGATGATGTTCCTCACCCATGGAAACACTGAGAGGGAGAGCGTATTGCCTTAAACAACACACACAATTCTCAAACTTAAACATTCTGCTTCTAACATTAATTGTTTTCCTAGAAAAGCTACAGATTTTCTCCATTCACTTGAAAGAGGCTGTTTTGCACAAAGTTGATATGCTTCACCTTTGAAAACGCTGACAGTCAGGAAGGGTTCTTTTCAAAGGCTAACTCGTTTCACCATGCATAACAAGGTGAAAGGCCCTCTTGCTTGTAACACTAATGCTTCTGTTACAGAGCTGCAGTGATTCTTCCCTTCACTTGAATGGGGTGATTCAGCAAGAAAGGTGATGTTGCTCATCCAGGAAAACACTGAGAGGTAGGCAGTACTCCTTTAAAGAGCAAACTCAATTCACCATACTACCCATGTTGCTAGACCCTCTTGTTTGTAACATGAAGCATTCTCTTACAAATCTGCAGTTTTTCTCCCTTTCACTTGTATGCGGTGATTTTTGCACAAAGTTTATGTTCCTCACACATGAAAACGCTGAAGTTTAGGCAGCATTCCTATCAAAAACTAACACAGTTCACCATGCTTAGCAAGGAGCAAGACCCTCTTGCTTGTAAAATTAATCCTATCTTACAAGATCTACAGTGCTTGTCCAATTCACTTGAATGGGGTGATTCAGCACAAAGGTGATGTTGCTTATCCAGGAAAACAGTGAGAAGTAGGCAGAATTCCTTTAAAGAGCAAAATGCATTCACAATACTAACCATGTTGCTAGACCCTCTGTTTTCTAACATTAAAGATTCTCTTACAAACCTGCAGTTTTTCTCCCATTTACTTGTATGCGGTGATTTTGCTCAAGGTTTATGTTCCTCACAGAAGAAAACGCTGAAAGTTGGGCCGCGTTCCTTTCATACACTAACACAGTTCACCATGCTTAACAAGGTGCAAGACCCTCTTGCTCTTACAAGAGCTGCAGTGCTTCTCCCTTTCACTTGAATGGGAAGATTCAGCAGAAAGGTGATGTTGCTGATCCAGGAAAACACTGAGAGGTAGGCAGTATTCCTTTAACGAGCAAACTGAATTCACCATACTACCCATATTGCTAGACCCTCTTGTTTCTAACATGAGGGATTCTCTTACAAATCTGCAGTTTTTCTCCCATTCACTTGTAGGCGGTGATTTTGCACAAAGTTTATGTTCCTCACCCATGAAAAGGCTGAACGTTAGGCAGCATTCCTTTCAAAAACTAACACAGTTTACCATGTTTGGCAAGGTGCAAGACACTCTTGCTTGCAAAGTTAATCCTTCTCTCACAAGTGCTACAGTGCTTCTCCCATTCACTTGAATGGGGTGATTCAGCACAAAGGTGGTGTTGCTTATGCAGGAAAACAGTGAGAAGTAGGCAGAATTCCTGTAAAGAGCAAAATGAATTCACAATACTAACCATGTTTCTAGACCCTCTGTTTTCTAACATTAAAGATTCTCTTACAAACATGCAGTTTTTCTCCCATTTACTTGTATGCTCTTGTTATGCACAGCGATGATTTTCCTCACCCATGGAAACACTGAGAGGAAGAGCGTATTGCCTTAAACAACACACAAAATTCTCAAACTTAAACATGCTGCTAAATCATCTTGCTTCTAACAATAATTGTTTTCTTAGAAAAGCTACAGTTTTTCTCCATTCACTTGAAAGAGGCTGTTTTGCACAAAGTTGATATGCTTCACCTTTGAAAACGCTGATAGTCAGGAAGGGTTCTTTTCAAATGCGAACTCGGTTCACCATGCATAACAAGGTGAAAGGCCCTCTTGCTTGTAACACTAATGCTTCTCTTACAGAGCTGCAGTGATTCTCCCCTTCACTTGAATGGGGTGATTCAGCAAGAAAGGTGATGTTGCTCATCCAGGAAAACACTGAGCGTTATGCAGTACTCCTTGAAAGAGCAAACTGAATTCACAATATTAACCAAGTTGCTAGACCCTCTTGTTTCTAACATTAAGGATTCTCTTACAAAACCTGCAGTTTTTCTCCGATTTACTTTTATGCGGAGATTTTGAACAAAGTTTATGTTCCTCTCCCATGAAAACACTGAAAGTTAGGCAGCGTTCCTCTTCAAAACTAACTCAGTTCACCATGCTTAACAAGGTGCAAGACCCTCTTGCTTGTAACATTAATGCTTCTCTTATAAGAGCTGCAGTGGTTCTCCCATTCACTTGAATGGGGAGATTCAGCAGAAAGGTGATGTTGCTGATCCAAGAAAACACTGAGAGGTAGGCAGTACTCCTTTAAAGAGCAAACTCAATTCACCATACTACCCATGTTGCTAGACCCTCTTGTTTGTAACATGAAGCATTCTCTTACAAATCTGCAGTTTTTCTCCCTTTCACTTGTATGCGGTGATTTTTGCACAAAGTTTATGTTCCTCACAGAAGAAAACGCTGAAAGTTGGGCCGCGTTCCTTTCAAACACTAACACAGTTCACCATGCTTAACAAGGTGCAAGACCCTCTTGCTCTTATAAGAGCTGCAGTGCTTCTCCCTTTCACTTGAATGGGGAGATTCAGCAGAAAGGTGATGTTGCTGATCGAGGAAAACACTGAGAGGTAGGCAGTACTCCTTTAAACAGCAAAGTGAATTCACCATACTAATCCTGTTTTTGGACCCTCTTGTTTGTAACATGAGGTATTCTCTTACAAATCTGCAGTTTTTCTCCCATTCACTTGTAGGCGGTGATTTTGCACAAAGTTTATGTTACTCACCCATGAAAAGGCTGAAGGTTAGGCAGCATTCCTTTCAAAAACTAGCAGAGTTTACCATGTTTGGCAAGGTGCAAGACACTCTTGCTTGCAAAGTTAATCCTTCTCTTACAAGTGCTACAGTGCTTCTCGATTCATTTGAATGGGGTGATTCATCACAAAGGTGAAGTTGCTTATGCAGAAAAACAGTGAGAAGTAGGCAGAATTCCTTTAAAGAGCAAAATGAATTCACAATACTAACCATGTTTCTAGACCTCTGTTTTCTAACATTAAAGATTCTCTTAGAAACATGCAGTTTTTCTCCCATTCACTTGTATGCTCTTGTTATGCACAGCGATGATGTTCCTCATCCATGGAAACACTGAGAGGGAGAGCGTATTGCCTTAAACGACACACACAATTCTCAAACTTAAACATGCTGCTAAATCATCTTGCTTCTAACATTAATTGTTTTCTTAGAAAAGCTACAGTTTTTCTCCATTCACTTGAAAGAGGCTGTTTTGCACAAAGTTGATATGCTTCACCTTTGAAAACGCTGACAGTCAGGAAGGGTTCTTTTCAAATGCGAACTCGGTTCACCATGCATAACAAGGTGAAAGGCCCTCTTGCTTGTAACACTAATGCTTCTCTTACAGAGCTGCAGTGATTCTCCCCTTCACTTGAATGGGGTCATTCAGCAAGAAAGGTGATGTTGTTCATCCAGGAAAACACTGAGCGTTATGCAGTACTCCTTGAAAGAGCAAACTGAATTCACAATATTAACCAAGTTGCTAGACTCTCTTGTTTTTAACATTAAGGATTCTCTTACAAAAGCTGCAGTTTTTCTCCCATTTACTTTTAAGCGGAGATTTTGCACAAAGTTTATGTTCCTCTCCCATGAAAACACTGAAAGTTAGGCAGCGTTCCTCTTCAAAACGAACTAAGTTCACCATGCTTAACAAGGTGCAAGACCCTCTTGCTTGTAACATTAATGATTCTCTTATAAGAGCTGCAGTGGTTCTTCAATACACTTGAATGGGGAGATTCAGCAGAAAGGTGATGTTGCTGATCCAGGAAAACACTGAGAGGTAGGCAGTACTCCTTTAAAGAGCAAACTCAATTCACCACACTACCCATGTTGCTAGACCCTCTTGTTTGTAACATGAAGCATTCTCTTACAAATCTGCAGTTTTTCTCCCTTTCACTTGTATGCGGTGATTTTTGCACAAAGTTTATATTCCTCACACATGAAAACGCTGAAGGTTAGGCAGCATTCCTATCAAAAACTAACACAGTTCACCATGTTTAGGAAGGTGCAAGACCCTCTTGCTTGTAAAATTAATCCTATCTTACAAGATCTACAGTGCTTCTCCAATTCACTTGAATGGGGTGATTCAGCACAAAGGTGATGTTGCTTATGCAGGAAAACAGTGAGAAGTAGGCAGAATTCCTTTGAAGAGCAAAATGAATTCACAATACTAACCATGTTTCTAGACCCTCTGTTTTCTAACATTAAAGATTCTCTTACAAACCTGCAGTTTTTCTAACATTTACTTGTATGCGGTGATTTTGCTCAAGGTTTATGTTCCTCACAGAAGAAAACGCTGAAAGTTGGGCCGCGTTCCTTTCATACACTAACACAGTTCACCATGCTTAACAAGGTGCAAGACCCTCTTGCTCTTACAAGAGCTGCAGTGCTTCTCCCTTTCACTTGAATGGGGAGATTCAGCAGAAAGGTGATGTTGCTGATCCAGGAAAACACTGAGAGGTAGGCAGTACTCCTTTAAACAGCAAACTGAATTCACAATACTAATCATGTTGCTGGACCCTCTTGTTTCTAACATGAGGTATTCTCTTACAAATCTGCAGTTTTTCTCCCATTCACTTGTATGCGGTGATTTTGCACAAAGTTTATGTTCCTCACCCATGAAAAGGCTGATGGTTAGGCAGCATTCCTTTCAAAAACTAACACAGTTTACCATGTTTTGCAAGGTGCAAGACACTCTTGCTTGCAAAGTTAATCCTTCTCTCACAAGTGCTACAGTGCTTCTCCCATTCACTTGAATGGGGTGATTCAGCACAAAGGTGATGTTGCTTATGCAGGAAAACAGTGAGAAGTAGGCAGAATTCCTGTAAAGAGCAAAATGAATTCACAATACTAACCATGTTTCTAGACCCTCTGTTTTCTAACATTAAAGATTCTCTTACAAACATGCAGTTTTTCTCCCATTTACTTGTATGCTCTTGTTATGCACAGCGATGATTTTCCTCACCCATGGAAACACTGAGAGGAAGAGCGTATTGCCTTAAACAACACACACAATTCTCAAACTTAAACATGCTGCTAAATCATCTTGCTTCTAACATTAATTGTTTTCTTAGAAAAGCTACAGTTTTTCTCCATTCACTTGAAAGAGGCTGTTTTGCACAAAGTTGATATGCTTCACCTTTGAAAACGCTGATAGTCAGGAAGGGTTCTTTTCAAATGCGAACTCGGTTCACCATGCATAACAAGGTGAAAGGCCCTCTTGCTTGTAACACTAATGCTTCTCTTACAGAGCTGCAGTGATTCTCCCCTTCACTTGAATGGGGTGATTCAGCAAGAAAGGTGATGTTGCTCATCCAGGAAAACACTGAGCGTTATGCAGTACTCCTTGAAAGAGCAAACTGAATTCACAATATTAACCAAGTTGCTAGACCCTCTATTTTCTAACATTAAGGATTCTCTTACAAAAGCTGCAGTTTTTCTCCGATTTACTCTTATGCGGAGATTTTGAACAAAGTTTATGTTCCTCTCCCATGAAAACACTGAAAGTTAGGCAGCGTTCCTCTTCAAAACGAACTAAGTTCACCATGCTTAACAAGGTGCAAGACCCTCTTGCTTGTACCATTAATTCTTCTCTTATAAGAGCTGCAGTGGTTCTCCCATTCACTTGAATGGGGAGATTCAGCAGAAAGGTGATGTTGCTGATCCAGGAAAACACTGAGAGGTAGGCAGTACTCCTTTAAAGAGCAAACTCAATTCACCATACTACCCATGTTGCTAGACCCTCTTGTTTGTAACATGAAGCATTCTCTTACAAATCTGCAGTTTTTCTCCCTTTCACTTGTATGCGGTGATTTTTGCACAAAGTTTATGTTCCTCACCCATGAAAAGGCTGAAGGTTAGGCAGCATTCCTTTCAAAAACTAACACAGTTTACCATGTTTGGCAAGGTACAAGACACTCTTGCTTGCAAAGTTAATCCTTCTCTTACAAGTGCTACAGTGCTTCTCGCATTCACTTGAATGGGGTGATTCATCACAAAGGTGATGTTGTTTATGCAGGAAAACAGTGAGAAGTAGGCAGAATTCCTTTAAAGAGCAAAATGAATTCACAGTACTAACCATGTTTCTAGACCCTCTGTTTTCTAACATTAAAGATTCTCTTACAAACATGCAGTTTTTCTCCCATTCACTTGTATGCTCTTGTTATGCACAGCGATGATGTTCCTCACCCATGGAAACACTGAGAGGGAGAGCGTATTGCCTTAAACAACACACACAATTCTCAAACTTAAACATTCTGCTTCTAACATTAATTGTTTTCCTAGAAAAGCTACAGATTTTCTCCATTCACTTGAAAGAGGCTGTTTTGCACAAAGTTGATATGCTTCACCTTTGAAAACGCTGACAGTCAGGAAGGGTTCTTTTCAAAGGCTAACTCGTTTCACCATGCATAACAAGGTGAAAGGCCCTCTTGCTTGTAACACTAATGCTTCTGTTACAGAGCTGCAGTGATTCTTCCCTTCACTTGAATGGGGTGATTCAGCAAGAAAGGTGATGTTGCTCATCCAGGAAAACACTGAGAGGTAGGCAGTACTCCTTTAAAGAGCAAACTCAATTCACCATACTACCCATGTTGCTAGACCCTCTTGTTTGTAACATGAAGCATTCTCTTACAAATCTGCAGTTTTTCTCCCTTTCACTTGTATGCGGTGATTTTTGCACAAAGTTTATGTTCCTCACACATGAAAACGCTGAAGTTTAGGCAGCATTCCTATCAAAAACTAACACAGTTCACCATGCTTAGCAAGGAGCAAGACCCTCTTGCTTGTAAAATTAATCCTATCTTACAAGATCTACAGTGCTTGTCCAATTCACTTGAATGGGGTGATTCAGCACAAAGGTGATGTTGCTTATCCAGGAAAACAGTGAGAAGTAGGCAGAATTCCTTTAAAGAGCAAAATGCATTCACAATACTACCCATGTTGCTAGACCCTCTGTTTTCTAACATTAAAGATTCTCTTACAAACCTGCAGTTTTTCTAACATTTACTTGTATGCGGTGATTTTGCTCAAGGTTTATGTTCCTCACAGAAGAAAACGCTGAAAGTTGGGCCGCGTTCCTTTCATACACTAACACAGTTCACCATGCTTAACAAGGTGCAAGACCCTCTTGCTCTTACAAGAGCTGCAGTGCTTCTCCCTTTCACTTGAATGGGGAGATTCAGCAGAAAGGTGATGTTGCTGATCCAGGAAAACACTGAGAGGTAGGCAGTACTCCTTTAAACAGCAAACTGAATTCACCATACTAATCATGTTGCTGGACCCTCTTGTTTCTAACATGAGGTATTCTCCTACAAATCTGCAGTTTTTCTCCCATTCACTTGTATGCGGTGATTTTGCACAAAGTTTATGTTCCTCACCCATGAAAAGGCTGATGGTTAGGCAGCATTCCTTTCAAAAACTAACACAGTTTACCATGTTTGGCAAGGTGCAAGACACTCTTGCTTGCAAAGTTAATCCTTCTCTTACAAGTGCTACAGTGCTTCTCCCATTCACTTTAATGGGGTGATTCAGCACAAAGGTGATGTTGCTTATGCAGGAAAACAGTGAGAAGCAGGCAGAATTCCTGTAAAGAGCAAAATGAATTCACAATACTAACCATGATTCTAGACCCTCTGTTTTCTAACATTAAAGATTCTCTTACAAACATGCAGTTTTTCTCCCATTCACTTGTAAGCTCTTGTTATGCACAGCGATGATTTTCCTCACCCATGGAAACACTGAGAGGGAGAGCGTATTGGCTTAAACAACACACACAAATCTCAAACTTAAACATGCTGCTTCTAACATTAATTGTTTTCCTAGAAAATCTACAGTTTTTCTCCATTCACTTGAAACAGGCTGTTTTGCACAAAGTTGATATGCTTCACCTTTGAAAACGCTGACATTCAGGAAAGGTTCTTTTCAAAGGCTACTCGGTTCACCATGCATAACAAGGTGAAAGGCCCTCTTGCTTGTAACACTAATGCTTCTGTTACAGAGCTGCAGTGATTCTTCCCTTCACTTGAATGGAGTGATTCAGCAAGAAAGGTGATGTTGCTCATCAAGGAAAACACTGAGAGGTAGGCAGTACTCCTTTAAAGAACAAACTCAATTCACCATACTACCCATGTTGCTAGACCCTCTTGTTTGTAACATGAAGCATTCTCTTACAAATCTGCAGTTTTTCTCCCTTTCACTTGTATGCGGTGATTTTTGCACAAAGTTTATGTTCCTCACACATGAAAACGCTGAAGTTTAGGCAGCATTCCTATCAAAAACTAACACAGTTCACCATGCTTAGCAAGGAGCAAGACCCTCTTGCTTGTAAAATTAATCCTATCTTACAAGATCTACAGTGCTTGTCCAATTCACTTGAATGGGGTGATTCAGCACAAAGGTGATGTTGCTTATCCAGGAAAACAGTGAGAAGTAGGCAGAATTCCTTTAAAGAGCAAAATGCATTCACAATACTAACCATGTTGCTAGACCCTCTGTTTTCTAACATTAAAGATTCTCTTACAAACCTGCAGTTTTTCTCCCTTTCACTTGTATGCGGTGATTTTTGCACAAAGTTTATGTTCCTCACAGAAGAAAACGCTGAAAGTTGGGCCGCGTTCCTTTCAAACACTAACACAGTTCACCATGCTTAACAAGGTGCAAGACCCTCTTGCTCTTATAAGAGCTGCAGTGCTTCTCCCTTTCACTTGAATGGGGAGATTCAGCAGAAAGGTGATGTTGCTGATCGAGGAAAACACTGAGAGGTAGGCAGTACTCCTTTAAACAGCAAAGTGAATTCACCATACTAATCATGTTGTTGGACCCTCTTGTTTGTAACATGAGGTATTCTCTTACAAATCTGCAGTTTTTCTCCCATTCACTTGTAGGCGGTGATTTTGCACAAAGTTTATGTTACTAACCCATGAAAAGGCTGAAGGTTAGGCAGCATTCCTTTCAAAAACTAGCACAGTTTACCATGTTTGGCAAGGTGCAAGACACTCTTGCTTGCAAAGTTAATCCTTCTCTTACAAGTGCTACAGTGCTTCTCCCATTCATTTGAATGGGGTGATTAATCACAAAGGTGAAGTTGCTTATGCAGAAAAACAGTGAGAAGTAGGCAGAATTCCTTTAAAGAGCAAAATGAATTCACAATACTAACCATGTTTCTAGACCTCTGTTTTCTAACATTAAAGATTCTCTTAGAAACATGCAGTTTTTCTCCCATTCACTTGTATGCTCTTGTTATGCACAGCGATGATGTTCCTCACCCATGGAAACACTGAGAGGGAGAGCGTATTGCCTTAAACAACACACACAATTCTCAAACTTAAACATGCTGCTAAATCATCTTGCTTCTAACATTATTTGTTTTCTTAGAAAAGCTACAGTTTTTCTCCATTCACTTGAAAGAGGCTGTTTTGCACAAAGTTGATATGCTTCACCTTTGAAAACGCTGACAGTCAGGAAGGGTTCTTTTCAAATGCGAACTCGGTTCACCATGCATAACAAGGTGAAAGGCCCTCTTGCTTGTAACACTAATGCTTCTCTTACAGAGCTGCAGTGATTCTCCCCTTCACTTGAATGGGGTGATTCAGCAAGAAAGGTGATGTTGCTCATCCAGGAAAACACTGAGCGTTATGCAGTACTCCTTGAAAGAGCAAACTGAATTCACAATATTAACCAAGTTGCTAGACCCTCTTGTTTCTAACATTAAGGATTCTCTTACAAAACCTGCAGTTTTTCTCCGATTTACTTTTATGCGGAGATTTTGAACAAAGTTTATGTTCCTCTCCCATGAAAACACTGAAAGTTAGGCAGCGTTCCTCTTCAAAACTAACTCAGTTCACCATGCTTAACAAGGTGCAAGACCCTCTTGCTTGTAACATTAATGCTTCTCTTATAAGAGCTGCAGTGGTTCTCCCATTCACTTGAATGGGGAGATTCAGCAGAAAGGTGATGTTGCTGATCCAAGAAAACACTGAGAGGTAGGCAGTACTCCTTTAAAGAGCAAACTCAATTCACCATACTACCCATGTTGCTAGACCCTCTTGTTTGTAACATGAAGCATTCTCTTACAAATCTGCAGTTTTTCTCCCTTTCACTTGTATGCGGTGATTTTTGCACAAAGTTTATGTTCCTCACAGAAGAAAACGCTGAAAGTTGGGCCGCGTTCCTTTCAAACACTAACACAGTTCACCATGCTTAACAAGGTGCAAGACCCTCTTGCTCTTATAAGAGCTGCAGTGCTTCTCCCTTTCACTTGAATGGGGAGATTCAGCAGAAAGGTGATGTTGCTGATCGAGGAAAACACTGAGAGGTAGGCAGTACTCCTTTAAACAGCAAAGTGAATTCACCATACTAATCATGTTTTTGGACCCTCTTGTTTGTAACATGAGGTATTCTCTTACAAATCTGCAGTTTTTCTCCCATTCACTTGTAGGCGGTGATTTTGCACAAAGTTTATGTTACTCACCCATGAAAAGGCTGAAGGTTAGGCAGCATTCCTTTCAAAAACTAGCAGAGTTTACCATGTTTGGCAAGGTGCAAGACACTCTTGCTTGCAAAGTTAATCCTTCTCTTACAAGTGCTACAGTGCTTCTCGATTCATTTGAATGGGGTGATTCATCACAAAGGTGAAGTTGCTTATGCAGAAAAACAGTGAGAAGTAGGCAGAATTCCTTTAAAGAGCAAAATGAATTCACAATACTAACCATGTTTCTAGACCTCTGTTTTCTAACATTAAAGATTCTCTTAGAAACATGCAGTTTTTCTCCCATTCACTTGTATGCTCTTGTTATGCACAGCGATGATGTTCCTCATCCATGGAAACACTGAGAGGGAGAGCGTATTGCCTTAAACGACACACACAATTCTCAAACTTAAACATGCTGCTAAATCATCTTGCTTCTAACATTAATTGTTTTCTTAGAAAAGCTACAGTTTTTCTCCATTCACTTGAAAGAGGCTGTTTTGCACAAAGTTGATATGCTTCACCTTTGAAAACGCTGACAGTCAGGAAGGGTTCTTTTCAAATGCGAACTCGGTTCACCATGCATAACAAGGTGAAAGGCCCTCTTGCTTGTAACACTAATGCTTCTCTTACAGAGCTGCAGTGATTCTCCCCTTCACTTGAATGGGGTCATTCAGCAAGAAAGGTGATGTTGTTCATCCAGGAAAACACTGAGCGTTATGCAGTACTCCTTGAAAGAGCAAACTGAATTCACAATATTAACCAAGTTGCTAGACTCTCTTGTTTTTAACATTAAGGATTCTCTTACAAAAGCTGCAGTTTTTCTCCCATTTACTTTTAAGCGGAGATTTTGCACAAAGTTTATGTTCCTCTCCCATGAAAACACTGAAAGTTAGGCAGCGTTCCTCTTCAAAACGAACTAAGTTCACCATGCTTAACAAGGTGCAAGACCCTCTTGCTTGTAACATTAATGATTCTCTTATAAGAGCTGCAGTGGTTCTTCAATACACTTGAATGGGGAGATTCAGCAGAAAGGTGATGTTGCTGATCCAGGAAAACACTGAGAGGTAGGCAGTACTCCTTTAAAGAGCAAACTCAATTCACCACACTACCCATGTTGCTAGACCCTCTTGTTTGTAACATGAAGCATTCTCTTACAAATCTGCAGTTTTTCTCCCTTTCACTTGTATGCGGTGATTTTTGCACAAAGTTTATATTCCTCACACATGAAAACGCTGAAGGTTAGGCAGCATTCCTATCAAAAACTAACACAGTTCACCATGTTTAGGAAGGTGCAAGACCCTCTTGCTTGTAAAATTAATCCTATCTTACAAGATCTACAGTGCTTCTCCAATTCACTTGAATGGGGTGATTCAGCACAAAGGTGATGTTGCTTATGCAGGAAAACAGTGAGAAGTAGGCAGAATTCCTTTGAAGAGCAAAATGAATTCACAATACTAACCATGTTTCTAGACCCTCTGTTTTCTAACATTAAAGATTCTCTTACAAACCTGCAGTTTTTCTAACATTTACTTGTATGCGGTGATTTTGCTCAAGGTTTATGTTCCTCACAGAAGAAAACGCTGAAAGTTGGGCCGCGTTCCTTTCATACACTAACACAGTTCACCATGCTTAACAAGGTGCAAGACCCTCTTGCTCTTACAAGAGCTGCAGTGCTTCTCCCTTTCACTTGAATGGGGAGATTCAGCAGAAAGGTGATGTTGCTGATCCAGGAAAACACTGAGAGGTAGGCAGTACTCCTTTAAACAGCAAACTGAATTCACAATACTAATCATGTTGCTGGACCCTCTTGTTTCTAACATGAGGTATTCTCTTACAAATCTGCAGTTTTTCTCCCATTCACTTGTATGCGGTGATTTTGCACAAAGTTTATGTTCCTCACCCATGAAAAGGCTGATGGTTAGGCAGCATTCCTTTCAAAAACTAACACAGTTTACCATGTTTTGCAAGGTGCAAGACACTCTTGCTTGCAAAGTTAATCCTTCTCTCACAAGTGCTACAGTGCTTCTCCCATTCACTTGAATGGGGTGATTCAGCACAAAGGTGATGTTGCTTATGCAGGAAAACAGTGAGAAGTAGGCAGAATTCCTGTAAAGAGCAAAATGAATTCACAATACTAACCATGTTTCTAGACCCTCTGTTTTCTAACATTAAAGATTCTCTTACAAACATGCAGTTTTTCTCCCATTTACTTGTATGCTCTTGTTATGCACAGCGATGATTTTCCTCACCCATGGAAACACTGAGAGGAAGAGCGTATTGCCTTAAACAACACACACAATTCTCAAACTTAAACATGCTGCTAAATCATCTTGCTTCTAACATTAATTGTTTTCTTAGAAAAGCTACAGTTTTTCTCCATTCACTTGAAAGAGGCTGTTTTGCACAAAGTTGATATGCTTCACCTTTGAAAACGCTGATAGTCAGGAAGGGTTCTTTTCAAATGCGAACTCGGTTCACCATGCATAACAAGGTGAAAGGCCCTCTTGCTTGTAACACTAATGCTTCTCTTACAGAGCTGCAGTGATTCTCCCCTTCACTTGAATGGGGTGATTCAGCAAGAAAGGTGATGTTGCTCATCCAGGAAAACACTGAGCGTTATGCAGTACTCCTTGAAAGAGCAAACTGAATTCACAATATTAACCAAGTTGCTAGACCCTCTATTTTCTAACATTAAGGATTCTCTTACAAAAGCTGCAGTTTTTCTCCGATTTACTCTTATGCGGAGATTTTGAACAAAGTTTATGTTCCTCTCCCATGAAAACACTGAAAGTTAGGCAGCGTTCCTCTTCAAAACGAACTAAGTTCACCATGCTTAACAAGGTGCAAGACCCTCTTGCTTGTACCATTAATTCTTCTCTTATAAGAGCTGCAGTGGTTCTCCCATTCACTTGAATGGGGAGATTCAGCAGAAAGGTGATGTTGCTGATCCAGGAAAACACTGAGAGGTAGGCAGTACTCCTTTAAAGAGCAAACTCAATTCACCATACTACCCATGTTGCTAGACCCTCTTGTTTGTAACATGAAGCATTCTCTTACAAATCTGCAGTTTTTCTCCCTTTCACTTGTATGCGGTGATTTTTGCACAAAGTTTATGTTCCTCACCCATGAAAAGGCTGAAGGTTAGGCAGCATTCCTTTCAAAAACTAACACAGTTTACCATGTTTGGCAAGGTACAAGACACTCTTGCTTGCAAAGTTAATCCTTCTCTTACAAGTGCTACAGTGCTTCTCGCATTCACTTGAATGGGGTGATTCATCACAAAGGTGATGTTGTTTATGCAGGAAAACAGTGAGAAGTAGGCAGAATTCCTTTAAAGAGCAAAATGAATTCACAGTACTAACCATGTTTCTAGACCCTCTGTTTTCTAACATTAAAGATTCTCTTACAAACATGCAGTTTTTCTCCCATTCACTTGTATGCTCTTGTTATGCACAGCGATGATGTTCCTCACCCATGGAAACACTGAGAGGGAGAGCGTATTGCCTTAAACAACACACACAATTCTCAAACTTAAACATTCTGCTTCTAACATTAATTGTTTTCCTAGAAAAGCTACAGATTTTCTCCATTCACTTGAAAGAGGCTGTTTTGCACAAAGTTGATATGCTTCACCTTTGAAAACGCTGACAGTCAGGAAGGGTTCTTTTCAAAGGCTAACTCGTTTCACCATGCATAACAAGGTGAAAGGCCCTCTTGCTTGTAACACTAATGCTTCTGTTACAGAGCTGCAGTGATTCTTCCCTTCACTTGAATGGGGTGATTCAGCAAGAAAGGTGATGTTGCTCATCCAGGAAAACACTGAGAGGTAGGCAGTACTCCTTTAAAGAGCAAACTCAATTCACCATACTACCCATGTTGCTAGACCCTCTTGTTTGTAACATGAAGCATTCTCTTACAAATCTGCAGTTTTTCTCCCTTTCACTTGTATGCGGTGATTTTTGCACAAAGTTTATGTTCCTCACACATGAAAACGCTGAAGTTTAGGCAGCATTCCTATCAAAAACTAACACAGTTCACCATGCTTAGCAAGGAGCAAGACCCTCTTGCTTGTAAAATTAATCCTATCTTACAAGATCTACAGTGCTTGTCCAATTCACTTGAATGGGGTGATTCAGCACAAAGGTGATGTTGCTTATCCAGGAAAACAGTGAGAAGTAGGCAGAATTCCTTTAAAGAGCAAAATGCATTCACAATACTACCCATGTTGCTAGACCCTCTGTTTTCTAACATTAAAGATTCTCTTACAAACCTGCAGTTTTTCTAACATTTACTTGTATGCGGTGATTTTGCTCAAGGTTTATGTTCCTCACAGAAGAAAACGCTGAAAGTTGGGCCGCGTTCCTTTCATACACTAACACAGTTCACCATGCTTAACAAGGTGCAAGACCCTCTTGCTCTTACAAGAGCTGCAGTGCTTCTCCCTTTCACTTGAATGGGGAGATTCAGCAGAAAGGTGATGTTGCTGATCCAGGAAAACACTGAGAGGTAGGCAGTACTCCTTTAAACAGCAAACTGAATTCACCATACTAATCATGTTGCTGGACCCTCTTGTTTCTAACATGAGGTATTCTCCTACAAATCTGCAGTTTTTCTCCCATTCACTTGTATGCGGTGATTTTGCACAAAGTTTATGTTCCTCACCCATGAAAAGGCTGATGGTTAGGCAGCATTCCTTTCAAAAACTAACACAGTTTACCATGTTTGGCAAGGTGCAAGACACTCTTGCTTGCAAAGTTAATCCTTCTCTTACAAGTGCTACAGTGCTTCTCCCATTCACTTTAATGGGGTGATTCAGCACAAAGGTGATGTTGCTTATGCAGGAAAACAGTGAGAAGCAGGCAGAATTCCTGTAAAGAGCAAAATGAATTCACAATACTAACCATGATTCTAGACCCTCTGTTTTCTAACATTAAAGATTCTCTTACAAACATGCAGTTTTTCTCCCATTCACTTGTAAGCTCTTGTTATGCACAGCGATGATTTTCCTCACCCATGGAAACACTGAGAGGGAGAGCGTATTGGCTTAAACAACACACACAAATCTCAAACTTAAACATGCTGCTTCTAACATTAATTGTTTTCCTAGAAAATCTACAGTTTTTCTCCATTCACTTGAAACAGGCTGTTTTGCACAAAGTTGATATGCTTCACCTTTGAAAACGCTGACATTCAGGAAAGGTTCTTTTCAAAGGCTACTCGGTTCACCATGCATAACAAGGTGAAAGGCCCTCTTGCTTGTAACACTAATGCTTCTGTTACAGAGCTGCAGTGATTCTTCCCTTCACTTGAATGGAGTGATTCAGCAAGAAAGGTGATGTTGCTCATCAAGGAAAACACTGAGAGGTAGGCAGTACTCCTTTAAAGAGCAAACTCAATTCACCATACTACCCATGTTGCTAGACCCTCTTGTTTGTAACATGAAGCATTCTCTTACAAATCTGCAGTTTTTCTCCCTTTCACTTGTATGCGGTGATTTTTGCACAAAGTTTATGTTCCTCACACATGAAAACGCTGAAGTTTAGGCAGCATTCCTATCAAAAACTAACACAGTTCACCATGCTTAGCAAGGAGCAAGACCCTCTTGCTTGTAAAATTAATCCTATCTTACAAGATCTACAGTGCTTGTCCAATTCACTTGAATGGGGTGATTCAGCACAAAGGTGATGTTGCTTATCCAGGAAAACAGTGAGAAGTAGGCAGAATTCCTTTAAAGAGCAAAATGCATTCACAATACTAACCATGTTGCTAGACCCTCTGTTTTCTAACATTAAAGATTCTCTTACAAACCTGCAGTTTTTCTCCCTTTCACTTGTATGCGGTGATTTTTGCACAAAGTTTATGTTCCTCACAGAAGAAAACGCTGAAAGTTGGGCCGCGTTCCTTTCAAACACTAACACAGTTCACCATGCTTAACAAGGTGCAAGACCCTCTTGCTCTTATAAGAGCTGCAGTGCTTCTCCCTTTCACTTGAATGGGGAGATTCAGCAGAAAGGTGATGTTGCTGATCGAGGAAAACACTGAGAGGTAGGCAGTACTCCTTTAAACAGCAAAGTGAATTCACCATACTAATCATGTTTTTGGACCCTCTTGTTTGTAACATGAGGTATTCTCTTACAAATCTGCAGTTTTTCTCCCATTCACTTGTAGGCGGTGATTTTGCACAAAGTTTATGTTACTCACCCATGAAAAGGCTGAAGGTTAGGCAGCATTCCTTTCAAAAACTAGCAGAGTTTACCATGTTTGGCAAGGTGCAAGACACTCTTGCTTGCAAAGTTAATCCTTCTCTTACAAGTGCTACAGTGCTTCTCGATTCATTTGAATGGGGTGATTCATCACAAAGGTGAAGTTGCTTATGCAGAAAAACAGTGAGAAGTAGGCAGAATTCCTTTAAAGAGCAAAATGAATTCACAATACTAACCATGTTTCTAGACCTCTGTTTTCTAACATTAAAGATTCTCTTAGAAACATGCAGTTTTTCTCCCATTCACTTGTATGCTCTTGTTATGCACAGCGATGATGTTCCTCATCCATGGAAACACTGAGAGGGAGAGCGTATTGCCTTAAACGACACACACAATTCTCAAACTTAAACATGCTGCTAAATCATCTTGCTTCTAACATTAATTGTTTTCTTAGAAAAGCTACAGTTTTTCTCCATTCACTTGAAAGAGGCTGTTTTGCACAAAGTTGATATGCTTCACCTTTGAAAACGCTGACAGTCAGGAAGGGTTCTTTTCAAATGCGAACTCGGTTCACCATGCATAACAAGGTGAAAGGCCCTCTTGCTTGTAACACTAATGCTTCTCTTACAGAGCTGCAGTGATTCTCCCCTTCACTTGAATGGGGTCATTCAGCAAGAAAGGTGATGTTGTTCATCCAGGAAAACACTGAGCGTTATGCAGTACTCCTTGAAAGAGCAAACTGAATTCACAATATTAACCAAGTTGCTAGACTCTCTTGTTTTTAACATTAAGGATTCTCTTACAAAAGCTGCAGTTTTTCTCCCATTTACTTTTAAGCGGAGATTTTGCACAAAGTTTATGTTCCTCTCCCATGAAAACACTGAAAGTTAGGCAGCGTTCCTCTTCAAAACGAACTAAGTTCACCATGCTTAACAAGGTGCAAGACCCTCTTGCTTGTAACATTAATGATTCTCTTATAAGAGCTGCAGTGGTTCTTCAATACACTTGAATGGGGAGATTCAGCAGAAAGGTGATGTTGCTGATCCAGGAAAACACTGAGAGGTAGGCAGTACTCCTTTAAAGAGCAAACTCAATTCACCACACTACCCATGTTGCTAGACCCTCTTGTTTGTAACATGAAGCATTCTCTTACAAATCTGCAGTTTTTCTCCCTTTCACTTGTATGCGGTGATTTTTGCACAAAGTTTATATTCCTCACACATGAAAACGCTGAAGGTTAGGCAGCATTCCTATCAAAAACTAACACAGTTCACCATGTTTAGGAAGGTGCAAGACCCTCTTGCTTGTAAAATTAATCCTATCTTACAAGATCTACAGTGCTTCTCCAATTCACTTGAATGGGGTGATTCAGCACAAAGGTGATGTTGCTTATGCAGGAAAACAGTGAGAAGTAGGCAGAATTCCTTTGAAGAGCAAAATGAATTCACAATACTAACCATGTTTCTAGACCCTCTGTTTTCTAACATTAAAGATTCTCTTACAAACCTGCAGTTTTTCTAACATTTACTTGTATGCGGTGATTTTGCTCAAGGTTTATGTTCCTCACAGAAGAAAACGCTGAAAGTTGGGCCGCGTTCCTTTCATACACTAACACAGTTCACCATGCTTAACAAGGTGCAAGACCCTCTTGCTCTTACAAGAGCTGCAGTGCTTCTCCCTTTCACTTGAATGGGGAGATTCAGCAGAAAGGTGATGTTGCTGATCCAGGAAAACACTGAGAGGTAGGCAGTACTCCTTTAAACAGCAAACTGAATTCACAATACTAATCATGTTGCTGGACCCTCTTGTTTCTAACATGAGGTATTCTCTTACAAATCTGCAGTTTTTCTCCCATTCACTTGTATGCGGTGATTTTGCACAAAGTTTATGTTCCTCACCCATGAAAAGGCTGATGGTTAGGCAGCATTCCTTTCAAAAACTAACACAGTTTACCATGTTTTGCAAGGTGCAAGACACTCTTGCTTGCAAAGTTAATCCTTCTCTCACAAGTGCTACAGTGCTTCTCCCATTCACTTGAATGGGGTGATTCAGCACAAAGGTGATGTTGCTTATGCAGGAAAACAGTGAGAAGTAGGCAGAATTCCTGTAAAGAGCAAAATGAATTCACAATACTAACCATGTTTCTAGACCCTCTGTTTTCTAACATTAAAGATTCTCTTACAAACATGCAGTTTTTCTCCCATTTACTTGTATGCTCTTGTTATGCACAGCGATGATTTTCCTCACCCATGGAAACACTGAGAGGAAGAGCGTATTGCCTTAAACAACACACACAATTCTCAAACTTAAACATGCTGCTAAATCATCTTGCTTCTAACATTAATTGTTTTCTTAGAAAAGCTACAGTTTTTCTCCATTCACTTGAAAGAGGCTGTTTTGCACAAAGTTGATATGCTTCACCTTTGAAAACGCTGATAGTCAGGAAGGGTTCTTTTCAAATGCGAACTCGGTTCACCATGCATAACAAGGTGAAAGGCCCTCTTGCTTGTAACACTAATGCTTCTCTTACAGAGCTGCAGTGATTCTCCCCTTCACTTGAATGGGGTGATTCAGCAAGAAAGGTGATGTTGCTCATCCAGGAAAACACTGAGCGTTATGCAGTACTCCTTGAAAGAGCAAACTGAATTCACAATATTAACCAAGTTGCTAGACCCTCTATTTTCTAACATTAAGGATTCTCTTACAAAAGCTGCAGTTTTTCTCCGATTTACTCTTATGCGGAGATTTTGAACAAAGTTTATGTTCCTCTCCCATGAAAACACTGAAAGTTAGGCAGCGTTCCTCTT
The DNA here is from genome assembly GCF_047511655.1 of Castor canadensis. NCBI lineage: Eukaryota > Metazoa > Chordata > Mammalia > Rodentia > Castoridae > Castor > Castor canadensis. The sequence goes on from NC_133386.1 coordinate 107,328,390, forward strand.
CAAAACGAACTAAGTTCACCATGCTTAACAAGGTGCAAGACCCTCTTGCTTGTACCATTAATTCTTCTCTTATAAGAGCTGCAGTGGTTCTCCCATTCACTTGAATGGGGAGATTCAGCAGAAAGGTGATGTTGCTGATCCAGGAAAACACTGAGAGGTAGGCAGTACTCCTTTAAAGAGCAAACTCAATTCACCATACTACCCATGTTGCTAGACCCTCTTGTTTGTAACATGAAGCATTCTCTTACAAATCTGCAGTTTTTCTCCCTTTCACTTGTATGCGGTGATTTTTGCACAAAGTTTATGTTCCTCACCCATGAAAAGGCTGAAGGTTAGGCAGCATTCCTTTCAAAAACTAACACAGTTTACCATGTTTGGCAAGGTACAAGACACTCTTGCTTGCAAAGTTAATCCTTCTCTTACAAGTGCTACAGTGCTTCTCGCATTCACTTGAATGGGGTGATTCATCACAAAGGTGATGTTGTTTATGCAGGAAAACAGTGAGAAGTAGGCAGAATTCCTTTAAAGAGCAAAATGAATTCACAGTACTAACCATGTTTCTAGACCCTCTGTTTTCTAACATTAAAGATTCTCTTACAAACATGCAGTTTTTCTCCCATTCACTTGTATGCTCTTGTTATGCACAGCGATGATGTTCCTCACCCATGGAAACACTGAGAGGGAGAGCGTATTGCCTTAAACAACACACACAATTCTCAAACTTAAACATTCTGCTTCTAACATTAATTGTTTTCCTAGAAAAGCTACAGATTTTCTCCATTCACTTGAAAGAGGCTGTTTTGCACAAAGTTGATATGCTTCACCTTTGAAAACGCTGACAGTCAGGAAGGGTTCTTTTCAAAGGCTAACTCGTTTCACCATGCATAACAAGGTGAAAGGCCCTCTTGCTTGTAACACTAATGCTTCTGTTACAGAGCTGCAGTGATTCTTCCCTTCACTTGAATGGGGTGATTCAGCAAGAAAGGTGATGTTGCTCATCCAGGAAAACACTGAGAGGTAGGCAGTACTCCTTTAAAGAGCAAACTCAATTCACCATACTACCCATGTTGCTAGACCCTCTTGTTTGTAACATGAAGCATTCTCTTACAAATCTGCAGTTTTTCTCCCTTTCACTTGTATGCGGTGATTTTTGCACAAAGTTTATGTTCCTCACACATGAAAACGCTGAAGTTTAGGCAGCATTCCTATCAAAAACTAACACAGTTCACCATGCTTAGCAAGGAGCAAGACCCTCTTGCTTGTAAAATTAATCCTATCTTACAAGATCTACAGTGCTTGTCCAATTCACTTGAATGGGGTGATTCAGCACAAAGGTGATGTTGCTTATCCAGGAAAACAGTGAGAAGTAGGCAGAATTCCTTTAAAGAGCAAAATGCATTCACAATACTACCCATGTTGCTAGACCCTCTGTTTTCTAACATTAAAGATTCTCTTACAAACCTGCAGTTTTTCTAACATTTACTTGTATGCGGTGATTTTGCTCAAGGTTTATGTTCCTCACAGAAGAAAACGCTGAAAGTTGGGCCGCGTTCCTTTCATACACTAACACAGTTCACCATGCTTAACAAGGTGCAAGACCCTCTTGCTCTTACAAGAGCTGCAGTGCTTCTCCCTTTCACTTGAATGGGGAGATTCAGCAGAAAGGTGATGTTGCTGATCCAGGAAAACACTGAGAGGTAGGCAGTACTCCTTTAAACAGCAAACTGAATTCACCATACTAATCATGTTGCTGGACCCTCTTGTTTCTAACATGAGGTATTCTCCTACAAATCTGCAGTTTTTCTCCCATTCACTTGTATGCGGTGATTTTGCACAAAGTTTATGTTCCTCACCCATGAAAAGGCTGATGGTTAGGCAGCATTCCTTTCAAAAACTAACACAGTTTACCATGTTTGGCAAGGTGCAAGACACTCTTGCTTGCAAAGTTAATCCTTCTCTTACAAGTGCTACAGTGCTTCTCCCATTCACTTTAATGGGGTGATTCAGCACAAAGGTGATGTTGCTTATGCAGGAAAACAGTGAGAAGCAGGCAGAATTCCTGTAAAGAGCAAAATGAATTCACAATACTAACCATGATTCTAGACCCTCTGTTTTCTAACATTAAAGATTCTCTTACAAACATGCAGTTTTTCTCCCATTCACTTGTAAGCTCTTGTTATGCACAGCGATGATTTTCCTCACCCATGGAAACACTGAGAGGGAGAGCGTATTGGCTTAAACAACACACACAAATCTCAAACTTAAACATGCTGCTTCTAACATTAATTGTTTTCCTAGAAAATCTACAGTTTTTCTCCATTCACTTGAAACAGGCTGTTTTGCACAAAGTTGATATGCTTCACCTTTGAAAACGCTGACATTCAGGAAAGGTTCTTTTCAAAGGCTACTCGGTTCACCATGCATAACAAGGTGAAAGGCCCTCTTGCTTGTAACACTAATGCTTCTGTTACAGAGCTGCAGTGATTCTTCCCTTCACTTGAATGGAGTGATTCAGCAAGAAAGGTGATGTTGCTCATCAAGGAAAACACTGAGAGGTAGGCAGTACTCCTTTAAAGAGCAAACTCAATTCACCATACTACCCATGTTGCTAGACCCTCTTGTTTGTAACATGAAGCATTCTCTTACAAATCTGCAGTTTTTCTCCCTTTCACTTGTATGCGGTGATTTTTGCACAAAGTTTATGTTCCTCACACATGAAAACGCTGAAGTTTAGGCAGCATTCCTATCAAAAACTAACACAGTTCACCATGCTTAGCAAGGAGCAAGACCCTCTTGCTTGTAAAATTAATCCTATCTTACAAGATCTACAGTGCTTGTCCAATTCACTTGAATGGGGTGATTCAGCACAAAGGTGATGTTGCTTATCCAGGAAAACAGTGAGAAGTAGGCAGAATTCCTTTAAAGAGCAAAATGCATTCACAATACTAACCATGTTGCTAGACCCTCTGTTTTCTAACATTAAAGATTCTCTTACAAACCTGCAGTTTTTCTCCCTTTCACTTGTATGCGGTGATTTTTGCACAAAGTTTATGTTCCTCACAGAAGAAAACGCTGAAAGTTGGGCCGCGTTCCTTTCAAACACTAACACAGTTCACCATGCTTAACAAGGTGCAAGACCCTCTTGCTCTTATAAGAGCTGCAGTGCTTCTCCCTTTCACTTGAATGGGGAGATTCAGCAGAAAGGTGATGTTGCTGATCGAGGAAAACACTGAGAGGTAGGCAGTACTCCTTTAAACAGCAAAGTGAATTCACCATACTAATCATGTTGTTGGACCCTCTTGTTTGTAACATGAGGTATTCTCTTACAAATCTGCAGTTTTTCTCCCATTCACTTGTAGGCGGTGATTTTGCACAAAGTTTATGTTACTAACCCATGAAAAGGCTGAAGGTTAGGCAGCATTCCTTTCAAAAACTAGCACAGTTTACCATGTTTGGCAAGGTGCAAGACACTCTTGCTTGCAAAGTTAATCCTTCTCTTACAAGTGCTACAGTGCTTCTCCCATTCATTTGAATGGGGTGATTAATCACAAAGGTGAAGTTGCTTATGCAGAAAAACAGTGAGAAGTAGGCAGAATTCCTTTAAAGAGCAAAATGAATTCACAATACTAACCATGTTTCTAGACCTCTGTTTTCTAACATTAAAGATTCTCTTAGAAACATGCAGTTTTTCTCCCATTCACTTGTATGCTCTTGTTATGCACAGCGATGATGTTCCTCACCCATGGAAACACTGAGAGGGAGAGCGTATTGCCTTAAACAACACACACAATTCTCAAACTTAAACATGCTGCTAAATCATCTTGCTTCTAACATTATTTGTTTTCTTAGAAAAGCTACAGTTTTTCTCCATTCACTTGAAAGAGGCTGTTTTGCACAAAGTTGATATGCTTCACCTTTGAAAACGCTGACAGTCAGGAAGGGTTCTTTTCAAATGCGAACTCGGTTCACCATGCATAACAAGGTGAAAGGCCCTCTTGCTTGTAACACTAATGCTTCTCTTACAGAGCTGCAGTGATTCTCCCCTTCACTTGAATGGGGTCATTCAGCAAGAAAGGTGATGTTGCTCATCCAGGAAAACACTGAGCGTTATGCAGTACTCCTTGAAAGAGCAAACTGAATTCACAATATTAACCAAGTTGCTAGACTCTCTTGTTTCTAACATTAAGGATTCTCTTACAAAAGCTGCAGTTTTTCTCCCATTTACTTTTAAGCGGAGATTTTGCACAAAGTTTATGTTCCTCTCCCATGAAAACACTGAAAGTTAGGCAGCGTTCCTCTTCAAAACGAACTAAGATCACCATGCTTAACAAGGTGCAAGACCCTCTTGCTTGTAACATTAATGCTTCTCTTATAAGAGCTGCAGTGGTTCTTCAATACACTTGAATGGGGAGATTCAGCAGAAAGGTGATGTTGCTCATCCAGGAAAACACTGAGATGTAGGCAGTACTCCTTTAAACAGCAAACTCAATTCACCACACTACCCATGTTGCTAGACCCTCTTGTTTGTAACATGAAGCATTCTCTTACAAATCTGCAGTTTTTCTCCCTTTCACTTGTATGCGGTGATTTTTGCACAAAGTTTATATTCCTCACACATGAAAACGCTGAAGGTTAGGCAGCATTCCTATCAAAAACTAACACAGTTCACCATGTTTAGGAAGGTGCAAGACCCTCTTGCTTGTAAAATTAATCCTATCTTACAAGATCTACAGTGCTTCTCCAATTCACTTGAATGGGGTGATTCAGCACAAAGGTGATGTTGCTTATGCAGGAAAACAGTGAGAAGTAGGCAGAATTCCTTTGAAGAGCAAAATGAATTCACAATACTAACCATGTTTCTAGACCCTCTGTTTTCTAACATTAAAGATTCTCTTACAAACCTGCAGTTTTTCTAACATTTACTTGTATGCGGTGATTTTGCTCAAGGTTTATGTTCCTCACAGAAGAAAACGCTGAAAGTTGGGCCGCGTTCCTTTCATACACTGCCACAGTTCACCATGCTTAACAAGGTGCAAGACCCTCTTGCTCTTACAAGAGCTGCAGTGCTTCTCCCTTTCACTTGAATGGGGAGATTCAGCAGAAAGGTGATGTTGCTGATCCAGGAAAACACTGAGAAGTAGGCAGTACTCCTTTAAACAGCAAACTGAATTCACCATACTAATCATGTTGGTGGACCCTCTTGTTTGTAACATGAGGTATTCTCTTACAAATCTGCAGTTTTTCTCCCATTCACTTGTATGCGGTGATTTTGCACAAAGTTTATGTTCCTCACCCATGAAAAGGCTGATGGTTAGGCAGCATTCCTTTCAAAAACTAACACAGTTTACCATGTTTGGCAAGGTGCAAGACACTCTTGCTTGCAAAGTTAATCCTTCTCTCACAAGTGCTACAGTGCTTCTCCCATTCACTTGAATGGGGTGATTCAGCACAAAGGTCATGTTGCTTATGCAGGAAAACAGTGAGAAGTAGGCAGAATTCCTGTAAAGAGCAAAATGAATTCACAATACTAACCATGTTTCTAGACCCTCTGTTTTCTAACATTAAAGATTCTCTTACAAACATGCAGTTTTTCTCCCATTTACTTGTATGCTCTTGTTATGCACAGCGATGATTTTCCTCACCCATGGAAACACTGAGAGGAAGAGCGTATTGCCTTAAACAACACACACAATTCTCAAACTTAAACATGCTGCTAAATCATCTTGCTTCTAACATTAATTGTTTTCTTAGAAAAGCTACAGTTTTTCTCCATTCACTTGAAAGAGGCTGTTTTGCACAAAGTTGATATGCTTCACCTTTGAAAACGCTGATAGTCAGGAAGGGTTCTTTTCAAATGCGAACTCGGTTCACCATGCATAACAAGGTGAAAGGCCCTCTTGCTTGTAACACTAATGCTTCTCTTACAGAGCTGCAGTGATTCTCCCCTTCACTTGAATGGGGTGATTCAGCAAGAAAGGTGATGTTGCTCATCCAGGAAAACACTGAGCGTTATGCCGTACTCCTTGAAAGAGCAAACTGAATTCACAATATTAACCAAGTTGCTAGACCCTCTTGTTTCTAACATTAAGGATTCTCTTACAAAAGCTGCAGTTTTTCTCCGATTTACTTTTATGCGGAGATTTTCAACAAAGTTTATGTTCCTCTCCCATGAAAACACTGAACGTTAGGCAGCGTTCCTCTTCAAAACGAACTAAGTTCACCATGCTTAACAAGGTGCAAGACCCTCTTGCTTGTACCATTAATTCTTCTCTTATAAGAGCTGCAGTGGTTCTCCCTTTCACTTGAATGTGGAGATTCAGCAGAAAGGTGATGTTGCTGATCCAGGAAAACACTGAGCGTTATGCAGTACTCCTTGAAAGAGCAAACTGAATTCACAATATTAACCAAGTTGCTAGACCCTCTTGTTTCTAACATTAAGGATTCTCTTACAAAAGCTGCAGTTTTTCTCCGATTTACTTTTATGCGGAGATTTTGAACAAAGTTTATGTTCCTCTCCCATGAAAACACTGAAAGTTAGGCAGCGTTCCTCTTCAAAACGAACTAAGTTCACCAAAATAGGGGCCCATATCCATTTTGAACCAGATGGAATAATTGTGACTGATCGAGAAGGGAGCCCGATTCATGTCTTGTCCCTATCATTGGCTGACGAGCATCGTCTGTTTGAGAGTCAACAGGAACCAGGAGGGGACATGACTCATTGGGTAAAAAGATTTCCCACGGCCTGGGCGGAGACTGCGGGAACCGGCCTCGCCAAACACCTCCCGCCCGTAGTTATACAATTGAAGGCTTCTGCTCTCCCCATTCGGGTGAAACAGTATCCTATGCCTGAGGAGGCCCGAAGAGGCATAGCCCCTCATATCCACAGGCTAATAAAGGAAGGAGTACTGCGACCTTGTCAGTCTGCCTGGAATACTCCTCTGCTCCCCGTCCGAAAGCCGGGAAGCGGGGACTATAGGCCTGTGCAAGACCTACGAAAGGTAAACGAGCGGACGGAGGACATTCATCCCACCGTTCCGAATCCCTATACCTTGCTCAGCCACCTACCCCCCTCGCAAGTATGGTATACAACCCTTGATTTGAAAGATGCTTTCTTCAGCATTCCATTGTCAGAAATTAGTCAGCCGCTATTTGCTTTCGAATGGCAAGAAGATGGGGGCCAATCCGGACAGCTCACTTGGACCAGACTGCCGCAAGGATTTAAAAACTCTCCCACCCTGTTTAATGAGGCCCTGAGCCAGGACCTGGAACCTTTTCGTCGGAGCCACCCACGAGTCACTCTATTACAGTATGTTGATGACTTACTGTTAGCGGCAGAAACCCGAGAGGAGTGCATCAAGGCTACTGAACACCTGCTAACGGAATTAGGTGAGCTGGGGTATCGGGCAAGTGCCAAGAAAACTCACATCTGTAAAAGGTCAGTGACATATTTGGGTTATCGGATTGCAGATGGGGCAAGGTGGCTGACTGATGCCATGAAACAGACTATTCTGGCTATCCCATCCCCGACATCCACTAGGGGGGTAAGAGAATTCCTGGGCTCCGCGGGGTTCTGTAGACTCTGGATTCCAGGATTTGCGGAAATAGCCAGACCCCTATATGAGGCCACCAAAGAAGCTCCAGATTGGAGTTGGGGAGAGAGAGAACAACAGGCTAAAAGACGCTCTTTTGCAGGCCCCTGCCTTAGCCTTGCCAGATCCTACAAGACCATTCACTCTGTTTGTAGATGAGAAAAAGGGCGTAGCCAAAGGAGTCTTGACCCAACAGCTAGGTCCCTGGAAGAGACCAGTGGCATACTTTTCCAAGAAATTAGACGCAGTAGCGGCAGGATGGCCCCCCTGCCTCCGCATCATAGCGGCCATTGCCGTGCTGGTGAGAGAAGCCGATAAACTAACCTTTGGACAGGCCCTCTGGGTAACGGCCCCTCACCCGGTGGAGGGAATCCTTAAACAACCCCCTGGGAAATGGATGACGAATGCCAGGCTCACCCATTACCAGGGGCTCTTGTTGGATTCCCCTCGGATCACATTCACAGATCCCGTAATCCTGAACCCTGCCACCTTGTTGCCTAACCCGGAACTGCAGACACCTGTCCATAACTGCAAAGAATTCCTCTCCGAAGTTACACAGGTACGGGCTGACCTAAAGGATACCCCCCGTCCGGCTGCAAATTAAACTGGTACACGGATGGAAGCAGTTTTTTCCAAGATGGAGCCCGAAGGGCAGGGGCAGCTGTAGTCGACCAAGAAGGAAATACGGTATGGAGCAGCGCCCTCCCACCCGGAACATCAGCCCAAAAAGCGGAATTAATTGCCTTGGCAGAGGCCCTGGAGAGGGCAAAAGGAAAGCGAGTCAATATCTACACCGATAGCCGCTATGCTTTCGGTACCATCCATGTCCACGGGGCCATCTATCGCGAAAGAGGATTCCGCACAGCAGAAGGAAAACATCTAAAGAACCTAGCCGAAGTCCAGCGTCTATTAATGGCAGTGGAAAAACCGAAGGCAGTGGCAGTGATGTATGTCCCAGGCCACCAGTCTGCCAAGACGCCAGAAGCTGTCGGTAACAACAGAGCAGATCAAGAAGCAAAGAGAGTAGCAATGGTGAGTCCTCCCATGGAGACAGGGCAACCTTCCACGGTTGCGGCGATAGACGTGCCGGTCCCAGAGCTCCCTCCGCTACCCCCCCGACCAGAATACTCCACAGAGGATTTCACTTGGATGAGAGCCCACTCCCCCTTTAGAGAAGGGGAAGACGGATGGAAAAGCGACTTGGAGGGCAAGTTAGTTCTGCCTGAAAAACTCGGACGATTCCTGTTGGCTAACTTACATAAGTCCACCCATTTGGGGCGGAGAAAATTACTAGACTTGTTGACATCTGTGCAGCTCCGATTTCCGAACCAGACCATAGCAGTCCGCCAAATTGTGGAAGATTGTGCCAGCTGCACAATCATGAAACCAGGACGAAGGGAGGGGCACCATACAGGTACTCGGGAACGGGGGAGGGCTCCGGGAAGAAGTTGGGAAGTGGATTTTACTGAGGTAAAACCGGGAAAGTTTGGGTACAAATATTTGCTGGTATTCATAGATACCTTTTCAGGCTGGGTGGAGGCTTTTCCTACAAAGAAGGAGACGAGTCAGGTAGTGGCAAAGGCTTTGCTAGAGGAAATCATACCCAGATATGGGGTGCCCGAGGCAATTGGGTCAGATAACGGTCCGGCTTTTGTTAGTAAGGTCCTGCAGGGACTAGGCCAGACTATGGGGGCCAATTGGAAGCTACATTGTGAATATAACCCCCAGAGCTCAGGGCAAGTAGAAAGGATGAATAGGACACTAAAGGAGACTTTAGCCAAATTGGCCCTGGAGACTGGCGGTGATTGGGTGACGCTCCTTCCCTTGGCCATCTTCCGAGTCCGGAACTCCCCCTATGTCCATGGGCTAACTCCCTTTGAGATCCTGTATGGGGCTCCACCCCCCATCATTCAGAGGACCTTAAGCCCAGAACTAGGTGATCTGGCCCCAAATTACCTGACCATGTTGCAGGCTTTAGCTAAAGTGCAACAACGGATTTGGCCCTTAATTCAAGCATACCACGCTGTTAAGAGGGACCCGGCTCCGGAACATGGCATAGTCCCGGGTGACATGGTATGGGTTAAAAGGCATCAGTCCAAAACCCTAGAGCCTAGATGGAAAGGACCTTATGTTGTACTGTTTACTACCCCTACCGCCCTCAAGGTTGATGGCATCGGACCTTGGATCCACCACTCCCACGTGCGTCGAGCCAATCATCAAAAACAAGAAGGGGTCAAGGAGTGGACTGTACGGCGGCACCCAGACAACCCATTAAAGCTAAAGCTTTTGTGGCCCCGGGAACATGCAGAGCCTTCAGGAGCAGCCACGGATGGGGTGGCTGATCGCTCTGATCTTGCTCAATGCCCAGAGCGGGAGCCTCGCAGAAACCAACCCTCACCAGCCCTATAAGCAAACCTGGATACTCACCGATGGGGAGACTCATACCACCCTCAACGAGACTACTCGCACTGCCCCCATAGGAACTTGGTGGCCGGAGCTTCAGTTCTGCTTCAGGGACATCAATCCTGCCTACAAGTCTACTGCCCCGGAGTCAGCCCGACGTTATGGGTTTTATGCCTGCCCCGGCCACAAAAAGAACCAGGAATGTGGGGGGATACAATACTCCTTCTGTAGGTCATGGGCATGTGTCACATCCAATGATAGTGAATGGAAATGGGGGATATCAAAATCAGACCTAGTCAAATTTGCCTTTGTAAATGGGATATTAAGGGGGCACAGAATTCCAATACCCACCCATAAATGCCAGCCCACGGATCTAGATAGAATCAAGGTCACTTTCACTGAAACTGGCAAGAAGGACACCCCTGGGTGGATACAAGGTAAGGTATGGGGACTTGTATTTTATAAATATGGTGGACATGCTGGCTCGACCATAGTGGTCAGATTAAAAATTGAGCCCATAGGGCCACCGTCCACAGCAGTAGGCCCCAATAAGGTACTTAGGCCGCCCAATGTAAAGCCATCTCCCCAACCTTCCACAACTCACCACCTTCCCTCAACCATAGCTCGGGCTAATGTTACAACTCCAAGACCATCAGAAACCAGCCCTCCCCTGGTGAGGCCCAGTCTCATGACCGCATCTAAAGACCCCCTCTGGGAGCTAGTGGTTGCTGCCTTCCTGACGTTAAACCACACCAACCCTAACATGACCAACTCCTGTTGGTTATGTTATGATGTGAGGCCCCCATTCTATGAGGCAATAGGGCTAAACACCACTCACGATACCTCATCTGAGGAAAACCCTACTCAATGTTCCTGGGGAGACCGTAAGAGAGGTCTGACCATACAGCAGGTAAACGGCCAAGGAACCTGCTTAGGAAAAGTGCCAAAGAACAGACGGGACTTATGTACTGTTATTAACGCCAGTTCTACCTGGGGAAATGCTATTAAATGGGTAATTCCAAAGGACAATGGGTGGTGGCTATGCTCGCGGTCCGGACTCACCCCATGCCTATCAACTAAGGTGTTTAACAGCTCTAAAGAATTCTGTGTTATAGTGGTTGTGCTGCCCCGCATCCTCTATCATTCGGAGGAAAGTCTATATTCATACTGGAATATAGGAACAGGTGAGAGAAAGAAGAGAGAGCCTATTTCTACACTAACCATTGCTACCCTACTTAGCCTAGGGGTGGCTGGGGCAGGGACCGGCATAGCCTCCCTGGCTACTCAACATAAAGGGATGTCTTCGCTGCGCGCAGCCATAGACGAAGATATAGAGAGAATAGAAACCTCCATTAGCCACCTAGAAAAATCCCTCACTTCTCTGTCTGAGGTAATACTTCAAAACCGACGAGGTCTGGACTTGTTGTTCCTCCAAAAAGGGGGACTATGCGTTGCTCTAGGGGAAGAATGTTGTTTTTACGCTGACCATACCGGAGTTGTTCGTGACTCCATGTCTAAACTCCGAAAGAGCCTGGAACAAAGAAAACGAGAAAAAGAGGCAGGGGAAAGCTGGTTCGAGTCTTGGTTTAACCAGTCCCCATGGTTGGCTACCCTTTTATCTGCACTGGCAGGGCCAATAATAATCATCCTACTGCTTGTTACCATAGGACCCTGGATTCTAAACCGACTTATGACTTTTGTCAAAAGTCGAATTAATACTATCCAACTTCTGGTCCTCCGCCAACAATATCAGGCTCTTCATCCTCTTGAGGATGATTCCTCAATTTAGGCCATAAGAAAGGGGGGAATGAAAGGAATAGGAGGTCTCAGCGGGCCCCAACCCCCTTGTTGGAGAAACCAGTACCAAACATCCCATGTAGATAAGATAAGCAATGCGGCAGGGCTCAGTTAGGGCATATAGAATGTGAGGAATGCAAGATGTGAGATACGAGCAAGATGTGAGGTACGAGCAAGATGTGAAGTACGTGCAGGATGTGCTCTCCCTGCTTGTCTAATGTTGATAACAAAAATATGCACGCCACTGCAGTCTATATAAGATTTCCCCCTAAGAGGCTCAGGGTCTTGCTTTCCTAACCGGTCCTGCGTGTCCGTGTGGGAGCTCGACCCTGGCTAGCCAGTCCAATAAACTCTGCTTTGTTGATTGCATTCACGCCTGGCTCTCTGTCTCTCGGGGGAATAGGATTCCGGGTCCTAACATTTGGAGGTCCCACCGAGATTTCATTTTCTCGAGAGACAGAACCTGCCTGCGAGAAAGCAGGGGCGATCCCAAGTCCTAGGCGTTGGGATCGGATCCCAGGCCCTCATTTGGAGGAACTTGAGTGTTCCATTTGGGCCGCGTCGGGGATTCGGCCAATCCCCAGGGAGATTCATTCTGGGAATCTTGCAAGGAGGACCACAGGGTCCTATTGGGAGAGGCTTTCCTCTCATTTGGGCTCGAGCATTTTAGGAACCCTGGCGCCAGGTGAAGAACTAATTGAGCTAGTCGACCGACCACCCGTCAAGTGGACGCCTTTCGGCCTGATATCCCAGTTCGACGGTGAGGAGGTTGAATGGGGTGCGCACCAGTGTGAGAGAAGGACCGGTCCGAGCGAGTGCTGGAGAGTGTTGTGTGTGTGTGGAATTATTGTTGCCTTTACCCTTTTTGTTCTATCTCTCTTGGTGTTTGAGTCTCCTTCCACAATGGGACAGGGACAAACAACCCCAAAGTCTCTGATCCTTTCTCACTTTCCAGAAGTTAAAGAAAGGGCCTTAAATGCGGGTCTGGTCATCAAGAAAGGTAAGTTCGACACCTTTTGTTCTGCAGAGTGGCCCACCTTTGGAGTCGGGTGGCCCATTCAAGGTTCCCTCTCCCTAGACCTGATCACTAAGGTTAAAGCAGTCAATTTTCAGCCAGACAATCGAGGCCATCCAGACCAAGTTCCTTACATTTTGGTTTGGGAGGATCTGGTGAGGAACCCTCCCCCTTGGTTAACAGTTTTTCTGACCCACCCCTCCAGTTCGGCCCCCGGGGATAAAACCCCAGTCACGCCCGCCTTGGTCATAAAGGAGGAGGAAAAACTTCCTCTTCCCACCTTGACCGGTCCTCAAATTAGGGCATCTCCTTCACCATCTCCGGTCTTACCAGAGAGTTCCCCCCTTTACCCATCCCTCGCAGGGGCAGAGGAAGATCGGCCGCCTCCATACGTGACTCCCCCTGGCCAAGCCAGTGCCCCGGAGGAGGAAATTTCCTCATCCTCCTCAACAGGACTGGCAGCAGGAGGAGGAATGGGTCGAAGACTTCGCCCCCGAGGGATCCGGGAAAGGGAGGGGGAAGACGGGCCCCCCTCATCAACACAGGGGGAGGAAACTGTCCCTACACTTCCAGTCCGGATGGTGGGCCAAGGGGGACTGGGAGGAGGGCAACAGTTTCAGTACTGGCCCTTCTCCTCCAGTGATCTATATAACTGGAGGACGCAGAACCCGCCCTTTTCTGAAGACCCCAAGTGTCTCATAGATCTCCTGGAGTCCATCATGCATACACACCGCCCCACTTGGGATGACTGTCATCAGCTGCTCAATACTCTTTTTACGACGGAGGAACGAGAGCGCATCCTCAACGAAGCGAGGAAGAACGTCTTGGGGGATAATGGGAGACCCACAACTCTCCAACCGGCCATAGACGAGGCTTTTCCCCTACGCCGCCCTGATTGGGATTTCGGGACCGCAGAAGGTAGGGAGCGTCTTCGGATCTACCGCCAGACTCTTATGGCCGGTCTCCGAGCGGCCGCTAGAAGGCCCACCAATTTTGCAAAAGTAAAAGCAGTCATTCAAGGGGAAAACGAAAGCCCAGCCGGTTTCTTAGAGCGCCTCCATGAGGCATACCGTCAGTACACCCCGATTGACCCTGAGGCGGACCTCCACCGGTCTGCTCTGGTACTCTCATTCATTAATCAGGCAGCCCCAGACATTAGGAGAAAACTCAATAAACAGGAAAACTTAGGGGAGATGACTATAAGGGAAATGCTACAGGTAGCAGAAAAGGTCTTTACCGCTAGGGAAACTCCAGAAGAAAGGGAGGAAAGACAGAGAAAGGAAGACAGGGAAGCCCAGGAGAAATTGAGAAAGGAGGACCGGGAGTTCCAGGCTAAGGAAAACCGAAAGCAACAGAGAGAAATGGCTCGTATTTTCCTAGCGGGTGTCCGGGACCAACCCAGAGGAGGGGGCCACGCCAGGACCCCGGATAAGGAACACTGTTTTTACTGTAAGGAAACGGGGCATTGGAAGAGAGAATGTCCTAAGTTAAAGGGAAGAAGAGGGTTTGGAAGGAGACCGGGGGAAAACAGGGAAAGGGAACGAGCAGTAGAGCAGGCCAGAGTCCTTCTAGCCGGAGAAGAGGACTGAAGGAGACGGGGCTCAGACCCCCTCCCCGAGTCCTGGGTAACAATGCATGTGGAAGGGAAGCCGATGGGGTTCATGGTGGATACCGGCGCCCAATATTCGGTTTTAAACAAGGCACATGGACCTTTGAACAAGGCACGAACAAGTGTTGTTCAGGGGGCCACCGGTACGCAGTTATGTACACGGACTACCAAAAGAAAGGTGAACTTAGGAAAACACCAGGTCACACACTCCTTCTTGGTCGTCCCTGAGAGCCCCGCTCCCCTGCTCGGACGGGACCTACTCACCAAAATAGGGGCCCATATCCATTTTGAACCAGATGGAATAATTGTGACTGATCGAGAAGGGAGCCCGATTCATGTCTTGTCCCTATCATTGGCTGACGAGCATCGTCTGTTTGAGAGTCAACAGGAACCAGGAGGGGACATGACTCATTGGGTAAAAAGATTTCCCACGGCCTGGGCGGAGACTGCGGGAACCGGCCTCGCCAAACACCTCCCGCCCGTAGTTATACAATTGAAGGCTTCTGCTCTCCCCATTCGGGTGAAACAGTATCCTATGCCTGAGGAGGCCCGAAGAGGCATAGCCCCTCATATCCACAGGCTAATAAAGGAAGGAGTACTGCGACCTTGTCAGTCTGCCTGGAATACTCCTCTGCTCCCCGTCCGAAAGCCGGGAAGCGGGGACTATAGGCCTGTGCAAGACCTACGAAAGGTAAACGACCAGACGGAGGACATTCATCCCACCGTTCCGAATCCCTATACCTTGCTCAGCCACCTACCCCCCTCGCAAGTATGGTATACAACCCTTGATTTGAAAGATGCTTTCTTCAGCATTCCATTGTCAGAAATTAGTCAGCCGCTATTTGCTTTCGAATGGCAAGAAGATGGGGGCCAATCCGGACAGCTCACTTGGACCAGACTGCCGCAAGGATTTAAAAACTCTCCCACCCTGTTTAATGAGGCCCTGAGCCAGGACCTGGAACCTTTTCGTCGGAGCCACCCACGAGTCACTCTATTACAGTATGTTGATGACTTAGAGAGGAGTGCATCAAGGCTACTGAACACCTGCTAACGGAATTAGGTGAGCTGGGGTATCGGGCAAGTGCCAAGAAAACTCACATCTGTAAAAGGTCAGTGACATATTTGGGTTATCGGATTGCAGATGGGGCAAGGTGGCTGACTGATGCCATGAAACAGACTATTCTGGCTATCCCATCCCCGACATCCACTAGGGGGGTGAGAGAATTCCTGGGCTCCGCGGGGTTCTGTAGACTCTGGATTCCAGGATTTGCGGAAATAGCCAGACCCCTATATGAGGCCACCAAAGAAGCTCCAGATTGGAGTTGGGGAGAGAGAGAACAACAGGCCTTTGATCAGCTAAAAGACGCTCTTTTGCAGGCCCCTGCCTTAGCCTTGCCAGATCCTACAAGACCATTCACTCTGTTTGTAGATGAGAAAAAGGGCGTAGCCAAAGGAGTCTTGACCCAACAGCTAGGTCCCTGGAAGAGACCAGTGGCATACTTTTCCAAGAAATTAGACGCAGTAGCGGCAGGATGGCCCCCCTGCCTCCGCATCATAGCGGCCATTGCCGTGCTGGTGAGAGAAGCCGATAAACTAACCTTTGGACAGGCCCTCTGGGTAACGGCCCCTCACCCGGTGGAGGGAATCCTTAAACAACCCCCTGGGAAATGGATGACGAATGCCAGGCTCACCCATTACCAGGGGCTCTTGTTGGATTCCCCTCGGATCACATTCACAGATCCCGTAATCCTGAACCCTGCCACCTTGTTGCCTAACCCGGAACTGCAGACACCTGTCCATAACTGCAAAGAATTCCTCTCCGAAGTTACACAGGTACGGGCTGACCTAAAGGATACCCCCCTGTCCGGCTGCAAATTAAACTGGTACACGGATGGAAGCAGTTTTTTCCAAGATGGAGCCCGAAGGGCAGGGGCAGCTGTAGTCGACCAAGAAGGAAATACGGTATGGAGCAGCGCCCTCCCACCCGGAACATCAGCCCAAAAAGCGGAATTAATTGCCTTGGCAGAGGCCCTGGAGAGGGCAAAAGGAAAGCGAGTCAATATCTACACCGATAGCCGCTATGCTTTCGGTACCATCCATGTCCACGGGGCCATCTATCGCGAAAGAGGATTCCGCACAGCAGAAGGAAAACATCTAAAGAACCTAGCCGAAGTCCAGCGTCTATTAATGGCAGTGGAAAAACCGAAGGCAGTGGCAGTGATGTATGTCCCAGGCCACCAGTCTGCCAAGACGCCGGAAGCTGTCGGTAACAACAGAGCAGATCAAGAAGCAAAGAGAGTAGCAATGGTGAGTCCTCCCATGGAGACAGGGCAACCTTCCACGGTTGCGGCGATAGACGTGCCGGTCCCAGAGCTCCCTCCGCTACCCCCCCGACCAGAATACTCCACAGAGGATTTCACTTGGATGAGAGCCCACTCCCCCTTTAGAGAAGGGGAAGACGGATGGAAAAGCGACTTGGAGGGCAAGTTAGTTCTGCCTGAAAAACTCGGATGATTCCTGTTGGCTAACTTACATAAGTCCACCCATTTGGGGCGGAGAAAATTACTAGACTTGTTGACATCTGCGCAGCTCCGATTTCCGAACCAGACCATAGCAGTCCGCCAAATTGTGGAAGATTGTGCCAGCTGCACAATCATGAAACCAGGACGAAGGGAGGGGCACCATACAGGTACTCGGGAACGGGGGAGGGCTCCGGGAAGAAGTTGGGAAGTGGATTTTACTGAGGTAAAACCGGGAAAGTTTGGGCACAAATATTTGCTGGTATTCATAGATACCTTTTCAGGCTGGGTGGAGGCTTTTCCTACAAAGAAGGAGACGAGTCAGGTAGTGGCAAAGGCTTTGCTAGAGGAAATCATACCCAGATATGGGGTGCCCGAGGCAATTGGGTCAGATAACGGTCCGGCTTTTGTTAGTAAGGTCCTGCAGGGACTAGCCCAGACTATGGGGGCCAATTGGAAGCTACATTGTGAATATAACCCCCAGAGCTCAGGGCAAGTAGAAAGGATGAATAGGACACTAAAGGAGACTTTAGCCAAATTGGCCCTGGAGACTGGCGGTGATTGGGTGACGCTCCTTCCCTTGGCCATCTTCCGAGTCCGGAACTCCCCCTATGTCCATGGGCTAACTCCCTTTGAGATCCTGTATGGGGCTCCACCCCCCATCATTCAGAGGACCTTAAGCCCAGAACTAGGTGATCTGGCCCCAAATTACCTGACCATGTTGCAGGCTTTAGCTAAAGTGCAACAACGGATTTGGCCCTTAATTCAAGCATACCACGCTGTTAAGAGGGACCCGGCTCCGGAACATGGCATAGTCCCGGGTGACATGGTATGGGTTAAAAGGCATCAGTCCAAAACCCTAGAGCCTAGATGGAAAGGACCTTATGTTGTACTGTTTACTACCCCTACCGCCCTCAAGGTTGATGGCATCGGACCTTGGATCCACCACTCCCACGTGCGTCGAGCCAATCATCAAAAACAAGAAGGGGTCAAGGAGTGGACTGTACGGCGGCACCCAGACAACCCATTAAAGCTAAAGCTTTTGTGGCCCCGGGAACATGCAGAGCCTTCAGGAGCAGCCACGGATGGGGTGGCTGATCACTCTGATCTTGCTCAATGCCCAGAGCGGGAGCCTCGCAGAAACCAACCCTCACCAGCCCTATAAGCAAACCTGGATACTCACCGATGGGGAGACTCATACCACCCTCAACGAGACTACTCGCACTGCCCCCATAGGAACTTGGTGGCCGGAGCTTCAGTTCTGCTTCAGGGACATCAATCCTGCCTACAAGTCTACTGCCCCGGAGTCAGCCCGACGTTATGGGTTTTATGCCTGCCCCGGCCACAAAAAGAACCAGGAATGTGGGGGGATACAATACTCCTTCTGTAGGTCATGGGCATGTGTCACATCCAATGATAGTGAATGGAAATGGGGGATATCAAAATCAGACCTAGTCAAATTTGCCTTTGTAAATGGGATATTAAGGGGGCACAGAATTCCAATACCCACCCATAAATGCCAGCCCACGGATCTAGATAGAATCAAGGTCACTTTCACTGAAACTGGCAAGAAGGACACCCCTGGGTGGATACAAGGTAAGGTATGGGGACTTGTATTTTATAAATATGGTGGACATGCTGGCTCGACCATAGTGGTCAGATTAAAAATTGAGCCCATAGGGCCACCGTCCACAGCAGTAGGCCCCAATAAGGTACTTAGGCCGCCCAATGTAAAGCCATCTCCCCAACCTTCCACAACTCACCACCTTCCCTCAACCATAGCTCGGGCTAATGTTACAACTCCAAGACCATCAGAAACCAGCCCTCCCCTGGTGAGGCCCAGTCTCATGACCGCATCTAAAGACCCCCTCTGGGAGCTAGTGGTTGCTGCCTTCCTGACGTTAAACCACACCAACCCTAACATGACCAACTCCTGTTGGTTATGTTATGATGTGAGGCCCCCATTCTATGAGGCAATAGGGCTAAACACCACTCACGATACCTCATCTGAGGAAAACCCTACTCAATGTTCCTGGGGAGACCGTAAGAGAGGTCTGACCATACAGCAGGTAAACGGCCAAGGAACCTGCTTAGGAAAAGTGCCAAAGAACAGACGGGACTTATGTACTGTTATTAACGCCAGTTCTACCTGGGGAAATGCTATTAAATGGGTAATTCCAAAGGACAATGGGTGGTGGCTATGCTCGCGGTCCGGACTCACCCCATGCCTATCAACTAAGGTGTTTAACAGCTCTAAAGAATTCTGTGTTATAGTGGTTGTGCTGCCCCGCATCCTCTATCATTCGGAGGAAAGTCTATATTCATACTGGAATATAGGAACAGGTGAGAGAAAGAAGAGAGAGCCTATTTCTACACTAACCATTGCTACCCTACTTAGCCTAGGGGTGGCTGGGGCAGGGACCGGCATAGCCTCCCTGGCTACTCAACATAAAGGGATGTCTTCGCTGCGCGCAGCCATAGACGAAGATATAGAGAGAATAGAAACCTCCATTAGCCACCTAGAAAAATCCCTCACTTCTCTGTCTGAGGTAGTACTTCAAAACCGACGAGGTCTGGACTTGTTGTTCCTCCAAAAAGGGGGACTATGCGTTGCTCTAGGGGAAGAATGTTGTTTTTACGCTGACCATACCGGAGTTGTTCGTGACTCCATGTCTAAACTCCGAAAGAGCCTGGAACAAAGAAAACGAGAAAAAGAGGCAGGGGAAAGCTGGTTCGAGTCTTGGTTTAACCAGTCCCCATGGTTGGCTACCCTTTTATCTGCACTGGCAGGGCCAATAATAATCATCCTACTGCTTGTTACCATAGGACCCTGGATTCTAAACCGACTTATGACTTTTGTCAAAAGTCGAATTAATACTATCCAACTTCTGGTCCTCCGCCAACAATATCAGGCTCTTCATCCTCTTGAGGATGATTCCTCAATTTAGGCCATAAGAAAGGGGGGAATGAAAGGAATAGGAGGTCTCAGCGGGCCCCAACCCCCTTGTTGGAGAAACCAGTACCAAACATCCCATGTAGATAAGATAAGCAATGCGGCAGGGCTCAGTTAGGGCATATAGAATGTGAGGAATGCAAGATGTGAGATACGAGCAAGATGTGAGGTACGAGCAAGATGTGAAGTACGTGCAGGATGTGCTCTCCCTGCTTGTCTAATGTTGATAACAAAAATATGCACGCCACTGCAGTCTATATAAGATTTCCCCCTAAGAGGCTCAGGGTCTTGCTTTCCTAACCGGTCCTGCGTGTCCGTGTGGGAGCTCGACCCTGGCTAGCCAGTCCAATAAACTCTGCTTTGTTGATTGCATTCACGCCTGGCTCTCTGTCTCTCGGGGGAATAGGATTCCGGGTCCTAACATTTGGAGGTCCCACCGAGATTTCATTTTCTCGAGAGACAGAACCTGCCTGCGAGAAAGCAGGGGCGATCCCAAGTCCTAGGCGTTGGGATCGGATCCCAGGCCCTCATTTGGAGGAACTTGAGTGTTCCATTTGGGCCGCGTCGGGGATTCGGCCAATCCCCAGGGAGATTCATTCTGGGAATCTTGCAAGGAGGACCACAGGGTCCTATTGGGAGAGGCTTTCCTCTCATTTGGGCTCGAGCATTTTAGGAACCCTGGCGCCAGGTGAAGAACTAATTGAGCTAGTCGACCGACCACCCGTCAAGTGGACGCCTTTCGGCCTGATATCCCAGTTCGACGGTGAGGAGGTTGAATGGGGTGCGCACCAGTGTGAGAGAAGGACCGGTCCGAGCGAGTGCTGGAGAGTGTTGTGTGTGTGTGGAATTATTGTTGCCTTTACCCTTTTTGTTCTATCTCTCTTGGTGTTTGAGTCTCCTTCCACAATGGGACAGGGACAAACAACCCCAAAGTCTCTGATCCTTTCTCACTTTCCAGAAGTTAAAGAAAGGGCCTTAAATGCGGGTCTGGTCATCAAGAAAGGTAAGTTCGACACCTTTTGTTCTGCAGAGTGGCCCACCTTTGGAGTCGGGTGGCCCATTCAAGGTTCCCTCTCCCTAGACCTGATCACTAAGGTTAAAGCAGTCAATTTTCAGCCAGACAATCGAGGCCATCCAGACCAAGTTCCTTACATTTTGGTTTGGGAGGATCTGGTGAGGAACCCTCCCCCTTGGTTAACAGTTTTTCTGACCCACCCCTCCAGTTCGGCCCCCGGGGATAAAACCCCAGTCACGCCCGCCTTGGTCATAAAGGAGGAGGAAAAACTTCCTCTTCCCACCTTGACCGGTCCTCAAATTAGGGCATCTCCTTCACCATCTCCGGTCTTACCAGAGAGTTCCCCCCTTTACCCATCCCTCGCAGGGGCAGAGGAAGATCGGCCGCCTCCATACGTGACTCCCCCTGGCCAAGCCAGTGCCCCGGAGGAGGAAATTTCCTCATCCTCCTCAACAGGACTGGCAGCAGGAGGAGGAATGGGTCGAAGACTTCGCCCCCGAGGGATCCGGGAAAGGGAGGGGGAAGACGGGCCCCCCTCATCAACACAGGGGGAGGAAACTGTCCCTACACTTCCAGTCCGGATGGTGGGCCAAGGGGGACTGGGAGGAGGGCAACAGTTTCAGTACTGGCCCTTCTCCTCCAGTGATCTATATAACTGGAGGACGCAGAACCCGCCCTTTTCTGAAGACCCCAAGTGTCTCATAGATCTCCTGGAGTCCATCATGCATACACACCGCCCCACTTGGGATGACTGTCATCAGCTGCTCAATACTCTTTTTACGACGGAGGAACGAGAGCGCATCCTCAACGAAGCGAGGAAGAACGTCTTGGGGGATAATGGGAGACCCACAACTCTCCAACCGGCCATAGACGAGGCTTTTCCCCTACGCCGCCCTGATTGGGATTTCGGGACCGCAGAAGGTAGGGAGCGTCTTCGGATCTACCGCCAGACTCTTATGGCCGGTCTCCGAGCGGCCGCTAGAAGGCCCACCAATTTTGCAAAAGTAAAAGCAGTCATTCAAGGGGAAAACGAAAGCCCAGCCGGTTTCTTAGAGCGCCTCCATGAGGCATACCGTCAGTACACCCCGATTGACCCTGAGGCGGACCTCCACCAGTCTGCTCTGGTACTCTCATTCATTAATCAGGCAGCCCCAGACATTAGGAGAAAACTCAATAAACAGGAAAACTTAGGGGAGATGACTATAAGGGAAATGCTACAGGTAGCAGAAAAGGTCTTTACCGCTAGGGAAACTCCAGAAGAAAGGGAGGAAAGACAGAGAAAGGAAGACAGGGAAGCCCAGGAGAAATTGAGAAAGGAGGACCGGGAGTTCCAGGCTAAGGAAAACCGAAAGCAACAGAGAGAAATGGCTCGTATTTTCCTAGCGGGTGTCCGGGACCAACCCAGAGGAGGGGGCCACGCCAGGACCCCGGATAAGGAACACTGTTTTTACTGTAAGGAAACGGGGCATTGGAAGAGAGAATGTCCTAAGTTAAAGGGAAGAAGAGGGTTTGGAAGGAGACCGGGGGAAAACAGGGAAAGGGAACGAGCAGTAGAGCAGGCCAGAGTCCTTCTAGCCGGAGAAGAGGACTGAAGGAGACGGGGCTCAGACCCCCTCCCCGAGTCCTGGGTAACAATGCATGTGGAAGGGAAGCCGATGGGGTTCATGGTGGATACCGGCGCCCAATATTCGGTTTTAAACAAGGCACATGGACCTTTGAACAAGGCACGAACAAGTGTTGTTCAGGGGGCCACCGGTACGCAGTTATGTACACGGACTACCAAAAGAAAGGTGAACTTAGGAAAACACCAGGTCACACACTCCTTCTTGGTCGTCCCTGAGAGCCCCGCTCCCCTGCTCGGACGGGACCTACTCACCAAAATAGGGGCCCATATCCATTTTGAACCAGATGGAATAATTGTGACTGATCGAGAAGGGAGCCCGATTCATGTCTTGTCCCTATCATTGGCTGACGAGCATCGTCTGTTTGAGAGTCAACAGGAACCAGGAGGGGACATGACTCATTGGGTAAAAAGATTTCCCACGGCCTGGGCGGAGACTGCGGGAACCGGCCTCGCCAAACACCTCCCGCCCGTAGTTATACAATTGAAGGCTTCTGCTCTCCCCATTCGGGTGAAACAGTATCCTATGCCTGAGGAGGCCCGAAGAGGCATAGCCCCTCATATCCACAGGCTAATAAAGGAAGGAGTACTGCGACCTTGTCAGTCTGCCTGGAATACTCCTCTGCTCCCCGTCCGAAAGCCGGGAAGCGGGGACTATAGGCCTGTGCAAGACCTACGAAAGGTAAACGACCGGACGGAGGACATTCATCCCACCGTTCCGAATCCCTATACCTTGCTCAGCCACCTACCCCCCTCGCAAGTATGGTATACAACCCTTGATTTGAAAGATGCTTTCTTCAGCATTCCATTGTCAGAAATTAGTCAGCCGCTATTTGCTTTCGAATGGCAAGAAGATGGGGGCCAATCCGGACAGCTCACTTGGACCAGACTGCCGCAAGGATTTAAAAACTCTCCCACCCTGTTTAATGAGGCCCTGAGCCAGGACCTGGAACCTTTTCGTCGGAGCCACCCACGAGTCACTCTATTACAGTATGTTGATGACTTAGAGAGGAGTGCATCAAGGCTACTGAACACCTGCTAACGGAATTAGGTGAGCTGGGGTATCGGGCAAGTGCCAAGAAAACTCACATCTGTAAAAGGTCAGTGACATATTTGGGTTATCGGATTGCAGATGGGGCAAGGTGGCTGACTGATGCCATGAAACAGACTATTCTGGCTATCCCATCCCCGACATCCACTAGGGGGGTGCGAGAATTCCTGGGCTCCGCGGGGTTCTGTAGACTCTGGATTCCAGGATTTGCGGAAATAGCCAGACCCCTATATGAGGCCACCAAAGAAGCTCCAGATTGGAGTTGGGGAGAGAGAGAACAACAGGCCTTTGATCAGCTAAAAGACGCTCTTTTGCAGGCCCCTGCCTTAGCCTTGCCAGATCCTACAAGACCATTCACTCTGTTTGTAGATGAGAAAAAGGGCGTAGCCAAAGGAGTCTTGACCCAACAGCTAGGTCCCTGGAAGAGACCAGTGGCATACTTTTCCAAGAAATTAGACGCAGTAGCGGCAGGATGGCCCCCCTGCCTCCGCATCATAGCAGCCATTGCCGTGCTGGTGAGAGAAGCCGATAAACTAACCTTTGGACAGGCCCTCTGGGTAACGGCCCCTCACCCGGTGGAGGGAATCCTTAAACAACCCCCTGGGAAATGGATGACGAATGCCAGGCTCACCCATTACCAGGGGCTCTTGTTGGATTCCCCTCGGATCACATTCACAGATCCCGTAATCCTGAACCCTGCCACCTTGTTGCCTAACCCGGAACTGCAGACACCTGTCCATAACTGCAAAGAATTCCTCTCCGAAGTTACACAGGTACGGGCTGACCTAAAGGATACCCCCCTGTCCGGCTGCAAATTAAACTGGTACACGGATGGAAGCAGTTTTTTCCAAGATGGAGCCCGAAGGGCAGGGGCAGCTGTAGTCGACCAAGAAGGAAATACGGTATGGAGCAGCGCCCTCCCACCCGGAACATCAGCCCAAAAAGCGGAATTAATTGCCTTGGCAGAGGCCCTGGAGAGGGCAAAAGGAAAGCGAGTCAATATCTACACCGATAGCCGCTATGCTTTCGGTACCATCCATGTCCACGGGGCCATCTATCGCGAAAGAGGATTCCGCACAGCAGAAGGAAAACATCTAAAGAACCTAGCCGAAGTCCAGCGTCTATTAATGGCAGTGGAAAAACCGAAGGCAGTGGCAGTGATGTATGTCCCAGGCCACCAGTCTGCCAAGACGCCGGAAGCTGTCGGTAACAACAGAGCAGATCAAGAAGCAAAGAGAGTAGCAATGGTGAGTCCTCCCATGGAGACAGGGCAACCTTCCACGGTTGCGGCGATAGACGTGCCGGTCCCAGAGCTCCCTCCGCTACCCCCCCGACCAGAATACTCCACAGAGGATTTCACTTGGATGAGAGCCCACTCCCCCTTTAGAGAAGGGGAAGACGGATGGAAAAGCGACTTGGAGGGCAAGTTAGTTCTGCCTGAAAAACTCGGACGATTCCTGTTGGCTAACTTACATAAGTCCACCCATTTGGGGCGGAGAAAATTACTAGACTTGTTGACATCTGCGCAGCTCCGATTTCCGAACCAGACCATAGCAGTCCGCCAAATTGTGGAAGATTGTGCCAGCTGCACAATCATGAAACCAGGACGAAGGGAGGGGCACCATACAGGTACTCGGGAACGGGGGAGGGCTCCGGGAAGAAGTTGGGAAGTGGATTTTACTGAGGTAAAACCGGGAAAGTTTGGGCACAAATATTTGCTGGTATTCATAGATACCTTTTCAGGCTGGGTGGAGGCTTTTCCTACAAAGAAGGAGACGAGTCAGGTAGTGGCAAAGGCTTTGCTAGAGGAAATCATACCCAGATATGGGGTGCCCGAGGCAATTGGGTCAGATAACGGTCCGGCTTTTGTTAGTAAGGTCCTGCAGGGACTAGCCCAGACTATGGGGGCCAATTGGAAGCTACATTGTGAATATAACCCCCAGAGCTCAGGGCAAGTAGAAAGGATGAATAGGACACTAAAGGAGACTTTAGCCAAATTGGCCCTGGAGACTGGCGGTGATTGGGTGACGCTCCTTCCCTTGGCCATCTTCCGAGTCCGGAACTCCCCCTATGTCCATGGGCTAACTCCCTTTGAGATCCTGTATGGGGCTCCACCCCCCATCATTCAGAGGACCTTAAGCCCAGAACTAGGTGATCTGGCCCCAAATTACCTGACCATGTTGCAGGCTTTAGCTAAAGTGCAACAACGGATTTGGCCCTTAATTCAAGCATACCACGCTGTTAAGAGGGACCCGGCTCCGGAACATGGCATAGTCCCGGGTGACATGGTATGGGTTAAAAGGCATCAGTCCAAAACCCTAGAGCCTAGATGGAAAGGACCTTATGTTGTACTGTTTACTACCCCTACCGCCCTCAAGGTTGATGGCATCGGACCTTGGATCCACCACTCCCACGTGCGTCGAGCCAATCATCAAAAACAAGAAGGGGTCAAGGAGTGGACTGTACGGCGGCACCCAGACAACCCATTAAAGCTAAAGCTTTTGTGGCCCCGGGAACATGCAGAGCCTTCAGGAGCAGCCACGGATGGGGTGGCTGATCGCTCTGATCTTGCTCAATGCCCAGAGCGGGAGCCTCGCAGAAACCAACCCTCACCAGCCCTATAAGCAAACCTGGATACTCACTGATGGGGAGACTCATACCACCCTCAACGAGACTACTCGCACTGCCCCCATAGGAACTTGGTGGCCGGAGCTTCAGTTCTGCTTCAGGGACATCAATCCTGCCTACAAGTCTACTGCCCCGGAGTCAGCCCGACGTTATGGGTTTTATGCCTGCCCCGGCCACAAAAAGAACCAGGAATGTGGGGGGATACAATACTCCTTCTGTAGGTCATGGGCATGTGTCACATCCAATGATAGTGAATGGAAATGGGGGATATCAAAATCAGACCTAGTCAAATTTGCCTTTGTAAATGGGATATTAAGGGGGCACAGAATTCCAATACCCACCCATAAATGCCAGCCCACGGATCTAGATAGAATCAAGGTCACTTTCACTGAAACTGGCAAGAAGGACACCCCTGGGTGGATACAAGGTAAGGTATGGGGACTTGTATTTTATAAATATGGTGGACATGCTGGCTCGACCATAGTGGTCAGATTAAAAATTGAGCCCATAGGGCCACCGTCCACAGCAGTAGGCCCCAATAAGGTACTTAGGCCGCCCAATGTAAAGCCATCTCCCCAACCTTCCACAACTCACCACCTTCCCTCAACCATAGCTCGGGCTAATGTTACAACTCCAAGACCATCAGAAACCAGCCCTCCCCTGGTGAGGCCCAGTCTCATGACCGCATCTAAAGACCCCCTCTGGGAGCTAGTGGTTGCTGCCTTCCTGACGTTAAACCACACCAACCCTAACATGACCAACTCCTGTTGGTTATGTTATGATGTGAGGCCCCCATTCTATGAGGCAATAGGGCTAAACACCACTCACGATACCTCATCTGAGGAAAACCCTACTCAATGTTCCTGGGGAGACCGTAAGAGAGGTCTGACCATACAGCAGGTAAACGGCCAAGGAACCTGCTTAGGAAAAGTGCCAAAGAACAGACGGGACTTATGTACTGTTATTAACGCCAGTTCTACCTGGGGAAATGCTATTAAATGGGTAATTCCAAAGGACAATGGGTGGTGGCTATGCTCGCGGTCCGGACTCACCCCATGCCTATCAACTAAGGTGTTTAACAGCTCTAAAGAATTCTGTGTTATAGTGGTTGTGCTGCCCCGCATCCTCTATCATTCGGAGGAAAGTCTATATTCATACTGGAATATAGGAACAGGTGAGAGAAAGAAGAGAGAGCCTATTTCTACACTAACCATTGCTACCCTACTTAGCCTAGGGGTGGCTGGGGCAGGGACCGGCATAGCCTCCCTGGCTACTCAACATAAAGGGATGTCTTCGCTGCGCGCAGCCATAGACGAAGATATAGAGAGAATAGAAACCTCCATTAGCCACCTAGAAAAATCCCTCACTTCTCTGTCTGAGGTAGTACTTCAAAACCGACGAGGTCTGGACTTGTTGTTCCTCCAAAAAGGGGGACTATGCGTTGCTCTAGGGGAAGAATGTTGTTTTTACGCTGACCATACCGGAGTTGTTCGTGACTCCATGTCTAAACTCCGAAAGAGCCTGGAACAAAGAAAACGAGAAAAAGAGGCAGGGGAAAGCTGGTTCGAGTCTTGGTTTAACAAGTCCCCATGGTTGGCTACCCTTTTATCTGCACTGGCAGGGCCAATAATAATCATCCTACTGCTTGTTACCATAGGACCCTGGATTCTAAACCGACTTATGACTTTTGTCAAAAGTCGAATTAATACTATCCAACTTCTGGTCCTCCGCCAACAATATCAGGCTCTTCATCCTCTTGAGGATGATTCCTCAATTTAGGCCATAAGAAAGGGGGGAATGTCGTATGTTCTCCCTCATATGTGGACATTAGATCAAGGGCAAACACAACAAGGGGATTGGACTATGAGCACATGATAAAAGCGAGAGCACACAAGGGAGGGGTGAGGATAGGTAAGACACCTAAAAAACTAGCTAGCATTTGTTGCCCTTAACGCAGAGAAACTAAAACAGATACCTTAAAGCAACTGAGGCCAATAGGAAAAGGGGACCAGGAACTAGAGAAAAGGTTAGATCAAAAAGAATTAACCTAGAAGGTAACACCCCCACACAGGAAATCAATGTGAGTCAATGCCCTGTATAGCTATCCTTATCTCAACCAGCAAAACCCCTTGTTCCTTCCTATTATTGCTTATACTCTCTCTACAACAAAATTAGAGATAAGGGCAAAATAGTTTCTGCTGGGTTTTGAGGTGGGGAGCGGTAGGGGGTGGATTGGGTGGTAAGGGAGGGGGTGGGGGCAGGGGGGAGAAATGAACCAAGCCTTGTATGCACATATGAATAATAAAAGAAAAATGAAAAAAAAAAAAGAAAAAAAAAAAGAAAGGGGGGAATGAAAGGAATAGGAGGTCTCAGCGGGCCCCAACCCCCTTGTTGGAGAAACCAGTACCAAACATCCCATGTAGATAAGATAAGCAATGCGGCAGGGCTCAGTTAGGGCATATAGAATGTGAGGAATGCAAGATGTGAGATACGAGCAAGATGTGAGGTACGAGCAAGATGTGAAGTACGTGCAAGATGTGCTCTCCCTGCTTGTCTAATGTTGATAACAAAAATATGCACGCCACTGCAGTCTACATAAGATTTCCCCCTAAGAGGCTCAGGGTCTTGCTTTCCTAACCGGTCCTGGGTGTCCGTGTGGGAGCTCGACCCTGGCTAGCCAGTCCAATAAACTCTGCTTTGTTGATTGCATTCACGCCTGGCTCTCTGTCTCTCAGGGGAATAGGATTCCGGGTCCTAACAAGCGTACTGCCTTAAACAACACACACAATTCTCAAACTTAAACAAGCTGCTTCTAACATTAATTGTTTTCCTAGAAAAGCTACAGTTTTTCTCCATTCACTTGAAACAGGCTGTTTTGCACAAAGTTGATATGCTTCACCTTTGAAAACGCTGACAGTCAGGAAAGGTTCTTTTCAAAGGCTAACTCGGTTCACCATGCATAACAAGGTGAAAGGCCCTCTTGCTTGTAACACTAATGCTTCTCTTACAGAGCTGCAGTGATTCTCCCCTTCACTTGAATGGGGTGATTCAGCAAGAAAGGTGAAGTTGCTCATCCAGGAAAACACTGAGAGGTAGGCAGTACTCCTTTAAAGAGCAAACTCAATTCACCATACTACCCATGTTGCTAGACCCTCTTGTTTGAGAAGTAGGCAGAATTCCTTTAAAGAGCAAAATGCATTCACAATACTACCCATGTTGCTAGACCCTCTGTTTTCTAACATTAAAGATTCTCTTACAAACCTGCAGTTTTTCTAACATTTACTTGTATGCGGTGATTTTGCTCAAGGTTTATGTTCCTCACAGAAGAAAACGCTGAAAGTTGGGCCGCGTTCCTTTCATACACTAACACAGTTCACCATGCTTAACAAGGTGCAAGACCCTCTTGCTCTTACAAGAGCTGCAGTGCTTCTCCCTTTCACTTGAATGGGAAGATTCAGCAGAAAGGTGATGTTGCTGATCCAGGAAAACACTGAGAGGTAGGCAGTACTCCTTTAAACAGCAAACTGAATTCACCATACTAATCATGTTGCTGGACCCTCTTGTTTCTAACATGAGGTATTCTCTTACAAATCTGCAGTTTTTCTCCCATTCACTTGTATGCGGTGATTTTGCACAAAGTTTATGTTCCTCACCCATGAAAAGGCTGATGGTTAGGCAGCATTCCTTTCAAAAACTAACACAGTTTACCATGTTTGGCAAGGTGCAAGACACTCTTGCTTGCAAAGTTAATCCTTCTCTTACAAGTGCTACAGTGCTTCTCCCATTCACTTTAACGGGGTGATTCAGCACAAAGGTGATGTTGCTTATGCAGGAAAACATTGAGAAGCAGGCAGAATTCCTGTAAAGAGCAAAATGAATTCACAATACTAACCATGATTCTAGACCCTCTGTTTTCTAACATTAAAGATTCTCTTACAAACATGCAGTTTTTCTCCCATTCACTTGTAAGCTCTTGTTATGCACAGCGATGATTTTCCTCACCCATGGAAACACTGAGAGGGAGAGCGTATTGCCTTAAACAACACACACAAATCTCAAACTTAAACATGCTGCTTCTAACATTAATTGTTTTCCTAGAAAATCTACAGTTTTTCTCCATTCACTTGAAACAGGCTGTTTTGCACAAAGTTGATATGCTTCACCTTTGAAAACGCTGACATTCAGGAAAGGTTCTTTTCAAAGGCTACTCGGTTCACCATGCATAACAAGGTGAAAGGCCCTCTTGCTTGTAACACTAATGCTTCTGTTACAGAGCTGCAGTGATTCTTCCCTTCACTTGAATGGGGTGATTCAGCAAGAAAGGTGATGTTGCTCATCCAGGAAAACACTGAGAGGTAGGCAGTACTCCTTTAAAGAACAAACTCAATTCACCATACTACCCATGTTGCTAGACCCTCTTGTTTGTAACATGAAGCATTCTCTTACAAATCTGCAGTTTTTCTCCCTTTCACTTGTATGCGGTGATTTTTGCACAAAGTTTATGTTCCTCACACATGAAAACGCTGAAGTTTAGGCAGCATTCCTATCAAAAACTAACACAGTTCACCATGCTTAGCAAGGAGCAAGACCCTCTTGCTTGTAAAATTAATCCTATCTTACAAGATCTACAGTGCTTGTCCAATTCACTTGAATGGGGTGATTCAGCACAAAGGTGATGTTGCTTATCCAGGAAAACAGTGAGAAGTAGGCAGAATTCCTTTAAAGAGCAAAATGCATTCACAATACTAACCATGTTGCTAGACCCTCTGTTTTCTAACATTAAAGATTCTCTTACAAACCTGCAGTTTTTCTCCCATTTACTTGTATACGGTGATTTTGCTCAAGGTTTATGTTCCTCACAGAAGAAAACGCTGAAAGTTGGGCCGCGTTCCTTTCATACACTAACACAGTTCACCATGCTTAACAAGGTGCAAGACCCTCTTGCTCTTACAAGAGCTGCAGTGCTTCTCCCTTTCACTTGAATGGGAAGATTCAGCAGAAAGGTGATGTTGCTGATCCAGGAAAACACTGAGAGGTAGGCAGTATTCCTTTAACGAGCAAACTGAATTCACCATACTACCCATATTGCTAGACCCTCTTGTTTCTAACATGAGGGATTCTCTTACAAATCTGCAGTTTTTCTCCCATTCACTTGTAGGCGGTGATTTTGCACAAAGTTTATGTTCCTCACCCATGAAAAGGCTGAACGTTAGGCAGCATTCCTTTCAAAAACTAACACAGTTTACCATGTTTGGCAAGGTGCAAGACACTCTTGCTTGCAAAGTTAATCCTTCTCTCACAAGTGCTACAGTGCTTCTCCCATTCACTTGAATGGGGTGATTCAGCACAAAGGTGGTGTTGCTTATGCAGGAAAACAGTGAGAAGTAGGCAGAATTCCTGTAAAGAGCAAAATGAATTCACAATACTAACCATGTTTCTAGACCCTCTGTTTTCTAACATTAAAGATTCTCTTACAAACATGCAGTTTTTCTCCCATTTACTTGTATGCTCTTGTTATGCACAGCGATGATTTTCCTCACCCATGGAAACACTGAGAGGAAGAGCGTATTGCCTTAAACAACACACAAAATTCTCAAACTTAAACATGCTGCTAAATCATCTTGCTTCTAACAATAATTGTTTTCTTAGAAAAGCTACAGTTTTTCTCCATTCACTTGAAAGAGGCTGTTTTGCACAAAGTTGATATGCTTCACCTTTGAAAACGCTGATAGTCAGGAAGGGTTCTTTTCAAATGCGAACTCGGTTCACCATGCATAACAAGGTGAAAGGCCCTCTTGCTTGTAACACTAATGCTTCTCTTACAGAGCTGCAGTGATTCTCCCCTTCACTTGAATGGGGTGATTCAGCAAGAAAGGTGATGTTGCTCATCCAGGAAAACACTGAGCGTTATGCAGTACTCCTTGAAAGAGCAAACTGAATTCACAATATTAACCAAGTTGCTAGACCCTCTTGTTTCTAACATTAAGGATTCTCTTAGAAAAGCTGCAGTTTTTCTCCGATTTACTTTTATGCGGAGATTTTGCACAAAGTTTATGTTCCTCTCCCATGAAAACACTGAAAGTTAGGCAGCGTTCCTCTTCAAAACGAACTAAGTTCACCATGCTTAACAAGGTGCAAGACCCTCTTGCTTGTAGCATTAATTCTTCTCTTATAAGAGCTGCAGTGGTTCTCCCTTTCACTTGAATGTGGAGATTCAGCAGAAAGGTGATGTTGCTGATCCAGGAAAACACTGAGCGTTATGCAGTACTCCTTGAAAGAGCAAACTGAATTCACAATATTAACCAAGTTGCTAGACCCTCTTGTTTCTAACATTAAGGATTCTCTTACAAAACCTGCAGTTTTTCTCCGATTTACTTTTATGCGGAGATTTTGAACAAAGTTTATGTTCCTCTCCCATGAAAACACTGAAAGTTAGGCAGCGTTCCTCTTCAAAACTAACTCAGTTCACCATGCTTAACAAGGTGCAAGACCCTCTTGCTTGTAACATTAATGCTTCTCTTATAAGAGCTGCAGTGGTTCTCCCATTCACTTGAATGGGGAGATTCAGCAGAAAGGTGATGTTGCTGATCCAAGAAAACACTGAGAGGTAGGCAGTACTCCTTTAAAGAGCAAACTCAATTCACCATACTACCCATGTTGCTAGACCCTCTTGTTTGTAACATGAAGCATTCTCTTACAAATCTGCAGTTTTTCTCCCTTTCACTTGTATGCGGTGATTTTTGCACAAAGTTTATGTTCCTCACAGAAGAAAACGCTGAAAGTTGGGCCGCGTTCCTTTCAAACACTAACACAGTTCACCATGCTTAACAAGGTGCAAGACCCTCTTGCTCTTATAAGAGCTGCAGTGCTTCTCCCTTTCACTTGAATGGGGAGATTCAGCAGAAAGGTGATGTTGCTGATCGAGGAAAACACTGAGAGGTAGGCAGTACTCCTTTAAACAGCAAAGTGAATTCACCATACTAATCATGTTGTTGGACCCTCTTGTTTGTAACATGAGGTATTCTCTTACAAATCTGCAGTTTTTCTCCCATTCACTTGTAGGCGGTGATTTTGCACAAAGTTTATGTTACTCACCCATGAAAAGGCTGAAGGTTAGGCAGCATTCCTTTCAAAAACTAGCACAGTTTACCATGTTTGGCAAGGTACAAGACACTCTTGCTTGCAAAGTTAATCCTTCTCTTACAAGTGCTACAGTGCTTCTCGATTCATTTGAATGGGGTGATTAATCACAAAGGTGAAGTTGCTTATGCAGAAAAACAGTGAGAAGTAGGCAGAATTCCTTTAAAGAGCAAAATGAATTCACAATACTAACCATGTTTCTAGACCTCTGTTTTCTAACATTAAAGATTCTCTTAGAAACATGCAGTTTTTCTCCCATTCACTTGTATGCTCTTGTTATGCACAGCGATGATGTTCCTCATCCATGGAAACACTGAGAGGGAGAGCGTATTGCCTTAAACGACACACACAATTCTCAAACTTAAACATGCTGCTAAATCATCTTGCTTCTAACATTAATTGTTTTCTTAGAAAAGCTACAGTTTTTCTCCATTCACTTGAAAGAGGCTGTTTTGCACAAAGTTGATATGCTTCACCTTTGAAAACGCTGACAGTCAGGAAGGGTTCTTTTCAAATGCGAACTCGGTTCACCATGCATAACAAGGTGAAAGGCCCTCTTGCTTGTAACACTAATGCTTCTCTTACAGAGCTGCAGTGATTCTCCCCTTCACTTGAATGGGGTCATTCAGCAAGAAAGGTGATGTTGTTCATCCAGGAAAACACTGAGCGTTATGCAGTACTCCTTGAAAGAGCAAACTGAATTCACAATATTAACCAAGTTGCTAGACTCTCTTGTTTTTAACATTAAGGATTCTCTTACAAAAGCTGCAGTTTTTCTCCCATTTACTTTTAAGCGGAGATTTTGCACAAAGTTTATGTTCCTCTCCCATGAAAACACTGAAAGTTAGGCAGCGTTCCTCTTCAAAACGAACTAAGTTCACCATGCTTAACAAGGTGCAAGACCCTCTTGCTTGTAACATTAATGATTCTCTTATAAGAGCTGCAGTGGTTCTTCAATACACTTGAATGGGGAGATTCAGCAGAAAGGTGATGTTGCTGATCCAGGAAAAAACTGAGAGGTAGGCAGTACTCCTTTAAAGAGCAAACTCAATTCACCACACTACCCATGTTGCTAGACCCTCTTGTTTGTAACATGAAGCATTCTCTTACAAATCTGCAGTTTTTCTCCCTTTCACTTGTATGCGGTGATTTTTGCACAAAGTTTATATTCCTCACACATGAAAACGCTGAAGGTTAGGCAGCATTCCTATCAAAAACTAACACAGTTCACCATGTTTAGGAAGGTGCAAGACCCTCTTGCTTGTAAAATTAATCCTATCTTACAAGATCTACAGTGCTTCTCCAATTCACTTGAATGGGGTGATTCAGCACAAAGGTGATGTTGCTTATGCAGGAAAACAGTGAGAAGTAGGCAGAATTCCTTTGAAGAGCAAAATGAATTCACAATACTAACCATGTTTCTAGACCCTCTGTTTTCTAACATTAAAGATTCTCTTACAAACCTGCAGTTTTTCTAACATTTACTTGTATGCGGTGATTTTGCTCAAGGTTTATGTTCCTCACAGAAGAAAACGCTGAAAGTTGGGCCGCGTTCCTTTCATACACTAACACAGTTCACCATGCTTAACAAGGTGCAAGACCCTCTTGCTCTTACAAGAGCTGCAGTGCTTCTCCCTTTCACTTGAATGGGGAGATTCAGCAGAAAGGTGATGTTGCTGATCCAGGAAAACACTGAGAGGTAGGCAGTACTCCTTTAAACAGCAAACTGAATTCACAATACTAATCATGTTGCTGGACCCTCTTGTTTCTAACATGAGGTATTCTCTTACAAATCTGCAGTTTTTCTCCCATTCACTTGTATGCGGTGATTTTGCACAAAGTTTATGTTCCTCACCCATGAAAAGGCTGATGGTTAGGCAGCATTCCTTTCAAAAACTAACACAGTTTACCATGTTTTGCAAGGTGCAAGACACTCTTGCTTGCAAAGTTAATCCTTCTCTCACAAGTGCTACAGTGCTTCTCCCATTCACTTGAATGGGGTGATTCAGCACAAAGGTGATGTTGCTTATGCAGGAAAACAGTGAGAAGTAGGCAGAATTCCTGTAAAGAGCAAAATGAATTCACAATACTAACCATGTTTCTAGACCCTCTGTTTTCTAACATTAAAGATTCTCTTACAAACATGCAGTTTTTCTCCCATTTTCTTGTATGCTCTTGTTATGCACAGCGATGATTTTCCTCACCCATGGAAACACTGAGAGGAAGAGCGTATTGCCTTAAACAACACACACAATTCTCAAACTTAAACATGCTGCTAAATCATCTTGCTTCTAACATTAATTGTTTTCTTAGAAAAGCTACAGTTTTTCTCCATTCACTTGAAAGAGGCTGTTTTGCACAAAGTTGATATGCTTCACCTTTGAAAACGCTGATAGTCAGGAAGGGTTCTTTTCAAATGCGAACTCGGTTCACCATGCATAACAAGGTGAAAGGCCCTCTTGCTTGTAACACTAATGCTTCTCTTACAGAGCTGCAGTGATTCTCCCCTTCACTTGAATGGGGTGATTCAGCAAGAAAGGTGATGTTGCTCATCCAGGAAAACACTGAGCGTTATGCAGTACTCCTTGAAAGAGCAAACTGAATTCACAATATTAACCAAGTTGCTAGACCCTCTATTTTCTAACATTAAGGATTCTCTTACAAAAGCTGCAGTTTTTCTCCGATTTACTCTTATGCGGAGATTTTGAACAAAGTTTATGTTCCTCTCCCATGAAAACACTGAAAGTTAGGCAGCGTTCCTCTTCAAAACGAACTAAGTTCACCATGCTTAACAAGGTGCAAGACCCTCTTGCTTGTACCATTAATTCTTCTCTTATAAGAGCTGCAGTGGTTCTCCCATTCACTTGAATGGGGAGATTCAGCAGAAAGGTGATGTTGCTGATCCAGGAAAACACTGAGAGGTAGGCAGTACTCCTTTAAAGAGCAAACTCAATTCACCATACTACCCATGTTGCTAGACCCTCTTGTTTGTAACATGAAGCATTCTCTTACAAATCTGCAGTTTTTCTCCCTTTCACTTGTATGCGGTGATTTTTGCACAAAGTTTATGTTCCTCACCCATGAAAAGGCTGAAGGTTAGGCAGCATTCCTTTCAAAAACTAACACAGTTTACCATGTTTGGCAAGGTACAAGACACTCTTGCTTGCAAAGTTAATCCTTCTCTTACAAGTGCTACAGTGCTTCTCGCATTCACTTGAATGGGGTGATTCATCACAAAGGTGATGTTGTTTATGCAGGAAAACAGTGAGAAGTAGGCAGAATTCCTTTAAAGAGCAAAATGAATTCACAGTACTAACCATGTTTCTAGACCCTCTGTTTTCTAACATTAAAGATTCTCTTACAAACATGCAGTTTTTCTCCCATTCACTTGTATGCTCTTGTTATGCACAGCGATGATGTTCCTCACCCATGGAAACACTGAGAGGGAGAGCGTATTGCCTTAAACAACACACACAATTCTCAAACTTAAACATTCTGCTTCTAACATTAATTGTTTTCCTAGAAAAGCTACAGATTTTCTCCATTCACTTGAAAGAGGCTGTTTTGCACAAAGTTGATATGCTTCACCTTTGAAAACGCTGACAGTCAGGAAGGGTTCTTTTCAAAGGCTAACTCGTTTCACCATGCATAACAAGGTGAAAGGCCCTCTTGCTTGTAACACTAATGCTTCTGTTACAGAGCTGCAGTGATTCTTCCCTTCACTTGAATGGGGTGATTCAGCAAGAAAGGTGATGTTGCTCATCCAGGAAAACACTGAGAGGTAGGCAGTACTCCTTTAAAGAGCAAACTCAATTCACCATACTACCCATGTTGCTAGACCCTCTTGTTTGTAACATGAAGCATTCTCTTACAAATCTGCAGTTTTTCTCCCTTTCACTTGTATGCGGTGATTTTTGCACAAAGTTTATGTTCCTCACACATGAAAACGCTGAAGTTTAGGCAGCATTCCTATCAAAAACTAACACAGTTCACCATGCTTAGCAAGGAGCAAGACCCTCTTGCTTGTAAAATTAATCCTATCTTACAAGATCTACAGTGCTTGTCCAATTCACTTGAATGGGGTGATTCAGCACAAAGGTGATGTTGCTTATCCAGGAAAACAGTGAGAAGTAGGCAGAATTCCTTTAAAGAGCAAAATGCATTCACAATACTAACCATGTTGCTAGACCCTCTGTTTTCTAACATTAAAGATTCTCTTACAAACCTGCAGTTTTTCTCCCTTTCACTTGTATGCGGTGATTTTTGCACAAAGTTTATGTTCCTCACAGAAGAAAACGCTGAAAGTTGGGCCGCGTTCCTTTCAAACACTAACACAGTTCACCATGCTTAACAAGGTGCAAGACCCTCTTGCTCTTATAAGAGCTGCAGTGCTTCTCCCTTTCACTTGAATGGGGAGATTCAGCAGAAAGGTGATGTTGCTGATCGAGGAAAACACTGAGAGGTAGGCAGTACTCCTTTAAACAGCAAAGTGAATTCACCATACTAATCATGTTGTTGGACCCTCTTGTTTGTAACATGAGGTATTCTCTTACAAATCTGCAGTTTTTCTCCCATTCACTTGTAGGCGGTGATTTTGCACAAAGTTTATGTTACTAACCCATGAAAAGGCTGAAGGTTAGGCAGCATTCCTTTCAAAAACTAGCACAGTTTACCATGTTTGGCAAGGTGCAAGACACTCTTGCTTGCAAAGTTAATCCTTCTCTTACAAGTGCTACAGTGCTTCTCCCATTCATTTGAATGGGGTGATTAATCACAAAGGTGAAGTTGCTTATGCAGAAAAACAGTGAGAAGTAGGCAGAATTCCTTTAAAGAGCAAAATGAATTCACAATACTAACCATGTTTCTAGACCTCTGTTTTCTAACATTAAAGATTCTCTTAGAAACATGCAGTTTTTCTCCCATTCACTTGTATGCTCTTGTTATGCACAGCGATGATGTTCCTCACCCATGGAAACACTGAGAGGGAGAGCGTATTGCCTTAAACAACACACACAATTCTCAAACTTAAACATGCTGCTAAATCATCTTGCTTCTAACATTATTTGTTTTCTTAGAAAAGCTACAGTTTTTCTCCATTCACTTGAAAGAGGCTGTTTTGCACAAAGTTGATATGCTTCACCTTTGAAAACGCTGACAGTCAGGAAGGGTTCTTTTCAAATGCGAACTCGGTTCACCATGCATAACAAGGTGAAAGGCCCTCTTGCTTGTAACACTAATGCTTCTCTTACAGAGCTGCAGTGATTCTCCCCTTCACTTGAATGGGGTCATTCAGCAAGAAAGGTGATGTTGCTCATCCAGGAAAACACTGAGCGTTATGCAGTACTCCTTGAAAGAGCAAACTGAATTCACAATATTAACCAAGTTGCTAGACTCTCTTGTTTCTAACATTAAGGATTCTCTTACAAAAGCTGCAGTTTTTCTCCCATTTACTTTTAAGCGGAGATTTTGCACAAAGTTTATGTTCCTCTCCCATGAAAACACTGAAAGTTAGGCAGCGTTCCTCTTCAAAACGAACTAAGATCACCATGCTTAACAAGGTGCAAGACCCTCTTGCTTGTAACATTAATGCTTCTCTTATAAGAGCTGCAGTGGTTCTTCAATACACTTGAATGGGGAGATTCAGCAGAAAGGTGATGTTGCTCATCCAGGAAAACACTGAGATGTAGGCAGTACTCCTTTAAACAGCAAACTCAATTCACCACACTACCCATGTTGCTAGACCCTCTTGTTTGTAACATGAAGCATTCTCTTACAAATCTGCAGTTTTTCTCCCTTTCACTTGTATGCGGTGATTTTTGCACAAAGTTTATATTCCTCACACATGAAAACGCTGAAGGTTAGGCAGCATTCCTATCAAAAACTAACACAGTTCACCATGTTTAGGAAGGTGCAAGACCCTCTTGCTTGTAAAATTAATCCTATCTTACAAGATCTACAGTGCTTCTCCAATTCACTTGAATGGGGTGATTCAGCACAAAGGTGATGTTGCTTATGCAGGAAAACAGTGAGAAGTAGGCAGAATTCCTTTGAAGAGCAAAATGAATTCACAATACTAACCATGTTTCTAGACCCTCTGTTTTCTAACATTAAAGATTCTCTTACAAACCTGCAGTTTTTCTAACATTTACTTGTATGCGGTGATTTTGCTCAAGGTTTATGTTCCTCACAGAAGAAAACGCTGAAAGTTGGGCCGCGTTCCTTTCATACACTGCCACAGTTCACCATGCTTAACAAGGTGCAAGACCCTCTTGCTCTTACAAGAGCTGCAGTGCTTCTCCCTTTCACTTGAATGGGGAGATTCAGCAGAAAGGTGATGTTGCTGATCCAGGAAAACACTGAGAAGTAGGCAGTACTCCTTTAAACAGCAAACTGAATTCACCATACTAATCATGTTGGTGGACCCTCTTGTTTGTAACATGAGGTATTCTCTTACAAATCTGCAGTTTTTCTCCCATTCACT
Organism: Castor canadensis; assembly: GCF_047511655.1. NCBI lineage: Eukaryota > Metazoa > Chordata > Mammalia > Rodentia > Castoridae > Castor > Castor canadensis. The sequence continues at coordinate 107,368,211 of NC_133386.1, forward strand.
TGTATGCGGTGATTTTGCACAAAGTTTATGTTCCTCACCCATGAAAAGGCTGATGGTTAGGCAGCATTCCTTTCAAAAACTAACACAGTTTACCATGTTTGGCAAGGTGCAAGACACTCTTGCTTGCAAAGTTAATCCTTCTCTCACAAGTGCTACAGTGCTTCTCCCATTCACTTGAATGGGGTGATTCAGCACAAAGGTCATGTTGCTTATGCAGGAAAACAGTGAGAAGTAGGCAGAATTCCTGTAAAGAGCAAAATGAATTCACAATACTAACCATGTTTCTAGACCCTCTGTTTTCTAACATTAAAGATTCTCTTACAAACATGCAGTTTTTCTCCCATTTACTTGTATGCTCTTGTTATGCACAGCGATGATTTTCCTCACCCATGGAAACACTGAGAGGAAGAGCGTATTGCCTTAAACAACACACACAATTCTCAAACTTAAACATGCTGCTAAATCATCTTGCTTCTAACATTAATTGTTTTCTTAGAAAAGCTACAGTTTTTCTCCATTCACTTGAAAGAGGCTGTTTTGCACAAAGTTGATATGCTTCACCTTTGAAAACGCTGATAGTCAGGAAGGGTTCTTTTCAAATGCGAACTCGGTTCACCATGCATAACAAGGTGAAAGGCCCTCTTGCTTGTAACACTAATGCTTCTCTTACAGAGCTGCAGTGATTCTCCCCTTCACTTGAATGGGGTGATTCAGCAAGAAAGGTGATGTTGCTCATCCAGGAAAACACTGAGCGTTATGCCGTACTCCTTGAAAGAGCAAACTGAATTCACAATATTAACCAAGTTGCTAGACCCTCTTGTTTCTAACATTAAGGATTCTCTTACAAAAGCTGCAGTTTTTCTCCGATTTACTTTTATGCGGAGATTTTCAACAAAGTTTATGTTCCTCTCCCATGAAAACACTGAACGTTAGGCAGCGTTCCTCTTCAAAACGAACTAAGTTCACCATGCTTAACAAGGTGCAAGACCCTCTTGCTTGTACCATTAATTCTTCTCTTATAAGAGCTGCAGTGGTTCTCCCTTTCACTTGAATGTGGAGATTCAGCAGAAAGGTGATGTTGCTGATCCAGGAAAACACTGAGCGTTATGCAGTACTCCTTGAAAGAGCAAACTGAATTCACAATATTAACCAAGTTGCTAGACCCTCTTGTTTCTAACATTAAGGATTCTCTTACAAAAGCTGCAGTTTTTCTCCGATTTACTTTTATGCGGAGATTTTGAACAAAGTTTATGTTCCTCTCCCATGAAAACACTGAAAGTTAGGCAGCGTTCCTCTTCAAAACGAACTAAGTTCACCATGCTTAACAAGGTGCAAGACCCTCTTGCTTGTACCATTAATTCTTCTCTTATAAGAGCTGCAGTGGTTCTCCCATTCACTTGAATGGGGAGATTCAGCAGAAAGGTGATGTTGCTGATCCAGGAAAACACTGAGAGGTAGGCAGTACTCCTTTAAAGAGCAAACTCAATTCACCATACTACCCATGTTGCTAGACCCTCTTGTTTGTAACATGAAGCATTCTCTTACAAATCTGCAGTTTTTCTCCCTTTCACTTGTATGCGGTGATTTTTGCACAAAGTTTATGTTCCTCACCCATGAAAAGGCTGAAGGTTAGGCAGCATTCCTTTCAAAAACTAACACAGTTTACCATGTTTGGCAAGGTGCAAGACACTCTTGCTTGCAAAGTTAATCCTTCTCTTACAAGTGCTACAGTGCTTCTCCCATTCACTTGAATGGGGTGATTCATCACAAAGGTGATGTTGTTTATGCAGGAAAACAGTGAGAAGTAGGCAGAATTCCTTTAAAGAGCAAAATGAATTCACAGTACTAACCATGTTTCTAGACCCTCTGTTTTCTAACATTAAAGATTCTCTTACAAACATGCAGTTTTTCTCCCATTCACTTGTATGCTCTTGTTATGCACAGCGATGATGTTCCTCACCCATGGAAACACTGAGAGGGAGAGCGTGAAAGGAATATGAGGTCTCAGCGGGCCCCAACCCCCTTGTTGGAGAAACCAGTACCAAACATCCCATGTAGATAAGATAAGCAATGCGGCTGGGCTCAGTTAGGGCATATAGAATGTGAGGAATGCAAGATGTGAGATACGAGCAAGATGTGAGGTACGAGCAAGATGTGAAGTACGTGCAGGATGTGTTCTGCCTGCTTGTCTAATGTTGATAACAAAAATATGCACGCCACTGCAGTCTATATAAGATTTCCCCCTAAGAGCCTCAGGGTCTTGCTTTCTTAACCGGTCCTGCGTGTCCGTGTGGGAGCTCGACCCTGGCTAGCCAGTCCAATAAACTCTGCTTTGTTGATTGCATTCACGCCTGGCTCTCTGTCTCTCGGGGGAATAGGATTCCGGGTCCTAACATTTGGAGGTCCCACCGAGATTTCATTTTCTCGAGAGACAGAACCTGCCTGCGAGAAAGCAGGGGCGATCCCAAGTCCTAGGCGTTGGGAGGGGATCCCAGACCCTCATTTGGAGGAACTTGAGTGTTCCATTTGGGCCGCGGCGGGGATTCGGCCAATCCCCAGGGAGATTCATTCTGGGAATCTTGCAAGGAGGACCACAGGGTCCTATTGGGAGAGGCTTTCCTCTCATTTGGGCTCGAGCATTTTAGGAACCCTGGCGCCAGGTGAAGAACTAATTGAGCTAGTCGACCGACCACCCGTCAAGTGGACGCCTTTCGGCCTGATATCCCAGTTCGACGGTGAGGAGGTTGAATGGGGTGCGCACCAGTGTGAGAGAAGGACCGGTCCGAGCGAGTGCTGGAGAGTGTTGTGTGTGTGTGGAATTATTGTTGCCTTTATCCTTTTTGTTCTATCTCTCTTGGTGTTTGAGTCTCCTTCCACAATGGGACAGGGACAAACAACCCCAAAGTCTCTGATCCTTTCTCACTTTCCAGAAGTTAAAGAAAGGGCCTTAAATGCGGGTCTGGTCATCAAGAAAGGTAAGTTCGACACCTTTTGTTCTGCAGAGTGGCCCACCTTTGGAGTCGGGTGGCCCATTCAAGGTTCCCTCTCCCTAGACCTGATCACTAAGGTTAAAGCAGTCATTTTTCAGCCAGACAATCGAGGCCATCCAGACCAAGTTCCTTACATTTTGGTTTGGGAGGATCTGGTGAGGAACCCTCCCCCTTGGTTAACAGTTTTTCTGACCCACCCCTCCAGTTCGGCCCCCGGGGATAAAACCCCAGTCACGCCCGCCTTGGTCATAAAGGAGGAGGAAAAACTTCCTCTTCCCACCTTGACCGGTCCTCAAATTAGGGCATCTCCTTCACCATCTCCGGTCTTACCAGAGAGTTCCCCCCTTTACCCATCCCTCGCAGGGGCAGAGGAAGATCGGCCGCCTCCATACGTGACTCCCCCTGGCCAAGCCAGTGCCCCGGAGGAGGAAATTTCCTCATCCTCCTCAACAGGACTGGCAGCAGGAGGAGGAATGGGTCGAAGACTTCGCCCCCGAGGGATCCGGGAAAGGGAGGGGGAAGACGGGCCCCCCTCATCAACACAGGGGGAGGAAACTGTCCCTACACTTCCAGTCCGGATGGTGGGCCAAGGGGGACCGGGAGGAGGGCAACAGTTTCAGTACTGGCCCTTCTCCTCCAGTGATCTATATAACTGGAGGACGCAGAACCCGCCCTTTTCTGAAGACCCCAAGTGTCTCATAGATCTCCTGGAGTCCATCATGCATACACACCGCCCCACTTGGGATGACTGTCATCAGCTGCTCAATACTCTTTTTACGACGGAGGAACGAGAGCGCATCCTCAACGAAGCGAGGAAGAACGTCTTGGGGGATAATGGGAGACCCACAACTCTCCAACCGGCCATAGACGAGGCTTTTCCCCTACGCCGCCCTGATTGGGATTTCGGGACCGCAGAAGGTAGGGAGCGTCTTCGGATCTACCGCCAGACTCTTATGGCCGGTCTCCGAGCGGCCGCTAGAAGGCCCACCAATTTTGCAAAAGTAAAAGCAGTCATTCAAGGGGAAAACGAAAGCCCAGCCGGTTTCTTAGAGCGCCTCCATGAGGCATACCGTCAGTACACCCCGATTGACCCTGAGGCGGACCTCCACCGGTCTGCTCTGGTACTCTCATTCATTAATCAGGCAGCCCCAGACATTAGGAGAAAACTCAATAAACAGGAAAACTTAGGGGAGATGACTATAAGGGAAATGCTACAGGTAGCAGAAAAGGTCTTTACCGCTAGGGAAACTCCAGAAGAAAGGGAGGAAAGACAGAGAAAGGAAGACAGGGAAGCCCAGGAGAAATTGAGAAAGGAGGACCGGGAGTTCCAGGCTAAGGAAAACCGAAAGCAACAGAGAGAAATGGCTCGTATTTTCCTAGCGGGTGTCCGGGACCAACCCAGAGGAGGGGGCCACGCCAGGACCCCGGATAAGGAACACTGTTTTTACTGTAAGGAAACGGGGCATTGGAAGAGAGAATGTCCTAAGTTAAAGGGAAGAAGAGGGTTTGGAAGGAGACCGGGGGAAAACAGGGAAAGGGAACGAGCAGTAGAGCAGGCCAGAGTCCTTCTAGCCGGAGAAGAGGACTGAAGGAGACGGGGCTCAGACCCCCTCCCCGAGTCCTGGGTAACAATGCATGTGGAAGGGAAGCCGATGGGGTTCATGGTGGATACCGGCGCCCAATATTCGGTTTTAAACAAGGCACATGGACCTTTGAACAAGGCACGAACAAGTGTTGTTCAGGGGGCCACCGGTACGCAGTTATGTACACGGACTACCAAAAGAAAGGTGAACTTAGGAAAACACCAGGTCACACACTCCTTCTTGGTCGTCCCTGAGAGCCCCGCTCCCCTGCTCGGACGGGACCTACTCACCAAAATAGGGGCCCATATCCATTTTGAACCAGATGGAATAATTGTGACTGATCGAGAAGGGAGCCCGATTCATGTCTTGTCCCTATCATTGGCTGACGAGCATCGTCTGTTTGAGAGTCAACAGGAACCAGGAGGGGACATGACTCATTGGGTAAAAAGATTTCCCACAGCCTGGGCGGAGACTGCGGGAACCGGCCTCGCCAAACACCTCCCGCCCGTAGTTATACAATTGAAGGCTTCTGCTCTCCCCATTCGGGTGAAACAGTATCCTATGCCTGAGGAGGCCCGAAGAGGCATAGCCCCTCATATCCACAGGCTAATAAAGGAAGGAGTACTGCGACCTTGTCAGTCTGCCTGGAATACTCCTCTGCTCCCCGTCCGAAAGCCGGGAAGCGGGGACTATAGGCCTGTGCAAGACCTACGAAAGGTAAACGAGCGGACGGAGGACATTCATCCCACCGTTCCGAATCCCTATACCTTGCTCAGCCACCTACCCCCCTCGCAAGTATGGTATACAACCCTTGATTTGAAAGATGCTTTCTTCAGCATTCCATTGTCAGAAATTAGTCAGCCGCTATTTGCTTTCGAATGGCAAGAAGATGGGGGCCAATCCGGACAGCTCACTTGGACCAGACTGCCGCAAGGATTTAAAAACTCTCCCACCCTGTTTAATGAGGCCCTGAGCCAGGACCTGGAACCTTTTCGTCGGAGCCACCCACGAGTCACTCTATTACAGTATGTTGATGACTTACTGTTAGCGGCAGAAACCCGAGAGGAGTGCATCAAGGCTACTGAACACCTGCTAACGGAATTAGGTGAGCTGGGGTATCGGGCAAGTGCCAAGAAAACTCACATCTGTAAAAGGTCAGTGACATATTTGGGTTATCGGATTGCAGATGGGGCAAGGTGGCTGACTGATGCCATGAAACAGACTATTCTGGCTATCCCATCCCCGACATCCACTAGGGGGGTAAGAGAATTCCTGGGCTCCGCGGGGTTCTGTAGACTCTGGATTCCAGGATTTGCAGAAATAGCCAGACCCCTATATGAGGCCACCAAAGAAGCTCCAGATTGGAGTTGGGGAGAGAGAGAACAACAGGCTAAAAGACGCTCTTTTGCAGGCCCCTGCCTTAGCCTTGCCAGATCCTACAAGACCATTCACTCTGTTTGTAGATGAGAAAAAGGGCGTAGCCAAAGGAGTCTTGACCCAACAGCTAGGTCCCTGGAAGAGACCAGTGGCATACTTTTCCAAGAAATTAGACGCAGTAGCGGCAGGATGGCCCCCCTGCCTCCGCATCATAGCGGCCATTGCCGTGCTGGTGAGAGAAGCCGATAAACTAACCTTTGGACAGGCCCTCTGGGTAACGGCCCCTCACCCGGTGGAGGGAATCCTTAAACAACCCCCTGGGAAATGGATGACGAATGCCAGGCTCACCCATTACCAGGGGCTCTTGTTGGATTCCCCTCGGATCACATTCACAGATCCCGTAATCCTGAACCCTGCCACCTTGTTGCCTAACCCGGAACTGCAGACACCTGTCCATAACTGCAAAGAATTCCTCTCCGAAGTTACACAGGTACGGGCTGACCTAAAGGATACCCCCCTGTCCGGCTGCAAATTAAACTGGTACACGGATGGAAGCAGTTTTTTCCAAGATGGAGCCCGAAGGGCAGGGGCAGCTGTAGTCGACCAAGAAGGAAATACGGTATGGAGCAGCGCCCTCCCACCCGGAACATCAGCCCAAAAAGCGGAATTAATTGCCTTGGCAGAGGCCCTGGAGAGGGCAAAAGGAAAGCGAGTCAATATCTACACCGATAGCCGCTATGCTTTCGGTACCATCCATGTCCACGGGGCCATCTATCGCGAAAGAGGATTCCGCACAGCAGAAGGAAAACATCTAAAGAACCTAGCCGAAGTCCAGCGTCTATTAATGGCAGTGGAAAAACCGAAGGCAGTGGCAGTGATGTATGTCCCAGGCCACCAGTCTGCCAAGACGCCGGAAGCTGTCGGTAACAACAGAGCAGATCAAGAAGCAAAGAGAGTAGCAATGGTGAGTCCTCCCATGGAGACAGGGCAACCTTCCACGGTTGCGGCGATAGACGTGCCGGTCCCAGAGCTCCCTCCGCTACCCCCCCGACCAGAATACTCCACAGAGGATTTCACTTGGATGAGAGCCCACTCCCCCTTTAGAGAAGGGGAAGACGGATGGAAAAGCGACTTGGAGGGCAAGTTAGTTCTGCCTGAAAAACTCGGACGATTCCTGTTGGCTAACTTACATAAGTCCACCCATTTGGGGCGGAGAAAATTACTAGACTTGTTGACATCTGCGCAGCTCCGATTTCCGAACCAGACCATAGCAGTCCGCCAAATTGTGGAAGATTGTGCCAGCTGCACAATCATGAAACCAGGACGAAGGGAGGGCACCATACAGGTACTCGGGAACGGGGGAGGGCTCCGGGAAGAAGTTGGGAAGTGGATTTTACTGAGGTAAAACCGGGAAAGTTTGGGTACAAATATTTGCTGGTATTCATAGATACCTTTTCAGGCTGGGTGGAGGCTTTTCCTACAAAGAAGGAGACGAGTCAGGTAGTGGCAAAGGCTTTGCTAGAGGAAATCATACCCAGATATGGGGTGCCCGAGGCAATTGGGTCAGATAACGGTCCGGCTTTTGTTAGTAAGGTCCTGCAGGGACTAGCCCAGACTATGGGGGCCAATTGGAAGCTACATTGTGAATATAACCCCCAGAGCTCAGGGCAAGTAGAAAGGATGAATAGGACACTAAAGGAGACTTTAGCCAAATTGGCCCTGGAGACTGGCGGTGATTGGGTGACGCTCCTTCCCTTGGCCATCTTCCGAGTCCGGAACTCCCCCTATGTCCATGGGCTAACTCCCTTTGAGATCCTGTATGGGGCTCCACCCCCCATCATTCAGAGGACCTTAAGCCCAGAACTAGGTGATCTGGCCCCAAATTACCTGACCATGTTGCAGGCTTTAGCTAAAGTGCAACAACGGATTTGGCCCTTAATTCAAGCATACCACGCTGTTAAGAGGGACCCGGCTCCGGAACATGGCATAGTCCCGGGTGACATGGTATGGGTTAAAAGGCATCAGTCCAAAACCCTAGAGCCTAGATGGAAAGGACCTTATGTTGTACTGTTTACTACCCCTACCGCCCTCAAGGTTGATGGCATCGGACCTTGGATCCACCACTCCCACGTGCGTCGAGCCAATCATCAAAAACAAGAAGGGGTCAAGGAGTGGACTGTACGGCGGCACCCAGACAACCCATTAAAGCTAAAGCTTTTGTGGCCCCGGGAACATGCAGAGCCTTCAGGAGCAGCCACGGATGGGGTGGCTGATCGCTCTGATCTTGCTCAATGCCCAGAGCGGGAGCCTCGCAGAAACCAACCCTCACCAGCCCTATAAGCAAACCTGGATACTCACCGATGGGGAGACTCATACCACCCTCAACGAGACTACTCGCACTGCCCCCATAGGAACTTGGTGGCCGGAGCTTCAGTTCTGCTTCAGGGACATCAATCCTGCCTACAAGTCTACTGCCCCGGAGTCAGCCCGACGTTATGGGTTTTATGCCTGCCCCGGCCACAAAAAGAACCAGGAATGTGGGGGGATACAATACTCCTTCTGTAGGTCATGGGCATGTGTCACATCCAATGATAGTGAATGGAAATGGGGGATATCAAAATCAGACCTAGTCAAATTTGCCTTTGTAAATGGGATATTAAGGGGGCACAGAATTCCAATACCCACCCATAAATGCCAGCCCACGGATCTAGATAGAATCAAGGTCACTTTCACTGAAACTGGCAAGAAGGACACCCCTGGGTGGATACAAGGTAAGGTATGGGGACTTGTATTTTATAAATATGGTGGACATGCTGGCTCGACCATAGTGGTCAGATTAAAAATTGAGCCCATAGGGCCACCGTCCACAGCAGTAGGCCCCAATAAGGTACTTAGGCCGCCCAATGTAAAGCCATCTCCCCAACCTTCCACAACTCACCACCTTCCCTCAACCATAGCTCGGGCTAATGTTACAACTCCAAGATCATCAGAAACCAGCCCTCCCCTGGTGAGGCCCAGTCTCATGACCGCATCTAAAGACCCCCTCTGGGAGCTAGTGGTTGCTGCCTTCCTGACGTTAAACCACACCAACCCTAACATGACCAACTCCTGTTGGTTATGTTATGATGTGAGGCCCCCATTCTATGAGGCAATAGGGCTAAACACCACTCACGATACCTCATCTGAGGAAAACCCTACTCAATGTTCCTGGGGAGACCGTAAGAGAGGTCTGACCATACAGCAGGTAAACGGCCAAGGAACCTGCTTAGGAAAAGTGCCAAAGAACAGACGGGACTTATGTACTGTTATTAACGCCAGTTCTACCTGGGGAAATGCTATTAAATGGGTAATTCCAAAGGACAATGGGTGGTGGCTATGCTCGCGGTCCGGACTCACCCCATGCCTATCAACTAAGGTGTTTAACAGCTCTAAAGAATTCTGTGTTATAGTGGTTGTGCTGCCCCGCATCCTCTATCATTCGGAGGAAAGTCTATATTCATACTGGAATATAGGAACAGGTGAGAGAAAGAAGAGAGAGCCTATTTCTACACTAACCATTGCTACCCTACTTAGCCTAGGGGTGGCTGGGGCAGGGACCGGCATAGCCTCCCTGGCTACTCAACATAAAGGGATGTCTTCGCTGCGCGCAGCCATAGACGAAGATATAGAGAGAATAGAAACCTCCATTAGCCACCTAGAAAAATCCCTCACTTCTCTGTCTGAGGTAGTACTTCAAAACCGACGAGGTCTGGACTTGTTGTTCCTCCAAAAAGGGGGACTATGCGTTGCTCTAGGGGAAGAATGTTGTTTTTACGCTGACCATACCGGAGTTGTTCGTGACTCCATGTCTAAACTCCGAAAGAGCCTGGAACAAAGAAAACGAGAAAAAGAGGCAGGGGAAAGCTGGTTCGAGTCTTGGTTTAACCAGTCCCCATGGTTGGCTACCCTTTTATCTGCACTGGCAGGGCCAATAATAATCATCCTACTGCTTGTTACCATAGGACCCTGGATTCTAAACCGACTTATGACTTTTGTCAAAAGTCGAATTAATACTATCCAACTTCTGGTCCTCCGCCAACAATATCAGGCTCTTCATCCTCTTGAGGATGATTCCTCAATTTAGGCCATAAGAAAGGGGGGAATGAAAGGAATAGGAGGTCTCAGCGGGCCCCAACCCCCTTGTTGGAGAAACCAGTACCAAACATCCCATGTAGATAAGATAAGCAATGCGGCAGGGCTCAGTTAGGGCATATAGAATGTGAGGAATGCAAGATGTGAGATACGAGCAAGATGTGAGGTACGAGCAAGATGTGAAGTACGTGCAGGATGTGCTCTCCCTGCTTGTCTAATGTTGATAACAAAAATATGCACGCCACTGCAGTCTATATAAGATTTCCCCCTAAGAGGCTCAGGGTCTTGCTTTCCTAACCGGTCCTGCGTGTCCGTGTGGGAGCTCGACCCTGGCTAGCCAGTCCAATAAACTCTGCTTTGTTGATTGCATTCACGCCTGGCTCTCTGTCTCTCGGGGGAATAGGATTCCGGGTCCTAACATTTGGAGGTCCCACCGAGATTTCATTTTCTCGAGAGACAGAACCTGCCTGCGAGAAAGCAGGGGCGATCCCAAGTCCTAGGCATTGGGATCGGATCCCAGGCCCTCATTTGGAGGAACTTGAGTGTTCCATTTGGGCCGCGTCGGGGATTCGGCCAATCCCCAGGGAGATTCATTCTGGGAATCTTGCAAGGAGGACTACAGGGTCCTATTGGGAGAGGCTTTCCTCTCATTTGGGCTCGAGCATTTTAGGAACCCTGGCGCCAGGTGAAGAACTAATTGAGCTAGTCGACCGACCACCCGTCAAGTGGACGCCTTTCGGCCTGATATCCCAGTTCGACGGTGAGGAGGTTGAATGGGGTGCGCACCAGTGTGAGAGAAGGACCGGTCCGAGCGAGTGCTGGAGAGTGTTGTGTGTGTGTGGAATTATTGTTGCCTTTACCCTTTTTGTTCTATCTCTCTTGGTGTTTGAGTCTCCTTCCACAATGGGACAGGGACAAACAACCCCAAAGTCTCTGATCCTTTCTCACTTTCCAGAAGTTAAAGAAAGGGCCTTAAATGCGGGTCTGGTCATCAAGAAAGGTAAGTTCGACACCTTTTGTTCTGCAGAGTGGCCCACCTTTGGAGTCGGGTGGCCCATTCAAGGTTCCCTCTCCCTAGACCTGATCACTAAGGTTAAAGCAGTCAATTTTCAGCCAGACAATCGAGGCCATCCAGACCAAGTTCCTTACATTTTGGTTTGGGAGGATCTGGTGAGGAACCCTCCCCCTTGGTTAACAGTTTTTCTGACCCACCCCTCCAGTTCGGCCCCCGGGGATAAAACCCCAGTCACGCCCGCCTTGGTCATAAAGGAGGAGGAAAAACTTCCTCTTCCCACCTTGACCGGTCCTCAAATTAGGGCATCTCCTTCACCATCTCCAGTCTTACCAGAGAGTTCCCCCCTTTACCCATCCCTCGCAGGGGCAGAGGAAGATCGGCCGCCTCCATACGTGACTCCCCCTGGCCAAGCCAGTGCCCCGGAGGAGGAAATTTCCTCATCCTCCTCAACAGGACTGGCAGCAGGAGGAGGAATGGGTCGAAGACTTCGCCCCCGAGGGATCCGGGAAAGGGAGGGGGAAGACGGGCCCCCCTCATCAACACAGGGGGAGGAAACTGTCCCTACACTTCCAGTCCGGATGGTGGGCCAAGGGGGACCGGGAGGAGGGCAACAGTTTCAGTACTGGCCCTTCTCCTCCAGTGATCTATATAACTGGAGGACGCAGAACCCGCCCTTTTCTGAAGACCCCAAGTGTCTCATAGATCTCCTGGAGTCCATCATGCATACACACCGCCCCACTTGGGATGACTGTCATCAGCTGCTCAATACTCTTTTTACGACGGAGGAACGAGAGCGCATCCTCAACGAAGCGAGGAAGAACGTCTTGGGGGATAATGGGAGACCCACAACTCTCCAACCGGCCATAGACGAGGCTTTTCCCCTACGCCGCCCTGATTGGGATTTCGGGACCGCAGAAGGTAGGGAGCGTCTTCGGATCTACCGCCAGACTCTTATGGCCGGTCTCCGAGCGGCCGCTAGAAGGCCCACCAATTTTGCAAAAGTAAAAGCAGTCATTCAAGGGGAAAACGAAAGCCCAGCCGGTTTCTTAGAGCGCCTCCATGAGGCATACCGTCAGTACACCCCGATTGACCCTGAGGCGGACCTCCACCGGTCTGCTCTGGTACTCTCATTCATTAATCAGGCAGCCCCAGACATTAGGAGAAAACTCAATAAACAGGAAAACTTAGGGGAGATGACTATAAGGGAAATGCTACAGGTAGCAGAAAAGGTCTTTACCGCTAGGGAAACTCCAGAAGAAAGGGAGGAAAGACAGAGAAAGGAAGACAGGGAAGCCCAGGAGAAATTGAGAAAGGAGGACCGGGAGTTCCAGGCTAAGGAAAACCGAAAGCAACAGAGAGAAATGGCTCGTATTTTCCTAGCGGGTGTCCGGGACCAACCCAGAGGAGGGGGCCACGCCAGGACCCCGGATAAGGAACACTGTTTTTACTGTAAGGAAACGGGGCATTGGAAGAGAGAATGTCCTAAGTTAAAGGGAAGAAGAGGGTTTGGAAGGAGACCGGGGGAAAACAGGGAAAGGGAACGAGCAGTAGAGCAGGCCAGAGTCCTTCTAGCCGGAGAAGAGGACTGAAGGAGACGGGGCTCAGACCCCCTCCCCGAGTCCTGGGTAACAATGCATGTGGAAGGGAAGCCGATGGGGTTCATGGTGGATACCGGCGCCCAATATTCGGTTTTAAACAAGGCACATGGACCTTTGAACAAGGCACGAACAAGTGTTGTTCAGGGGGCCACCGGTACGCAGTTATGTACACGGACTACCAAAAGAAAGGTGAACTTAGGAAAACACCAGGTCACACACTCCTTCTTGGTCGTCCCTGAGAGCCCCGCTCCCCTGCTCGGACGGGACCTACTCACCAAAATAGGGGCCCATATCCATTTTGAACCAGATGGAATAATTGTGACTGATCGAGAAGGGAGCCCGATTCATGTCTTGTCCCTATCATTGGCTGACGAGCATCGTCTGTTTGAGAGTCAACAGGAACCAGGAGGAGACATGACTCATTGGGTAAAAAGATTTCCCACAGCCTGGGCGGAGACTGCGGGAACCGGCCTCGCCAAACACCTCCCGCCCGTAGTTATACAATTGAAGGCTTCTGCTCTCCCCATTCGGGTGAAACAGTATCCTATGCCTGAGGAGGCCCGAAGAGGCATAGCCCCTCATATCCACAGGCTAATAAAGGAAGGAGTACTGCGACCTTGTCAGTCTGCCTGGAATACTCCTCTGCTCCCCGTCCGAAAGCCGGGAAGCGGGGACTATAGGCCTGTGCAAGACCTACGAAAGGTAAACGAGCGGACGGAGGACATTCATCCCACCGTTCCGAATCCCTATACCTTGCTCAGCCACCTACCCCCCTCGCAAGTATGGTATACAACCCTTGATTTGAAAGATGCTTTCTTCAGCATTCCATTGTCAGAAATTAGTCAGCCGCTATTTGCTTTCGAATGGCAAGAAGATGGGGGCCAATCCGGACAGCTCACTTGGACCAGACTGCCGCAAGGATTTAAAAACTCTCCCACCCTGTTTAATGAGGCCCTGAGCCAGGACCTGGAACCTTTTCGTCGGAGCCACCCACGAGTCACTCTATTACAGTATGTTGATGACTTACTGTTAGCGGCAGAAACCCGAGAGGAGTGCATCAAGGCTACTGAACACCTGCTAACGGAATTAGGTGAGCTGGGGTATCGGGCAAGTGCCAAGAAAACTCACATCTGTAAAAGGTCAGTGACATATTTGGGTTATCGGATTGCAGATGGGGCAAGGTGGCTGACTGATGCCATGAAACAGACTATTCTGGCTATCCCATCCCCGACATCCACTAGGGGGGTAAGAGAATTCCTGGGCTCCGCGGGGTTCTGTAGACTCTGGATTCCAGGATTTGCGGAAATAGCCAGACCCCTATATGAGGCCACCAAAGAAGCTCCAGATTGGAGTTGGGGAGAGAGAGAACAACAGGCTAAAAGACGCTCTTTTGCAGGCCCCTGCCTTAGCCTTGCCAGATCCTACAAGACCATTCACTCTGTTTGTAGATGAGAAAAAGGGCGTAGCCAAAGGAGTCTTGACCCAACAGCTAGGTCCCTGGAAGAGACCAGTGGCATACTTTTCCAAGAAATTAGACGCAGTAGCGGCAGGATGGCCCCCCTGCCTCCGCATCATAGCGGCCATTGCCGTGCTGGTGAGAGAAGCCGATAAACTAACCTTTGGACAGGCCCTCTGGGTAACGGCCCCTCACCCGGTGGAGGGAATCCTTAAACAACCCCCTGGGAAATGGATGACGAATGCCAGGCTCACCCATTACCAGGGGCTCTTGTTGGATTCCCCTCGGATCACATTCACAGATCCCGTAATCCTGAACCCTGCCACCTTGTTGCCTAACCCGGAACTGCAGACACCTGTCCATAACTGCAAAGAATTCCTCTCCGAAGTTACACAGGTACGGGCTGACCTAAAGGATACCCCCCTGTCCGGCTGCAAATTAAACTGGTACACGGATGGAAGCAGTTTTTTCCAAGATGGAGCCCGAAGGGCAGGGGCAGCTGTAGTCGACCAAGAAGGAAATACGGTATGGAGCAGCGCCCTCCCACCCGGAACATCAGCCCAAAAAGCGGAATTAATTGCCTTGGCAGAGGCCCTGGAGAGGGCAAAAGGAAAGCGAGTCAATATCTACACCGATAGCCGCTATGCTTTCGGTACCATCCATGTCCACGGGGCCATCTATCGCGAAAGAGGATTCCGCACAGCAGAAGGAAAACATCTAAAGAACCTAGCCGAAGTCCAGCGTCTATTAATGGCAGTGGAAAAACCGAAGGCAGTGGCAGTGATGTATGTCCCAGGCCACCAGTCTGCCAAGACGCCGGAAGCTGTCGGTAACAACAGAGCAGATCAAGAAGCAAAGAGAGTAGCAATGGTGAGTCCTCCCATGGAGACAGGGCAACCTTCCACGGTTGCGGCGATAGACGTGCCGGTCCCAGAGCTCCCTCCGCTACCCCCCCGACCAGAATACTCCACAGAGGATTTCACTTGGATGAGAGCCCACTCCCCCTTTAGAGAAGGGGAAGACGGATGGAAAAGCGACTTGGAGGGCAAGTTAGTTCTGCCTGAAAAACTCGGACGATTCCTGTTGGCTAACTTACATAAGTCCACCCATTTGGGGCGGAGAAAATTACTAGACTTGTTGACATCTGCGCAGCTCCGATTTCCGAACCAGACCATAGCAGTCCGCCAAATTGTGGAAGATTGTGCCAGCTGCACAATCATGAAACCAGGACGAAGGGAGGGGCACCATACAGGTACTCGGGAACGGGGGAGGGCTCCGGGAAGAAGTTGGGAAGTGGATTTTACTGAGGTAAAACCGGGAAAGTTTGGGTACAAATATTTGCTGGTATTCATAGATACCTTTTCAGGCTGGGTGGAGGCTTTTCCTACAAAGAAGGAGACGAGTCAGGTAGTGGCAAAGGCTTTGCTAGAGGAAATCATACCCAGATATGGGGTGCCCGAGGCAATTGGGTCAGATAACGGTCCGGCTTTTGTTAGTAAGGTCCTGCAGGGACTAGCCCAGACTATGGGGGCCAATTGGAAGCTACATTGTGAATATAACCCCCAGAGCTCAGGGCAAGTAGAAAGGATGAATAGGACACTAAAGGAGACTTTAGCCAAATTG
Organism: Castor canadensis; assembly: GCF_047511655.1. NCBI lineage: Eukaryota > Metazoa > Chordata > Mammalia > Rodentia > Castoridae > Castor > Castor canadensis. Next base: position 107,383,984 of record NC_133386.1, read on the forward strand.
GCCCTGGAGACTGGCGGTGATTGGGTGACGCTCCTTCCCTTGGCCATCTTCCGAGTCCGGAACTCCCCCTATGTCCATGGGCTAACTCCCTTTGAGATCCTGTATGGGGCTCCACCCCCCATCATTCAGAGGACCTTAAGCCCAGAACTAGGTGATCTGGCCCCAAATTACCTGACCATGTTGCAGGCTTTAGCTAAAGTGCAACAACGGATTTGGCCCTTAATTCAAGCATACCACGCTGTTAAGAGGGACCCGGCTCCGGAACATGGCATAGTCCCGGGTGACATGGTATGGGTTAAAAGGCATCAGTCCAAAACCCTAGAGCCTAGATGGAAAGGACCTTATGTTGTACTGTTTACTACCCCTACCGCCCTCAAGGTTGATGGCATCGGACCTTGGATCCACCACTCCCACGTGCGTCGAGCCAATCATCAAAAACAAGAAGGGGTCAAGGAGTGGACTGTACGGCGGCACCCAGACAACCCATTAAAGCTAAAGCTTTTGTGGCCCCGGGAACATGCAGAGCCTTCAGGAGCAGCCACGGATGGGGTGGCTGATCGCTCTGATCTTGCTCAATGCCCAGAGCGGGAGCCTCGCAGAAACCAACCCTCACCAGCCCTATAAGCAAACCTGGATACTCACCGATGGGGAGACTCATACCACCCTCAACGAGACTACTCGCACTGCCCCCATAGGAACTTGGTGGCCGGAGCTTCAGTTCTGCTTCAGGGACATCAATCCTGCCTACAAGTCTACTGCCCCGGAGTCAGCCCGACGTTATGGGTTTTATGCCTGCCCCGGCCACAAAAAGAACCAGGAATGTGGGGGGATACAATACTCCTTCTGTAGGTCATGGGCATGTGTCACATCCAATGATAGTGAATGGAAATGGGGGATATCAAAATCAGACCTAGTCAAATTTGCCTTTGTAAATGGGATATTAAGGGGGCACAGAATTCCAATACCCACCCATAAATGCCAGCCCACGGATCTAGATAGAATCAAGGTCACTTTCACTGAAACTGGCAAGAAGGACACCCCTGGGTGGATACAAGGTAAGGTATGGGGACTTGTATTTTATAAATATGGTGGACATGCTGGCTCGACCATAGTGGTCAGATTAAAAATTGAGCCCATAGGGCCACCGTCCACAGCAGTAGGCCCCAATAAGGTACTTAGGCCGCCCAATGTAAAGCCATCTCCCCAACCTTCCACAACTCACCACCTTCCCTCAACCATAGCTCGGGCTAATGTTACAACTCCAAGACCATCAGAAACCAGCCCTCCCCTGGTGAGGCCCAGTCTCATGACCGCATCTAAAGACCCCCTCTGGGAGCTAGTGGTTGCTGCCTTCCTGACGTTAAACCACACCAACCCTAACATGACCAACTCCTGTTGGTTATGTTATGATGTGAGGCCCCCATTCTATGAGGCAATAGGGCTAAACACCACTCACGATACCTCATCTGAGGAAAACCCTACTCAATGTTCCTGGGGAGACCGTAAGAGAGGTCTGACCATACAGCAGGTAAACGGCCAAGGAACCTGCTTAGGAAAAGTGCCAAAGAACAGACGGGACTTATGTACTGTTATTAACGCCAGTTCTACCTGGGGAAATGCTATTAAATGGGTAATTCCAAAGGACAATGGGTGGTGGCTATGCTCGCGGTCCGGACTCACCCCATGCCTATCAACTAAGGTGTTTAACAGCTCTAAAGAATTCTGTGTTATAGTGGTTGTGCTGCCCCGCATCCTCTATCATTCGGAGGAAAGTCTATATTCATACTGGAATATAGGAACAGGTGAGAGAAAGAAGAGAGAGCCTATTTCTACACTAACCATTGCTACCCTACTTAGCCTAGGGGTGGCTGGGGCAGGGACCGGCATAGCCTCCCTGGCTACTCAACATAAAGGGATGTCTTCGCTGCGCGCAGCCATAGACGAAGATATAGAGAGAATAGAAACCTCCATTAGCCACCTAGAAAAATCCCTCACTTCTCTGTCTGAGGTAGTACTTCAAAACCGACGAGGTCTGGACTTGTTGTTCCTCCAAAAAGGGGGACTATGCGTTGCTCTAGGGGAAGAATGTTGTTTTTACGCTGACCATACCGGAGTTGTTCATGACTCCATGTCTAAACTCCGAAAGAGCCTGGAACAAAGAAAACGAGAAAAAGAGGCAGGGGAAAGCTGGTTCGAGTCTTGGTTTAACCAGTCCCCATGGTTGGCTACCCTTTTATCTGCACTGGCAGGGCCAATAATAATCATCCTACTGCTTGTTACCATAGGACCCTGGATTCTAAACCGACTTATGACTTTTGTCAAAAGTCGAATTAATACTATCCAACTTCTGGTCCTCCGCCAACAATATCAGGCTCTTCATCCTCTTGAGGATGATTCCTCAATTTAGGCCATAAGAAAGGGGGGAATGAAAGGAATAGGAGGTCTCAGCGGGCCCCAACCCCCTTGTTGGAGAAACCAGTACCAAACATCCCATGTAGATAAGATAAGCAATGCGGCAGGGCTCAGTTAGGGCATATAGAATGTGAGGAATGCAAGATGTGAGATACGAGCAAGATGTGAGGTACGAGCAAGATGTGAAGTACGTGCAGGATGTGCTCTCCCTGCTTGTCTAATGTTGATAACAAAAATATGCACGCCACTGCAGTCTATATAAGATTTCCCCCTAAGAGGCTCAGGGTCTTGCTTTCCTAACCGGTCCTGCGTGTCCGTGTGGGAGCTCGACCCTGGCTAGCCAGTCCAATAAACTCTGCTTTGTTGATTGCATTCACGCCTGGCTCTCTGTCTCTCGGGGGAATAGGATTCCGGGTCCTAACATTTGGAGGTCCCACCGAGATTTCATTTTCTCGAGAGACAGAACCTGCCTGCGAGAAAGCAGGGGCGATCCCAAGTCCTAGGCGTTGGGATCGGATCCCAGGCCCTCATTTGGAGGAACTTGAGTGTTCCATTTGGGCCGCGTCGGGGATTCGGCCAATCCCCAGGGAGATTCATTCTGGGAATCTTGCAAGGAGGACTACAGGGTCCTATTGGGAGAGGCTTTCCTCTCATTTGGGCTCGAGCATTTTAGGAACCCTGGCGCCAGGTGAAGAACTAATTGAGCTAGTCGACCGACCACCCGTCAAGTGGACGCCTTTCGGCCTGATATCCCAGTTCGACGGTGAGGAGGTTGAATGGGGTGCGCACCAGTGTGAGAGAAGGACCGGTCCGAGCGAGTGCTGGAGAGTGTTGTGTGTGTGTGGAATTATTGTTGCCTTTACCCTTTTTGTTCTATCTCTCTTGGTGTTTGAGTCTCCTTCCACAATGGGACAGGGACAAACAACCCCAAAGTCTCTGATCCTTTCTCACTTTCCAGAAGTTAAAGAAAGGGCCTTAAATGCGGGTCTGGTCATCAAGAAAGGTAAGTTCGACACCTTTTGTTCTGCAGAGTGGCCCACCTTTGGAGTCGGGTGGCCCATTCAAGGTTCCCTCTCCCTAGACCTGATCACTAAGGTTAAAGCAGTCAATTTTCAGCCAGACAATCGAGGCCATCCAGACCAAGTTCCTTACATTTTGGTTTGGGAGGATCTGGTGAGGAACCCTCCCCCTTGGTTAACAGTTTTTCTGACCCACCCCTCCAGTTCGGCCCCCGGGGATAAAACCCCAGTCACGCCCGCCTTGGTCATAAAGGAGGAGGAAAAACTTCCTCTTCCCACCTTGACCGGTCCTCAAATTAGGGCATCTCCTTCACCATCTCCGGTCTTACCAGAGAGTTCCCCCCTTTACCCATCCCTCGCAGGGGCAGAGGAAGATCGGCCGCCTCCATACGTGACTCCCCCTGGCCAAGCCAGTGCCCCGGAGGAGGAAATTTCCTCATCCTCCTCAACAGGACTGGCAGCAGGAGGAGGAATGGGTCGAAGACTTCGCCCCCGAGGGATCCGGGAAAGGGAGGGGGAAGACGGGCCCCCCTCATCAACACAGGGGGAGGAAACTGTCCCTACACTTCCAGTCCGGATGGTGGGCCAAGGGGGACTGGGAGGAGGGCAACAGTTTCAGTACTGGCCCTTCTCCTCCAGTGATCTATATAACTGGAGGACGCAGAACCCGCCCTTTTCTGAAGACCCCAAGTGTCTCATAGATCTCCTGGAGTCCATCATGCATACACACCGCCCCACTTGGGATGACTGTCATCAGCTGCTCAATACTCTTTTTACGACGGAGGAACGAGAGCGCATCCTCAACGAAGCGAGGAAGAACGTCTTGGGGGATAATGGGAGACCCACAACTCTCCAACCGGCCATAGACGAGGCTTTTCCCCTACGCCGCCCTGATTGGGATTTCGGGACCGCAGAAGGTAGGGAGCGTCTTCGGATCTACCGCCAGACTCTTATGGCCGGTCTCCGAGCGGCCGCTAGAAGGCCCACCAATTTTGCAAAAGTAAAAGCAGTCATTCAAGGGGAAAACGAAAGCCCAGCCGGTTTCTTAGAGCGCCTCCATGAGGCATACCGTCAGTACACCCCGATTGACCCTGAGGCGGACCTCCACCGGTCTGCTCTGGTACTCTCATTCATTAATCAGGCAGCCCCAGACATTAGGAGAAAACTCAATAAACAGGAAAACTTAGGGGAGATGACTATAAGGGAAATGCTACAGGTAGCAGAAAAGGTCTTTACCGCTAGGGAAACTCCAGAAGAAAGGGAGGAAAGACAGAGAAAGGAAGACAGGGAAGCCCAGGAGAAATTGAGAAAGGAGGACCGGGAGTTCCAGGCTAAGGAAAACCGAAAGCAACAGAGAGAAATGGCTCGTATTTTCCTAGCGGGTGTCCGGGACCAACCCAGAGGAGGGGGCCACGCCAGGACCCCGGATAAGGAACACTGTTTTTACAGTAAGGAAACGGGGCATTGGAAGAGAGAATGTCCTAAGTTAAAGGGAAGAAGAGGGTTTGGAAGGAGACCGGGGGAAAACAGGGAAAGGGAACGAGCAGTAGAGCAGGCCAGAGTCCTTCTAGCCGGAGAAGAGGACTGAAGGAGACGGGGCTCAGACCCCCTCCCCGAGTCCTGGGTAACAATGCATGTGGAAGGGAAGCCGATGGGGTTCATGGTGGATACCGGCGCCCAATATTCGGTTTTAAACAAGGCACATGGACCTTTGAACAAGGCACGAACAAGTGTTGTTCAGGGGGCCACCGGTACGCAGTTATGTACACGGACTACCAAAAGAAAGGTGAACTTAGGAAAACACCAGGTCACACACTCCTTCTTGGTCGTCCCTGAGAGCCCCGCTCCCCTGCTCGGACGGGACCTACTCACCAAAATAGGGGCCCATATCCATTTTGAACCAGATGGAATAATTGTGACTGATCGAGAAGGGAGCCCGATTCATGTCTTGTCCCTATCATTGGCTGACGAGCATCGTCTGTTTGAGAGTCAACAGGAACCAGGAGGAGACATGACTCATTGGGTAAAAAGATTTCCCACAGCCTGGGCGGAGACTGCGGGAACCGGCCTCGCCAAACACCTCCCGCCCGTAGTTATACAATTGAAGGCTTCTGCTCTCCCCATTCGGGTGAAACAGTATCCTATGCCTGAGGAGGCCCGAAGAGGCATAGCCCCTCATATCCACAGGCTAATAAAGGAAGGAGTACTGCGACCTTGTCAGTCTGCCTGGAATACTCCTCTGCTCCCCGTCCGAAAGCCGGGAAGCGGGGACTATAGGCCTGTGCAAGACCTACGAAAGGTAAACGAGCGGACGGAGGACATTCATCCCACCGTTCCGAATCCCTATACCTTGCTCAGCCACCTACCCCCCTCGCAAGTATGGTATACAACCCTTGATTTGAAAGATGCTTTCTTCAGCATTCCATTGTCAGAAATTAGTCAGCCGCTATTTGCTTTCGAATGGCAAGAAGATGGGGGCCAATCCGGACAGCTCACTTGGACCAGACTGCCGCAAGGATTTAAAAACTCTCCCACCCTGTTTAATGAGGCCCTGAGCCAGGACCTGGAACCTTTTCGTCGGAGCCACCCACGAGTCACTCTATTACAGTATGTTGATGACTTACTGTTAGCGGCAGAAACCCGAGAGGAGTGCATCAAGGCTACTGAACACCTGCTAACGGAATTAGGTGAGCTGGGGTATCGGGCAAGTGCCAAGAAAACTCACATCTGTAAAAGGTCAGTGACATATTTGGGTTATCGGATTGCAGATGGGGCAAGGTGGCTGACTGATGCCATGAAACAGACTATTCTGGCTATCCCATCCCCGACATCCACTAGGGGGGTAAGAGAATTCCTGGGCTCCGCGGGGTTCTGTAGACTCTGGATTCCAGGATTTGCGGAAATAGCCAGACCCCTATATGAGGCCACCAAAGAAGCTCCAGATTGGAGTTGGGGAGAGAGAGAACAACAGGCTAAAAGACGCTCTTTTGCAGGCCCCTGCCTTAGCCTTGCCAGATCCTACAAGACCATTCACTCTGTTTGTAGATGAGAAAAAGGGCGTAGCCAAAGGAGTCTTGACCCAACAGCTAGGTCCCTGGAAGAGACCAGTGGCATACTTTTCCAAGAAATTAGACGCAGTAGCGGCAGGATGGCCCCCCTGCCTCCGCATCATAGCGGCCATTGCCGTGCTGGTGAGAGAAGCCGATAAACTAACCTTTGGACAGGCCCTCTGGGTAACGGCCCCTCACCCGGTGGAGGGAATCCTTAAACAACCCCCTGGGAAATGGATGACGAATGCCAGGCTCACCCATTACCAGGGGCTCTTGTTGGATTCCCCTCGGATCACATTCACAGATCCCGTAATCCTGAACCCTGCCACCTTGTTGCCTAACCCGGAACTGCAGACACCTGTCCATAACTGCAAAGAATTCCTCTCCGAAGTTACACAGGTACGGGCTGACCTAAAGGATACCCCCCTGTCCGGCTGCAAATTAAACTGGTACACGGATGGAAGCAGTTTTTTCCAAGATGGAGCCCGAAGGGCAGGGGCAGCTGTAGTCGACCAAGAAGGAAATACGGTATGGAGCAGCGCCCTCCCACCCGGAACATCAGCCCAAAAAGCGGAATTAATTGCCTTGGCAGAGGCCCTGGAGAGGGCAAAAGGAAAGCGAGTCAATATCTACACCGATAGCCGCTATGCTTTCGGTACCATCCATGTCCACGGGGCCATCTATCGCGAAAGAGGATTCCGCACAGCAGAAGGAAAACATCTAAAGAACCTAGCCGAAGTCCAGCGTCTATTAATGGCAGTGGAAAAACCGAAGGCAGTGGCAGTGATGTATGTCCCAGGCCACCAGTCTGCCAAGACGCCGGAAGCTGTCGGTAACAACAGAGCAGATCAAGAAGCAAAGAGAGTAGCAATGGTGAGTCCTCCCATGGAGACAGGGCAACCTTCCACGGTTGCGGCGATAGACGTGCCGGTCCCAGAGCTCCCTCCGCTACCCCCCCGACCAGAATACTCCACAGAGGATTTCACTTGGATGAGAGCCCACTCCCCCTTTAGAGAAGGGGAAGACGGATGGAAAAGCGACTTGGAGGGCAAGTTAGTTCTGCCTGAAAAACTCGGACGATTCCTGTTGGCTAACTTACATAAGTCCACCCATTTGGGGCGGAGAAAATTACTAGACTTGTTGACATCTGCGCAGCTCCGATTTCCGAACCAGACCATAGCAGTCCGCCAAATTGTGGAAGATTGTGCCAGCTGCACAATCATGAAACCAGGACGAAGGGAGGGGCACCATACAGGTACTCGGGAACGGGGGAGGGCTCCGGGAAGAAGTTGGGAAGTGGATTTTACTGAGGTAAAACCGGGAAAGTTTGGGTACAAATATTTGCTGGTATTCATAGATACCTTTTCAGGCTGGGTGGAGGCTTTTCCTACAAAGAAGGAGACGAGTCAGGTAGTGGCAAAGGCTTTGCTAGAGGAAATCATACCCAGATATGGGGTGCCCGAGGCAATTGGGTCAGATAACGGTCCGGCTTTTGTTAGTAAGGTCCTGCAGGGACTAGCCCAGACTATGGGGGCCAATTGGAAGCTACATTGTGAATATAACCCCCAGAGCTCAGGGCAAGTAGAAAGGATGAATAGGACACTAAAGGAGACTTTAGCCAAATTGGCCCTGGAGACTGGCGGTGATTGGGTGACGCTCCTTCCCTTGGCCATCTTCCGAGTCCGGAACTCCCCCTATGTCCATGGGCTAACTCCCTTTGAGATCCTGTATGGGGCTCCACCCCCCATCATTCAGAGGACCTTAAGCCCAGAACTAGGTGATCTGGCCCCAAATTACCTGACCATGTTGCAGGCTTTAGCTAAAGTGCAACAACGGATTTGGCCCTTAATTCAAGCATACCACGCTGTTAAGAGGGACCCGGCTCCGGAACATGGCATAGTCCCGGGTGACATGGTATGGGTTAAAAGGCATCAGTCCAAAACCCTAGAGCCTAGATGGAAAGGACCTTATGTTGTACTGTTTACTACCCCTACCGCCCTCAAGGTTGATGGCATCGGACCTTGGATCCACCACTCCCACGTGCGTCGAGCCAATCATCAAAAACAAGAAGGGGTCAAGGAGTGGACTGTACGGCGGCACCCAGACAACCCATTAAAGCTAAAGCTTTTGTGGCCCCGGGAACATGCAGAGCCTTCAGGAGCAGCCACGGATGGGGTGGCTGATCGCTCTGATCTTGCTCAATGCCCAGAGCGGGAGCCTCGCAGAAACCAACCCTCACCAGCCCTATAAGCAAACCTGGATACTCACCGATGGGGAGACTCATACCACCCTCAACGAGACTACTCGCACTGCCCCCATAGGAACTTGGTGGCCGGAGCTTCAGTTCTGCTTCAGGGACATCAATCCTGCCTACAAGTCTACTGCCCCGGAGTCAGCCCGACGTTATGGGTTTTATGCCTGCCCCGGCCACAAAAAGAACCAGGAATGTGGGGGGATACAATACTCCTTCTGTAGGTCATGGGCATGTGTCACATCCAATGATAGTGAATGGAAATGGGGGATATCAAAATCAGACCTAGTCAAATTTGCCTTTGTAAATGGGATATTAAGGGGGCACAGAATTCCAATACCCACCCATAAATGCCAGCCCACGGATCTAGATAGAATCAAGGTCACTTTCACTGAAACTGGCAAGAAGGACACCCCTGGGTGGATACAAGGTAAGGTATGGGGACTTGTATTTTATAAATATGGTGGACATGCTGGCTCGACCATAGTGGTCAGATTAAAAATTGAGCCCATAGGGCCACCGTCCACAGCAGTAGGCCCCAATAAGGTACTTAGGCCGCCCAATGTAAAGCCATCTCCCCAACCTTCCACAACTCACCACCTTCCCTCAACCATAGCTCGGGCTAATGTTACAACTCCAAGACCATCAGAAACCAGCCCTCCCCTGGTGAGGCCCAGTCTCATGACCGCATCTAAAGACCCCCTCTGGGAGCTAGTGGTTGCTGCCTTCCTGACGTTAAACCACACCAACCCTAACATGACCAACTCCTGTTGGTTATGTTATGATGTGAGGCCCCCATTCTATGAGGCAATAGGGCTAAACACCACTCACGATACCTCATCTGAGGAAAACCCTACTCAATGTTCCTGGGGAGACCGTAAGAGAGGTCTGACCATACAGCAGGTAAACGGCCAAGGAACCTGCTTAGGAAAAGTGCCAAAGAACAGACGGGACTTATGTACTGTTATTAACGCCAGTTCTACCTGGGGAAATGCTATTAAATGGGTAATTCCAAAGGACAATGGGTGGTGGCTATGCTCGCGGTCCGGACTCACCCCATGCCTATCAACTAAGGTGTTTAACAGCTCTAAAGAATTCTGTGTTATAGTGGTTGTGCTGCCCCGCATCCTCTATCATTCGGAGGAAAGTCTATATTCATACTGGAATATAGGAACAGGTGAGAGAAAGAAGAGAGAGCCTATTTCTACACTAACCATTGCTACCCTACTTAGCCTAGGGGTGGCTGGGGCAGGGACCGGCATAGCCTCCCTGGCTACTCAACATAAAGGGATGTCTTCGCTGCGCGCAGCCATAGACGAAGATATAGAGAGAATAGAAACCTCCATTAGCCACCTAGAAAAATCCCTCACTTCTCTGTCTGAGGTAGTACTTCAAAACCGACGAGGTCTGGACTTGTTGTTCCTCCAAAAAGGGGGACTATGCGTTGCTCTAGGGGAAGAATGTTGTTTTTACGCTGACCATACCGGAGTTGTTCATGACTCCATGTCTAAACTCCGAAAGAGCCTGGAACAAAGAAAACGAGAAAAAGAGGCAGGGGAAAGCTGGTTCGAGTCTTGGTTTAACCAGTCCCCATGGTTGGCTACCCTTTTATCTGCACTGGCAGGGCCAATAATAATCATCCTACTGCTTGTTACCATAGGACCCTGGATTCTAAACCGACTTATGACTTTTGTCAAAAGTCGAATTAATACTATCCAACTTCTGGTCCTCCGCCAACAATATCAGGCTCTTCATCCTCTTGAGGATGATTCCTCAATTTAGGCCATAAGAAAGGGGGGAATGAAAGGAATAGGAGGTCTCAGCGGGCCCCAACCCCCTTGTTGGAGAAACCAGTACCAAACATCCCATGTAGATAAGATAAGCAATGCGGCAGGGCTCAGTTAGGGCATATAGAATGTGAGGAATGCAAGATGTGAGATACGAGCAAGATGTGAGGTACGAGCAAGATGTGAAGTACGTGCAGGATGTGCTCTCCCTGCTTGTCTAATGTTGATAACAAAAATATGCACGCCACTGCAGTCTATATAAGATTTCCCCCTAAGAGGCTCAGGGTCTTGCTTTCCTAACCGGTCCTGCGTGTCCGTGTGGGAGCTCGACCCTGGCTAGCCAGTCCAATAAACTCTGCTTTGTTGATTGCATTCACGCCTGGCTCTCTGTCTCTCGGGGGAATAGGATTCCGGGTCCTAACATTTGGAGGTCCCACCGAGATTTCATTTTCTCGAGAGACAGAACCTGCCTGCGAGAAAGCAGGGGCGATCCCAAGTCCTAGGCGTTGGGATCGGATCCCAGGCCCTCATTTGGAGGAACTTGAGTGTTCCATTTGGGCCGCGTCGGGGATTCGGCCAATCCCCAGGGAGATTCATTCTGGGAATCTTGCAAGGAGGACTACAGGGTCCTATTGGGAGAGGCTTTCCTCTCATTTGGGCTCGAGCATTTTAGGAACCCTGGCGCCAGGTGAAGAACTAATTGAGCTAGTCGACCGACCACCCGTCAAGTGGACGCCTTTCGGCCTGATATCCCAGTTCGACGGTGAGGAGGTTGAATGGGGTGCGCACCAGTGTGAGAGAAGGACCGGTCCGAGCGAGTGCTGGAGAGTGTTGTGTGTGTGTGGAATTATTGTTGCCTTTACCCTTTTTGTTCTATCTCTCTTGGTGTTTGAGTCTCCTTCCACAATGGGACAGGGACAAACAACCCCAAAGTCTCTGATCCTTTCTCACTTTCCAGAAGTTAAAGAAAGGGCCTTAAATGCGGGTCTGGTCATCAAGAAAGGTAAGTTCGACACCTTTTGTTCTGCAGAGTGGCCCACCTTTGGAGTCGGGTGGCCCATTCAAGGTTCCCTCTCCCTAGACCTGATCACTAAGGTTAAAGCAGTCAATTTTCAGCCAGACAATCGAGGCCATCCAGACCAAGTTCCTTACATTTTGGTTTGGGAGGATCTGGTGAGGAACCCTCCCCCTTGGTTAACAGTTTTTCTGACCCACCCCTCCAGTTCGGCCCCCGGGGATAAAACCCCAGTCACGCCCGCCTTGGTCATAAAGGAGGAGGAAAAACTTCCTCTTCCCACCTTGACCGGTCCTCAAATTAGGGCATCTCCTTCACCATCTCCGGTCTTACCAGAGAGTTCCCCCCTTTACCCATCCCTCGCAGGGGCAGAGGAAGATCGGCCGCCTCCATACGTGACTCCCCCTGGCCAAGCCAGTGCCCCGGAGGAGGAAATTTCCTCATCCTCCTCAACAGGACTGGCAGCAGGAGGAGGAATGGGTCGAAGACTTCGCCCCCGAGGGATCCGGGAAAGGGAGGGGGAAGACGGGCCCCCCTCATCAACACAGGGGGAGGAAACTGTCCCTACACTTCCAGTCCGGATGGTGGGCCAAGGGGGACTGGGAGGAGGGCAACAGTTTCAGTACTGGCCCTTCTCCTCCAGTGATCTATATAACTGGAGGACGCAGAACCCGCCCTTTTCTGAAGACCCCAAGTGTCTCATAGATCTCCTGGAGTCCATCATGCATACACACCGCCCCACTTGGGATGACTGTCATCAGCTGCTCAATACTCTTTTTACGACGGAGGAACGAGAGCGCATCCTCAACGAAGCGAGGAAGAACGTCTTGGGGGATAATGGGAGACCCACAACTCTCCAACCGGCCATAGACGAGGCTTTTCCCCTACGCCGCCCTGATTGGGATTTCGGGACCGCAGAAGGTAGGGAGCGTCTTCGGATCTACCGCCAGACTCTTATGGCCGGTCTCCGAGCGGCCGCTAGAAGGCCCACCAATTTTGCAAAAGTAAAAGCAGTCATTCAAGGGGAAAACGAAAGCCCAGCCGGTTTCTTAGAGCGCCTCCATGAGGCATACCGTCAGTACACCCCGATTGACCCTGAGGCGGACCTCCACCGGTCTGCTCTGGTACTCTCATTCATTAATCAGGCAGCCCCAGACATTAGGAGAAAACTCAATAAACAGGAAAACTTAGGGGAGATGACTATAAGGGAAATGCTACAGGTAGCAGAAAAGGTCTTTACCGCTAGGGAAACTCCAGAAGAAAGGGAGGAAAGACAGAGAAAGGAAGACAGGGAAGCCCAGGAGAAATTGAGAAAGGAGGACCGGGAGTTCCAGGCTAAGGAAAACCGAAAGCAACAGAGAGAAATGGCTCGTATTTTCCTAGCGGGTGTCCGGGACCAACCCAGAGGAGGGGGCCACGCCAGGACCCCGGATAAGGAACACTGTTTTTACAGTAAGGAAACGGGGCATTGGAAGAGAGAATGTCCTAAGTTAAAGGGAAGAAGAGGGTTTGGAAGGAGACCGGGGGAAAACAGGGAAAGGGAACGAGCAGTAGAGCAGGCCAGAGTCCTTCTAGCCGGAGAAGAGGACTGAAGGAGACGGGGCTCAGACCCCCTCCCCGAGTCCTGGGTAACAATGCATGTGGAAGGGAAGCCGATGGGGTTCATGGTGGATACCGGCGCCCAATATTCGGTTTTAAACAAGGCACATGGACCTTTGAACAAGGCACGAACAAGTGTTGTTCAGGGGGCCACCGGTACGCAGTTATGTACACGGACTACCAAAAGAAAGGTGAACTTAGGAAAACACCAGGTCACACACTCCTTCTTGGTCGTCCCTGAGAGCCCCGCTCCCCTGCTCGGACGGGACCTACTCACCAAAATAGGGGCCCATATCCATTTTGAACCAGATGGAATAATTGTGACTGATCGAGAAGGGAGCCCGATTCATGTCTTGTCCCTATCATTGGCTGACGAGCATCGTCTGTTTGAGAGTCAACAGGAACCAGGAGGGGACATGACTCATTGGGTAAAAAGATTTCCCACAGCCTGGGCGGAGACTGCGGGAACCGGCCTCGCCAAACACCTCCCGCCCGTAGTTATACAATTGAAGGCTTCTGCTCTCCCCATTCGGGTGAAACAGTATCCTATGCCTGAGGAGGCCCGAAGAGGCATAGCCCCTCATATCCACAGGCTAATAAAGGAAGGAGTACTGCGACCTTGTCAGTCTGCCTGGAATACTCCTCTGCTCCCCGTCCGAAAGCCGGGAAGCGGGGACTATAGGCCTGTGCAAGACCTACGAAAGGTAAACGAGCGGACGGAGGACATTCATCCCACCGTTCCGAATCCCTATACCTTGCTCAGCCACCTACCCCCCTCGCAAGTATGGTATACAACCCTTGATTTGAAAGATGCTTTCTTCAGCATTCCATTGTCAGAAATTAGTCAGCCGCTATTTGCTTTCGAATGGCAAGAAGATGGGGGCCAATCCGGACAGCTCACTTGGACCAGACTGCCGCAAGGATTTAAAAACTCTCCCACCCTGTTTAATGAGGCCCTGAGCCAGGACCTGGAACCTTTTCGTCGGAGCCACCCACGAGTCACTCTATTACAGTATGTTGATGACTTACTGTTAGCGGCAGAAACCCGAGAGGAGTGCATCAAGGCTACTGAACACCTGCTAACGGAATTAGGTGAGCTGGGGTATCGGGCAAGTGCCAAGAAAACTCACATCTGTAAAAGGTCAGTGACATATTTGGGTTATCGGATTGCAGATGGGGCAAGGTGGCTGACTGATGCCATGAAACAGACTATTCTGGCTATCCCATCCCCGACATCCACTAGGGGGGTAAGAGAATTCCTGGGCTCCGCGGGGTTCTGTAGACTCTGGATTCCAGGATTTGCGGAAATAGCCAGACCCCTATATGAGGCCACCAAAGAAGCTCCAGATTGGAGTTGGGGAGAGAGAGAACAACAGGCTAAAAGACGCTCTTTTGCAGGCCCCTGCCTTAGCCTTGCCAGATCCTACAAGACCATTCACTCTGTTTGTAGATGAGAAAAAGGGCGTAGCCAAAGGAGTCTTGACCCAACAGCTAGGTCCCTGGAAGAGACCAGTGGCATACTTTTCCAAGAAATTAGACGCAGTAGCGGCAGGATGGCCCCCCTGCCTCCGCATCATAGCGGCCATTGCCGTGCTGGTGAGAGAAGCCGATAAACTAACCTTTGGACAGGCCCTCTGGGTAACGGCCCCTCACCCGGTGGAGGGAATCCTTAAACAACCCCCTGGGAAATGGATGACGAATGCCAGGCTCACCCATTACCAGGGGCTCTTGTTGGATTCCCCTCGGATCACATTCACAGATCCCGTAATCCTGAACCCTGCCACCTTGTTGCCTAACCCGGAACTGCAGACACCTGTCCATAACTGCAAAGAATTCCTCTCCGAAGTTACACAGGTACGGGCTGACCTAAAGGATACCCCCCTGTCCGGCTGCAAATTAAACTGGTACACGGATGGAAGCAGTTTTTTCCAAGATGGAGCCCGAAGGGCAGGGGCAGCTGTAGTCGACCAAGAAGGAAATACGGTATGGAGCAGCGCCCTCCCACCCGGAACATCAGCCCAAAAAGCGGAATTAATTGCCTTGGCAGAGGCCCTGGAGAGGGCAAAAGGAAAGCGAGTCAATATCTACACCGATAGCCGCTATGCTTTCGGTACCATCCATGTCCACGGGGCCATCTATCGCGAAAGAGGATTCCGCACAGCAGAAGGAAAACATCTAAAGAACCTAGCCGAAGTCCAGCGTCTATTAATGGCAGTGGAAAAACCGAAGGCAGTGGCAGTGATGTATGTCCCAGGCCACCAGTCTGCCAAGACGCCGGAAGCTGTCGGTAACAACAGAGCAGATCAAGAAGCAAAGAGAGTAGCAATGGTGAGTCCTCCCATGGAGACAGGGCAACCTTCCACGGTTGCGGCGATAGACGTGCCGGTCCCAGAGCTCCCTCCGCTACCCCCCCGACCAGAATACTCCACAGAGGATTTCACTTGGATGAGAGCCCACTCCCCCTTTAGAGAAGGGGAAGACGGATGGAAAAGCGACTTGGAGGGCAAGTTAGTTCTGCCTGAAAAACTCGGACGATTCCTGTTGGCTAACTTACATAAGTCCACCCATTTGGGGCGGAGAAAATTACTAGACTTGTTGACATCTGCGCAGCTCCGATTTCCGAACCAGACCATAGCAGTCCGCCAAATTGTGGAAGATTGTGCCAGCTGCACAATCATGAAACCAGGACGAAGGGAGGGGCACCATACAGGTACTCGGGAACGGGGGAGGGCTCCGGGAAGAAGTTGGGAAGTGGATTTTACTGAGGTAAAACCGGGAAAGTTTGGGTACAAATATTTGCTGGTATTCATAGATACCTTTTCAGGCTGGGTGGAGGCTTTTCCTACAAAGAAGGAGACGAGTCAGGTAGTGGCAAAGGCTTTGCTAGAGGAAATCATACCCAGATATGGGGTGCCCGAGGCAATTGGGTCAGATAACGGTCCGGCTTTTGTTAGTAAGGTCCTGCAGGGACTAGCCCAGACTATGGGGGCCAATTGGAAGCTACATTGTGAATATAACCCCCAGAGCTCAGGGCAAGTAGAAAGGATGAATAGGACACTAAAGGAGACTTTAGCCAAATTGGCCCTGGAGACTGGCGGTGATTGGGTGACGCTCCTTCCCTTGGCCATCTTCCGAGTCCGGAACTCCCCCTATGTCCATGGGCTAACTCCCTTTGAGATCCTGTATGGGGCTCCACCCCCCATCATTCAGAGGACCTTAAGCCCAGAACTAGGTGATCTGGCCCCAAATTACCTGACCATGTTGCAGGCTTTAGCTAAAGTGCAACAACGGATTTGGCCCTTAATTCAAGCATACCACGCTGTTAAGAGGGACCCGGCTCCGGAACATGGCATAGTCCCGGGTGACATGGTATGGGTTAAAAGGCATCAGTCCAAAACCCTAGAGCCTAGATGGAAAGGACCTTATGTTGTACTGTTTACTACCCCTACCGCCCTCAAGGTTGATGGCATCGGACCTTGGATCCACCACTCCCACGTGCGTCGAGCCAATCATCAAAAACAAGAAGGGGTCAAGGAGTGGACTGTACGGCGGCACCCAGACAACCCATTAAAGCTAAAGCTTTTGTGGCCCCGGGAACATGCAGAGCCTTCAGGAGCAGCCACGGATGGGGTGGCTGATCGCTCTGATCTTGCTCAATGCCCAGAGCGGGAGCCTCGCAGAAACCAACCCTCACCAGCCCTATAAGCAAACCTGGATACTCACCGATGGGGAGACTCATACCACCCTCAACGAGACTACTCGCACTGCCCCCATAGGAACTTGGTGGCCGGAGCTTCAGTTCTGCTTCAGGGACATCAATCCTGCCTACAAGTCTACTGCCCCGGAGTCAGCCCGACGTTATGGGTTTTATGCCTGCCCCGGCCACAAAAAGAACCAGGAATGTGGGGGGATACAATACTCCTTCTGTAGGTCATGGGCATGTGTCACATCCAATGATAGTGAATGGAAATGGGGGATATCAAAATCAGACCTAGTCAAATTTGCCTTTGTAAATGGGATATTAAGGGGGCACAGAATTCCAATACCCACCCATAAATGCCAGCCCACGGATCTAGATAGAATCAAGGTCACTTTCACTGAAACTGGCAAGAAGGACACCCCTGGGTGGATACAAGGTAAGGTATGGGGACTTGTATTTTATAAATATGGTGGACATGCTGGCTCGACCATAGTGGTCAGATTAAAAATTGAGCCCATAGGGCCACCGTCCACAGCAGTAGGCCCCAATAAGGTACTTAGGCCGCCCAATGTAAAGCCATCTCCCCAACCTTCCACAACTCACCACCTTCCCTCAACCATAGCTCGGGCTAATGTTACAACTCCAAGACCATCAGAAACCAGCCCTCCCCTGGTGAGGCCCAGTCTCATGACCGCATCTAAAGACCCCCTCTGGGAGCTAGTGGTTGCTGCCTTCCTGACGTTAAACCACACCAACCCTAACATGACCAACTCCTGTTGGTTATGTTATGATGTGAGGCCCCCATTCTATGAGGCAATAGGGCTAAACACCACTCACGATACCTCATCTGAGGAAAACCCTACTCAATGTTCCTGGGGAGACCGTAAGAGAGGTCTGACCATACAGCAGGTAAACGGCCAAGGAACCTGCTTAGGAAAAGTGCCAAAGAACAGACGGGACTTATGTACTGTTATTAACGCCAGTTCTACCTGGGGAAATGCTATTAAATGGGTAATTCCAAAGGACAATGGGTGGTGGCTATGCTCGCGGTCCGGACTCACCCCATGCCTATCAACTAAGGTGTTTAACAGCTCTAAAGAATTCTGTGTTATAGTGGTTGTGCTGCCCCGCATCCTCTATCATTCGGAGGAAAGTCTATATTCATACTGGAATATAGGAACAGGTGAGAGAAAGAAGAGAGAGCCTATTTCTACACTAACCATTGCTACCCTACTTAGCCTAGGGGTGGCTGGGGCAGGGACCGGCATAGCCTCCCTGGCTACTCAACATAAAGGGATGTCTTCGCTGCGCGCAGCCATAGACGAAGATATAGAGAGAATAGAAACCTCCATTAGCCACCTAGAAAAATCCCTCACTTCTCTGTCTGAGGTAGTACTTCAAAACCGACGAGGTCTGGACTTGTTGTTCCTCCAAAAAGGGGGACTATGCGTTGCTCTAGGGGAAGAATGTTGTTTTTACGCTGACCATACCGGAGTTGTTCGTGACTCCATGTCTAAACTCCGAAAGAGCCTGGAACAAAGAAAACGAGAAAAAGAGGCAGGGGAAAGCTGGTTCGAGTCTTGGTTTAACCAGTCCCCATGGTTGGCTACCCTTTTATCTGCACTGGCAGGGCCAATAATAATCATCCTACTGCTTGTTACCATAGGACCCTGGATTCTAAACCGACTTATGACTTTTGTCAAAAGTCGAATTAATACTATCCAACTTCTGGTCCTCCGCCAACAATATCAGGCTCTTCATCCTCTTGAGGATGATTCCTCAATTTAGGCCATAAGAAAGGGGGGAATGAAAGGAATAGGAGGTCTCAGCGGGCCCCAACCCCCTTGTTGGAGAAACCAGTACCAAACATCCCATGTAGATAAGATAAGCAATGCGGCAGGGCTCAGTTAGGGCATATAGAATGTGAGGAATGCAAGATGTGAGATACGAGCAAGATGTGAGGTACGAGCAAGATGTGAAGTACGTGCAGGATGTGCTCTCCCTGCTTGTCTAATGTTGATAACAAAAATATGCACGCCACTGCAGTCTATATAAGATTTCCCCCTAAGAGGCTCAGGGTCTTGCTTTCCTAACCGGTCCTGCGTGTCCGTGTGGGAGCTCGACCCTGGCTAGCCAGTCCAATAAACTCTGCTTTGTTGATTGCATTCACGCCTGGCTCTCTGTCTCTCGGGGGAATAGGATTCCGGGTCCTAACATTTGGAGGTCCCACCGAGATTTCATTTTCTCGAGAGACAGAACCTGCCTGCGAGAAAGCAGGGGCGATCCCAAGTCCTAGGCGTTGGGATCGGATCCCAGGCCCTCATTTGGAGGAACTTGAGTGTTCCATTTGGGCCGCGTCGGGGATTCGGCCAATCCCCAGGGAGATTCATTCTGGGAATCTTGCAAGGAGGACTACAGGGTCCTATTGGGAGAGGCTTTCCTCTCATTTGGGCTCGAGCATTTTAGGAACCCTGGCGCCAGGTGAAGAACTAATTGAGCTAGTCGACCGACCACCCGTCAAGTGGACGCCTTTCGGCCTGATATCCCAGTTCGACGGTGAGGAGGTTGAATGGGGTGCGCACCAGTGTGAGAGAAGGACCGGTCCGAGCGAGTGCTGGAGAGTGTTGTGTGTGTGTGGAATTATTGTTGCCTTTACCCTTTTTGTTCTATCTCTCTTGGTGTTTGAGTCTCCTTCCACAATGGGACAGGGACAAACAACCCCAAAGTCTCTGATCCTTTCTCACTTTCCAGAAGTTAAAGAAAGGGCCTTAAATGCGGGTCTGGTCATCAAGAAAGGTAAGTTCGACACCTTTTGTTCTGCAGAGTGGCCCACCTTTGGAGTCGGGTGGCCCATTCAAGGTTCCCTCTCCCTAGACCTGATCACTAAGGTTAAAGCAGTCAATTTTCAGCCAGACAATCGAGGCCATCCAGACCAAGTTCCTTACATTTTGGTTTGGGAGGATCTGGTGAGGAACCCTCCCCCTTGGTTAACAGTTTTTCTGACCCACCCCTCCAGTTCGGCCCCCGGGGATAAAACCCCAGTCACGCCCGCCTTGGTCATAAAGGAGGAGGAAAAACTTCCTCTTCCCACCTTGACCGGTCCTCAAATTAGGGCATCTCCTTCACCATCTCCGGTCTTACCAGAGAGTTCCCCCCTTTACCCATCCCTCGCAGGGGCAGAGGAAGATCGGCCGCCTCCATACGTGACTCCCCCTGGCCAAGCCAGTGCCCCGGAGGAGGAAATTTCCTCATCCTCCTCAACAGGACTGGCAGCAGGAGGAGGAATGGGTCGAAGACTTCGCCCCCGAGGGATCCGGGAAAGGGAGGGGGAAGACGGGCCCCCCTCATCAACACAGGGGGAGGAAACTGTCCCTACACTTCCAGTCCGGATGGTGGGCCAAGGGGGACTGGGAGGAGGGCAACAGTTTCAGTACTGGCCCTTCTCCTCCAGTGATCTATATAACTGGAGGACGCAGAACCCGCCCTTTTCTGAAGACCCCAAGTGTCTCATAGATCTCCTGGAGTCCATCATGCATACACACCGCCCCACTTGGGATGACTGTCATCAGCTGCTCAATACTCTTTTTACGACGGAGGAACGAGAGCGCATCCTCAACGAAGCGAGGAAGAACGTCTTGGGGGATAATGGGAGACCCACAACTCTCCAACCGGCCATAGACGAGGCTTTTCCCCTACGCCGCCCTGATTGGGATTTCGGGACCGCAGAAGGTAGGGAGCGTCTTCGGATCTACCGCCAGACTCTTATGGCCGGTCTCCGAGCGGCCGCTAGAAGGCCCACCAATTTTGCAAAAGTAAAAGCAGTCATTCAAGGGGAAAACGAAAGCCCAGCCGGTTTCTTAGAGCGCCTCCATGAGGCATACCGTCAGTACACCCCGATTGACCCTGAGGCGGACCTCCACCGGTCTGCTCTGGTACTCTCATTCATTAATCAGGCAGCCCCAGACATTAGGAGAAAACTCAATAAACAGGAAAACTTAGGGGAGATGACTATAAGGGAAATGCTACAGGTAGCAGAAAAGGTCTTTACCGCTAGGGAAACTCCAGAAGAAAGGGAGGAAAGACAGAGAAAGGAAGACAGGGAAGCCCAGGAGAAATTGAGAAAGGAGGACCGGGAGTTCCAGGCTAAGGAAAACCGAAAGCAACAGAGAGAAATGGCTCGTATTTTCCTAGCGGGTGTCCGGGACCAACCCAGAGGAGGGGGCCACGCCAGGACCCCGGATAAGGAACACTGTTTTTACTGTAAGGAAACGGGGCATTGGAAGAGAGAATGTCCTAAGTTAAAGGGAAGAAGAGGGTTTGGAAGGAGACCGGGGGAAAACAGGGAAAGGGAACGAGCAGTAGAGCAGGCCAGAGTCCTTCTAGCCGGAGAAGAGGACTGAAGGAGACGGGGCTCAGACCCCCTCCCCGAGTCCTGGGTAACAATGCATGTGGAAGGGAAGCCGATGGGGTTCATGGTGGATACCGGCGCCCAATATTCGGTTTTAAACAAGGCACATGGACCTTTGAACAAGGCACGAACAAGTGTTGTTCAGGGGGCCACCGGTACGCAGTTATGTACACGGACTACCAAAAGAAAGGTGAACTTAGGAAAACACCAGGTCACACACTCCTTCTTGGTCGTCCCTGAGAGCCCCGCTCCCCTGCTCGGACGGGACCTACTCACCAAAATAGGGGCCCATATCCATTTTGAACCAGATGGAATAATTGTGACTGATCGAGAAGGGAGCCCGATTCATGTCTTGTCCCTATCATTGGCTGACGAGCATCGTCTGTTTGAGAGTCAACAGGAACCAGGAGGAGACATGACTCATTGGGTAAAAAGATTTCCCACAGCCTGGGCGGAGACTGCGGGAACCGGCCTCGCCAAACACCTCCCGCCCGTAGTTATACAATTGAAGGCTTCTGCTCTCCCCATTCGGGTGAAACAGTATCCTATGCCTGAGGAGGCCCGAAGAGGCATAGCCCCTCATATCCACAGGCTAATAAAGGAAGGAGTACTGCGACCTTGTCAGTCTGCCTGGAATACTCCTCTGCTCCCC
The DNA here is from genome assembly GCF_047511655.1 of Castor canadensis. Taxonomy (NCBI): domain Eukaryota; kingdom Metazoa; phylum Chordata; class Mammalia; order Rodentia; family Castoridae; genus Castor; species Castor canadensis. The sequence continues at coordinate 107,405,877 of NC_133386.1, forward strand.
GTCCGAAAGCCGGGAAGCGGGGCCTATAGGCCTGTGCAAGACCTACGAAAGGTAAACGAGCGGACGGAGGACATTCATCCCACCGTTCCGAATCCCTATACCTTGCTCAGCCACCTACCCCCCTCGCAAGTATGGTATACAACCCTTGATTTGAAAGATGCTTTCTTCAGCATTCCATTGTCAGAAATTAGTCAGCCGCTATTTGCTTTCGAATGGCAAGAAGATGGGGGCCAATCCGGACAGCTCACTTGGACCAGACTGCCGCAAGGATTTAAAAACTCTCCCACCCTGTTTAATGAGGCCCTGAGCCAGGACCTGGAACCTTTTCGTCGGAGCCACCCACGAGTCACTCTATTACAGTATGTTGATGACTTACTGTTAGCGGCAGAAACCCGAGAGGAGTGCATCAAGGCTACTGAACACCTGCTAACGGAATTAGGTGAGCTGGGGTATCGGGCAAGTGCCAAGAAAACTCACATCTGTAAAAGGTCAGTGACATATTTGGGTTATCGGATTGCAGATGGGGCAAGGTGGCTGACTGATGCCATGAAACAGACTATTCTGGCTATCCCATCCCCGACATCCACTAGGGGGGTAAGAGAATTCCTGGGCTCCGCGGGGTTCTGTAGACTCTGGATTCCAGGATTTGCGGAAATAGCCAGACCCCTATATGAGGCCACCAAAGAAGCTCCAGATTGGAGTTGGGGAGAGAGAGAACAACAGGCTAAAAGACGCTCTTTTGCAGGCCCCTGCCTTAGCCTTGCCAGATCCTACAAGACCATTCACTCTGTTTGTAGATGAGAAAAAGGGCGTAGCCAAAGGAGTCTTGACCCAACAGCTAGGTCCCTGGAAGAGACCAGTGGCATACTTTTCCAAGAAATTAGACGCAGTAGCGGCAGGATGGCCCCCCTGCCTCCGCATCATAGCGGCCATTGCCGTGCTGGTGAGAGAAGCCGATAAACTAACCTTTGGACAGGCCCTCTGGGTAACGGCCCCTCACCCGGTGGAGGGAATCCTTAAACAACCCCCTGGGAAATGGATGACGAATGCCAGGCTCACCCATTACCAGGGGCTCTTGTTGGATTCCCCTCGGATCACATTCACAGATCCCGTAATCCTGAACCCTGCCACCTTGTTGCCTAACCCGGAACTGCAGACACCTGTCCATAACTGCAAAGAATTCCTCTCCGAAGTTACACAGGTACGGGCTGACCTAAAGGATACCCCCCTGTCCGGCTGCAAATTAAACTGGTACACGGATGGAAGCAGTTTTTTCCAAGATGGAGCCCGAAGGGCAGGGGCAGCTGTAGTCGACCAAGAAGGAAATACGGTATGGAGCAGCGCCCTCCCACCCGGAACATCAGCCCAAAAAGCGGAATTAATTGCCTTGGCAGAGGCCCTGGAGAGGGCAAAAGGAAAGCGAGTCAATATCTACACCGATAGCCGCTATGCTTTCGGTACCATCCATGTCCACGGGGCCATCTATCGCGAAAGAGGATTCCGCACAGCAGAAGGAAAACATCTAAAGAACCTAGCCGAAGTCCAGCGTCTATTAATGGCAGTGGAAAAACCGAAGGCAGTGGCAGTGATGTATGTCCCAGGCCACCAGTCTGCCAAGACGCCGGAAGCTGTCGGTAACAACAGAGCAGATCAAGAAGCAAAGAGAGTAGCAATGGTGAGTCCTCCCATGGAGACAGGGCAACCTTCCACGGTTGCGGCGATAGACGTGCCGGTCCCAGAGCTCCCTCCGCTACCCCCCCGACCAGAATACTCCACAGAGGATTTCACTTGGATGAGAGCCCACTCCCCCTTTAGAGAAGGGGAAGACGGATGGAAAAGCGACTTGGAGGGCAAGTTAGTTCTGCCTGAAAAACTCGGACGATTCCTGTTGGCTAACTTACATAAGTCCACCCATTTGGGGCGGAGAAAATTACTAGACTTGTTGACATCTGCGCAGCTCCGATTTCCGAACCAGACCATAGCAGTCCGCCAAATTGTGGAAGATTGTGCCAGCTGCACAATCATGAAACCAGGACGAAGGGAGGGGCACCATACAGGTACTCGGGAACGGGGGAGGGCTCCGGGAAGAAGTTGGGAAGTGGATTTTACTGAGGTAAAACCGGGAAAGTTTGGGTACAAATATTTGCTGGTATTCATAGATACCTTTTCAGGCTGGGTGGAGGCTTTTCCTACAAAGAAGGAGACGAGTCAGGTAGTGGCAAAGGCTTTGCTAGAGGAAATCATACCCAGATATGGGGTGCCCGAGGCAATTGGGTCAGATAACGGTCCGGCTTTTGTTAGTAAGGTCCTGCAGGGACTAGCCCAGACTATGGGGGCCAATTGGAAGCTACATTGTGAATATAACCCCCAGAGCTCAGGGCAAGTAGAAAGGATGAATAGGACACTAAAGGAGACTTTAGCCAAATTGGCCCTGGAGACTGGCGGTGATTGGGTGACGCTCCTTCCCTTGGCCATCTTCCGAGTCCGGAACTCCCCCTATGTCCATGGGCTAACTCCCTTTGAGATCCTGTATGGGGCTCCACCCCCCATCATTCAGAGGACCTTAAGCCCAGAACTAGGTGATCTGGCCCCAAATTACCTGACCATGTTGCAGGCTTTAGCTAAAGTGCAACAACGGATTTGGCCCTTAATTCAAGCATACCACGCTGTTAAGAGGGACCCGGCTCCGGAACATGGCATAGTCCCGGGTGACATGGTATGGGTTAAAAGGCATCAGTCCAAAACCCTAGAGCCTAGATGGAAAGGACCTTATGTTGTACTGTTTACTACCCCTACCGCCCTCAAGGTTGATGGCATCGGACCTTGGATCCACCACTCCCACGTGCGTCGAGCCAATCATCAAAAACAAGAAGGGGTCAAGGAGTGGACTGTACGGCGGCACCCAGACAACCCATTAAAGCTAAAGCTTTTGTGGCCCCGGGAACATGCAGAGCCTTCAGGAGCAGCCACGGATGGGGTGGCTGATCGCTCTGATCTTGCTCAATGCCCAGAGCGGGAGCCTCGCAGAAACCAACCCTCACCAGCCCTATAAGCAAACCTGGATACTCACCGATGGGGAGACTCATACCACCCTCAACGAGACTACTCGCACTGCCCCCATAGGAACTTGGTGGCCGGAGCTTCAGTTCTGCTTCAGGGACATCAATCCTGCCTACAAGTCTACTGCCCCGGAGTCAGCCCGACGTTATGGGTTTTATGCCTGCCCCGGCCACAAAAAGAACCAGGAATGTGGGGGGATACAATACTCCTTCTGTAGGTCATGGGCATGTGTCACATCCAATGATAGTGAATGGAAATGGGGGATATCAAAATCAGACCTAGTCAAATTTGCCTTTGTAAATGGGATATTAAGGGGGCACAGAATTCCAATACCCACCCATAAATGCCAGCCCACGGATCTAGATAGAATCAAGGTCACTTTCACTGAAACTGGCAAGAAGGACACCCCTGGGTGGATACAAGGTAAGGTATGGGGACTTGTATTTTATAAATATGGTGGACATGCTGGCTCGACCATAGTGGTCAGATTAAAAATTGAGCCCATAGGGCCACCGTCCACAGCAGTAGGCCCCAATAAGGTACTTAGGCCGCCCAATGTAAAGCCATCTCCCCAACCTTCCACAACTCACCACCTTCCCTCAACCATAGCTCGGGCTAATGTTACAACTCCAAGACCATCAGAAACCAGCCCTCCCCTGGTGAGGCCCAGTCTCATGACCGCATCTAAAGACCCCCTCTGGGAGCTAGTGGTTGCTGCCTTCCTGACGTTAAACCACACCAACCCTAACATGACCAACTCCTGTTGGTTATGTTATGATGTGAGGCCCCCATTCTATGAGGCAATAGGGCTAAACACCACTCACGATACCTCATCTGAGGAAAACCCTACTCAATGTTCCTGGGGAGACCGTAAGAGAGGTCTGACCATACAGCAGGTAAACGGCCAAGGAACCTGCTTAGGAAAAGTGCCAAAGAACAGACGGGACTTATGTACTGTTATTAACGCCAGTTCTACCTGGGGAAATGCTATTAAATGGGTAATTCCAAAGGACAATGGGTGGTGGCTATGCTCGCGGTCCGGACTCACCCCATGCCTATCAACTAAGGTGTTTAACAGCTCTAAAGAATTCTGTGTTATAGTGGTTGTGCTGCCCCGCATCCTCTATCATTCGGAGGAAAGTCTATATTCATACTGGAATATAGGAACAGGTGAGAGAAAGAAGAGAGAGCCTATTTCTACACTAACCATTGCTACCCTACTTAGCCTAGGGGTGGCTGGGGCAGGGACCGGCATAGCCTCCCTGGCTACTCAACATAAAGGGATGTCTTCGCTGCGCGCAGCCATAGACGAAGATATAGAGAGAATAGAAACCTCCATTAGCCACCTAGAAAAATCCCTCACTTCTCTGTCTGAGGTAGTACTTCAAAACCGACGAGGTCTGGACTTGTTGTTCCTCCAAAAAGGGGGACTATGCGTTGCTCTAGGGGAAGAATGTTGTTTTTACGCTGACCATACCGGAGTTGTTCGTGACTCCATGTCTAAACTCCGAAAGAGCCTGGAACAAAGAAAACGAGAAAAAGAGGCAGGGGAAAGCTGGTTCGAGTCTTGGTTTAACCAGTCCCCATGGTTGGCTACCCTTTTATCTGCACTGGCAGGGCCAATAATAATCATCCTACTGCTTGTTACCATAGGACCCTGGATTCTAAACCGACTTATGACTTTTGTCAAAAGTCGAATTAATACTATCCAACTTCTGGTCCTCCGCCAACAATATCAGGCTCTTCATCCTCTTGAGGATGATTCCTCAATTTAGGCCATAAGAAAGGGGGGAATGAAAGGAATAGGAGGTCTCAGCGGGCCCCAACCCCCTTGTTGGAGAAACCAGTACCAAACATCCCATGTAGATAAGATAAGCAATGCGGCAGGGCTCAGTTAGGGCATATAGAATGTGAGGAATGCAAGATGTGAGATACGAGCAAGATGTGAGGTACGAGCAAGATGTGAAGTACGTGCAGGATGTGCTCTCCCTGCTTGTCTAATGTTGATAACAAAAATATGCACGCCACTGCAGTCTATATAAGATTTCCCCCTAAGAGGCTCAGGGTCTTGCTTTCCTAACCGGTCCTGCGTGTCCGTGTGGGAGCTCGACCCTGGCTAGCCAGTCCAATAAACTCTGCTTTGTTGATTGCATTCACGCCTGGCTCTCTGTCTCTCAGGGGAATAGGATTCCGGGTCCTAACAAGCGTATTGCCTTAAACAACACACACAATTCTCAAACTTAAACAAGCTGCTTCTAACATTAATTGTTTTCCTAGAAAAGCTACAGTGTTTCTCCATTCACTTGAAACAGGCTGTTTTGCACAAAGTTGATATGCTTCACCTATGAAAACGCTGACAGTCAGGAAAGGTTCTTTTCAAAGGCTAACTCGGTTCACCTTGCATAACAAGGTGAAAGGCCCTCTTGCTTGTAACACTAATGCTTCTCTTACACAGCTGCAGTGATTCTCCCCTTCACTTGAATGGGGTGATTCAGCAAGAAAGGTGAAGTTGCTCATCCAGGAAAACACTGAGAGGTAGGCAGTACTCCTTTAAAGAGCAAACTCAATTCACCATACTACCCATGTTGCTAGACCCTCTTGTTTGAGAAGTAGGCAGAATTCCTTTAAAGAGCAAAATGCATTCACAATACTACCCATGTTGCTAGACCCTCTGTTTTCTAACATTAAAGATTCTCTTACAAACCTGCAGTTTTTCTAACATTTACTTGTATGCGGTGATTTTGCTCAAGGTTTATGTTCCTCACAGAAGAAAACGCTGAAAGTTGGGCCGCGTTCCTTTCATACACTAACACAGTTCACCATGCTTAACAAGGTGCAAGACCCTCTTGCTCTTACAAGAGCTGCAGTGCTTCTCCTTTTCACTTGAATGGGGAGATTCAGCAGAAAGGTGATGTTGCTGATCCAGGAAAACACTGAGAGGTAGGCAGTACTCCTTTAAACAGCAAACTGAATTCACCATACTAATCATGTTGCTGGACCCTCTTGTTTCTAACATGAGGTATTCTCTTACAAATCTGCAGTTTTTCTCCCATTCACTTGTATGCGGTGATTTTGCACAAAGTTTATGTTCCTCACCCATGAAAAGGCTGATGGTTAGGCAGCATTCCTTTCAAAAACTAACACAGTTTACCATGTTTGGCAAGGTGCAAGACACTCTTGCTTGCAAAGTTAATCCTTCTCTTACAAGTGCTACAGTGCTTCTCCCATTCACTTTAATGGGGTGATTCAGCACAAAGGTGATGTTGCTTATGCAGGAAAACAGTGAGAAGCAGGCAGAATTCCTGTAAAGAGCAAAATGAATTCACAATACTAACCATGATTCTAGACCCTCTGTTTTCTAACATTAAAGATTCTCTTACAAACATGCAGTTTTTCTCCCATTCACTTGTAAGCTCTTGTTATGCACAGCGATGATTTTCCTCACCCATGGAAACACTGAGAGGGAGAGCGTATTGCCTTAAACAACACACACAAATCTCAAACTTAAACATGCTGCTTCTAACATTAATTGTTTTCCTAGAAAATCTACAGTTTTTCTCCATTCACTTGAAACAGGCTGTTTTGCACAAAGTTGATATGCTTCACCTTTGAAAACGCTGACATTCAGGAAAGGTTCTTTTCAAAGGCTACTCGGTTCACCATGCATAACAAGGTGAAAGGCCCTCTTGCTTGTAACACTAATGCTTCTGTTACAGAGCTGCAGTGATTCTTCCCTTCACTTGAATGGGGTGATTCAGCAAGAAAGGTGATGTTGCTCATCCAGGAAAACACTGAGAGGTAGGCAGTACTCCTTTAAAGAGCAAACTCAATTCACCATACTACCCATGTTGCTAGACCCTCTTGTTTGTAACATGAAGCATTCTCTTACAAATCTGCAGTTTTTCTCCCTTTCACTTGTATGCGGTGATTTTTGCACAAAGTTTATGTTCCTCACACATGAAAACGCTGAAGTTTAGGCAGCATTCCTATCAAAAACTAACACAGTTCACCATGCTTAGCAAGGAGCAAGACCCTCTTGCTTGTAAAATTAATCCTATCTTACAAGATCTACAGTGCTTGTCCAATTCACTTGAATGGGGTGATTCAGCACAAAGGTGATGTTGCTTATCCAGGAAAACAGTGAGAAGTAGGCAGAATTCCTTTAAAGAGCAAAATGCATTCACAATACTACCCATGTTGCTAGACCCTCTGTTTTCTAACATTAAAGATTCTGTTACAAACCTGCAGTTTTTCTAACATTTACTTGTATGCGGTGATTTTGCTCAAGGTTTATGTTCCTCACAGAAGAAAACGCTGAAAGTTGGGCCGCGTTCCTTTCATACACTAACACAGTTCACCATGCTTAACAAGGTGCAAGACCCTCTTGCTCTTACAAGAGCTGCAGTGCTTCTCCCTTTCACTTGAATGGGGAGATTCAGCAGAAAGGTGATGTTGCTGATCCAGGAAAACACTGAGAGGTAGGCAGTACTCCTTTAAACAGCAAACTGAATTCACCATACTAATCATGTTGCTGGACCCTCTTGTTTCTAACATGAGGTATTCTCCTACAAATCTGCAGTTTTTCTCCCATTCACTTGTATGCGGTGATTTTGCACAAAGTTTATGTTCCTCACCCATGAAAAGGCTGATGGTTAGGCAGCATTCCTTTCAAAAACTAACACAGTTTACCATGTTTGGCAAGGTGCAAGACACTCTTGCTTGCAAAGTTAATCCTTCTCTTACAAGTGCTACAGTGCTTCTCCCATTCACTTTAATGGGGTGATTCAGCACAAAGGTGATGTTGCTTATGCAGGAAAACAGTGAGAAGCAGGCAGAATTCCTGTAAAGAGCAAAATGAATTCACAATACTAACCATGATTCTAGACCCTCTGTTTTCTAACATTAAAGATTCTCTTACAAACATGCAGTTTTTCTCCCATTCACTTGTAAGCTCTTGTTATGCACAGCGATGATTTTCCTCACCCATGGAAACACTGAGAGGGAGAGCGTATTGCCTTAAACAACACACACAAATCTCAAACTTAAACATGCTGCTTCTAACATTAATTGTTTTCCTAGAAAATCTACAGTTTTTCTCCATTCACTTGAAACAGGCTGTTTTGCAGAAAGTTGATATGCTTCACCTTTGAAAACGCTGACATTCAGGAAAGGTTCTTTTCAAAGGCTACTCGGTTCACCATGCATAACAAGGTGAAAGGCCCTCTTGCTTGTAACACTAATGCTTCTGTTACAGAGCTGCAGTGATTCTTCCCTTCACTTGAATGGAGTGATTCAGCAAGAAAGGTGATGTTGCTCATCAAGGAAAACACTGAGAGGTAGGCAGTACTCCTTTAAAGAGCAAACTCAATTCACCATACTACCCATGTTGCTAGACCCTCTTGTTTGTAACATGAAGCATTCTCTTACAAATCTGCAGTTTTTCTCCCTTTCACTTGTATGCGGTGATTTTTGCACAAAGTTTATGTTCCTCACACATGAAAACGCTGAAGTTTAGGCAGCATTCCTATCAAAAACTAACACAGTTCACCATGCTTAGCAAGGAGCAAGACCCTCTTGCTTGTAAAATTAATCCTATCTTACAAGATCTACAGTGCTTGTCCAATTCACTTGAATGGGGTGATTCAGCACAAAGGTGATGTTGCTTATCCAGGAAAACAGTGAGAAGTAGGCAGAATTCCTTTAAAGAGCAAAATGCATTCACAATACTAACCATGTTGCTAGACCCTCTGTTTTCTAACATTAAAGATTCTCTTACAAACCTGCAGTTTTTCTCCCTTTCACTTGTATGCGGTGATTTTTGCACAAAGTTTATGTTCCTCACAGAAGAAAACGCTGAAAGTTGGGCCGCGTTCCTTTCAAACACTAACACAGTTCACCATGCTTAACAAGGTGCAAGACCCTCTTGCTCTTATAAGAGCTGCAGTGCTTCTCCCTTTCACTTGAATGGGGAGATTCAGCAGAAAGGTGATGTTGCTGATCGAGGAAAACACTGAGAGGTAGGCAGTACTCCTTTAAACAGCAAAGTGAATTCACCATACTAATCATGTTGTTGGACCCTCTTGTTTGTAACATGAGGTATTCTCTTACAAATCTGCAGTTTTTCTCCCATTCACTTGTAGGCGGTGATTTTGCACAAAGTTTATGTTACTAACCCATGAAAAGGCTGAAGGTTAGGCAGCATTCCTTTCAAAAACTAGCACAGTTTACCATGTTTGGCAAGGTGCAAGACACTCTTGCTTGCAAAGTTAATCCTTCTCTTACAAGTGCTACAGTGCTTCTCCCATTCATTTGAATGGGGTGATTAATCACAAAGGTGAAGTTGCTTATGCAGAAAAACAGTGAGAAGTAGGCAGAATTCCTTTAAAGAGCAAAATGAATTCACAATACTAACCATGTTTCTAGACCTCTGTTTTCTAACATTAAAGATTCTCTTAGAAACATGCAGTTTTTCTCCCATTCACTTGTATGCTCTTGTTATGCACAGCGATGATGTTCCTCACCCATGGAAACACTGAGAGGGAGAGCGTATTGCCTTAAACAACACACACAATTCTCAAACTTAAACATGCTGCTAAATCATCTTGCTTCTAACATTATTTGTTTTCTTAGAAAAGCTACAGTTTTTCTCCATTCACTTGAAAGAGGCTGTTTTGCACAAAGTTGATATGCTTCACCTTTGAAAACGCTGATAGTCAGGAAGGGTTCTTTTCAAATGCGAACTCGGTTCACCATGCATAACAAGGTGAAAGGCCCTCTTGCTTGTAACACTAATGCTTCTCTTACAGAGCTGCAGTGATTCTCCCCTTCACTTGAATGGGGTCATTCAGCAAGAAAGGTGATGTTGCTCATCCAGGAAAACACTGAGCGTTATGCAGTACTCCTTGAAAGAGCAAACTGAATTCACAATATTAACCAAGTTGCTAGACTCTCTTGTTTCTAACATTAAGGATTCTCTTACAAAAGCTGCAGTTTTTCTCCCATTTACTTTTATGCGGAGATTTTCAACAAAGTTTATGTTCCTCTCCCATGAAAACACTGAACGTTAGGCAGCGTTCCTCTTCAAAACGAACTAAGATCACCATGCTTAACAAGGTGCAAGACCCTCTTGCTTGTAACATTAATGCTTCTCTTATAAGAGCTGCAGTGGTTCTTCAATACACTTGAATGGGGAGATTCAGCAGAAAGGTGATGTTGCTCATCCAGGAAAACACTGAGATGTAGGCAGTACTCCTTTAAACAGCAAACTCAATTCACCACACTACCCATGTTGCTAGACCCTCTTGTTTGTAACATGAAGCATTCTCTTACAAATCTGCAGTTTTTCTCCCTTTCACTTGTATGCGGTGATTTTTGCACAAAGTTTATATTCCTCACACATGAAAACGCTGAAGGTTAGGCAGCATTCCTATCAAAAACTAACACAGTTCACCATGTTTAGGAAGGTGCAAGACCCTCTTGCTTGTAAAATTAATCCTATCTTACAAGATCTACAGTGCTTCTCCAATTCACTTGAATGGGGTGATTCAGCACAAAGGTGATGTTGCTTATGCAGGAAAACAGTGAGAAGTAGGCAGAATTCCTTTGAAGAGCAAAATGAATTCACAATACTAACCATGTTTCTAGACCCTCTGTTTTCTAACATTAAAGATTCTCTTACAAACCTGCAGTTTTTCTAACATTTACTTGTATGCGGTGATTTTGCTCAAGGTTTATGTTCCTCACAGAAGAAAACGCTGAAAGTTGGGCCGCGTTCCTTTCATACACTGACACAGTTCACCATGCTTAACAAGGTGCAAGACCCTCTTGCTTGTACCATTAATTCTTCTCTTATAAGAGCTGCAGTGGTTCTCCCATTCACTTGAATGGGGAGATTCAGCAGAAAGGTGATGTTGCTGATCCAGGAAAACACTGAGAGGTAGGCAGTACTCCTTTAAAGAGCAAACTCAATTCACCATACTACCCATGTTGCTAGACCCTCTTGTTTGTAACATGAAGCATTCTCTTACAAATCTGCAGTTTTTCTCCCTTTCACTTGTATGCGGTGATTTTTGCACAAAGTTTATGTTCCTCACCCATGAAAAGGCTGAAGGTTAGGCAGCATTCCTTTCAAAAACTAACACAGTTTACCATGTTTGGCAAGGTGCAAGACACTCTTGCTTGCAAAGTTAATCCTTCTCTTACAAGTGCTACAGTGCTTCTCCCATTCACTTGAATGGGGTGATTCATCACAAAGGTGATGTTGTTTATGCAGGAAAACAGTGAGAAGTAGGCAGAATTCCTTTAAAGAGCAAAATGAATTCACAGTACTAACCATGTTTCTAGACCCTCTGTTTTCTAACATTAAAGATTCTCTTACAAACATGCAGTTTTTCTCCCATTCACTTGTATGCTCTTGTTATGCACAGCGATGATGTTCCTCACCCATGGAAACACTGAGAGGGAGAGCGTGAAAGGAATATGAGGTCTCAGCGGGCCCCAACCCCCTTGTTGGAGAAACCAGTACCAAACATCTCATGTAGATAAGATAAGCAATGCGGCTGGGCTCAGTTAGGGCATATAGAATGTGAGGAATGCAAGATGTGAGATACGAGCAAGATGTGAGGTACGAGCAAGATGTGAAGTACGTGCAGGATGTGTTCTGCCTGCTTGTCTAATGTTGATAACAAAAATATGCACGCCACTGCAGTCTATATAAGATTTCCCCCTAAGAGCCTCAGGGTCTTGCTTTCTTAACCGGTCCTGCGTGTCCGTGTGGGAGCTCGACCCTGGCTAGCCAGTCCAATAAACTCTGCTTTGTTGATTGCATTCACGCCTGGCTCTCTGTCTCTCGGGGGAATAGGATTCCGGGTCCTAACATTTGGAGGTCCCACCGAGATTTCATTTTCTCGAGAGACAGAACCTGCCTGCGAGAAAACAGGGGCGATCCCAAGTCCTAGGCGTTGGGAGGGGATCCCAGACCCTCATTTGGAGGAACTTGAGTGTTCCATTTGGGCCGCGTCGGGGATTCGGCCAATCCCCAGGGAGATTCATTCTGGGAATCTTGCAAGGAGGACCACAGGGTCCTATTGGGAGAGGCTTTCCTCTCATTTGGGCTCGAGCATTTTAGGAACCCTGGCGCCAGGTGAAGAACTAATTGAGCTAGTCGACCGACCACCCGTCAAGTGGACGCCTTTCGGCCTGATATCCCAGTTCGACGGTGAGGAGGTTGAATGGGGTGCGCACCAGTGTGAGAGAAGGACCGGTCCGAGCGAGTGCTGGAGAGTGTTGTGTGTGTGTGGAATTATTGTTGCCTTTATCCTTTTTGTTCTATCTCTCTTGGTGTTTGAGTCTCCTTCCACAATGGGACAGGGACAAACAACCCCAAAGTCTCTGATCCTTTCTCACTTTCCAGAAGTTAAAGAAAGGGCCTTAAATGCGGGTCTGGTCATCAAGAAAGGTAAGTTCGACACCTTTTGTTCTGCAGAGTGGCCCACCTTTGGAGTCGGGTGGCCCATTCAAGGTTCCCTCTCCCTAGACCTGATCACTAAGGTTAAAGCAGTCATTTTTCAGCCAGACAATCGAGGCCATCCAGACCAAGTTCCTTACATTTTGGTTTGGGAGGATCTGGTGAGGAACCCTCCCCCTTGGTTAACAGTTTTTCTGACCCACCCCTCCAGTTCGGCCCCCGGGGATAAAACCCCAGTCACGCCCGCCTTGGTCATAAAGGAGGAGGAAAAACTTCCTCTTCCCACCTTGACCGGTCCTCAAATTAGGGCATCTCCTTCACCATCTCCGGTCTTACCAGAGAGTTCCCCCCTTTACCCATCCCTCGCAGGGGCAGAGGAAGATCGGCCGCCTCCATACGTGACTCCCCCTGGCCAAGCCAGTGCCCCGGAGGAGGAAATTTCCTCATCCTCCTCAACAGGACTGGCAGCAGGAGGAGGAATGGGTCGAAGACTTCGCCCCCGAGGGATCCGGGAAAGGGAGGGGGAAGACGGGCCCCCCTCATCAACACAGGGGGAGGAAACTGTCCCTACACTTCCAGTCCGGATGGTGGGCCAAGGGGGACCGGGAGGAGGGCAACAGTTTCAGTACTGGCCCTTCTCCTCCAGTGATCTATATAACTGGAGGACGCAGAACCCGCCCTTTTCTGAAGACCCCAAGTGTCTCATAGATCTCCTGGAGTCCATCATGCATACACACCGCCCCACTTGGGATGACTGTCATCAGCTGCTCAATACTCTTTTTACGACGGAGGAACGAGAGCGCATCCTCAACGAAGCGAGGAAGAACGTCTTGGGGGATAATGGGAGACCCACAACTCTCCAACCGGCCATAGACGAGGCTTTTCCCCTACGCCGCCCTGATTGGGATTTCGGGACCGCAGAAGGTAGGGAGCGTCTTCGGATCTACCGCCAGACTCTTATGGCCGGTCTCCGAGCGGCCGCTAGAAGGCCCACCAATTTTGCAAAAGTAAAAGCAGTCATTCAAGGGGAAAACGAAAGCCCAGCCGGTTTCTTAGAGCGCCTCCATGAGGCATACCGTCAGTACACCCCGATTGACCCTGAGGCGGACCTCCACCGGTCTGCTCTGGTACTCTCATTCATTAATCAGGCAGCCCCAGACATTAGGAGAAAACTCAATAAACAGGAAAACTTAGGGGAGATGACTATAAGGGAAATGCTACAGGTAGCAGAAAAGGTCTTTACCGCTAGGGAAACTCCAGAAGAAAGGGAGGAAAGACAGAGAAAGGAAGACAGGGAAGCCCAGGAGAAATTGAGAAAGGAGGACCGGGAGTTCCAGGCTAAGGAAAACCGAAAGCAACAGAGAGAAATGGCTCGTATTTTCCTAGCGGGTGTCCGGGACCAACCCAGAGGAGGGGGCCACGCCAGGACCCCGGATAAGGAACACTGTTTTTACTGTAAGGAAACGGGGCATTGGAAGAGAGAATGTCCTAAGTTAAAGGGAAGAAGAGGGTTTGGAAGGAGACCGGGGGAAAACAGGGAAAGGGAACGAGCAGTAGAGCAGGCCAGAGTCCTTCTAGCCGGAGAAGAGGACTGAAGGAGACGGGGCTCAGACCCCCTCCCCGAGTCCTGGGTAACAATGCATGTGGAAGGGAAGCCGATGGGGTTCATGGTGGATACCGGCGCCCAATATTCGGTTTTAAACAAGGCACATGGACCTTTGAACAAGGCACGAACAAGTGTTGTTCAGGGGGCCACCGGTACGCAGTTATGTACACGGACTACCAAAAGAAAGGTGAACTTAGGAAAACACCAGGTCACACACTCCTTCTTGGTCGTCCCTGAGAGCCCCGCTCCCCTGCTCGGACGGGACCTACTCACCAAAATAGGGGCCCATATCCATTTTGAACCAGATGGAATAATTGTGACTGATCGAGAAGGGAGCCCGATTCATGTCTTGTCCCTATCATTGGCTGACGAGCATCGTCTGTTTGAGAGTCAACAGGAACCAGGAGGGGACATGACTCATTGGGTAAAAAGATTTCCCACGGCCTGGGCGGAGACTGCGGGAACCGGCCTCGCCAAACACCTCCCGCCCGTAGTTATACAATTGAAGGCTTCTGCTCTCCCCATTCGGGTGAAACAGTATCCTATGCCTGAGGAGGCCCGAAGAGGCATAGCCCCTCATATCCACAGGCTAATAAAGGAAGGAGTACTGCGACCTTGTCAGTCTGCCTGGAATACTCCTCTGCTCCCCGTCCGAAAGCCGGGAAGCGGGGACTATAGGCCTGTGCAAGACCTTCAGCATTCCATTGTCAGAAATTAGTCAGCCGCTATTTGCTTTCGAATGGCAAGAAGATGGGGGCCAATCCGGACAGCTCACTTGGACCAGACTGCCGCAAGGATTTAAAAACTCTCCCACCCTGTTTAATGAGGCCCTGAGCCAGGACCTGGAACCTTTTCGTCGGAGCCACCCACGAGTCACTCTATTACAGTATGTTGATGACTTACTGTTAGCGGCAGAAACCCGAGAGGAGTGCATCAAGGCTACTGAACACCTGCTAACGGAATTAGGTGAGCTGGGGTATCGGGCAAGTGCCAAGAAAACTCACATCTGTAAAAGGTCAGTGACATATTTGGGTTATCGGATTGCAGATGGGGCAAGGTGGCTGACTGATGCCATGAAACAGACTATTCTGGCTATCCCATCCCCGACATCCACTAGGGGGGGTGAGAGAATTCCTGGGCTCCGCGGGGTTCTGTAGACTCTGGATTCCAGGATTTGCGGAAATAGCCAGACCCCTATATGAGGCCACCAAAGAAGCTCCAGATTGGAGTTGGGGAGAGAGAGAACAACAGGCCTTTGATCAGCTAAAAGACGCTCTTTTGAAGGCCCCTGCCTTAGCCTTGCCAGATCCTACAAGACCATTCACTCTGTTTGTAGATGAGAAAAAGGGCGTAGCCAAAGGAGTCTTGACCCAACAGCTAGGTCCCTGGAAGAGACCAGTGGCATACTTTTCCAAGAAATTAGACGCAGTAGCGGCAGGATGGCCCCCCTGCCTCCGCATCATAGCGGCCATTGCCGTGCTGGTGAGAGAAGCCGATAAACTAACCTTTGGACAGGCCCTCTGGGTAACGGCCCCTCACCCGGTGGAGGGAATCCTTAAACAACCCCCTGGGAAATGGATGACGAATGCCAGGCTCACCCATTACCAGGGGCTCTTGTTGGATTCCCCTCGGATCACATTCACAGATCCCGTAATCCTGAACCCTGCCACCTTGTTGCCTAACCCGGAACTGCAGACACCTGTCCATAACTGCAAAGAATTCCTCTCCGAAGTTACACAGGTACGGGCTGACCTAAAGGATACCCCCCTGTCCGGCTGCAAATTAAACTGGTACACGGATGGAAGCAGTTTTTTCCAAGATGGAGCCCGAAGGGCAGGGGCAGCTGTAGTCGACCAAGAAGGAAATACGGTATGGAGCAGCGCCCTCCCACCCGGAACATCAGCCCAAAAAGCGGAATTAATTGCCTTGGCAGAGGCCCTGGAGAGGGCAAAAGGAAAGCGAGTCAATATCTACACCGATAGCCGCTATGCTTTCGGTACCATCCATGTCCACGGGGCCATCTATCGCGAAAGAGGATTCCGCACAGCAGAAGGAAAACATCTAAAGAACCTAGCCGAAGTCCAGCGTCTATTAATGGCAGTGGAAAAACCGAAGGCAGTGGCAGTGATGTATGTCCCAGGCCACCAGTCTGCCAAGACGCCGGAAGCTGTCGGTAACAACAGAGCAGATCAAGAAGCAAAGAGAGTAGCAATGGTGAGTCCTCCCATGGAGACAGGGCAACCTTCCACGGTTGCGGCGATAGACGTGCCGGTCCCAGAGCTCCCTCCGCTACCCCCCCCGACCAGAATACTCCACAGAGGATTTCACTTGGATGAGAGCCCACTCCCCCTTTAGAGAAGGGGAAGACGGATGGAAAAGCGACTTGGAGGGCAAGTTAGTTCTGCCTGAAAAACTCGGACGATTCCTGTTGGCTAACTTACATAAGTCCACCCATTTGGGGCGGAGAAAATTACTAGACTTGTTGACATCTGCGCAGCTCCGATTTCCGAACCAGACCATAGCAGTCCGCCAAATTGTGGAAGATTGTGCCAGCTGCACAATCATGAAACCAGGACGAAGGGAGGGGCACCATACAGGTACTCGGGAACGGGGGAGGGCTCCGGGAAGAAGTTGGGAAGTGGATTTTACTGAGGTAAAACCGGGAAAGTTTGGGTACAAATATTTGCTGGTATTCATAGATACCTTTTCAGGCTGGGTGGAGGCTTTTCCTACAAAGAAGGAGACGAGTCAGGTAGTGGCAAAGGCTTTGCTAGAGGAAATCATACCCAGATATGGGGTGCCCGAGGCAATTGGGTCAGATAACGGTCCGGCTTTTGTTAGTAAGGTCCTGCAGGGACTAGCCCAGACTATGGGGGCCAATTGGAAGCTACATTGTGAATATAACCCCCAGAGCTCAGGGCAAGTAGAAAGGATGAATAGGACACTAAAGGAGACTTTAGCCAAATTGGCCCTGGAGACTGGCGGTGATTGGGTGACGCTCCTTCCCTTGGCCATCTTCCGAGTCCGGAACTCCCCCTATGTCCATGGGCTAACTCCCTTTGAGATCCTGTATGGGGCTCCACCCCCCATCATTCAGAGGACCTTAAGCCCAGAACTAGGTGATCTGGCCCCAAATTACCTGACCATGTTGCAGGCTTTAGCTAAAGTGCAACAACGGATTTGGCCCTTAATTCAAGCATACCACGCTGTTAAGAGGGACCCGGCTCCGGAACATGGCATAGTCCCGGGTGACATGGTATGGGTTAAAAGGCATCAGTCCAAAACCCTAGAGCCTAGATGGAAAGGACCTTATGTTGTACTGTTTACTACCCCTACCGCCCTCAAGGTTGATGGCATCGGACCTTGGATCCACCACTCCCACGTGCGTCGAGCCAATCATCAAAAACAAGAAGGGGTCAAGGAGTGGACTGTACGGCGGCACCCAGACAACCCATTAAAGCTAAAGCTTTTGTGGCCCCGGGAACATGCAGAGCCTTCAGGAGCAGCCACGGATGGGGTGGCTGATCGCTCTGATCTTGCTCAATGCCCAGAGCGGGAGCCTCGCAGAAACCAACCCTCACCAGCCCTATAAGCAAACCTGGATACTCACCGATGGGGAGACTCATACCACCCTCAACGAGACTACTCGCACTGCCCCCATAGGAACTTGGTGGCCGGAGCTTCAGTTCTGCTTCAGGGACATCAATCCTGCCTACAAGTCTACTGCCCCGGAGTCAGCCCGACGTTATGGGTTTTATGCCTGCCCCGGCCACAAAAAGAACCAGGAATGTGGGGGGATACAATACTCCTTCTGTAGGTCATGGGCATGTGTCACATCCAATGATAGTGAATGGAAATGGGGGATATCAAAATCAGACCTAGTCAAATTTGCCTTTGTAAATGGGATATTAAGGGGGCACAGAATTCCAATACCCACCCATAAATGCCAGCCCACGGATCTAGATAGAATCAAGGTCACTTTCACTGAAACTGGCAAGAAGGACACCCCTGGGTGGATACAAGGTAAGGTATGGGGACTTGTATTTTATAAATATGGTGGACATGCTGGCTCGACCATAGTGGTCAGATTAAAAATTGAGCCCATAGGGCCACCGTCCACAGCAGTAGGCCCCAATAAGGTACTTAGGCCGCCCAATGTAAAGCCATCTCCCCAACCTTCCACAACTCACCACCTTCCCTCAACCATAGCTCGGGCTAATGTTACAACTCCAAGACCATCAGAAACCAGCCCTCCCCTGGTGAGGCCCAGTCTCATGACCGCATCTAAAGACCCCCTCTGGGAGCTAGTGGTTGCTGCCTTCCTGACGTTAAACCACACCAACCCTAACATGACCAACTCCTGTTGGTTATGTTATGATGTGAGGCCCCCATTCTATGAGGCAATAGGGCTAAACACCACTCACGATACCTCATCTGAGGAAAACCCTACTCAATGTTCCTGGGGAGACCGTAAGAGAGGTCTGACCATACAGCAGGTAAACGGCCAAGGAACCTGCTTAGGAAAAGTGCCAAAGAACAGACGGGACTTATGTACTGTTATTAACGCCAGTTCTACCTGGGGAAATGCTATTAAATGGGTAATTCCAAAGGACAATGGGTGGTGGCTATGCTCGCGGTCCGGACTCACCCCATGCCTATCAACTAAGGTGTTTAACAGCTCTAAAGAATTCTGTGTTATAGTGGTTGTGCTGCCCCGCATCCTCTATCATTCGGAGGAAAGTCTATATTCATACTGGAATATAGGAACAGGTGAGAGAAAGAAGAGAGAGCCTATTTCTACACTAACCATTGCTACCCTACTTAGCCTAGGGGTGGCTGGGGCAGGGACCGGCATAGCCTCCCTGGCTACTCAACATAAAGGGATGTCTTCGCTGCGCGCAGCCATAGACGAAGATATAGAGAGAATAGAAACCTCCATTAGCCACCTAGAAAAATCCCTCACTTCTCTGTCTGAGGTAGTACTTCAAAACCGACGAGGTCTGGACTTGTTGTTCCTCCAAAAAGGGGGACTATGCGTTGCTCTAGGGGAAGAATGTTGTTTTTACGCTGACCATACCGGAGTTGTTCGTGACTCCATGTCTAAACTCCGAAAGAGCCTGGAACAAAGAAAACGAGAAAAAGAGGCAGGGGAAAGCTGGTTCGAGTCTTGGTTTAACCAGTCCCCATGGTTGGCTACCCTTTTATCTGCACTGGCAGGGCCAATAATAATCATCCTACTGCTTGTTACCATAGGACCCTGGATTCTAAACCGACTTATGACTTTTGTCAAAAGTCGAATTAATACTATCCAACTTCTGGTCCTCCGCCAACAATATCAGGCTCTTCATCCTCTTGAGGATGATTCCTCAATTTAGGCCATAAGAAAGGGGGGAATGAAAGGAATAGGAGGTCTCAGCGGGCCCCAACCCCCTTGTTGGAGAAACCAGTACCAAACATCCCATGTAGATAAGATAAGCAATGCGGCAGGGCTCAGTTAGGACATATAGAATGTGAGGAATGCAAGATGTGAGATACGAGCAAGATGTGAGGTACGAGCAAGATGTGAAGTACGTGCAGGATGTGCTCTCCCTGCTTGTCTAATGTTGATAACAAAAATATGCACGCCACTGCAGTCTATATAAGATTTCCCCCTAAGAGGCTCAGGGTCTTGCTTTCCTAACCGGTCCTGCGTGTCCGTGTGGGAGCTCGACCCTGGCTAGCCAGTCCAATAAACTCTGCTTTGTTGATTGCATTCACGCCTGGCTCTCTGTCTCTCAGGGGAATAGGATTCCGGGTCCTAACAAGCGTATTGCCTTAAACAACACACACAATTCTCAAACTTAAACAAGCTGCTTCTAACATTAATTGTTTTCCTAGAAAAGCTACAGTTTTTCTCCATTCACTTGAAACAGGCTGTTTTGCACAAAGTTGATATGCTTCACCTTTGAAAACGCTGACAGTCAGGAAAGGTTCTTTTCAAAGGCTAACTCGGTTCACCATGCATAACAAGGTGAAAGGCCCTCTTGCTTGTAACACTAATGCTTCTCTTACAGAGCTGCAGTGATTCTCCCCTTCACTTGAATGGGGTGATTCAGCAAGAAAGGTGAAGTTGCTCATCCAGGAAAACACTGAGAGGTAGGCAGTACTCCTTTAAAGAGCAAACTCAATTCACCGTACTACCCATGTTGCTAGACCCTCTTGTTTGAGAAGTAGGCAGAATTCCTTTAAAGAGCAAAATGCATTCACAATACTACCCATGTTGCTAGACCCTCTGTTTTCTAACATTAAAGATTCTCTTACAAACCTGCAGTTTTTCTAACATTTACTTGTATGCGGTGATTTTGCTCAAGGTTTATGTTCCTCACAGAAGAAAACGCTGAAAGTTGGGCCGCGTTCCTTTCATACACTAACACAGTTCACCATGCTTAACAAGGTGCAAGACCCTCTTGCTCTTACAAGAGCTGCAGTGCTTCTCCCTTTCACTTGAATGGGGAGATTCAGCAGAAAGGTGATGTTGCTGATCCAGGAAAACACTGAAAGGTAGGCAGTACTCCTTTAAAGAGCAAACTGAATTCACCATACTAATCATGTTGCTGGACCCTCTTGTTTCTAACATGAGGTATTCTCTTACAAATCTGCAGTTTTTCTCCCATTCACTTGTATGCGGTGATTTTGCACAGTTTATGTTCCTCACCCATGAAAAGGCTGATGGTTAGGCAGCATTCCTTTCAAAAACTAACACAGTTTACCATGTTTGGCAAGGTGCAAGACACTCTTGCTTGCAAAGTTAATCCTTCTCTTACAAGTGCTACAGTGCTTCTCCCATTCACTTTAATGGGGTGATTCAGCACAAAGGTGATGTTGCTTATGCAGGAAAACAGTGAGAAGCAGGCAGAATTCCTGTAAAGAGCAAAATGAATTCACAATACTAACCATGATTCTAGACCCTCTGTTTTCTAACATTAAAGATTCTCTTACAAACATGCAGTTTTTCTCCCATTCACTTGTAAGCTCTTGTTATGCACAGCGATGATTTTCCTCACCCATGGAAACACTGAGAGGGAGAGCGTATTGCCTTAAACAACACACACAAATCTCAAACTTAAACATGCTGCTTCTAACATTAATTGTTTTCCTAGAAAATCTACAGTTTTTCTCCATTCACTTGAAACAGGCTGTTTTGCACAAAGTTGATATGCTTCACCTTTGAAAACGCTGACATTCAGGAAAGGTTCTTTTCAAAGGCTACTCGGTTCACCATGCATAAGAAGGTGAAAGGCCCTCTTGCTTGTAACACTAATGCTTCTGTTACAGAGCTGCAGTGATTCTTCCCTTCACTTGAATGGGGTGATTCAGCAAGAAAGGTGATGTTGCTCATCCAGGAAAACACTGAGAGGTAGGCAGTACTCCTTTAAAGAGCAAACTCTATTCACCATACTACCCATGTTGCTAGACCCTCTTGTTTGTAACATGAAGCATTCTCTTACAAATCTGCAGTTTTTCTCCCTTTCACTTGTATGCGGTGATTTTTGCACAAAGTTTATGTTAGTCACAGAAGAAAACGCTGAAAGTTGGGCCGCGTTCCTTTCAAACACTAACACAGTTCACCATGCTTAACAAGGTGCAAGACCCTCTTGCTCTTATAAGAGCTGCAGTGCTTCTCCCTTTCACTTGAATGGGGAGATTCAGCAGAAAGGTGATGTTGCTGATCGAGGAAAACACTGAGAGGTAGGCAGTACTCCTTTAAACAGCAAACTGAATTCACCATACTAATCATGTTGTTGGACCCTCTTGTTTGTAACATGAGGTATTCTCATACAAATCTGCAGTTTTTCTCCCATTCACTTGTATGCGGTGATTTTGCACAAAGTTTATGTTACTCACCCATCAAAAGGCTGAAGGTTAGGCAGCATTCCTTTCAAAAACTAACACAGTTTACCATGTTTGGCAAGGTGCAAGACACTCTTGCTTGCAAAGTTAATCCTTCTCTTACAAGTGCTACAGTGCTTCTCCCATTCATTTGAATGGGGTGATTAATCACAAAGGTGAAGTTGCTTATGCAGGAAAACAGTGAGAAGTAGGCAGAATTCCTTTAAAGAGCAAAATGAATTCACAATACTAACCATGTTTCTAGACCTCTGTTTTCTAACATTAAAGATTCTCTTAGAAACATGCAGTTTTTCTCCCATTCACTTGTATGCTCTTGTTATGCACAGCGATGATGTTCCTCACCCATGGAAACACTGAGAGGGAGAGCGTATTGCCTTAAACAACACACACAATTCTCAAACTTAAACATGCTGCTAAATCATCTTGCTTCTAACATTAATTGTTTTCTTAGAAAAGCTACAGTTTTTCTCCATTCACTTGAAAGAGGCTGTTTTGCACAAAGTTGATATGCTTCACCTTTGAAAACGCTGACAGTCAGGAAGGGTTCTTTTCAAATGCGAACTAGATTCACCATGCATAACAAGGTGAAAGGCCCTCTTGCTTGTAACACTAATGCTTCTCTTACAGAGCTGCAGTGATTCTCCCCTTCACTTGAATGGGGTGATTCAGCAAGAAAGGTGATGTTGCTCATCCAGGAAAACACTGAGCGTTATGCAGTACTCCTTGAAAGAGCAAACTGAATTCACAATATTAACCAAGTTGCTAGACTCTCTTGTTTCTAACATTAAGGATTCTCTTACAAAAGCTGCAGTTTTTCTCCCATTTACTTTTATGCGGAGATTTTGCACAAAGTTTATGTTCCTCTCCCATGAAAACACTGAAACTTAGGCAGCGTTCCTCTTCAAAACGAACTAAGTTCACCATACTTAACAAGGTGCAAGACCCTCTTGCTTGTAACATTAATGCTTCTCTTATAAGAGCTGCAGTGGTTCTTCAATACACATGAAAGGGGAGATTCTGCAGAAAGGTGATGTTGCTCATCCAGGAAAACACTGAGAGGTAGGCAGTACTCCTTTAAAGAGCCAACTCAATTCACCACACTACCCATGTTGCTAGACCCTCTTGTTTGTAACATGAAGCATTCTCTTACAAATCTGCAGTTTTTCTCCCTTTCACTTGTATGCGGTGATTTTTGCACAAAGTTTATATTCCTCACACATGAAAACGCTGAAGGTTAGGCACCATTCCTATCAAAAACTAACACAGTTCACCATGTTTAGGAAGGTGCAAGACCCTCTTGCTTGTAAAATTAATCCTACCTTACAAGATCTACAGTGCTTCTCCAATTCACTTGAATGGGGTGATTCAGCACAAAGGTGATGTTGCTTATGCAGGAAAACAGTGAGAAGTAGGCAGAATTCCTTTAAAGAGCAAAATGAATTCACAATACTAACCATGTTTCTAGACCCTCTGTTTTCTAACATTAAAGATTCTCTTACAAACATACAGTTTTTCTCCCATTCACTTGGATGCTCTTGTTATGCACAGCGATGATGTTCCTCACCCATGGAAACACTGAGAGGGAGAGCGTATTGCCTTAAACAACACACACAATTCTCAAACTTAAACATGCTGCTTCTAACATTAATTGTTTTCCTAGAAAAGCTACAGATTTTCTCCATTCACTTGAAAGAGGCTGTTTTGCACAAAGTTGATATGCTTCACCTTTGAAAACGCTGACAGTCATGAAGGGTTCTTTTCAAAGGCTAACTCGGTTCACCATGCATAACAAGGTGAAAGGCCCTCTTGCTTGTAACACTAATGCTTCTCTTACAGAGCTGCAGTGATTCTCCCCTTCACTTGAATGGGGTGATTCAGCAAGAAAGGTGAAGTTGCTCATCCAGGAAAACACTGAGAGGTAGGCAGTACTCCTTTAAAGAGCAAACTCAATTCACCATACTACCCATGTTGCTAGAAGCTCTTGTTTG
Source organism: Castor canadensis (assembly GCF_047511655.1). NCBI lineage: Eukaryota > Metazoa > Chordata > Mammalia > Rodentia > Castoridae > Castor > Castor canadensis. The sequence goes on from NC_133386.1 coordinate 107,429,887, forward strand.
AGAAGTAGGCAGAATTACTTTAAAGAGCAAAATGCATTCACAATACTACCCATGTTGCTAGACCCTCTGTTTTCTAACATTAAAGATTCTCTTACAAACCTGCAGTTTTTCTAACATTTACTTGTATGCGGTGATTTTGCTCAAGGTTTGTGTTCCTCACAGAAGAAAACGCTGAAAGTTGGGCCGCGTTCCTTTCATACACTAACACAGTTCACCATGCTTAACAAGGTGCAAGACCCTCTTGCTCTTACAAGAGCTGCAGTGCTTCTCCCTTTCACTTGAATGGGGAGATTCAGCAAGAAAGGTGATGTTGCTCATCCAGGAAAACACTGAGCTTTATGCAGTACTCCTTGAAAGAGCAAACTGAATTCACAATATTAACCAAGTTGCTAGACCCTCTTGTTTCTAACATTAAGGATTCTCTTACAAAAGCTGCAGTTTTTCTCCAATTTACTTTTATGCGGAGGTTTTGCACAAAGTTTATGTTCCTCTCCGATGAAAACACTGAAAGTTAGGCAGCTTTCCTCTTCACAACTAACTCAGTTTTCCATGCTTAACAAGGTGCAAGACCCTCTTGCTTGTAACATTAATGCTTCTCTTATAAGAGCTGCAGTGGTTCTCCCATTCACTTGAATGGGGAGATTCAGCAGAAAGGTGATGTTGCTGATCCAGGAAAACACTGAGAGGTAGGCAGTACTCCTTTAAAGAGCCAACTCAATTCACCATACTACCCATGTTGCTAGACACTCTTGTTTGTAACATGAAGCATTCTCTTACATATCTGCAGTTTTTCTCCCTTTCACTTGTATGCGGTGATTTTTTTCACAAAGTTTATGTTCCTCACACATGAAAACGCTGAAGGTTAGGCAGCATTCCTTTCAAAAACTAACACAGTTTACCATGTTTGGCAAGGTGCAAGACACTCTTGCTTGCAAAGTTAATCCTTCTCTTTCAAGTGCTACAGTGCTTCTCCCATTCACTTGAATGGGGTGATTCAGCACAAAGGTGATGTTGCTTATGCAGGAAAACAGTGAGAAGTAGGCAGAATTCCTTTAAAGAACAAAATGAATTCACAATACTAACCATGTTTCTAGACCCTCTGTTTTCTAACATTAAAGATTCTCTTACAAACATGCAGTTTTTCTCCCATTCACTTGTATGCTCTTGTTATGCACAGCGATGATTTTCCTCACCCATGGAAACACTGAGAGGGAGAGCGTGAAAGGAATATGAGGTCTCAGCGGGCCCCAACCCCCTTGTTGGAGAAACCAGTACCAAACATCCCATGTAGATAAGATAAGCAATGCGGCTGGGCTCAGTTAGGGCATATAGAATGTGAGGAATGCAAGATGTGAGATACGAGCAAGATGTGAGATACGAGCAAGATGTGAAGTACGTGCAGGATGTGTTCTGCCTGCTTGTCTAATGTTGATAACAAAAATATGCACGCCACTGCAGTCTATATAAGATTTCCCCCTAAGAGCCTCAGGGTCTTGCTTTCTTAACCGGTCCTGCGTGTCCGTGTGGGAGCTCGACCCTGGCTAGCCAGTCCAATAAACTCTGCTTTGTTGATTGCATTCACGCCTGGCTCTCTGTCTCTCGGGGGAATAGGATTCCGGGTCCTAACATTTGGAGGTCCCACCGAGATTTCATTTTCTCGAGAGACAGAACCTGCCTGCGAGAAAGCAGGGGCGATCCCAAGTCCTAGGCGTTGGGAGGGGATCCCAGACCCTCATTTGGAGGAACTTGAGTGTTCCATTTGGGCCGCGGCGGGGATTCGGCCAATCCCCAGGGAGATTCATTCTGGGAATCTTGCAAGGAGGACCACAGGGTCCTATTGGGAGAGGCTTTCCTCTCATTTGGGCTCGAGCATTTTAGGAACCCTGGCGCCAGGTGAAGAACTAATTGAGCTAGTCGACCGACCACCCGTCAAGTGGACGCCTTTCGGCCTGATATCCCAGTTCGACGGTGAGGAGGTTGAATGGGGTGCGCACCAGTGTGAGAGAAGGACCGGTCCGAGCGAGTGCTGGAGAGTGTTGTGTGTGTGTGGAATTATTGTTGCCTTTATCCTTTTTGTTCTATCTCTCTTGGTGTTTGAGTCTCCTTCCACAATGGGACAGGGACAAACAACCCCAAAGTCTCTGATCCTTTCTCACTTTCCAGAAGTTAAAGAAAGGGCCTTAAATGCGGGTCTGGTCATCAAGAAAGGTAAGTTCGACACCTTTTGTTCTGCAGAGTGGCCCACCTTTGGAGTCGGGTGGCCCATTCAAGGTTCCCTCTCCCTAGACCTGATCACTAAGGTTAAAGCAGTCAATTTTCAGCCAGACAATCGAGGCCATCCAGACCAAGTTCCTTACATTTTGGTTTGGGAGGATCTGGTGAGGAACCCTCCCCCTTGGTTAACAGTTTTTCTGACCCACCCCTCCAGTTCGGCCCCCGGGGATAAAACCCCAGTCACGCCCGCCTTGGTCATAAAGGAGGAGGAAAAACTTCCTCTTCCCACCTTGACCGGTCCTCAAATTAGGGCATCTCCTTCACCATCTCCGGTCTTACCAGAGAGTTCCCCCCTTTACCCATCCCTCGCAGGGGCAGAGGAAGATCGGCCGCCTCCATACGTGACTCCCCCTGGCCAAGCCAGTGCCCCGGAGGAGGAAATTTCCTCATCCTCCTCAACAGGACTGGCAGCAGGAGGAGGAATGGGTCGAAGACTTCGCCCCCGAGGGATCCGGGAAAGGGAGGGGGAAGACGGGCCCCCCTCATCAACACAGGGGGAGGAAACTGTCCCTACACTTCCAGTCCGGATGGTGGGCCAAGGGGGACCGGGAGGAGGGCAACAGTTTCAGTACTGGCCCTTCTCCTCCAGTGATCTATATAACTGGAGGACGCAGAACCCGCCCTTTTCTGAAGACCCCAAGTGTCTCATAGATCTCCTGGAGTCCATCATGCATACACACCGCCCCACTTGGGATGACTGTCATCAGCTGCTCAATACTCTTTTTACGACGGAGGAACGAGAGCGCATCCTCAACGAAGCGAGGAAGAACGTCTTGGGGGATAATGGGAGACCCACAACTCTCCAACCGGCCATAGACGAGGCTTTTCCCCTACGCCGCCCTGATTGGGATTTCGGGACCGCAGAAGGTAGGGAGCGTCTTCGGATCTACCGCCAGACTCTTATGGCCGGTCTCCGAGCGGCCGCTAGAAGGCCCACCAATTTTGCAAAAGTAAAAGCAGTCATTCAAGGGGAAAACGAAAGCCCAGCCGGTTTCTTAGAGCGCCTCCATGAGGCATACCGTCAGTACACCCCGATTGACCCTGAGGCGGACCTCCACCGGTCTGCTCTGGTACTCTCATTCATTAATCAGGCAGCCCCAGACATTAGGAGAAAACTCAATAAACAGGAAAACTTAGGGGAGATGACTATAAGGGAAATGCTACAGGTAGCAGAAAAGGTCTTTACCGCTAGGGAAACTCCAGAAGAAAGGGAGGAAAGACAGAGAAAGGAAGACAGGGAAGCCCAGGAGAAATTGAGAAAGGAGGACCGGGAGTTCCAGGCTAAGGAAAACCGAAAGCAACAGAGAGAAATGGCTCGTATTTTCCTAGCGGGTGTCCGGGACCAACCCAGAGGAGGGGGCCACGCCAGGACCCCGGATAAGGAACACTGTTTTTACTGTAAGGAAACGGGGCATTGGAAGAGAGAATGTCCTAAGTTAAAGGGAAGAAGAGGGTTTGGAAGGAGACCGGGGGAAAACAGGGAAAGGGAACGAGCAGTAGAGCAGGCCAGAGTCCTTCTAGCCGGAGAAGAGGACTGAAGGAGACGGGGCTCAGACCCCCTCCCCGAGTCCTGGGTAACAATGCATGTGGAAGGGAAGCCGATGGGGTTCATGGTGGATACCGGCGCCCAATATTCGGTTTTAAACAAGGCACATGGACCTTTGAACAAGGCACGAACAAGTGTTGTTCAGGGGGCCACCGGTACGCAGTTATGTACACGGACTACCAAAAGAAAGGTGAACTTAGGAAAACACCAGGTCACACACTCCTTCTTGGTCGTCCCTGAGAGCCCCGCTCCCCTGCTCGGACGGGACCTACTCACCAAAATAGGGGCCCATATCCATTTTGAACCAGATGGAATAATTGTGACTGATCGAGAAGGGAGCCCGATTCATGTCTTGTCCCTATCATTGGCTGACGAGCATCGTCTGTTTGAGAGTCAACAGGAACCAGGAGGGGACATGACTCATTGGGTAAAAAGATTTCCCACAGCCTGGGCGGAGACTGCGGGAACCGGCCTCGCCAAACACCTCCCGCCCGTAGTTATACAATTGAAGGCTTCTGCTCTCCCCATTCGGGTGAAACAGTATCCTATGCCTGAGGAGGCCCGAAGAGGCATAGCCCCTCATATCCACAGGCTAATAAAGGAAGGAGTACTGCGACCTTGTCAGTCTGCCTGGAATACTCCTCTGCTCCCCGTCCGAAAGCCGGGAAGCGGGGACTATAGGCCTGTGGAAGACCTACGAAAGGTAAACGAGCAGACGGAGGACATTCATCCCACCGTTCCGAATCCCTATACCTTGCTCAGCCACCTACCCCCCTCGCAAGTATGGTATACAACCCTTGATTTGAAAGATGCTTTCTTCAGCATTCCATTGTCAGAAATTAGTCAGCCGCTATTTGCTTTCGAATGGCAAGAAGATGGGGGCCAATCCGGACAGCTCACTTGGACCAGACTGCCGCAAGGATTTAAAAACTCTCCCACCCTGTTTAATGAGGCCCTGAGCCAGGACCTGGAACCTTTTCGTCGGAGCCACCCACGAGTCACTCTATTACAGTATGTTGATGACTTACTGTTAGCGGCAGAAACCCGAGAGGAGTGCATCAAGGCTACTGAACACCTGCTAACGGAATTAGGCGAGCTGGGGTATCGGGCAAGTGCCAAGAAAACTCACATCTGTAAAAGGTCAGTGACATATTTGGGTTATCGGATTGCAGATGGGGCAAGGTGGCTGACTGATGCCATGAAACAGACTATTCTGGCTATCCCATCCCCGACATCCACTAGGGGGGTAAGAGAATTCCTGGGCTCCGCGGGGTTCTGTAGACTCTGGATTCCAGGATTTGCAGAAATAGCCAGACCCCTATATGAGGCCACCAAAGAAGCTCCAGATTGGAGTTGGGGAGAGAGAGAACAACAGGCTAAAAGACGCTCTTTTGCAGGCCCCTGCCTTAGCCTTGCCAGATCCTACAAGACCATTCACTCTGTTTGTAGATGAGAAAAAGGGCGTAGCCAAAGGAGTCTTGACCCAACAGCTAGGTCCCTGGAAGAGACCAGTGGCATACTTTTCCAAGAAATTAGACGCAGTAGCGGCAGGATGGCCCCCCTGCCTCCGCATCATAGCGGCCATTGCCGTGCTGGTGAGAGAAGCCGATAAACTAACCTTTGGACAGGCCCTCTGGGTAACGGCCCCTCACCCGGTGGAGGGAATCCTTAAACAACCCCCTGGGAAATGGATGACGAATGCCAGGCTCACCCATTACCAGGGGCTCTTGTTGGATTCCCCTCGGATCACATTCACAGATCCCGTAATCCTGAACCCTGCCACCTTGTTGCCTAACCCGGAACTGCAGACACCTGTCCATAACTGCAAAGAATTCCTCTCCGAAGTTACACAGGTACGGGCTGACCTAAAGGATACCCCCCTGTCCGGCTGCAAATTAAACTGGTACACGGATGGAAGCAGTTTTTTCCAAGATGGAGCCCGAAGGGCAGGGGCAGCTGTAGTCGACCAAGAAGGAAATACGGTATGGAGCAGCGCCCTCCCACCCGGAACATCAGCCCAAAAAGCGGAATTAATTGCCTTGGCAGAGGCCCTGGAGAGGGCAAAAGGAAAGCGAGTCAATATCTACACCGATAGCCGCTATGCTTTCGGTACCATCCATGTCCACGGGGCCATCTATCGCGAAAGAGGATTCCGCACAGCAGAAGGAAAACATCTAAAGAACCTAGCCGAAGTCCAGCGTCTATTAATGGCAGTGGAAAAACCGAAGGCAGTGGCAGTGATGTATGTCCCAGGCCACCAGTCTGCCAAGACGCCGGAAGCTGTCGGTAACAACAGAGCAGATCAAGAAGCAAAGAGAGTAGCAATGGTGAGTCCTCCCATGGAGACAGGGCAACCTTCCACGGTTGCGGCGATAGACGTGCCGGTCCCAGAGCTCCCTCCGCTACCCCCCCGACCAGAATACTCCACAGAGGATTTCACTTGGATGAGAGCCCACTCCCCCTTTAGAGAAGGGGAAGACGGATGGAAAAGCGACTTGGAGGGCAAGTTAGTTCTGCCTGAAAAACTCGGACGATTCCTGTTGGCTAACTTACATAAGTCCACCCATTTGGGGCGGAGAAAATTACTAGACTTGTTGACATCTGCGCAGCTCCGATTTCCGAACCAGACCATAGCAGTCCGCCAAATTGTGGAAGATTGTGCCAGCTGCACAATCATGAAACCAGGACGAAGGGAGGGGCACCATACAGGTACTCGGGAACGGGGGAGGGCTCCGGGAAGAAGTTGGGAAGTGGATTTTACTGAGGTAAAACCGGGAAAGTTTGGGTACAAATATTTGCTGGTATTCATAGATACCTTTTCAGGCTGGGTGGAGGCTTTTCCTACAAAGAAGGAGACGAGTCAGGTAGTGGCAAAGGCTTTGCTAGAGGAAATCATACCCAGATATGGGGTGCCCGAGGCAATTGGGTCAGATAACGGTCCGGCTTTTGTTAGTAAGGTCCTGCAGGGACTAGCCCAGACTATGGGGGCCAATTGGAAGCTACATTGTGAATATAACCCCCAGAGCTCAGGGCAAGTAGAAAGGATGAATAGGACACTAAAGGAGACTTTAGCCAAATTGGCCCTGGAGACTGGCGGTGATTGGGTGACGCTCCTTCCCTTGGCCATCTTCCGAGTCCGGAACTCCCCCTATGTCCATGGGCTAACTCCCTTTGAGATCCTGTATGGGGCTCCACCCCCCATCATTCAGAGGACCTTAAGCCCAGAACTAGGTGATCTGGCCCCAAATTACCTGACCATGTTGCAGGCTTTAGCTAAAGTGCAACAACGGATTTGGCCCTTAATTCAAGCATACCACGCTGTTAAGAGGGACCCGGCTCCGGAACATGGCATAGTCCCGGGTGACATGGTATGGGTTAAAAGGCATCAGTCCAAAACCCTAGAGCCTAGATGGAAAGGACCTTATGTTGTACTGTTTACTACCCCTACCGCCCTCAAGGTTGATGGCATCGGACCTTGGATCCACCACTCCCACGTGCGTCGAGCCAATCATCAAAAACAAGAAGGGGTCAAGGAGTGGACTGTACGGCGGCACCCAGACAACCCATTAAAGCTAAAGCTTTTGTGGCCCCGGGAACATGCAGAGCCTTCAGGAGCAGCCACGGATGGGGTGGCTGATCGCTCTGATCTTGCTCAATGCCCAGAGCGGGAGCCTCGCAGAAACCAACCCTCACCAGCCCTATAAGCAAACCTGGATACTCACCGATGGGGAGACTCATACCACCCTCAACGAGACTACTCGCACTGCCCCCATAGGAACTTGGTGGCCGGAGCTTCAGTTCTGCTTCAGGGACATCAATCCTGCCTACAAGTCTACTGCCCCGGAGTCAGCCCGACGTTATGGGTTTTATGCCTGCCCCGGCCACAAAAAGAACCAGGAATGTGGGGGGATACAATACTCCTTCTGTAGGTCATGGGCATGTGTCACATCCAATGATAGTGAATGGAAATGGGGGATATCAAAATCAGACCTAGTCAAATTTGCCTTTGTAAATGGGATATTAAGGGGGCACAGAATTCCAATACCCACCCATAAATGCCAGCCCACGGATCTAGATAGAATCAAGGTCACTTTCACTGAAACTGGCAAGAAGGACACCCCTGGGTGGATACAAGGTAAGGTATGGGGACTTGTATTTTATAAATATGGTGGACATGCTGGCTCGACCATAGTGGTCAGATTAAAAATTGAGCCCATAGGGCCACCGTCCACAGCAGTAGGCCCCAATAAGGTACTTAGGCCGCCCAATGTAAAGCCATCTCCCCAACCTTCCACAACTCACCACCTTCCCTCAACCATAGCTCGGGCTAATGTTACAACTCCAAGACCATCAGAAACCAGCCCTCCCCTGGTGAGGCCCAGTCTCATGACCGCATCTAAAGACCCCCTCTGGGAGCTAGTGGTTGCTGCCTTCCTGACGTTAAACCACACCAACCCTAACATGACCAACTCCTGTTGGTTATGTTATGATGTGAGGCCCCCATTCTATGAGGCAATAGGGCTAAACACCACTCACGATACCTCATCTGAGGAAAACCCTACTCAATGTTCCTGGGGAGACCGTAAGAGAGGTCTGACCATACAGCAGGTAAACGGCCAAGGAACCTGCTTAGGAAAAGTGCCAAAGAACAGACGGGACTTATGTACTGTTATTAACGCCAGTTCTACCTGGGGAAATGCTATTAAATGGGTAATTCCAAAGGACAATGGGTGGTGGCTATGCTCGCGGTCCGGACTCACCCCATGCCTATCAACTAAGGTGTTTAACAGCTCTAAAGAATTCTGTGTTATAGTGGTTGTGCTGCCCCGCATCCTCTATCATTCGGAGGAAAGTCTATATTCATACTGGAATATAGGAACAGGTGAGAGAAAGAAGAGAGAGCCTATTTCTACACTAACCATTGCTACCCTACTTAGCCTAGGGGTGGCTGGGGCAGGGACCGGCATAGCCTCCCTGGCTACTCAACATAAAGGGATGTCTTCGCTGCGCGCAGCCATAGACGAAGATATAGAGAGAATAGAAACCTCCATTAGCCACCTAGAAAAATCCCTCACTTCTCTGTCTGAGGTAGTACTTCAAAACCGACGAGGTCTGGACTTGTTGTTCCTCCAAAAAGGGGGACTATGCGTTGCTCTAGGGGAAGAATGTTGTTTTTACGCTGACCATACCGGAGTTGTTCGTGACTCCATGTCTAAACTCCGAAAGAGCCTGGAACAAAGAAAACGAGAAAAAGAGGCAGGGGAAAGCTGGTTCGAGTCTTGGTTTAACCAGTCCCCATGGTTGGCTACCCTTTTATCTGCACTGGCAGGGCCAATAATAATCATCCTACTGCTTGTTACCATAGGACCCTGGATTCTAAACCGACTTATGACTTTTGTCAAAAGTCGAATTAATACTATCCAACTTCTGGTCCTCCGCCAACAATATCAGGCTCTTCATCCTCTTGAGGATGATTCCTCAATTTAGGCCATAAGAAAGGGGGGAATGAAAGGAATAGGAGGTCTCAGCGGGCCCCAACCCCCTTGTTGGAGAAACCAGTACCAAACATCCCATGTAGATAAGATAAGCAATGCGGCAGGGCTCAGTTAGGGCATATAGAATGTGAGGAATGCAAGATGTGAGATACGAGCAAGATGTGAGGTACGAGCAAGATGTGAAGTACGTGCAGGATGTGCTCTCCCTGCTTGTCTAATGTTGATAACAAAAATATGCACGCCACTGCAGTCTATATAAGATTTCCCCCTAAGAGGCTCAGGGTCTTGCTTTCCTAACCGGTCCTGCGTGTCCGTGTGGGAGCTCGACCCTGGCTAGCCAGTCCAATAAACTCTGCTTTGTTGATTGCATTCACGCCTGGCTCTCTGTCTCTCGGGGGAATAGGATTCCGGGTCCTAACATTTGGAGGTCCCACCGAGATTTCATTTTCTCGAGAGACAGAACCTGCCTGCGAGAAAGCAGGGGCGATCCCAAGTCCTAGGCGTTGGGATCGGATCCCAGGCCCTCATTTGGAGGAACTTGAGTGTTCCATTTGGGCCGCGTCGGGGATTCGGCCAATCCCCAGGGAGATTCATTCTGGGAATCTTGCAAGGAGGACTACAGGGTCCTATTGGGAGAGGCTTTCCTCTCATTTGGGCTCGAGCATTTTAGGAACCCTGGCGCCAGGTGAAGAACTAATTGAGCTAGTCGACCGACCACCCGTCAAGTGGACGCCTTTCGGCCTGATATCCCAGTTCGACGGTGAGGAGGTTGAATGGGGTGCGCACCAGTGTGAGAGAAGGACCGGTCCGAGCGAGTGCTGGAGAGTGTTGTGTGTGTGTGGAATTATTGTTGCCTTTACCCTTTTTGTTCTATCTCTCTTGGTGTTTGAGTCTCCTTCCACAATGGGACAGGGACAAACAACCCCAAAGTCTCTGATCCTTTCTCACTTTCCAGAAGTTAAAGAAAGGGCCTTAAATGCGGGTCTGGTCATCAAGAAAGGTAAGTTCGACACCTTTTGTTCTGCAGAGTGGCCCACCTTTGGAGTCGGGTGGCCCATTCAAGGTTCCCTCTCCCTAGACCTGATCACTAAGGTTAAAGCAGTCAATTTTCAGCCAGACAATCGAGGCCATCCAGACCAAGTTCCTTACATTTTGGTTTGGGAGGATCTGGTGAGGAACCCTCCCCCTTGGTTAACAGTTTTTCTGACCCACCCCTCCAGTTCGGCCCCCGGGGATAAAACCCCAGTCACGCCCGCCTTGGTCATAAAGGAGGAGGAAAAACTTCCTCTTCCCACCTTGACCGGTCCTCAAATTAGGGCATCTCCTTCACCATCTCCGGTCTTACCAGAGAGTTCCCCCCTTTACCCATCCCTCGCAGGGGCAGAGGAAGATCGGCCGCCTCCATACGTGACTCCCCCTGGCCAAGCCAGTGCCCCGGAGGAGGAAATTTCCTCATCCTCCTCAACAGGACTGGCAGCAGGAGGAGGAATGGGTCGAAGACTTCGCCCCCGAGGGATCCGGGAAAGGGAGGGGGAAGACGGGCCCCCCTCATCAACACAGGGGGAGGAAACTGTCCCTACACTTCCAGTCCGGATGGTGGGCCAAGGGGGACCGGGAGGAGGGCAACAGTTTCAGTACTGGCCCTTCTCCTCCAGTGATCTATATAACTGGAGGACGCAGAACCCGCCCTTTTCTGAAGACCCCAAGTGTCTCATAGATCTCCTGGAGTCCATCATGCATACACACCGCCCCACTTGGGATGACTGTCATCAGCTGCTCAATACTCTTTTTACGACGGAGGAACGAGAGCGCATCCTCAACGAAGCGAGGAAGAACGTCTTGGGGGATAATGGGAGACCCACAACTCTCCAACCGGCCATAGACGAGGCTTTTCCCCTACGCCGCCCTGATTGGGATTTCGGGACCGCAGAAGGTAGGGAGCGTCTTCGGATCTACCGCCAGACTCTTATGGCCGGTCTCCGAGCGGCCGCTAGAAGGCCCACCAATTTTGCAAAAGTAAAAGCAGTCATTCAAGGGGAAAACGAAAGCCCAGCCGGTTTCTTAGAGCGCCTCCATGAGGCATACCGTCAGTACACCCCGATTGACCCTGAGGCGGACCTCCACCGGTCTGCTCTGGTACTCTCATTCATTAATCAGGCAGCCCCAGACATTAGGAGAAAACTCAATAAACAGGAAAACTTAGGGGAGATGACTATAAGGGAAATGCTACAGGTAGCAGAAAAGGTCTTTACCGCTAGGGAAACTCCAGAAGAAAGGGAGGAAAGACAGAGAAAGGAAGACAGGGAAGCCCAGGAGAAATTGAGAAAGGAGGACCGGGAGTTCCAGGCTAAGGAAAACCGAAAGCAACAGAGAGAAATGGCTCGTATTTTCCTAGCGGGTGTCCGGGACCAACCCAGAGGAGGGGGCCACGCCAGGACCCCGGATAAGGAACACTGTTTTTACTGTAAGGAAACGGGGCATTGGAAGAGAGAATGTCCTAAGTTAAAGGGAAGAAGAGGGTTTGGAAGGAGACCGGGGGAAAACAGGGAAAGGGAACGAGCAGTAGAGCAGGCCAGAGTCCTTCTAGCCGGAGAAGAGGACTGAAGGAGACGGGGCTCAGACCCCCTCCCCGAGTCCTGGGTAACAATGCATGTGGAAGGGAAGCCGATGGGGTTCATGGTGGATACCGGCGCCCAATATTCGGTTTTAAACAAGGCACATGGACCTTTGAACAAGGCACGAACAAGTGTTGTTCAGGGGGCCACCGGTACGCAGTTATGTACACGGACTACCAAAAGAAAGGTGAACTTAGGAAAACACCAGGTCACACACTCCTTCTTGGTCGTCCCTGAGAGCCCCGCTCCCCTGCTCGGACGGGACCTACTCACCAAAATAGGGGCCCATATCCATTTTGAACCAGATGGAATAATTGTGACTGATCGAGAAGGGAGCCCGATTCATGTCTTGTCCCTATCATTGGCTGACGAGCATCGTCTGTTTGAGAGTCAACAGGAACCAGGAGGAGACATGACTCATTGGGTAAAAAGATTTCCCACAGCCTGGGCGGAGACTGCGGGAACCGGCCTCGCCAAACACCTCCCGCCCGTAGTTATACAATTGAAGGCTTCTGCTCTCCCCATTCGGGTGAAACAGTATCCTATGCCTGAGGAGGCCCGAAGAGGCATAGCCCCTCATATCCACAGGCTAATAAAGGAAGGAGTACTGCGACCTTGTCAGTCTGCCTGGAATACTCCTCTGCTCCCCGTCCGAAAGCCGGGAAGCGGGGACTATAGGCCTGTGCAAGACCTACGAAAGGTAAACGAGCGGACGGAGGACATTCATCCCACCGTTCCGAATCCCTATACCTTGCTCAGCCACCTACCCCCCTCGCAAGTATGGTATACAACCCTTGATTTGAAAGATGCTTTCTTCAGCATTCCATTGTCAGAAATTAGTCAGCCGCTATTTGCTTTCGAATGGCAAGAAGATGGGGGCCAATCCGGACAGCTCACTTGGACCAGACTGCCGCAAGGATTTAAAAACTCTCCCACCCTGTTTAATGAGGCCCTGAGCCAGGACCTGGAACCTTTTCGTCGGAGCCACCCACGAGTCACTCTATTACAGTATGTTGATGACTTACTGTTAGCGGCAGAAACCCGAGAGGAGTGCATCAAGGCTACTGAACACCTGCTAACGGAATTAGGTGAGCTGGGGTATCGGGCAAGTGCCAAGAAAACTCACATCTGTAAAAGGTCAGTGACATATTTGGGTTATCGGATTGCAGATGGGGCAAGGTGGCTGACTGATGCCATGAAACAGACTATTCTGGCTATCCCATCCCCGACATCCACTAGGGGGGTAAGAGAATTCCTGGGCTCCGCGGGGTTCTGTAGACTCTGGATTCCAGGATTTGCGGAAATAGCCAGACCCCTATATGAGGCCACCAAAGAAGCTCCAGATTGGAGTTGGGGAGAGAGAGAACAACAGGCTAAAAGACGCTCTTTTGCAGGCCCCTGCCTTAGCCTTGCCAGATCCTACAAGACCATTCACTCTGTTTGTAGATGAGAAAAAGGGCGTAGCCAAAGGAGTCTTGACCCAACAGCTAGGTCCCTGGAAGAGACCAGTGGCATACTTTTCCAAGAAATTAGACGCAGTAGCGGCAGGATGGCCCCCCTGCCTCCGCATCATAGCGGCCATTGCCGTGCTGGTGAGAGAAGCCGATAAACTAACCTTTGGACAGGCCCTCTGGGTAACGGCCCCTCACCCGGTGGAGGGAATCCTTAAACAACCCCCTGGGAAATGGATGACGAATGCCAGGCTCACCCATTACCAGGGGCTCTTGTTGGATTCCCCTCGGATCACATTCACAGATCCCGTAATCCTGAACCCTGCCACCTTGTTGCCTAACCCGGAACTGCAGACACCTGTCCATAACTGCAAAGAATTCCTCTCCGAAGTTACACAGGTACGGGCTGACCTAAAGGATACCCCCCTGTCCGGCTGCAAATTAAACTGGTACACGGATGGAAGCAGTTTTTTCCAAGATGGAGCCCGAAGGGCAGGGGCAGCTGTAGTCGACCAAGAAGGAAATACGGTATGGAGCAGCGCCCTCCCACCCGGAACATCAGCCCAAAAAGCGGAATTAATTGCCTTGGCAGAGGCCCTGGAGAGGGCAAAAGGAAAGCGAGTCAATATCTACACCGATAGCCGCTATGCTTTCGGTACCATCCATGTCCACGGGGCCATCTATCGCGAAAGAGGATTCCGCACAGCAGAAGGAAAACATCTAAAGAACCTAGCCGAAGTCCAGCGTCTATTAATGGCAGTGGAAAAACCGAAGGCAGTGGCAGTGATGTATGTCCCAGGCCACCAGTCTGCCAAGACGCCGGAAGCTGTCGGTAACAACAGAGCAGATCAAGAAGCAAAGAGAGTAGCAATGGTGAGTCCTCCCATGGAGACAGGGCAACCTTCCACGGTTGCGGCGATAGACGTGCCGGTCCCAGAGCTCCCTCCGCTACCCCCCCGACCAGAATACTCCACAGAGGATTTCACTTGGATGAGAGCCCACTCCCCCTTTAGAGAAGGGGAAGACGGATGGAAAAGCGACTTGGAGGGCAAGTTAGTTCTGCCTGAAAAACTCGGACGATTCCTGTTGGCTAACTTACATAAGTCCACCCATTTGGGGCGGAGAAAATTACTAGACTTGTTGACATCTGCGCAGCTCCGATTTCCGAACCAGACCATAGCAGTCCGCCAAATTGTGGAAGATTGTGCCAGCTGCACAATCATGAAACCAGGACGAAGGGAGGGGCACCATACAGGTACTCGGGAACGGGGGAGGGCTCCGGGAAGAAGTTGGGAAGTGGATTTTACTGAGGTAAAACCGGGAAAGTTTGGGTACAAATATTTGCTGGTATTCATAGATACCTTTTCAGGCTGGGTGGAGGCTTTTCCTACAAAGAAGGAGACGAGTCAGGTAGTGGCAAAGGCTTTGCTAGAGGAAATCATACCCAGATATGGGGTGCCCGAGGCAATTGGGTCAGATAACGGTCCGGCTTTTGTTAGTAAGGTCCTGCAGGGACTAGCCCAGACTATGGGGGCCAATTGGAAGCTACATTGTGAATATAACCCCCAGAGCTCAGGGCAAGTAGAAAGGATGAATAGGACACTAAAGGAGACTTTAGCCAAATTGGCCCTGGAGACTGGCGGTGATTGGGTGACGCTCCTTCCCTTGGCCATCTTCCGAGTCCGGAACTCCCCCTATGTCCATGGGCTAACTCCCTTTGAGATCCTGTATGGGGCTCCACCCCCCATCATTCAGAGGACCTTAAGCCCAGAACTAGGTGATCTGGCCCCAAATTACCTGACCATGTTGCAGGCTTTAGCTAAAGTGCAACAACGGATTTGGCCCTTAATTCAAGCATACCACGCTGTTAAGAGGGACCCGGCTCCGGAACATGGCATAGTCCCGGGTGACATGGTATGGGTTAAAAGGCATCAGTCCAAAACCCTAGAGCCTAGATGGAAAGGACCTTATGTTGTACTGTTTACTACCCCTACCGCCCTCAAGGTTGATGGCATCGGACCTTGGATCCACCACTCCCACGTGCGTCGAGCCAATCATCAAAAACAAGAAGGGGTCAAGGAGTGGACTGTACGGCGGCACCCAGACAACCCATTAAAGCTAAAGCTTTTGTGGCCCCGGGAACATGCAGAGCCTTCAGGAGCAGCCACGGATGGGGTGGCTGATCGCTCTGATCTTGCTCAATGCCCAGAGCGGGAGCCTCGCAGAAACCAACCCTCACCAGCCCTATAAGCAAACCTGGATACTCACCGATGGGGAGACTCATACCACCCTCAACGAGACTACTCGCACTGCCCCCATAGGAACTTGGTGGCCGGAGCTTCAGTTCTGCTTCAGGGACATCAATCCTGCCTACAAGTCTACTGCCCCGGAGTCAGCCCGACGTTATGGGTTTTATGCCTGCCCCGGCCACAAAAAGAACCAGGAATGTGGGGGGATACAATACTCCTTCTGTAGGTCATGGGCATGTGTCACATCCAATGATAGTGAATGGAAATGGGGGATATCAAAATCAGACCTAGTCAAATTTGCCTTTGTAAATGGGATATTAAGGGGGCACAGAATTCCAATACCCACCCATAAATGCCAGCCCACGGATCTAGATAGAATCAAGGTCACTTTCACTGAAACTGGCAAGAAGGACACCCCTGGGTGGATACAAGGTAAGGTATGGGGACTTGTATTTTATAAATATGGTGGACATGCTGGCTCGACCATAGTGGTCAGATTAAAAATTGAGCCCATAGGGCCACCGTCCACAGCAGTAGGCCCCAATAAGGTACTTAGGCCGCCCAATGTAAAGCCATCTCCCCAACCTTCCACAACTCACCACCTTCCCTCAACCATAGCTCGGGCTAATGTTACAACTCCAAGACCATCAGAAACCAGCCCTCCCCTGGTGAGGCCCAGTCTCATGACCGCATCTAAAGACCCCCTCTGGGAGCTAGTGGTTGCTGCCTTCCTGACGTTAAACCACACCAACCCTAACATGACCAACTCCTGTTGGTTATGTTATGATGTGAGGCCCCCATTCTATGAGGCAATAGGGCTAAACACCACTCACGATACCTCATCTGAGGAAAACCCTACTCAATGTTCCTGGGGAGACCGTAAGAGAGGTCTGACCATACAGCAGGTAAACGGCCAAGGAACCTGCTTAGGAAAAGTGCCAAAGAACAGACGGGACTTATGTACTGTTATTAACGCCAGTTCTACCTGGGGAAATGCTATTAAATGGGTAATTCCAAAGGACAATGGGTGGTGGCTATGCTCGCGGTCCGGACTCACCCCATGCCTATCAACTAAGGTGTTTAACAGCTCTAAAGAATTCTGTGTTATAGTGGTTGTGCTGCCCCGCATCCTCTATCATTCGGAGGAAAGTCTATATTCATACTGGAATATAGGAACAGGTGAGAGAAAGAAGAGAGAGCCTATTTCTACACTAACCATTGCTACCCTACTTAGCCTAGGGGTGGCTGGGGCAGGGACCGGCATAGCCTCCCTGGCTACTCAACATAAAGGGATGTCTTCGCTGCGCGCAGCCATAGACGAAGATATAGAGAGAATAGAAACCTCCATTAGCCACCTAGAAAAATCCCTCACTTCTCTGTCTGAGGTAGTACTTCAAAACCGACGAGGTCTGGACTTGTTGTTCCTCCAAAAAGGGGGACTATGCGTTGCTCTAGGGGAAGAATGTTGTTTTTACGCTGACCATACCGGAGTTGTTCGTGACTCCATGTCTAAACTCCGAAAGAGCCTGGAACAAAGAAAACGAGAAAAAGAGGCAGGGGAAAGCTGGTTCGAGTCTTGGTTTAACCAGTCCCCATGGTTGGCTACCCTTTTATCTGCACTGGCAGGGCCAATAATAATCATCCTACTGCTTGTTACCATAGGACCCTGGATTCTAAACCGACTTATGACTTTTGTCAAAAGTCGAATTAATACTATCCAACTTCTGGTCCTCCGCCAACAATATCAGGCTCTTCATCCTCTTGAGGATGATTCCTCAATTTAGGCCATAAGAAAGGGGGGAATGAAAGGAATAGGAGGTCTCAGCGGGCCCCAACCCCCTTGTTGGAGAAACCAGTACCAAACATCCCATGTAGATAAGATAAGCAATGCGGCAGGGCTCAGTTAGGGCATATAGAATGTGAGGAATGCAAGATGTGAGATACGAGCAAGATGTGAGGTACGAGCAAGATGTGAAGTACGTGCAGGATGTGCTCTCCCTGCTTGTCTAATGTTGATAACAAAAATATGCACGCCACTGCAGTCTATATAAGATTTCCCCCTAAGAGGCTCAGGGTCGTGCTTTCCTAACCGGTCCTGCGTGTCCGTGTGGGAGCTCGACCCTGGCTAGCCAGTCCAATAAACTCTGCTTTGTTGATTGCATTCACGCCTGGCTCTCTGTCTCTCAGGGGAATAGGATTCCGGGTCCTAACAAGCGTATTGCCTTAAACAACACACACAATTCTCAAACTTAAACAAGCTGCTTCTAACATTAATTGTTTTCCTAGAAAAGCTACAGTGTTTCTCCATTCACTTGAAACAGGCTGTTTTGCACAAAGTTGATATGCTTCACCTATGAAAACGCTGACAGTCAGGAAAGGTTCTTTTCAAAGGCTAACTCGGTTCACCTTGCATAACAAGGTGAAAGGCCCTCTTGCTTGTAACACTAATGCTTCTCTTACAGAGCTGCAGTGATTCTCCCCTTCACTTGAATGGGGTGATTCAGCAAGAAAGGTGAAGTTGCTCATCCAGGAAAACACTGAGAGGTAGGCAGTACTCCTTTAAAGAGCAAACTCAATTCACCATACTACCCATGTTGCTAGACCCTCTTGTTTGAGAAGTAGGCAGAATTCCTTTAAAGAGCAAAATGCATTCACAATACTACCCATGTTGCTAGACCCTCTGTTTTCTAACATTAAAGATTCTCTTACAAACCTGCAGTTTTTCTAACATTTACTTGTATGCGGTGATTTTGCTCAAGGTTTATGTTCCTCACAGAAGAAAACGCTGAAAGTTGGGCCGCGTTCCTTTCATACACTAACACAGTTCACCATGCTTAACAAGGTGCAAGACCCTCTTGCTCTTACAAGAGCTGCAGTGCTTCTCCCTTTCACTTGAATGGGGAGATTCAGCAGAAAGGTGATGTTGCTGATCCAGGAAAACACTGAAAGGTAGGCAGTACTCCTTTAAACAGCAAACTGAATTCACCATACTAATCATGTTGCTGGACCCTCTTGTTTCTAACATGAGGTATTCTCTTACAAATCTGCAGTTTTTCTCCCATTCACTTGTATGCGGTGGTTTTGCACAAAGTTTATGTTCCTCACCCATGAAAAGGCTGATGGTTAGGCAGCATTCCTTTCAAAAACTAACACAGTTTACCATGTTTGGCAAGGTGCAAGACACTCTTGCTTGCAAAGTTAATCCTTCTCTTACAAGTGCTACAGTGCTTCTCCCATTCACTTTAATGGGGTGATTCAGCACAAAGGTGATGTTGCTTATGCAGGAAAACAGTGAGAAGCAGGCAGAATTCCTGTAAAGAGCAAAATGAATTCACAATACTAACCATGATTCTAGACCCTCTGTTTTCTAACATTAAAGATTCTCTTACAAACATGCAGTTTTTCTCCCATTCACTTGTAAGCTCTTGTTATGCACAGCGATGATTTTCCTCACCCATGGAAACACTGAGAGGGAGAGCGTATTGCCTTAAACAACACACACAAATCTCAAACTTAAACATGCTGCTTCTAACATTAATTGTTTTCCTAGAAAATCTACAGTTTTTCTCCATTCACTTGAAACAGGCTGTTTTGCACAAAGTTGATATGCTTCATCTTTGAAAACGCTGACATTCAGGAAAGGTTCTTTTCAAAGGCTACTCGGTTCACCATGCATAACAAGGTGAAAGGCCCTCTTGCTTGTAACACTAATGCTTCTGTTACAGAGCTGCAGTGATTCTTCCCTTCACTTGAATGGGGTGATTCAGCAAGAAAGGTGATGTTGCTCATCCAGGAAAACACTGAGAGGTAGGCAGTACTCCTTTAAAGAGCAAACTCAATTCACCATACTACCCATGTTGCTAGACCCTCTTGTTTGTAACATGAAGCATTCTCTTACAAATCTGCAGTTTTTCTCCCTTTCACTTGTATGCGGTGATTTTTGCACAAAGTTTATGTTCCTCACACATGAAAACGCTGAAGTTTAGGCAGCATTCCTATCAAAAACTAACACAGTTCACCATGCTTAGCAAGGAGCAAGACCCTCTTGCTTGTAAAATTAATCCTATCTTACAAGATCTACAGTGCTTGTCCAATTCACTTGAATGGGGTGATTCAGCACAAAGGTGATGTTGCTTATCCAGGAAAACAGTGAGAAGTAGGCAGAATTCCTTTAAAGAGCAAAATGCATTCACAATACTACCCATGTTGCTAGACCCTCTGTTTTCTAACATTAAAGATTCTCTTACAAACCTGCAGTTTTTCTAACATTTACTTGTATGCGGTGATTTTGCTCAAGGTTTATGTTCCTCACAGAAGAAAACGCTGAAAGTTGGGCCGCGTTCCTTTCATACACTAACACAGTTCACCATGCTTAACAAGGTGCAAGACCCTCTTGCTCTTACAAGAGCTGCAGTGCTTCTCCTTTTCACTTGAATGGGGAGATTCAGCAGAAAGGTGATGTTGCTGATCCAGGAAAACACTGAGAGGTAGGCAGTACTCCTTTAAACAGCAAACTGAATTCACCATACTAATCATGTTGCTGGACCCTCTTGTTTCTAACATGAGGTATTCTCTTACAAATCTGCAGTTTTTCTCCCATTCACTTGTATGCGGTGATTTTGCACAAAGTTTATGTTCCTCACCCATGAAAAGGCTGATGGTTAGGCAGCATTCCTTTCAAAAACTAACACAGTTTACCATGTTTGGCAAGGTGCAAGACACTCTTGCTTGCAAAGTTAATCCTTCTCTTACAAGTGCTACAGTGCTTCTCCCATTCACTTTAATGGGGTGATTCAGCACAAAGGTGATGTTGCTTATGCAGGAAAACAGTGAGAAGCAGGCAGAATTCCTGTAAAGAGCAAAATGAATTCACAATACTAACCATGATTCTAGACCCTCTGTTTTCTAACATTAAAGATTCTCTTACAAACATGCAGTTTTTCTCCCATTCACTTGTAAGCTCTTGTTATGCACAGCGATGATTTTCCTCACCCATGGAAACACTGAGAGGGAGAGCGTATTGCCTTAAACAACACACACAAATCTCAAACTTAAACATGCTGCTTCTAACATTAATTGTTTTCCTAGAAAATCTACAGTTTTTCTCCATTCACTTGAAACAGGCTGTTTTGCACAAAGTTGATATGCTTCACCTTTGAAAACGCTGACATTCAGGAAAGGTTCTTTTCAAAGGCTACTCGGTTCACCATGCATAACAAGGTGAAAGGCCCTCTTGCTTGTAACACTAATGCTTCTGTTACAGAGCTGCAGTGATTCTTCCCTTCACTTGAATGGGGTGATTCAGCAAGAAAGG
Source organism: Castor canadensis (assembly GCF_047511655.1). Lineage (NCBI taxonomy): Eukaryota > Metazoa > Chordata > Mammalia > Rodentia > Castoridae > Castor > Castor canadensis. The sequence goes on from NC_133386.1 coordinate 107,450,831, forward strand.
TGATGTTGCTCATCCAGGAAAACACTGAGAGGTAGGCAGTACTCCTTTAAAGAGCAAACTCAATTCACCATACTACCCATGTTGCTAGACCCTCTTGTTTGTAACATGAAGCATTCTCTTACAAATCTGCAGTTTTTCTCCCTTTCACTTGTATGCGGTGATTTTTGCACAAAGTTTATGTTCCTCACACATGAAAACGCTGAAGTTTAGGCAGCATTCCTATCAAAAACTAACACAGTTCACCATGCTTAGCAAGGAGCAAGACCCTCTTGCTTGTAAAATTAATCCTATCTTACAAGATCTACAGTGCTTGTCCAATTCACTTGAATGGGGTGATTCAGCACAAAGGTGATGTTGCTTATCCAGGAAAACAGTGAGAAGTAGGCAGAATTCCTTTAAAGAGCAAAATGCATTCACAATACTACCCATGTTGCTAGACCCTCTGTTTTCTAACATTAAAGATTCTGTTACAAACCTGCAGTTTTTCTAACATTTACTTGTATGCGGTGATTTTGCTCAAGGTTTATGTTCCTCACAGAAGAAAACGCTGAAAGTTGGGCCGCGTTCCTTTCATACACTAACACAGTTCACCATGCTTAACAAGGTGCAAGACCCTCTTGCTCTTACAAGAGCTGCAGTGCTTCTCCCTTTCACTTGAATGGGGAGATTCAGCAGAAAGGTGATGTTGCTGATCCAGGAAAACACTGAGAGGTAGGCAGTACTCCTTTAAACAGCAAACTGAATTCACCATACTAATCATGTTGCTGGACCCTCTTGTTTCTAACATGAGGTATTCTCCTACAAATCTGCAGTTTTTCTCCCTTTCACTTGTATGCGGTGATTTTGCACAAAGTTTATGTTCCTCACCCATGAAAAGGCTGATGGTTAGGCAGCATTCCTTTCAAAAACTAACACAGTTTACCATGTTTGGCAAGGTGCAAGACACTCTTGCTTGCAAAGTTAATCCTTCTCTTACAAGTGCTACAGTGCTTCTCCCATTCACTTTAATGGGGTGATTCAGCACAAAGGTGATGTTGCTTATGCAGGAAAACAGTGAGAAGCAGGCAGAATTCCTGTAAAGAGCAAAATGAATTCACAATACTAACCATGATTCTAGACCCTCTGTTTTCTAACATTAAAGATTCTCTTACAAACATGCAGTTTTTCTCCCATTCACTTGTAAGCTCTTGTTATGCACAGCGATGATTTTCCTCACCCATGGAAACACTGAGAGGGAGAGCGTATTGCCTTAAACAACACACACAAATCTCAAACTTAAACATGCTGCTTCTAACATTAATTGTTTTCCTAGAAAATCTACAGTTTTTCTCCATTCACTTGAAACAGGCTGTTTTGCACAAAGTTGATATGCTTCACCTTTGAAAACGCTGACATTCAGGAAAGGTTCTTTTCAAAGGCTACTCGGTTCACCATGCATAACAAGGTGAAAGGCCCTCTTGCTTGTAACACTAATGCTTCTGTTACAGAGCTGCAGTGATTCTTCCCTTCACTTGAATGGAGTGATTCAGCAAGAAAGGTGATGTTGCTCATCAAGGAAAACACTGAGAGGTAGGCAGTACTCCTTTAAAGAGCAAACTCAATTCACCATACTACCCATGTTGCTAGACCCTCTTGTTTGTAACATGAAGCATTCTCTTACAAATCTGCAGTTTTTCTCCCTTTCACTTGTATGCGGTGATTTTTGCACAAAGTTTATGTTCCTCACACATGAAAACGCTGAAGTTTAGGCAGCATTCCTATCAAAAACTAACACAGTTCACCATGCTTAGCAAGGAGCAAGACCCTCTTGCTTGTAAAATTAATCCTATCTTACAAGATCTACAGTGCTTGTCCAATTCACTTGAATGGGGTGATTCAGCACAAAGGTGATGTTGCTTATCCAGGAAAACAGTGAGAAGTAGGCAGAATTCCTTTAAAGAGCAAAATGCATTCACAATACTAACCATGTTGCTAGACCCTCTGTTTTCTAACATTAAAGATTCTCTTACAAACCTGCAGTTTTTCTCCCTTTCACTTGTATGCGGTGATTTTTGCACAAAGTTTATGTTCCTCACAGAAGAAAACGCTGAAAGTTGGGCCGCGTTCCTTTCAAACACTAACACAGTTCACCATGCTTAACAAGGTGCAAGACCCTCTTGCTCTTATAAGAGCTGCAGTGCTTCTCCCTTTCACTTGAATGGGGAGATTCAGCAGAAAGGTGATGTTGCTGATCGAGGAAAACACTGAGAGGTAGGCAGTACTCCTTTAAACAGCAAAGTGAATTCACCATACTAATCATGTTGCTGGACCCTCTTGTTTGTAACATGAGGTATTCTCTTACAAATCTGCAGTTTTTCTCCCATTCACTTGTAGGCGGTGATTTTGCACAAAGTTTATGTTACTAACCCATGAAAAGGCTGAAGGTTAGGCAGCATTCCTTTCAAAAACTAGCACAGTTTACCATGTTTGGCAAGGTGCAAGACACTCTTGCTTGCAAAGTTAATCCTTCTCTTACAAGTGCTACAGTGCTTCTCCCATTCATTTGAATGGGGTGATTAATCACAAAGGTGAAGTTGCTTATGCAGAAAAACAGTGAGAAGTAGGCAGAATTCCTTTAAAGAGCAAAATGAATTCACAATACTAACCATGTTTCTAGACCTCTGTTTTCTAACATTAAAGATTCTCTTAGAAACATGCAGTTTTTCTCCCATTCACTTGTATGCTCTTGTTATGCACAGCGATGATGTTCCTCACCCATGGAAACACTGAGAGGGAGAGCGTATTGCCTTAAACAACACACACAATTCTCAAACTTAAACATGCTGCTAAATCATCTTGCTTCTAACATTATTTGTTTTCTTAGAAAAGCTACAGTTTTTCTCCATTCACTTGAAAGAGGCTGTTTTGCACAAAGTTGATATGCTTCACCTTTGAAAACGCTGATAGTCAGGAAGGGTTCTTTTCAAATGCGAACTCGGTTCACCATGCATAACAAGGTGAAAGGCCCTCTTGCTTGTAACACTAATGCTTCTCTTACAGAGCTGCAGTGATTCTCCCCTTCACTTGAATGGGGTCATTCAGCAAGAAAGGTGATGTTGCTCATCCAGGAAAACACTGAGCGTTATGCAGTACTCCTTGAAAGAGCAAACTGAATTCACAATATTAACCAAGTTGCTAGACTCTCTTGTTTCTAACATTAAGGATTCTCTTACAAAAGCTGCAGTTTTTCTCCCATTTACTTTTATGCGGAGATTTTCAACAAAGTTTATGTTCCTCTCCCATGAAAACACTGAACGTTAGGCAGCGTTCCTCTTCAAAACGAACTAAGATCACCATGCTTAACAAGGTGCAAGACCCTCTTGCTTGTAACATTAATGCTTCTCTTATAAGAGCTGCAGTGGTTCTTCAATACACTTGAATGGGGAGATTCAGCAGAAAGGTGATGTTGCTCATCCAGGAAAACACTGAGATGTAGGCAGTACTCCTTTAAACAGCAAACTCAATTCACCACACTACCCATGTTGCTAGACCCTCTTGTTTGTAACATGAAGCATTCTCTTACAAATCTGCAGTTTTTCTCCCTTTCACTTGTATGCGGTGATTTTTGCACAAAGTTTATATTCCTCACACATGAAAACGCTGAAGGTTAGGCAGCATTCCTATCAAAAACTAACACAGTTCACCATGTTTAGGAAGGTGCAAGACCCTCTTGCTTGTAAAATTAATCCTATCTTACAAGATCTACAGTGCTTCTCCAATTCACTTGAATGGGGTGATTCAGCACAAAGGTGATGTTGCTTATGCAGGAAAACAGTGAGAAGTAGGCAGAATTCCTTTGAAGAGCAAAATGAATTCACAATACTAACCATGTTTCTAGACCCTCTGTTTTCTAACATTAAAGATTCTCTTACAAACCTGCAGTTTTTCTAACATTTACTTGTATGCGGTGATTTTGCTCAAGGTTTATGTTCCTCACAGAAGAAAACGCTGAAAGTTGGGCCGCGTTCCTTTCATACACTGACACAGTTCACCATGCTTAACAAGGTGCAAGACCCTCTTGCTCTTACAAGAGCTGCAGTGCTTCTCCCTTTCACTTGAATGGGGAGATTCAGCAGAAAGGTGATGTTGCTGATCCAGGAAAACACTGAGAAGTAGGCAGTACTCCTTTAAACAGCAAACTGAATTCACCATACTAATCATGTTGGTGGACCCTCTTGTTTGTAACATGAGGTATTCTCTTACAAATCTGCAGTTTTTCTCCCATTCACTTGTATGCGGTGATTTTGCACAAAGTTTATGTTCCTCACCCATGAAAAGGCTGATGGTTAGGCAGCATTCCTTTCAAAAACTAACACAGTTTACCATGTTTGGCAAGGTGCAAGAAACTCTTGCTTGCAAAGTTAATCCTTCTCTCACAAGTGCTACAGTGCTTCTCCCATTCACTTGAATGGGGTGATTCAGCACAAAGGTCATGTTGCTTATGCAGGAAAACAGTGAGAAGTAGGCAGAATTCCTGTAAAGAGCAAAATGAATTCACAATACTAACCATGTTTCTAGACCCTCTGTTTTCTAACATTAAAGATTCTCTTACAAACATGCAATTTTTCTCCCATTTACTTGTATGCTCTTGTTATGCACAGCGATGATTTTCCTCACCCATGGAAACACTGAGAGGAAGAGCGTATTGCCTTAAACAACACACACAATTCTCAAACTTAAACATGCTGCTAAATCATCTTGCTTCTAACATTAATTGTTTTCTTAGAAAAGCTACAGTTTTTCTCCATTCACTTGAAAGAGGCTGTTTTGCACAAAGTTGATATGCTTCACCTTTGAAAACGCTGATAGTCAGGAAGGGTTCTTTTCAAATGCGAACTCGGTTCACCATGCATAACAAGGTGAAAGGCCCTCTTGCTTGTAACACTAATGCTTCTCTTACAGAGCTGCAGTGATTCTCCCCTTCACTTGAATGGGGTGATTCAGCAAGAAAGGTGATGTTGCTCATCCAGGAAAACACTGAGCGTTATGCAGTACTCCTTGAAAGAGCAAACTGAATTCACAATATTAACCAAGTTGCTAGACCCTCTTGTTTCTAACATTAAGGATTCTCTTACAAAAGCTGCAGTTTTTCTCCGATTTACTTTTATGCGGAGATTTTCAACAAAGTTTATGTTCCTCTCCCATGAAAACACTGAACGTTAGGCAGCGTTCCTCTTCAAAACGAACTAAGTTCACCATGCTTAACAAGGTGCAAGACCCTCTTGCTTGTACCATTAATTCTTCTCTTATAAGAGCTGCAGTGGTTCTCCCTTTCACTTGAATGTGGAGATTCAGCAGAAAGGTGATGTTGCTGATCCAGGAAAACACTGAGCGTTATGCAGTACTCCTTGAAAGAGCAAACTGAATTCACAATATTAACCAAGTTGCTAGACCCTCTTGTTTCTAACATTAAGGATTCTCTTACAAAAGCTGCAGTTTTTCTCCGATTTACTTTTATGCGGAGATTTTGAACAAAGTTTATGTTCCTCTCCCATGAAAACACTGAAAGTTAGGCAGCGTTCCTCTTCAAAACGAACTAAGTTCACCATGCTTAACAAGGTGCAAGACCCTCTTGCTTGTACCATTAATTCTTCTCTTATAAGAGCTGCAGTGGTTCTCCCATTCACTTGAATGGGGAGATTCAGCAGAAAGGTGATGTTGCTGATCCAGGAAAACACTGAGAGGTAGGCAGTACACCTTTAAAGAGCAAACTCAATTGACCATACTACCCATGTTGCTAGACCCTCTTGTTTGTAACATGAAGCATTCTCTTACAAATCTGCAGTTTTTCTCCCTTTCACTTGTATGCGGTGATTTTTGCACAAAGTTTATGTTCCTCACCCATGAAAAGGCTGAAGGTTAGGCAGCATTCCTTTCAAAAACTAACACAGTTTACCATGTTTGGCAAGGTGCAAGACACTCTTGCTTGCAAAGTTAATCCTTCTCTTACAAGTGCTACAGTGCTTCTCCCATTCACTTGAATGGGGTGATTAATCACAAAGGTGAAGTTGCTTATGCAGAAAAACAGTGAGAAGTAGGCAGAATTCCTTTAAAGAGCAAAATGAATTCACAATACTAACCATGTTTCTAGACCTCTGTTTTCTAACATTAAAGATTCTCTTAGAAACATGCAGTTTTTCTCCCATTCACTTGTATGCTCTTGTTATGCACAGCGATGATGTTCCTCACCCATGGAAACACTGAGAGGGAGAGCGTATTGCCTTAAACAACACACACAATTCTCAAACTTAAACATGCTACTAAATCATCTTGCTTCTAACATTATTTGTTTTCTTAGAAAAGCTACAGTTTTTCTCCATTCACTTGAAAGAGGCTGTTTTGCACAAAGTTGATATGCTTCACCTTTGAAAACGCTGACAGTCAGGAAGGGTTCTTTTCAAATGCGAACTCGGTTCACCATGCATAACAAGGTGAAAGGCCCTCTTGCTTGTAACACTAATGCTTCTCTTACAGAGCTGCAGTGATTCTCCCCTTCACTTGAATGGGGTCATTCAGCAAGAAAGGTGATGTTGCTCATCCAGGAAAACACTGAGCGTTATGCAGTACTCCTTGAAAGAGCAAACTGAATTCACAATATTAACCAAGTTGCTAGACTCTCTTGTTTCTAACATTAAGGATTCTCTTACAAAAGCTGCAGTTTTTCTCCCATTTACTTTTAAGCGGAGATTTTGCACAAAGTTTATGTTCCTCTCCCATGAAAACACTGAAAGTTAGGCAGCGTTCCTCTTCAAAACGAACTAAGTTCACCATGCTTAACAAGGTGCAAGACCCTCTTGCTTGTAACATTAATGCTTCTCTTATAAGAGCTGCAGTGGTTCTTCAATACACTTGAATGGGGAGATTCAGCAGAAAGGTGATGTTGCTGATCCAGGAAAACACTGAGAGGTAGGCAGTACTCCTTTAAAGAGCAAACTCAATTCACCACACTACCCATGTTGTTAGACCCTCTTGTTTGTAACATGAAGCATTCTCTTACAAATCTGCAGTTTTTCTCCCTTTCACTTGTATGCGGTGATTTTTGCACAAAGTTTATATTCCTCACACATGAAAACGCTGAAGGTTAGGCAGCATTCCTATCAAAAACTAACACAGTTCACCATGTTTAGGAAGGTGCAAGACCCTCTTGCTTGTAAAATTAATCCTATCTTACAAGATCTACAGTGCTTCTCCAATTCACTTGAAAGGGGTGATTCAGCACAAAGGTGATGTTGCTTATGCAGGAAAACAGTGAGAAGTAGGCAGAATTCCTTTGAAGAGCAAAATGAATTCACAATACTAACCATGTTTCTAGACCCTCTGTTTTCTAACATTAAAGATTCTCTTACAAACCTGCAGTTTTTCTAACATTTACTTGTATGCGGTGATTTTGCTCAAGGTTTATGTTCCTCACAGAAGAAAACGCTGAAAGTTGGGCCGCGTTCCTTTCATACACTAACACAGTTCACCATGCTTAACAAGGTGCAAGACCCTCTTGCTCTTACAAGAGCTGCAGTGCTTCTCCCTTTCACTTGAATGGGGAGATTCAGCAGAAAGGTGATGTTGCTGATCCAGGAAAACACTGAGAAGTAGGCAGTACTCCTTTAAAAAGCAAACTGAATTCACCATACTAATCATGTTGGTGGACCCTCTTGTTTGTAACATGAGGTATTCTCTTACAAATCTGCAGTTTTTCTCCCATTCACTTGTATGCGGTGATTTTGCACAAAGTTTATGTTCCTCACCCATGAAAAGGCTGATGGTTAGGCAGCATTCCTTTCAAAAACTAACACAGTTTACCATGTTTGGCAAGGTGCAAGACACTCTTGCTTGCAAAGTTAATCCTTCTCTCACAAGTGCTACAGTGCTTCTCCCATTCACTTGAATGGGGTGATTCAGCACAAAGGTCATGTTGCTTATGCAGGAAAACAGTGAGAAGTAGGCAGAATTCCTGTAAAGAGCAAAATGAATTCACAATACTAACCATGTTTCTAGACCCTCTGTTTTCTAACATTAAAGATTCTCTTACAAACATGCAATTTTTCTCCCATTTACTTGTATGCTCTTGTTATGCACAGCGATGATTTTCCTCACCCATGGAAACACTGAGAGGAAGAGCGTATTGCCTTAAACAACACACACAATTCTCAAACTTAAACATGCTGCTAAATCATCTTGCTTCTAACATTAATTGTTTTCTTAGAAAAGCTACAGTTTTTCTCCATTCACTTGAAAGAGGCTGTTTTGCACAAAGTTGATATGCTTCACCTTTGAAAACGCTGATAGTCAGGAAGGGTTCTTTTCAAATGCGAACTCGGTTCACCATGCATAACAAGGTGAAAGGCCCTCTTGCTTGTAACACTAATGCTTCTCTTACAGAGCTGCAGTGATTCTCCCCTTCACTTGAATGGGGTGATTCAGCAAGAAAGGTGATGTTGCTCATCCAGGAAAACACTGAGCGTTATGCAGTACTCCTTGAAAGAGCAAACTGAATTCACAATATTAACCAAGTTGCTAGACCCTCTTGTTTCTAACATTAAGGATTCTCTTACAAAAGCTGCAGTTTTTCTCCGATTTACTTTTATGCGGAGATTTTCAACAAAGTTTATGTTCCTCTCCCATGAAAACACTGAACGTTAGGCAGCGTTCCTCTTCAAAACGAACTAAGTTCACCATGCTTAACAAGGTGCAAGACCCTCTTGCTTGTACCATTAATTCTTCTCTTATAAGAGCTGCAGTGGTTCTCCCTTTCACTTGAATGTGGAGATTCAGCAGAAAGGTGATGTTGCTGATCCAGGAAAACACTGAGCGTTATGCAGTACTCCTTGAAAGAGCAAACTGAATTCACAATATTAACCAAGTTGCTAGACCCTCTTGTTTCTAACATTAAGGATTCTCTTACAAAAGCTGCAGTTTTTCTCCGATTTACTTTTATGCGGAGATTTTGAACAAAGTTTATGTTCCTCTCCCATGAAAACACTGAAAGTTAGGCAGCGTTCCTCTTCAAAACGAACTAAGTTCACCATGCTTAACAAGGTGCAAGACCCTCTTGCTTGTACCATTAATTCTTCTCTTATAAGAGCTGCAGTGGTTCTCCCATTCACTTGAATGGGGAGATTCAGCAGAAAGGTGATGTTGCTGATCCAGGAAAACACTGAGAGGTAGGCAGTACACCTTTAAAGAGCAAACTCAATTCACCATACTACCCATGTTGCTAGACCCTCTTGTTTGTAACATGAAGCATTCTCTTACAAATCTGCAGTTTTTCTCCCTTTCACTTGTATGCGGTGATTTTTGCACAAAGTTTATGTTCCTCACCCATGAAAAGGCTGAAGGTTAGGCAGCATTCCTTTCAAAAACTAACACAGTTTACCATGTTTGGCAAGGTGCAAGACACTCTTGCTTGCAAAGTTAATCCTTCTCTTACAAGTGCTACAGTGCTTCTCCCATTCACTTGAATGGGGTGATTAATCACAAAGGTGAAGTTGCTTATGCAGAAAAACAGTGAGAAGTAGGCAGAATTCCTTTAAAGAGCAAAATGAATTCACAATACTAACCATGTTTCTAGACCTCTGTTTTCTAACATTAAAGATTCTCTTAGAAACATGCAGTTTTTCTCCCATTCACTTGTATGCTCTTGTTATGCACAGCGATGATGTTCCTCACCCATGGAAACACTGAGAGGGAGAGCGTATTGCCTTAAACAACACACACAATTCTCAAACTTAAACATGCTACTAAATCATCTTGCTTCTAACATTATTTGTTTTCTTAGAAAAGCTACAGTTTTTCTCCATTCACTTGAAAGAGGCTGTTTTGCACAAAGTTGATATGCTTCACCTTTGAAAACGCTGACAGTCAGGAAGGGTTCTTTTCAAATGCGAACTCGGTTCACCATGCATAACAAGGTGAAAGGCCCTCTTGCTTGTAACACTAATGCTTCTCTTACAGAGCTGCAGTGATTCTCCCCTTCACTTGAATGGGGTCATTCAGCAAGAAAGGTGATGTTGCTCATCCAGGAAAACACTGAGCGTTATGCAGTACTCCTTGAAAGAGCAAACTGAATTCACAATATTAACCAAGTTGCTAGACTCTCTTGTTTCTAACATTAAGGATTCTCTTACAAAAGCTGCAGTTTTTCTCCCATTTACTTTTAAGCGGAGATTTTGCACAAAGTTTATGTTCCTCTCCCATGAAAACACTGAAAGTTAGGCAGCGTTCCTCTTCAAAACGAACTAAGTTCACCATGCTTAACAAGGTGCAAGACCCTCTTGCTTGTAACATTAATGCTTCTCTTATAAGAGCTGCAGTGGTTCTTCAATACACTTGAATGGGGAGATTCAGCAGAAAGGTGATGTTGCTGATCCAGGAAAACACTGAGAGGTAGGCAGTACTCCTTTAAAGAGCAAACTCAATTCACCACACTACCCATGTTGTTAGACCCTCTTGTTTGTAACATGAAGCATTCTCTTACAAATCTGCAGTTTTTCTCCCTTTCACTTGTATGCGGTGATTTTTGCACAAAGTTTATATTCCTCACACATGAAAACGCTGAAGGTTAGGCAGCATTCCTATCAAAAACTAACACAGTTCACCATGTTTAGGAAGGTGCAAGACCCTCTTGCTTGTAAAATTAATCCTATCTTACAAGATCTACAGTGCTTCTCCAATTCACTTGAAAGGGGTGATTCAGCACAAAGGTGATGTTGCTTATGCAGGAAAACAGTGAGAAGTAGGCAGAATTCCTTTGAAGAGCAAAATGAATTCACAATACTAACCATGTTTCTAGACCCTCTGTTTTCTAACATTAAAGATTCTCTTACAAACCTGCAGTTTTTCTAACATTTACTTGTATGCGGTGATTTTGCTCAAGGTTTATGTTCCTCACAGAAGAAAACGCTGAAAGTTGGGCCGCGTTCCTTTCATACACTAACACAGTTCACCATGCTTAACAAGGTGCAAGACCCTCTTGCTCTTACAAGAGCTGCAGTGCTTCTCCCTTTCACTTGAATGGGGAGATTCAGCAGAAAGGTGATGTTGCTGATCCAGGAAAACACTGAGAAGTAGGCAGTACTCCTTTAAAAAGCAAACTGAATTCACCATACTAATCATGTTGGTGGACCCTCTTGTTTGTAACATGAGGTATTCTCTTACAAATCTGCAGTTTTTCTCCCATTCACTTGTATGCGGTGATTTTGCACAAAGTTTATGTTCCTCACCCATGAAAAGGCTGATGGTTAGGCAGCATTCCTTTCAAAAACTAACACAGTTTACCATGTTTGGCAAGGTGCAAGACACTCTTGCTTGCAAAGTTAATCCTTCTCTCACAAGTGCTACAGTGCTTCTCCCATTCACTTGAATGGGGTGATTCAGCACAAAGGTCATGTTGCTTATGCAGGAAAACAGTGAGAAGTAGGCAGAATTCCTGTAAAGAGCAAAATGAATTCACAATACTAACCATGTTTCTAGACCCTCTGTTTTCTAACATTAAAGATTCTCTTACAAACATGCAGTTTTTCTCCCATTTACTTGTATGCTCTTGTTATGCACAGCGATGATTTTCCTCACCCATGGAAACACTGAGAGGAAGAGCGTATTGCCTTAAACAACACACACAATTCTCAAACTTAAACATGCTGCTAAATCATCTTGCTTCTAACATTAATTGTTTTCTTAGAAAAGCTACAGTTTTTCTCCATTCACTTGAAAGAGGCTGTTTTGCACAAAGTTGATATACTTCACCTTTGAAAACGCTGATAGTCAGGAAGGGTTCTTTTCAAATGCGAACTCGGTTCACCATGCATAACAAGGTGAAAGGCCCTCTTGCTTGTAACACTAATGCTTCTCTTACAGAGCTGCAGTGATTCTCCCCTTCACTTGAATGGGGTGATTCAGCAAGAAAGGTGATGTTGCTCATCCAGGAAAACACTGAGCGTTATGCAGTACTCCTTGAAAGAGCAAACTGAATTCACAATATTAACCAAGTTGCTAGACCCTCTTGTTTCTAACATTAAGGATTCTCTTACAAAAGCTGCAGTTTTTCTCCGATTTACTTTTATGCGGAGATTTTCAACAAAGTTTATGTTCCTCTCCCATGAAAACACTGAACGTTAGGCAGCGTTCCTCTTCAAAACGAACTAAGTTCACCATGCTTAACAAGGTGCAAGACCCTCTTGCTTGTACCATTAATTCTTCTCTTATAAGAGCTGCAGTGGTTCTCCCTTTCACTTGAATGTGGAGATTCAGCAGAAAGGTGATGTTGCTGATCCAGGAAAACACTGAGCGTTATGCAGTACTCCTTGAAAGAGCAAACTGAATTCACAATATTAACCAAGTTGCTAGACCCTCTTGTTTCTAACATTAAGGATTCTCTTACAAAAGCTGCAGTTTTTCTCCGATTTACTTTTATGCGGAGATTTTGAACAAAGTTTATGTTTCTCTCCCATGAAAACACTGAAAGTTAGGCAGCGTTCCTCTTCAAAACGAACTAAGTTCACCATGCTTAACAAGGTGCAAGACCCTCTTGCTTGTACCATTAATTCTTCTCTTATAAGAGCTGCAGTGGTTCTCCCATTCACTTGAATGGGGAGATTCAGCAGAAAGGTGATGTTGCTGATCCAGGAAAACACTGAGAGGTAGGCAGTACTCCTTTAAAGAGCAAACTCAATTCACCATACTACCCATGTTGCTAGACCCTCTTGTTTGTAACATGAAGCATTCTCTTACAAATCTGCAGTTTTTCTCCCTTTCACTTGTATGCGGTGATTTTTGCACAAAGTTTATGTTCCTCACCCATGAAAAGGCTGAAGGTTAGGCAGCATTCCTTTCAAAAACTAACACAGTTTACCATGTTTGGCAAGGTGCAAGACACTCTTGCTTGCAAAGTTAATCCTTCTCTTACAAGTGCTACAGTGCTTCTCCCATTCACTTGAATGGGGTGATTCATCACAAAGGTGATGTTGTTTATGCAGGAAAACAGTGAGAAGTAGGCAGAATTCCTTTAAAGAGCAAAATGAATTCACAGTACTAACCATGTTTCTAGACCCTCTGTTTTCTAACATTAAAGATTCTCTTACAAACATGCAGTTTTTCTCCCATTCACTTGTATGCTCTTGTTATGCACAGCGATGATGTTCCTCACCCATGGAAACACTGAGAGGGAGAGCGTGAAAGGAATATGAGGTCTCAGCGGGCCCCAACCCCCTTGTTGGAGAAACCAGTACCAAACATCCCATGTAGATAAGATAAGCAATGCGGCTGGGCTCAGTTAGGGCATATAGAATGTGAGGAATGCAAGATGTGAGATACGAGCAAGATGTGAGGTACGAGCAAGATGTGAAGTACGTGCAGGATGTGTTCTGCCTGCTTGTCTAATGTTGATAACAAAAATATGCACGCCACTGCAGTCTATATAAGATTTCCCCCTAAGAGCCTCAGGGTCTTGCTTTCTTAACCGGTCCTGCGTGTCCGTGTGGGAGCTCGACCCTGGCTAGCCAGTCCAATAAACTCTGCTTTGTTGATTGCATTCACGCCTGGCTCTCTGTCTCTCGGGGGAATAGGATTCCGGGTCCTAACATTTGGAGGTCCCACCGAGATTTCATTTTCTCGAGAGACAGAACCTGCCTGCGAGAAAGCAGGGGCGATCCCAAGTCCTAGGCGTTGGGAGGGGATCCCAGACCCTCATTTGGAGGAACTTGAGTGTTCCATTTGGGCCGCGGCGGGGATTCGGCCAATCCCCAGGGAGATTCATTCTGGGAATCTTGCAAGGAGGACCACAGGGTCCTATTGGGAGAGGCTTTCCTCTCATTTGGGCTCGAGCATTTTAGGAACCCTGGCGCCAGGTGAAGAACTAATTGAGCTAGTCGACCGACCACCCGTCAAGTGGACGCCTTTCGGCCTGATATCCCAGTTCGACGGTGAGGAGGTTGAATGGGGTGCGCACCAGTGTGAGAGAAGGACCGGTCCGAGCGAGTGCTGGAGAGTGTTGTGTGTGTGTGGAATTATTGTTGCCTTTATCCTTTTTGTTCTATCTCTCTTGGTGTTTGAGTCTCCTTCCACAATGGGACAGGGACAAACAACCCCAAAGTCTCTGATCCTTTCTCACTTTCCAGAAGTTAAAGAAAGGGCCTTAAATGCGGGTCTGGTCATCAAGAAAGGTAAGTTCGACACCTTTTGTTCTGCAGAGTGGCCCACCTTTGGAGTCGGGTGGCCCATTCAAGGTTCCCTCTCCCTAGACCTGATCACTAAGGTTAAAGCAGTCATTTTTCAGCCAGACAATCGAGGCCATCCAGACCAAGTTCCTTACATTTTGGTTTGGGAGGATCTGGTGAGGAACCCTCCCCCTTGGTTAACAGTTTTTCTGACCCACCCCTCCAGTTCGGCCCCCGGGGATAAAACCCCAGTCACGCCCGCCTTGGTCATAAAGGAGGAGGAAAAACTTCCTCTTCCCACCTTGACCGGTCCTCAAATTAGGGCATCTCCTTCACCATCTCCGGTCTTACCAGAGAGTTCCCCCCTTTACCCATCCCTCGCAGGGGCAGAGGAAGATCGGCCGCCTCCATACGTGACTCCCCCTGGCCAAGCCAGTGCCCCGGAGGAGGAAATTTCCTCATCCTCCTCAACAGGACTGGCAGCAGGAGGAGGAATGGGTCGAAGACTTCGCCCCCGAGGGATCCGGGAAAGGGAGGGGGAAGACGGGCCCCCCTCATCAACACAGGGGGAGGAAACTGTCCCTACACTTCCAGTCCGGATGGTGGGCCAAGGGGGACCGGGAGGAGGGCAACAGTTTCAGTACTGGCCCTTCTCCTCCAGTGATCTATATAACTGGAGGACGCAGAACCCGCCCTTTTCTGAAGACCCCAAGTGTCTCATAGATCTCCTGGAGTCCATCATGCATACACACCGCCCCACTTGGGATGACTGTCATCAGCTGCTCAATACTCTTTTTACGACGGAGGAACGAGAGCGCATCCTCAACGAAGCGAGGAAGAACGTCTTGGGGGATAATGGGAGACCCACAACTCTCCAACCGGCCATAGACGAGGCTTTTCCCCTACGCCGCCCTGATTGGGATTTCGGGACCGCAGAAGGTAGGGAGCGTCTTCGGATCTACCGCCAGACTCTTATGGCCGGTCTCCGAGCGGCCGCTAGAAGGCCCACCAATTTTGCAAAAGTAAAAGCAGTCATTCAAGGGGAAAACGAAAGCCCAGCCGGTTTCTTAGAGCGCCTCCATGAGGCATACCGTCAGTACACCCCGATTGACCCTGAGGCGGACCTCCACCGGTCTGCTCTGGTACTCTCATTCATTAATCAGGCAGCCCCAGACATTAGGAGAAAACTCAATAAACAGGAAAACTTAGGGGAGATGACTATAAGGGAAATGCTACAGGTAGCAGAAAAGGTCTTTACCGCTAGGGAAACTCCAGAAGAAAGGGAGGAAAGACAGAGAAAGGAAGACAGGGAAGCCCAGGAGAAATTGAGAAAGGAGGACCGGGAGTTCCAGGCTAAGGAAAACCGAAAGCAACAGAGAGAAATGGCTCGTATTTTCCTAGCGGGTGTCCGGGACCAACCCAGAGGAGGGGGCCACGCCAGGACCCCGGATAAGGAACACTGTTTTTACTGTAAGGAAACGGGGCATTGGAAGAGAGAATGTCCTAAGTTAAAGGGAAGAAGAGGGTTTGGAAGGAGACCGGGGGAAAACAGGGAAAGGGAACGAGCAGTAGAGCAGGCCAGAGTCCTTCTAGCCGGAGAAGAGGACTGAAGGAGACGGGGCTCAGACCCCCTCCCCGAGTCCTGGGTAACAATGCATGTGGAAGGGAAGCCGATGGGGTTCATGGTGGATACCGGCGCCCAATATTCGGTTTTAAACAAGGCACATGGACCTTTGAACAAGGCACGAACAAGTGTTGTTCAGGGGGCCACCGGTACGCAGTTATGTACACGGACTACCAAAAGAAAGGTGAACTTAGGAAAACACCAGGTCACACACTCCTTCTTGGTCGTCCCTGAGAGCCCCGCTCCCCTGCTCGGACGGGACCTACTCACCAAAATAGGGGCCCATATCCATTTTGAACCAGATGGAATAATTGTGACTGATCGAGAAGGGAGCCCGATTCATGTCTTGTCCCTATCATTGGCTGACGAGCATCGTCTGTTTGAGAGTCAACAGGAACCAGGAGGGGACATGACTCATTGGGTAAAAAGATTTCCCACGGCCTGGGCGGAGACTGCGGGAACCGGCCTCGCCAAACACCTCCCGCCCGTAGTTATACAATTGAAGGCTTCTGCTCTCCCCATTCGGGTGAAACAGTATCCTATGCCTGAGGAGGCCCGAAGAGGCATAGCCCCTCATATCCACAGGCTAATAAAGGAAGGAGTACTGCGACCTTGTCAGTCTGCCTGGAATACTCCTCTGCTCCCCGTCCGAAAGCCGGGAAGCGGGGACTATAGGCCTGTGCAAGACCTTCAGCATTCCATTGTCAGAAATTAGTCAGCCGCTATTTGCTTTCGAATGGCAAGAAGATGGGGGCCAATCCGGACAGCTCACTTGGACCAGACTGCCGCAAGGATTTAAAAACTCTCCCACCCTGTTTAATGAGGCCCTGAGCCAGGACCTGGAACCTTTTCGTCGGAGCCACCCACGAGTCACTCTATTACAGTATGTTGATGACTTACTGTTAGCGGCAGAAACCCGAGAGGAGTGCATCAAGGCTACTGAACACCTGCTAACGGAATTAGGTGAGCTGGGGTATCGGGCAAGTGCCAAGAAAACTCACATCTGTAAAAGGTCAGTGACATATTTGGGTTATCGGATTGCAGATGGGGCAAGGTGGCTGACTGATGCCATGAAACAGACTATTCTGGCTATCCCATCCCCGACATCCACTAGGGGGGGTGAGAGAATTCCTGGGCTCCGCGGGGTTCTGTAGACTCTGGATTCCAGGATTTGCGGAAATAGCCAGACCCCTATATGAGGCCACCAAAGAAGCTCCAGATTGGAGTTGGGGAGAGAGAGAACAACAGGCCTTTGATCAGCTAAAAGACGCTCTTTTGAAGGCCCCTGCCTTAGCCTTGCCAGATCCTACAAGACCATTCACTCTGTTTGTAGATGAGAAAAAGGGCGTAGCCAAAGGAGTCTTGACCCAACAGCTAGGTCCCTGGAAGAGACCAGTGGCATACTTTTCCAAGAAATTAGACGCAGTAGCGGCAGGATGGCCCCCCTGCCTCCGCATCATAGCGGCCATTGCCGTGCTGGTGAGAGAAGCCGATAAACTAACCTTTGGACAGGCCCTCTGGGTAACGGCCCCTCACCCGGTGGAGGGAATCCTTAAACAACCCCCTGGGAAATGGATGACGAATGCCAGGCTCACCCATTACCAGGGGCTCTTGTTGGATTCCCCTCGGATCACATTCACAGATCCCGTAATCCTGAACCCTGCCACCTTGTTGCCTAACCCGGAACTGCAGACACCTGTCCATAACTGCAAAGAATTCCTCTCCGAAGTTACACAGGTACGGGCTGACCTAAAGGATACCCCCCTGTCCGGCTGCAAATTAAACTGGTACACGGATGGAAGCAGTTTTTTCCAAGATGGAGCCCGAAGGGCAGGGGCAGCTGTAGTCGACCAAGAAGGAAATACGGTATGGAGCAGCGCCCTCCCACCCGGAACATCAGCCCAAAAAGCGGAATTAATTGCCTTGGCAGAGGCCCTGGAGAGGGCAAAAGGAAAGCGAGTCAATATCTACACCGATAGCCGCTATGCTTTCGGTACCATCCATGTCCACGGGGCCATCTATCGCGAAAGAGGATTCCGCACAGCAGAAGGAAAACATCTAAAGAACCTAGCCGAAGTCCAGCGTCTATTAATGGCAGTGGAAAAACCGAAGGCAGTGGCAGTGATGTATGTCCCAGGCCACCAGTCTGCCAAGACGCCGGAAGCTGTCGGTAACAACAGAGCAGATCAAGAAGCAAAGAGAGTAGCAATGGTGAGTCCTCCCATGGAGACAGGGCAACCTTCCACGGTTGCGGCGATAGACGTGCCGGTCCCAGAGCTCCCTCCGCTACCCCCCCCGACCAGAATACTCCACAGAGGATTTCACTTGGATGAGAGCCCACTCCCCCTTTAGAGAAGGGGAAGACGGATGGAAAAGCGACTTGGAGGGCAAGTTAGTTCTGCCTGAAAAACTCGGACGATTCCTGTTGGCTAACTTACATAAGTCCACCCATTTGGGGCGGAGAAAATTACTAGACTTGTTGACATCTGCGCAGCTCCGATTTCCGAACCAGACCATAGCAGTCCGCCAAATTGTGGAAGATTGTGCCAGCTGCACAATCATGAAACCAGGACGAAGGGAGGGGCACCATACAGGTACTCGGGAACGGGGGAGGGCTCCGGGAAGAAGTTGGGAAGTGGATTTTACTGAGGTAAAACCGGGAAAGTTTGGGTACAAATATTTGCTGGTATTCATAGATACCTTTTCAGGCTGGGTGGAGGCTTTTCCTACAAAGAAGGAGACGAGTCAGGTAGTGGCAAAGGCTTTGCTAGAGGAAATCATACCCAGATATGGGGTGCCCGAGGCAATTGGGTCAGATAACGGTCCGGCTTTTGTTAGTAAGGTCCTGCAGGGACTAGCCCAGACTATGGGGGCCAATTGGAAGCTACATTGTGAATATAACCCCCAGAGCTCAGGGCAAGTAGAAAGGATGAATAGGACACTAAAGGAGACTTTAGCCAAATTGGCCCTGGAGACTGGCGGTGATTGGGTGACGCTCCTTCCCTTGGCCATCTTCCGAGTCCGGAACTCCCCCTATGTCCATGGGCTAACTCCCTTTGAGATCCTGTATGGGGCTCCACCCCCCATCATTCAGAGGACCTTAAGCCCAGAACTAGGTGATCTGGCCCCAAATTACCTGACCATGTTGCAGGCTTTAGCTAAAGTGCAACAACGGATTTGGCCCTTAATTCAAGCATACCACGCTGTTAAGAGGGACCCGGCTCCGGAACATGGCATAGTCCCGGGTGACATGGTATGGGTTAAAAGGCATCAGTCCAAAACCCTAGAGCCTAGATGGAAAGGACCTTATGTTGTACTGTTTACTACCCCTACCGCCCTCAAGGTTGATGGCATCGGACCTTGGATCCACCACTCCCACGTGCGTCGAGCCAATCATCAAAAACAAGAAGGGGTCAAGGAGTGGACTGTACGGCGGCACCCAGACAACCCATTAAAGCTAAAGCTTTTGTGGCCCCGGGAACATGCAGAGCCTTCAGGAGCAGCCACGGATGGGGTGGCTGATCGCTCTGATCTTGCTCAATGCCCAGAGCGGGAGCCTCGCAGAAACCAACCCTCACCAGCCCTATAAGCAAACCTGGATACTCACCGATGGGGAGACTCATACCACCCTCAACGAGACTACTCGCACTGCCCCCATAGGAACTTGGTGGCCGGAGCTTCAGTTCTGCTTCAGGGACATCAATCCTGCCTACAAGTCTACTGCCCCGGAGTCAGCCCGACGTTATGGGTTTTATGCCTGCCCCGGCCACAAAAAGAACCAGGAATGTGGGGGGATACAATACTCCTTCTGTAGGTCATGGGCATGTGTCACATCCAATGATAGTGAATGGAAATGGGGGATATCAAAATCAGACCTAGTCAAATTTGCCTTTGTAAATGGGATATTAAGGGGGCACAGAATTCCAATACCCACCCATAAATGCCAGCCCACGGATCTAGATAGAATCAAGGTCACTTTCACTGAAACTGGCAAGAAGGACACCCCTGGGTGGATACAAGGTAAGGTATGGGGACTTGTATTTTATAAATATGGTGGACATGCTGGCTCGACCATAGTGGTCAGATTAAAAATTGAGCCCATAGGGCCACCGTCCACAGCAGTAGGCCCCAATAAGGTACTTAGGCCGCCCAATGTAAAGCCATCTCCCCAACCTTCCACAACTCACCACCTTCCCTCAACCATAGCTCGGGCTAATGTTACAACTCCAAGACCATCAGAAACCAGCCCTCCCCTGGTGAGGCCCAGTCTCATGACCGCATCTAAAGACCCCCTCTGGGAGCTAGTGGTTGCTGCCTTCCTGACGTTAAACCACACCAACCCTAACATGACCAACTCCTGTTGGTTATGTTATGATGTGAGGCCCCCATTCTATGAGGCAATAGGGCTAAACACCACTCACGATACCTCATCTGAGGAAAACCCTACTCAATGTTCCTGGGGAGACCGTAAGAGAGGTCTGACCATACAGCAGGTAAACGGCCAAGGAACCTGCTTAGGAAAAGTGCCAAAGAACAGACGGGACTTATGTACTGTTATTAACGCCAGTTCTACCTGGGGAAATGCTATTAAATGGGTAATTCCAAAGGACAATGGGTGGTGGCTATGCTCGCGGTCCGGACTCACCCCATGCCTATCAACTAAGGTGTTTAACAGCTCTAAAGAATTCTGTGTTATAGTGGTTGTGCTGCCCCGCATCCTCTATCATTCGGAGGAAAGTCTATATTCATACTGGAATATAGGAACAGGTGAGAGAAAGAAGAGAGAGCCTATTTCTACACTAACCATTGCTACCCTACTTAGCCTAGGGGTGGCTGGGGCAGGGACCGGCATAGCCTCCCTGGCTACTCAACATAAAGGGATGTCTTCGCTGCGCGCAGCCATAGACGAAGATATAGAGAGAATAGAAACCTCCATTAGCCACCTAGAAAAATCCCTCACTTCTCTGTCTGAGGTAGTACTTCAAAACCGACGAGGTCTGGACTTGTTGTTCCTCCAAAAAGGGGGACTATGCGTTGCTCTAGGGGAAGAATGTTGTTTTTACGCTGACCATACCGGAGTTGTTCGTGACTCCATGTCTAAACTCCGAAAGAGCCTGGAACAAAGAAAACGAGAAAAAGAGGCAGGGGAAAGCTGGTTCGAGTCTTGGTTTAACCAGTCCCCATGGTTGGCTACCCTTTTATCTGCACTGGCAGGGCCAATAATAATCATCCTACTGCTTGTTACCATAGGACCCTGGATTCTAAACCGACTTATGACTTTTGTCAAAAGTCGAATTAATACTATCCAACTTCTGGTCCTCCGCCAACAATATCAGGCTCTTCATCCTCTTGAGGATGATTCCTCAATTTAGGCCATAAGAAAGGGGGGAATGAAAGGAATAGGAGGTCTCAGCGGGCCCCAACCCCCTTGTTGGAGAAACCAGTACCAAACATCCCATGTAGATAAGATAAGCAATGCGGCAGGGCTCAGTTAGGACATATAGAATGTGAGGAATGCAAGATGTGAGATACGAGCAAGATGTGAGGTACGAGCAAGATGTGAAGTACGTGCAGGATGTGCTCTCCCTGCTTGTCTAATGTTGATAACAAAAATATGCACGCCACTGCAGTCTATATAAGATTTCCCCCTAAGAGGCTCAGGGTCTTGCTTTCCTAACCGGTCCTGCGTGTCCGTGTGGGAGCTCGACCCTGGCTAGCCAGTCCAATAAACTCTGCTTTGTTGATTGCATTCACGCCTGGCTCTCTGTCTCTCAGGGGAATAGGATTCCGGGTCCTAACAAGCGTATTGCCTTAAACAACACACACAATTCTCAAACTTAAACAAGCTGCTTCTAACATTAATTGTTTTCCTAGAAAAGCTACAGTTTTTCTCCATTCACTTGAAACAGGCTGTTTTGCACAAAGTTGATATGCTTCACCTTTGAAAACGCTGACAGTCAGGAAAGGTTCTTTTCAAAGGCTAACTCGGTTCACCATGCATAACAAGGTGAAAGGCCCTCTTGCTTGTAACACTAATGCTTCTCTTACAGAGCTGCAGTGATTCTCCCCTTCACTTGAATGGGGTGATTCAGCAAGAAAGGTGAAGTTGCTCATCCAGGAAAACACTGAGAGGTAGGCAGTACTCCTTTAAAGAGCAAACTCAATTCACCGTACTACCCATGTTGCTAGACCCTCTTGTTTGAGAAGTAGGCAGAATTCCTTTAAAGAGCAAAATGCATTCACAATACTACCCATGTTGCTAGACCCTCTGTTTTCTAACATTAAAGATTCTCTTACAAACCTGCAGTTTTTCTAACATTTACTTGTATGCGGTGATTTTGCTCAAGGTTTATGTTCCTCACAGAAGAAAACGCTGAAAGTTGGGCCGCGTTCCTTTCATACACTAACACAGTTCACCATGCTTAACAAGGTGCAAGACCCTCTTGCTCTTACAAGAGCTGCAGTGCTTCTCCCTTTCACTTGAATGGGGAGATTCAGCAGAAAGGTGATGTTGCTGATCCAGGAAAACACTGAGAGGTAGGCAGTACTCCTTTAAAGAGCAAACTGAATTCACCATACTAATCATGTTGCTGGACCCTCTTGTTTCTAACATGAGGTATTCTCTTACAAATCTGCAGTTTTTCTCCCATTCACTTGTATGCGGTGATTTTGCACAGTTTATGTTCCTCACCCATGAAAAGGCTGATGGTTAGGCAGCATTCCTTTCAAAAACTAACACAGTTTACCATGTTTGGCAAGGTGCAAGACACTCTTGCTTGCAAAGTTAATCCTTCTCTTACAAGTGCTACAGTGCTTCTCCCATTCACTTTAATGGGGTGATTCAGCACAAAGGTGATGTTGCTTATGCAGGAAAACAGTGAGAAGCAGGCAGAATTCCTGTAAAGAGCAAAATGAATTCACAATACTAACCATGATTCTAGACCCTCTGTTTTCTAACATTAAAGATTCTCTTACAAACATGCAGTTTTTCTCCCATTCACTTGTAAGCTCTTGTTATGCACAGCGATGATTTTCCTCACCCATGGAAACACTGAGAGGGAGAGCGTATTGCCTTAAACAACACACACAAATCTCAAACTTAAACATGCTGCTTCTAACATTAATTGTTTTCCTAGAAAATCTACAGTTTTTCTCCATTCACTTGAAACAGGCTGTTTTGCACAAAGTTGATATGCTTCACCTTTGAAAACGCTGACATTCAGGAAAGGTTCTTTTCAAAGGCTACTCGGTTCACCATGCATAAGAAGGTGAAAGGCCCTCTTGCTTGTAACACTAATGCTTCTGTTACAGAGCTGCAGTGATTCTTCCCTTCACTTGAATGGGGTGATTCAGCAAGAAAGGTGATGTTGCTCATCCAGGAAAACACTGAGAGGTAGGCAGTACTCCTTTAAAGAGCAAACTCTATTCACGATACTACCCATGTTGCTAGACCCTCTTGTTTGTAACATGAAGCATTCTCTTACAAATCTGCAGTTTTTCTCCCTTTCACTTGTATGCGGTGATTTTTGCACAAAGTTTATGTTAGTCACAGAAGAAAACGCTGAAAGTTGGGCCGCGTTCCTTTCAAACACTAACACAGTTCACCATGCTTAACAAGGTGCAAGACCCTCTTGCTCTTATAAGAGCTGCAGTGCTTCTCCCTTTCACTTGAATGGGGAGATTCAGCAGAAAGGTGATGTTGCTGATCGAGGAAAACACTGAGAGGTAGGCAGTACTCCTTTAAACAGCAAAGTGAATTCACCATACTAATCATGTTGTTGGACCCTCTTGTTTGTAACATGAGGTATTCTCATACAAATCTGCAGTTTTTCTCCCATTCACTTGTATGCGGTGATTTTGCACAAAGTTTATGTTACTCACCCATCAAAAGGCTGAAGGTTAGGCAGCATTCCTTTCAAAAACTAACACAGTTTACCATGTTTGGCAAGGTGCAAGACACTCTTGCTTGCAAAGTTAATCCTTCTCTTACAAGTGCTACAGTGCTTCTCCCATTCATTTGAATGGGGTGATTAATCACAAAGGTGAAGTTGCTTATGCAGGAAAACAGTGAGAAGTAGGCAGAATTCCTTTAAAGAGCAAAATGAATTCACAATACTAACCATGTTTCTAGACCTCTGTTTTCTAACATTAAAGATTCTCTTAGAAACATGCAGTTTTTCTCCCATTCACTTGTATGCTCTTGTTATGCACAGCGATGATGTTCCTCACCCATGGAAACACTGAGAGGGAGAGCGTATTGCCTTAAACAACACACACAATTCTCAAACTTAAACATGCTGCTAAATCATCTTGCTTCTAACATTAATTGTTTTCTTAGAAAAGCTACAGTTTTTCTCCATTCACTTGAAAGAGGCTGTTTTGCACAAAGTTGATATGCTTCACCTTTGAAAACGCTGACAGTCAGGAAGGGTTCTTTTCAAATGCGAACTAGATTCACCATGCATAACAAGGTGAAAGGCCCTCTTGCTTGTAACACTAATGCTTCTCTTACAGAGCTGCAGTGATTCTCCCCTTCACTTGAATGGGGTGATTCAGCAAGAAAGGTGATGTTGCTCATCCAGGAAAACACTGAGCGTTATGCAGTACTCCTTGAAAGAGCAAACTGAATTCACAATATTAACCAAGTTGCTAGACTCTCTTGTTTCTAACATTAAGGATTCTCTTACAAAAGCTGCAGTTTTTCTCCCATTTACTTTTATGCGGAGATTTTGCACAAAGTTTATGTTCCTCTCCCATGAAAACACTGAAACTTAGGCAGCGTTCCTCTTCAAAACGAACTAAGTTCACCATACTTAACAAGGTGCAAGACCCTCTTGCTTGTAACATTAATGCTTCTCTTATAAGAGCTGCAGTGGTTCTTCAATACACATGAAAGGGGAGATTCTGCAGAAAGGTGATGTTGCTCATCCAGGAAAACACTGAGAGGTAGGCAGTACTCCTTTAAAGAGCCAACTCAATTCACCACACTACCCATGTTGCTAGACCCTCTTGTTTGTAACATGAAGCATTCTCTTACAAATCTGCAGTTTTTCTCCCTTTCACTTGTATGCGGTGATTTTTGCACAAAGTTTATATTCCTCACACATGAAAACGCTGAAGGTTAGGCAGCATTCCTATCAAAAACTAACACAGTTCACCATGTTTAGGAAGGTGCAAGACCCTCTTGCTTGTAAAATTAATCCTACCTTACAAGATCTACAGTGCTTCTCCAATTCACTTGAATGGGGTGATTCAGCACAAAGGTGATGTTGCTTATGCAGGAAAACAGTGAGAAGTAGGCAGAATTCCTTTAAAGAGCAAAATGAATTCACAATACTAACCATGTTTCTAGACCCTCTGTTTTCTAACATTAAAGATTCTCTTACAAACATACAGTTTTTCTCCCATTCACTTGGATGCTCTTGTTATGCACAGCGATGATGTTCCTCACCCATGGAAACACTGAGAGGGAGAGCGTATTGCCTTAAACAACACACACAAATCTCAAACTTAAACATGCTGCTTCTAACATTAATTGTTTTCCTAGAAAAGCTACAGATTTTCTCCATTCACTTGAAAGAGGCTGTTTTGCACAAAGTTGATATGCTTCACCTTTGAAAACGCTGACAGTCATGAAGGGTTCTTTTCAAAGGCTAACTCGGTTCACCATGCATAACAAGGTGAAAGGCCCTCTTGCTTGTAACACTAATGCTTCTCTTACAGAGCTGCAGTGATTCTCCCCTTCACTTGAATGGGGTGATTCAGCAAGAAAGGTGAAGTTGCTCATCCAGGAAAACACTGAGAGGTAGGCAGTACTCCTTTAAAGAGCAAACTCAATTCACCATACTACCCATGTTGCTAGAAGCTCTTGTTTGAGAAGTAGGCAGAATTACTTTAAAGAGCAAAATGCATTCACAATACTACCCATGTTGCTAGACCCTCTGTTTTCTAACATTAAAGATTCTCTTACAAACCTGCAGTTTTTCTAACATTTACTTGTATGCGGTGATTTTGCTCAAGGTTTGTGTTCCTCACAGAAGAAAACGCTGAAAGTTGGGCCGCGTTCCTTTCATACACTAACACAGTTCACCATGCTTAACAAGGTGCAAGACCCTCTTGCTCTTACAAGAGCTGCAGTGCTTCTCCCTTTCACTTGAATGGGGAGATTCAGCAAGAAAGGTGATGTTGCTCATCCAGGAAAACACTGAGCTTTATGCAGTACTCCTTGAAAGAGCAAACTGAATTCACAATATTAACCAAGTTGCTAGACCCTCTTGTTTCTAACATTAAGGATTCTCTTACAAAAGCTGCAGTTTTTCTCCAATTTACTTTTATGCGGAGGTTTTGCACAAAGTTTATGTTCCTCTCCGATGAAAACACTGAAAGTTAGGCAGCTTTCCTCTTCACAACTAACTCAGTTTTCCATGCTTAACAAGGTGCAAGACCCTCTTGCTTGTAACATTAATGCTTCTCTTATAAGAGCTGCAGTGGTTCTCCCATTCACTTGAATGGGGAGATTCAGCAGAAAGGTGATGTTGCTGATCCAGGAAAACACTGAGAGGTAGGCAGTACTCCTTTAAAGAGCCAACTCAATTCACCATACTACCCATGTTGCTAGACACTCTTGTTTGTAACATGAAGCATTCTCTTACATATCTGCAGTTTTTCTCCCTTTCACTTGTATGCGGTGATTTTTTTCACAAAGTTTATGTTCCTCACACATGAAAACGCTGAAGGTTAGGCAGCATTCCTTTCAAAAACTAACACAGTTTACCATGTTTGGCAAGGTGCAAGACACTCTTGCTTGCAAAGTTAATCCTTCTCTTTCAAGTGCTACAGTGCTTCTCCCATTCACTTGAATGGGGTGATTCAGCACAAAGGTGATGTTGCTTATGCAGGAAAACAGTGAGAAGTAGGCAGAATTCCTTTAAAGAACAAAATGAATTCACAATACTAACCATGTTTCTAGACCCTCTGTTTTCTAACATTAAAGATTCTCTTACAAACATGCAGTTTTTCTCCCATTCACTTGTATGCTCTTGTTATGCACAGCGATGATTTTCCTCACCCATGGAAACACTGAGAGGGAGAGCGTGAAAGGAATATGAGATCTCAGCGGGCCCCAACCCCCTTGTTGGAGAAACCAGTACCAAACATCCCATGTAGATAAGATAAGCAATGCGGCTGGGCTCAGTTAGGGCATATAGAATGTGAGGAATGCAAGATGTGAGATACGAGCAAGATGTGAGGTACGAGCAAGATGTGAAGTACGTGCAGGATGTGTTCTGCCTGCTTGTCTAATGTTGATAACAAAAATATGCACGCCACTGCAGTCTATATAAGATTTCCCCCTAAGAGCCTCAGGGTCTTGCTTTCTTAACCGGTCCTGCGTGTCCGTGTGGGAGCTCGACCCTGGCTAGCCAGTCCAATAAACTCTGCTTTGTTGATTGCATTCACGCCTGGCTCTCTGTCTCTCGGGGGAATAGGATTCCGGGTCCTAACATTTGGAGGTCCCACCGAGATTTCATTTTCTCGAGAGACAGAACCTGCCTGCGAGAAAGCAGGGGCGATCCCAAGTCCTAGGCGTTGGGAGGGGATCCCAGACCCTCATTTGGAGGAACTTGAGTGTTCCATTTGGGCCGCGGCGGGGATTCGGCCAATCCCCAGGGAGATTCATTCTGGGAATCTTGCAAGGAGGACCACAGGGTCCTATTGGGAGAGGCTTTCCTCTCATTTGGGCTCGAGCATTTTAGGAACCCTGGCGCCAGGTGAAGAACTAATTGAGCTAGTCGACCGACCACCCGTCAAGTGGACGCCTTTCGGCCTGATATCCCAGTTCGACGGTGAGGAGGTTGAATGGGGTGCGCACCAGTGTGAGAGAAGGACCGGTCCGAGCGAGTGCTGGAGAGTGTTGTGTGTGTGTGGAATTATTGTTGCCTTTATCCTTTTTGTTCTATCTCTCTTGGTGTTTGAGTCTCCTTCCACAATGGGACAGGGACAAACAACCCCAAAGTCTCTGATCCTTTCTCACTTTCCAGAAGTTAAAGAAAGGGCCTTAAATGCGGGTCTGGTCATCAAGAAAGGTAAGTTCGACACCTTTTGTTCTGCAGAGTGGCCCACCTTTGGAGTCGGGTGGCCCATTCAAGGTTCCCTCTCCCTAGACCTGATCACTAAGGTTAAAGCAGTCAATTTTCAGCCAGACAATCGAGGCCATCCAGACCAAGTTCCTTACATTTTGGTTTGGGAGGATCTGGTGAGGAACCCTCCCCCTTGGTTAACAGTTTTTCTGACCCACCCCTCCAGTTCGGCCCCCGGGGATAAAACCCCAGTCACGCCCGCCTTGGTCATAAAGGAGGAGGAAAAACTTCCTCTTCCCACCTTGACCGGTCCTCAAATTAGGGCATCTCCTTCACCATCTCCGGTCTTACCAGAGAGTTCCCCCCTTTACCCATCCCTCGCAGGGGCAGAGGAAGATCGGCCGCCTCCATACGTGACTCCCCCTGGCCAAGCCAGTGCCCCGGAGGAGGAAATTTCCTCATCCTCCTCAACAGGACTGGCAGCAGGAGGAGGAATGGGTCGAAGACTTCGCCCCCGAGGGATCCGGGAAAGGGAGGGGGAAGACGGGCCCCCCTCATCAACACAGGGGGAGGAAACTGTCCCTACACTTCCAGTCCGGATGGTGGGCCAAGGGGGACCGGGAGGAGGGCAACAGTTTCAGTACTGGCCCTTCTCCTCCAGTGATCTATATAACTGGAGGACGCAGAACCCGCCCTTTTCTGAAGACCCCAAGTGTCTCATAGATCTCCTGGAGTCCATCATGCATACACACCGCCCCACTTGGGATGACTGTCATCAGCTGCTCAATACTCTTTTTACGACGGAGGAACGAGAGCGCATCCTCAACGAAGCGAGGAAGAACGTCTTGGGGGATAATGGGAGACCCACAACTCTCCAACCGGCCATAGACGAGGCTTTTCCCCTACGCCGCCCTGATTGGGATTTCGGGACCGCAGAAGGTAGGGAGCGTCTTCGGATCTACCGCCAGACTCTTATGGCCGGTCTCCGAGCGGCCGCTAGAAGGCCCACCAATTTTGCAAAAGTAAAAGCAGTCATTCAAGGGGAAAACGAAAGCCCAGCCGGTTTCTTAGAGCGCCTCCATGAGGCATACCGTCAGTACACCCCGATTGACCCTGAGGCGGACCTCCACCGGTCTGCTCTGGTACTCTCATTCATTAATCAGGCAGCCCCAGACATTAGGAGAAAACTCAATAAACAGGAAAACTTAGGGGAGATGACTATAAGGGAAATGCTACAGGTAGCAGAAAAGGTCTTTACCGCTAGGGAAACTCCAGAAGAAAGGGAGGAAAGACAGAGAAAGGAAGACAGGGAAGCCCAGGAGAAATTGAGAAAGGAGGACCGGGAGTTCCAGGCTAAGGAAAACCGAAAGCAACAGAGAGAAATGGCTCGTATTTTCCTAGCGGGTGTCCGGGACCAACCCAGAGGAGGGGGCCACGCCAGGACCCCGGATAAGGAACACTGTTTTTACTGTAAGGAAACGGGGCATTGGAAGAGAGAATGTCCTAAGTTAAAGGGAAGAAGAGGGTTTGGAAGGAGACCGGGGGAAAACAGGGAAAGGGAACGAGCAGTAGAGCAGGCCAGAGTCCTTCTAGCCGGAGAAGAGGACTGAAGGAGACGGGGCTCAGACCCCCTCCCCGAGTCCTGGGTAACAATGCATGTGGAAGGGAAGCCGATGGGGTTCATGGTGGATACCGGCGCCCAATATTCGGTTTTAAACAAGGCACATGGACCTTTGAACAAGGCACGAACAAGTGTTGTTCAGGGGGCCACCGGTACGCAGTTATGTACACGGACTACCAAAAGAAAGGTGAACTTAGGAAAACACCAGGTCACACACTCCTTCTTGGTCGTCCCTGAGAGCCCCGCTCCCCTGCTCGGACGGGACCTACTCACCAAAATAGGGGCCCATATCCATTTTGAACCAGATGGAATAATTGTGACTGATCGAGAAGGGAGCCCGATTCATGTCTTGTCCCTATCATTGGCTGACGAGCATCGTCTGTTTGAGAGTCAACAGGAACCAGGAGGGGACATGACTCATTGGGTAAAAAGATTTCCCACAGCCTGGGCGGAGACTGCGGGAACCGGCCTCGCCAAACACCTCCCGCCCGTAGTTATACAATTGAAGGCTTCTGCTCTCCCCATTCGGGTGAAACAGTATCCTATGCCTGAGGAGGCCCGAAGAGGCATAGCCCCTCATATCCACAGGCTAATAAAGGAAGGAGTACTGCGACCTTGTCAGTCTGCCTGGAATACTCCTCTGCTCCCCGTCCGAAAGCCGGGAAGCGGGGACTATAGGCCTGTGGAAGACCTACGAAAGGTAAACGAGCAGACGGAGGACATTCATCCCACCGTTCCGAATCCCTATACCTTGCTCAGCCACCTACCCCCCTCGCAAGTATGGTATACAACCCTTGATTTGAAAGATGCTTTCTTCAGCATTCCATTGTCAGAAATTAGTCAGCCGCTATTTGCTTTCGAATGGCAAGAAGATGGGGGCCAATCCGGACAGCTCACTTGGACCAGACTGCCGCAAGGATTTAAAAACTCTCCCACCCTGTTTAATGAGGCCCTGAGCCAGGACCTGGAACCTTTTCGTCGGAGCCACCCACGAGTCACTCTATTACAGTATGTTGATGACTTACTGTTAGCGGCAGAAACCCGAGAGGAGTGCATCAAGGCTACTGAACACCTGCTAACGGAATTAGGCGAGCTGGGGTATCGGGCAAGTGCCAAGAAAACTCACATCTGTAAAAGGTCAGTGACATATTTGGGTTATCGGATTGCAGATGGGGCAAGGTGGCTGACTGATGCCATGAAACAGACTATTCTGGCTATCCCATCCCCGACATCCACTAGGGGGGTAAGAGAATTCCTGGGCTCCGCGGGGTTCTGTAGACTCTGGATTCCAGGATTTGCAGAAATAGCCAGACCCCTATATGAGGCCACCAAAGAAGCTCCAGATTGGAGTTGGGGAGAGAGAGAACAACAGGCTAAAAGACGCTCTTTTGCAGGCCCCTGCCTTAGCCTTGCCAGATCCTACAAGACCATTCACTCTGTTTGTAGATGAGAAAAAGGGCGTAGCCAAAGGAGTCTTGACCCAACAGCTAGGTCCCTGGAAGAGACCAGTGGCATACTTTTCCAAGAAATTAGACGCAGTAGCGGCAGGATGGCCCCCCTGCCTCCGCATCATAGCGGCCATTGCCGTGCTGGTGAGAGAAGCCGATAAACTAACCTTTGGACAGGCCCTCTGGGTAACGGCCCCTCACCCGGTGGAGGGAATCCTTAAACAACCCCCTGGGAAATGGATGACGAATGCCAGGCTCACCCATTACCAGGGGCTCTTGTTGGATTCCCCTCGGATCACATTCACAGATCCCGTAATCCTGAACCCTGCCACCTTGTTGCCTAACCCGGAACTGCAGACACCTGTCCATAACTGCAAAGAATTCCTCTCCGAAGTTACACAGGTACGGGCTGACCTAAAGGATACCCCCCTGTCCGGCTGCAAATTAAACTGGTACACGGATGGAAGCAGTTTTTTCCAAGATGGAGCCCGAAGGGCAGGGGCAGCTGTAGTCGACCAAGAAGGAAATACGGTATGGAGCAGCGCCCTCCCACCCGGAACATCAGCCCAAAAAGCGGAATTAATTGCCTTGGCAGAGGCCCTGGAGAGGGCAAAAGGAAAGCGAGTCAATATCTACACCGATAGCCGCTATGCTTTCGGTACCATCCATGTCCACGGGGCCATCTATCGCGAAAGAGGATTCCGCACAGCAGAAGGAAAACATCTAAAGAACCTAGCCGAAGTCCAGCGTCTATTAATGGCAGTGGAAAAACCGAAGGCAGTGGCAGTGATGTATGTCCCAGGCCACCAGTCTGCCAAGACGCCGGAAGCTGTCGGTAACAACAGAGCAGATCAAGAAGCAAAGAGAGTAGCAATGGTGAGTCCTCCCATGGAGACAGGGCAACCTTCCACGGTTGCGGCGATAGACGTGCCGGTCCCAGAGCTCCCTCCGCTACCCCCCCGACCAGAATACTCCACAGAGGATTTCACTTGGATGAGAGCCCACTCCCCCTTTAGAGAAGGGGAAGACGGATGGAAAAGCGACTTGGAGGGCAAGTTAGTTCTGCCTGAAAAACTCGGACGATTCCTGTTGGCTAACTTACATAAGTCCACCCATTTGGGGCGGAGAAAATTACTAGACTTGTTGACATCTGCGCAGCTCCGATTTCCGAACCAGACCATAGCAGTCCGCCAAATTGTGGAAGATTGTGCCAGCTGCACAATCATGAAACCAGGACGAAGGGAGGGGCACCATACAGGTACTCGGGAACGGGGGAGGGCTCCGGGAAGAAGTTGGGAAGTGGATTTTACTGAGGTAAAACCGGGAAAGTTTGGGTACAAATATTTGCTGGTATTCATAGATACCTTTTCAGGCTGGGTGGAGGCTTTTCCTACAAAGAAGGAGACGAGTCAGGTAGTGGCAAAGGCTTTGCTAGAGGAAATCATACCCAGATATGGGGTGCCCGAGGCAATTGGGTCAGATAACGGTCCGGCTTTTGTTAGTAAGGTCCTGCAGGGACTAGCCCAGACTATGGGGGCCAATTGGAAGCTACATTGTGAATATAACCCCCAGAGCTCAGGGCAAGTAGAAAGGATGAATAGGACACTAAAGGAGACTTTAGCCAAATTGGCCCTGGAGACTGGCGGTGATTGGGTGACGCTCCTTCCCTTGGCCATCTTCCGAGTCCGGAACTCCCCCTATGTCCATGGGCTAACTCCCTTTGAGATCCTGTATGGGGCTCCACCCCCCATCATTCAGAGGACCTTAAGCCCAGAACTAGGTGATCTGGCCCCAAATTACCTGACCATGTTGCAGGCTTTAGCTAAAGTGCAACAACGGATTTGGCCCTTAATTCAAGCATACCACGCTGTTAAGAGGGACCCGGCTCCGGAACATGGCATAGTCCCGGGTGACATGGTATGGGTTAAAAGGCATCAGTCCAAAACCCTAGAGCCTAGATGGAAAGGACCTTATGTTGTACTGTTTACTACCCCTACCGCCCTCAAGGTTGATGGCATCGGACCTTGGATCCACCACTCCCACGTGCGTCGAGCCAATCATCAAAAACAAGAAGGGGTCAAGGAGTGGACTGTACGGCGGCACCCAGACAACCCATTAAAGCTAAAGCTTTTGTGGCCCCGGGAACATGCAGAGCCTTCAGGAGCAGCCACGGATGGGGTGGCTGATCGCTCTGATCTTGCTCAATGCCCAGAGCGGGAGCCTCGCAGAAACCAACCCTCACCAGCCCTATAAGCAAACCTGGATACTCACCGATGGGGAGACTCATACCACCCTCAACGAGACTACTCGCACTGCCCCCATAGGAACTTGGTGGCCGGAGCTTCAGTTCTGCTTCAGGGACATCAATCCTGCCTACAAGTCTACTGCCCCGGAGTCAGCCCGACGTTATGGGTTTTATGCCTGCCCCGGCCACAAAAAGAACCAGGAATGTGGGGGGATACAATACTCCTTCTGTAGGTCATGGGCATGTGTCACATCCAATGATAGTGAATGGAAATGGGGGATATCAAAATCAGACCTAGTCAAATTTGCCTTTGTAAATGGGATATTAAGGGGGCACAGAATTCCAATACCCACCCATAAATGCCAGCCCACGGATCTAGATAGAATCAAGGTCACTTTCACTGAAACTGGCAAGAAGGACACCCCTGGGTGGATACAAGGTAAGGTATGGGGACTTGTATTTTATAAATATGGTGGACATGCTGGCTCGACCATAGTGGTCAGATTAAAAATTGAGCCCATAGGGCCACCGTCCACAGCAGTAGGCCCCAATAAGGTACTTAGGCCGCCCAATGTAAAGCCATCTCCCCAACCTTCCACAACTCACCACCTTCCCTCAACCATAGCTCGGGCTAATGTTACAACTCCAAGACCATCAGAAACCAGCCCTCCCCTGGTGAGGCCCAGTCTCATGACCGCATCTAAAGACCCCCTCTGGGAGCTAGTGGTTGCTGCCTTCCTGACGTTAAACCACACCAACCCTAACATGACCAACTCCTGTTGGTTATGTTATGATGTGAGGCCCCCATTCTATGAGGCAATAGGGCTAAACACCACTCACGATACCTCATCTGAGGAAAACCCTACTCAATGTTCCTGGGGAGACCGTAAGAGAGGTCTGACCATACAGCAGGTAAACGGCCAAGGAACCTGCTTAGGAAAAGTGCCAAAGAACAGACGGGACTTATGTACTGTTATTAACGCCAGTTCTACCTGGGGAAATGCTATTAAATGGGTAATTCCAAAGGACAATGGGTGGTGGCTATGCTCGCGGTCCGGACTCACCCCATGCCTATCAACTAAGGTGTTTAACAGCTCTAAAGAATTCTGTGTTATAGTGGTTGTGCTGCCCCGCATCCTCTATCATTCGGAGGAAAGTCTATATTCATACTGGAATATAGGAACAGGTGAGAGAAAGAAGAGAGAGCCTATTTCTACACTAACCATTGCTACCCTACTTAGCCTAGGGGTGGCTGGGGCAGGGACCGGCATAGCCTCCCTGGCTACTCAACATAAAGGGATGTCTTCGCTGCGCGCAGCCATAGACGAAGATATAGAGAGAATAGAAACCTCCATTAGCCACCTAGAAAAATCCCTCACTTCTCTGTCTGAGGTAGTACTTCAAAACCGACGAGGTCTGGACTTGTTGTTCCTCCAAAAAGGGGGACTATGCGTTGCTCTAGGGGAAGAATGTTGTTTTTACGCTGACCATACCGGAGTTGTTCGTGACTCCATGTCTAAACTCCGAAAGAGCCTGGAACAAAGAAAACGAGAAAAAGAGGCAGGGGAAAGCTGGTTCGAGTCTTGGTTTAACCAGTCCCCACGGTTGGCTACCCTTTTATCTGCACTGGCAGGGCCAATAATAATCATCCTACTGCTTGTTACCATAGGACCCTGGATTCTAAACCGACTTATGACTTTTGTCAAAAGTCGAATTAATACTATCCAACTTCTGGTCCTCCGCCAACAATATCAGGCTCTTCATCCTCTTGAGGATGATTCCTCAATTTAGGCCATAAGAAAGGGGGGAATGAAAGGAATAGGAGGTCTCAGCGGGCCCCAACCCCCTTGTTGGAGAAACCAGTACCAAACATCCCATGTAGATAAGATAAGCAATGCGGCAGGGCTCAGTTAGGGCATATAGAATGTGAGGAATGCAAGATGTGAGATACGAGCAAGATGTGAGGTACGAGCAAGATGTGAAGTACGTGCAGGATGTGCTCTCCCTGCTTGTCTAATGTTGATAACAAAAATATGCATGCCACTGCAGTCTATATAAGATTTCCCCCTAAGAGGCTCAGGGTCTTGCTTTCCTAACCGGTCCTGCGTGTCCGTGTGGGAGCTCGACCCTGGCTAGCCAGTCCAATAAACTCTGCTTTGTTGATTGCATTCACGCCTGGCTCTCTGTCTCTCGGGGGAATAGGATTCCGGGTCCTAACATTTGGAGGTCCCACCGAGATTTCATTTTCTCGAGAGACAGAACCTGCCTGCGAGAAAGCAGGGGCGATCCCAAGTCCTAGGCGTTGGGATCGGATCCCAGGCCCTCATTTGGAGGAACTTGAGTGTTCCATTTGGGCCGCGTCGGGGATTCGGCCAATCCCCAGGGAGATTCATTCTGGGAATCTTGCAAGGAGGACTACAGGGTCCTATTGGGAGAGGCTTTCCTCTCATTTGGGCTCGAGCATTTTAGGAACCCTGGCGCCAGGTGAAGAACTAATTGAGCTAGTCGACCGACCACCCGTCAAGTGGACGCCTTTCGGCCTGATATCCCAGTTCGACGGTGAGGAGGTTGAATGGGGTGCGCACCAGTGTGAGAGAAGGACCGGTCCGAGCGAGTGCTGGAGAGTGTTGTGTGTGTGTGGAATTATTGTTGCCTTTACCCTTTTTGTTCTATCTCTCTTGGTGTTTGAGTCTCCTTCCACAATGGGACAGGGACAAACAACCCCAAAGTCTCTGATCCTTTCTCACTTTCCAGAAGTTAAAGAAAGGGCCTTAAATGCGGGTCTGGTCATCAAGAAAGGTAAGTTCGACACCTTTTGTTCTGCAGAGTGGCCCACCTTTGGAGTCGGGTGGCCCATTCAAGGTTCCCTCTCCCTAGACCTGATCACTAAGGTTAAAGCAGTCAATTTTCAGCCAGACAATCGAGGCCATCCAGACCAAGTTCCTTACATTTTGGTTTGGGAGGATCTGGTGAGGAACCCTCCCCCTTGGTTAACAGTTTTTCTGACCCACCCCTCCAGTTCGGCCCCCGGGGATAAAACCCCAGTCACGCCCGCCTTGGTCATAAAGGAGGAGGAAAAACTTCCTCTTCCCACCTTGACCGGTCCTCAAATTAGGGCATCTCCTTCACCATCTCCGGTCTTACCAGAGAGTTCCCCCCTTTACCCATCCCTCGCAGGGGCAGAGGAAGATCGGCCGCCTCCATACGTGACTCCCCCTGGCCAAGCCAGTGCCCCGGAGGAGGAAATTTCCTCATCCTCCTCAACAGGACTGGCAGCAGGAGGAGGAATGGGTCGAAGACTTCGCCCCCGAGGGATCCGGGAAAGGGAGGGGGAAGACGGGCCCCCCTCATCAACACAGGGGGAGGAAACTGTCCCTACACTTCCAGTCCGGATGGTGGGCCAAGGGGGACTGGGAGGAGGGCAACAGTTTCAGTACTGGCCCTTCTCCTCCAGTGATCTATATAACTGGAGGACGCAGAACCCGCCCTTTTCTGAAGACCCCAAGTGTCTCATAGATCTCCTGGAGTCCATCATGCATACACACCGCCCCACTTGGGATGACTGTCATCAGCTGCTCAATACTCTTTTTACGACGGAGGAACGAGAGCGCATCCTCAACGAAGCGAGGAAGAACGTCTTGGGGGATAATGGGAGACCCACAACTCTCCAACCGGC
This sequence comes from Castor canadensis, assembly GCF_047511655.1. NCBI lineage: Eukaryota > Metazoa > Chordata > Mammalia > Rodentia > Castoridae > Castor > Castor canadensis. The sequence goes on from NC_133386.1 coordinate 107,487,708, forward strand.
CATAGATGAGGCTTTTCCCCTACGCCGCCCTGATTGGGATTTCGGGACCGCAGAAGGTAGGGAGCGTCTTCGGATCTACCGCCAGACTCTTATGGCCGGTCTCCGAGCGGCCGCTAGAAGGCCCACCAATTTTGCAAAAGTAAAAGCAGTCATTCAAGGGGAAAACGAAAGCCCAGCCGGTTTCTTAGAGCGCCTCCATGAGGCATACCGTCAGTACACCCCGATTGACCCTGAGGCGGACCTCCACCGGTCTGCTCTGGTACTCTCATTCATTAATCAGGCAGCCCCAGACATTAGGAGAAAACTCAATAAACAGGAAAACTTAGGGGAGATGACTATAAGGGAAATGCTACAGGTAGCAGAAAAGGTCTTTACCGCTAGGGAAACTCCAGAAGAAAGGGAGGAAAGACAGAGAAAGGAAGACAGGGAAGCCCAGGAGAAATTGAGAAAGGAGGACCGGGAGTTCCAGGCTAAGGAAAACCGAAAGCAACAGAGAGAAATGGCTCGTATTTTCCTAGCGGGTGTCCGGGACCAACCCAGAGGAGGGGGCCACGCCAGGACCCCGGATAAGGAACACTGTTTTTACTGTAAGGAAACGGGGCATTGGAAGAGAGAATGTCCTAAGTTAAAGGGAAGAAGAGGGTTTGGAAGGAGACCGGGGGAAAACAGGGAAAGGGAACGAGCAGTAGAGCAGGCCAGAGTCCTTCTAGCCGGAGAAGAGGACTGAAGGAGACGGGGCTCAGACCCCCTCCCCGAGTCCTGGGTAACAATGCATGTGGAAGGGAAGCCGATGGGGTTCATGGTGGATACCGGCGCCCAATATTCGGTTTTAAACAAGGCACATGGACCTTTGAACAAGGCACGAACAAGTGTTGTTCAGGGGGCCACCGGTACGCAGTTATGTACACGGACTACCAAAAGAAAGGTGAACTTAGGAAAACACCAGGTCACACACTCCTTCTTGGTCGTCCCTGAGAGCCCCGCTCCCCTGCTCGGATGGGACCTACTCACCAAAATAGGGGCCCATATCCATTTTGAACCAGATGGAATAATTGTGACTGATCGAGAAGGGAGCCCGATTCATGTCTTGTCCCTATCATTGGCTGACGAGCATCGTCTGTTTGAGAGTCAACAGGAACCAGGAGGAGACATGACTCATTGGGTAAAAAGATTTCCCACAGCCTGGGCGGAGACTGCGGGAACCGGCCTCGCCAAACACCTCCCGCCCGTAGTTATACAATTGAAGGCTTCTGCTCTCCCCATTCGGGTGAAACAGTATCCTATGCCTGAGGAGGCCCGAAGAGGCATAGCCCCTCATATCCACAGGCTAATAAAGGAAGGAGTACTGCGACCTTGTCAGTCTGCCTGGAATACTCCTCTGCTCCCCGTCCGAAAGCCGGGAAGCGGGGACTATAGGCCTGTGCAAGACCTACGAAAGGTAAACGAGCGGACGGAGGACATTCATCCCACCGTTCCGAATCCCTATACCTTGCTCAGCCACCTACCCCCCTCGCAAGTATGGTATACAACCCTTGATTTGAAAGATGCTTTCTTCAGCATTCCATTGTCAGAAATTAGTCAGCCGCTATTTGCTTTCGAATGGCAAGAAGATGGGGGCCAATCCGGACAGCTCACTTGGACCAGACTGCCGCAAGGATTTAAAAACTCTCCCACCCTGTTTAATGAGGCCCTGAGCCAGGACCTGGAACCTTTTCGTCGGAGCCACCCACGAGTCACTCTATTACAGTATGTTGATGACTTACTGTTAGCGGCAGAAACCCGAGAGGAGTGCATCAAGGCTACTGAACACCTGCTAACGGAATTAGGTGAGCTGGGGTATCGGGCAAGTGCCAAGAAAACTCACATCTGTAAAAGGTCAGTGACATATTTGGGTTATCGGATTGCAGATGGGGCAAGGTGGCTGACTGATGCCATGAAACAGACTATTCTGGCTATCCCATCCCCGACATCCACTAGGGGGGTAAGAGAATTCCTGGGCTCCGCGGGGTTCTGTAGACTCTGGATTCCAGGATTTGCGGAAATAGCCAGACCCCTATATGAGGCCACCAAAGAAGCTCCAGATTGGAGTTGGGGAGAGAGAGAACAACAGGCTAAAAGACGCTCTTTTGCAGGCCCCTGCCTTAGCCTTGCCAGATCCTACAAGACCATTCACTCTGTTTGTAGATGAGAAAAAGGGCGTAGCCAAAGGAGTCTTGACCCAACAGCTAGGTCCCTGGAAGAGACCAGTGGCATACTTTTCCAAGAAATTAGACGCAGTAGCGGCAGGATGGCCCCCCTGCCTCCGCATCATAGCGGCCATTGCCGTGCTGGTGAGAGAAGCCGATAAACTAACCTTTGGACAGGCCCTCTGGGTAACGGCCCCTCACCCGGTGGAGGGAATCCTTAAACAACCCCCTGGGAAATGGATGACGAATGCCAGGCTCACCCATTACCAGGGGCTCTTGTTGGATTCCCCTCGGATCACATTCACAGATCCCGTAATCCTGAACCCTGCCACCTTGTTGCCTAACCCGGAACTGCAGACACCTGTCCATAACTGCAAAGAATTCCTCTCCGAAGTTACACAGGTACGGGCTGACCTAAAGGATACCCCCCTGTCCGGCTGCAAATTAAACTGGTACACGGATGGAAGCAGTTTTTTCCAAGATGGAGCCCGAAGGGCAGGGGCAGCTGTAGTCGACCAAGAAGGAAATACGGTATGGAGCAGCGCCCTCCCACCCGGAACATCAGCCCAAAAAGCGGAATTAATTGCCTTGGCAGAGGCCCTGGAGAGGGCAAAAGGAAAGCGAGTCAATATCTACACCGATAGCCGCTATGCTTTCGGTACCATCCATGTCCACGGGGCCATCTATCGCGAAAGAGGATTCCGCACAGCAGAAGGAAAACATCTAAAGAACCTAGCCGAAGTCCAGCGTCTATTAATGGCAGTGGAAAAACCGAAGGCAGTGGCAGTGATGTATGTCCCAGGCCACCAGTCTGCCAAGACGCCGGAAGCTGTCGGTAACAACAGAGCAGATCAAGAAGCAAAGAGAGTAGCAATGGTGAGTCCTCCCATGGAGACAGGGCAACCTTCCACGGTTGCGGCGATAGACGTGCCGGTCCCAGAGCTCCCTCCGCTACCCCCCCGACCAGAATACTCCACAGAGGATTTCACTTGGATGAGAGCCCACTCCCCCTTTAGAGAAGGGGAAGACGGATGGAAAAGCGACTTGGAGGGCAAGTTAGTTCTGCCTGAAAAACTCGGACGATTCCTGTTGGCTAACTTACATAAGTCCACCCATTTGGGGCGGAGAAAATTACTAGACTTGTTGACATCTGCGCAGCTCCGATTTCCGAACCAGACCATAGCAGTCCGCCAAATTGTGGAAGATTGTGCCAGCTGCACAATCATGAAACCAGGACGAAGGGAGGGGCACCATACAGGTACTCGGGAACGGGGGAGGGCTCCGGGAAGAAGTTGGGAAGTGGATTTTACTGAGGTAAAACCGGGAAAGTTTGGGTACAAATATTTGCTGGTATTCATAGATACCTTTTCAGGCTGGGTGGAGGCTTTTCCTACAAAGAAGGAGACGAGTCAGGTAGTGGCAAAGGCTTTGCTAGAGGAAATCATACCCAGATATGGGGTGCCCGAGGCAATTGGGTCAGATAACGGTCCGGCTTTTGTTAGTAAGGTCCTGCAGGGACTAGCCCAGACTATGGGGGCCAATTGGAAGCTACATTGTGAATATAACCCCCAGAGCTCAGGGCAAGTAGAAAGGATGAATAGGACACTAAAGGAGACTTTAGCCAAATTGGCCCTGGAGACTGGCGGTGATTGGATGACGCTCCTTCCCTTGGCCATCTTCCGAGTCCGGAACTCCCCCTATGTCCATGGGCTAACTCCCTTTGAGATCCTGTATGGGGCTCCACCCCCCATCATTCAGAGGACCTTAAGCCCAGAACTAGGTGATCTGGCCCCAAATTACCTGACCATGTTGCAGGCTTTAGCTAAAGTGCAACAACGGATTTGGCCCTTAATTCAAGCATACCACGCTGTTAAGAGGGACCCGGCTCCGGAACATGGCATAGTCCCGGGTGACATGGTATGGGTTAAAAGGCATCAGTCCAAAACCCTAGAGCCTAGATGGAAAGGACCTTATGTTGTACTGTTTACTACCCCTACCGCCCTCAAGGTTGATGGCATCGGACCTTGGATCCACCACTCCCACGTGCGTCGAGCCAATCATCAAAAACAAGAAGGGGTCAAGGAGTGGACTGTACGGCGGCACCCAGACAACCCATTAAAGCTAAAGCTTTTGTGGCCCCGGGAACATGCAGAGCCTTCAGGAGCAGCCACGGATGGGGTGGCTGATCGCTCTGATTTTGCTCAATGCCCAGAGCGGGAGCCTCGCAGAAACCAACCCTCACCAGCCCTATAAGCAAACCTGGATACTCACCGATGGGGAGACTCATACCACCCTCAACGAGACTACTCGCACTGCCCCCATAGGAACTTGGTGGCCGGAGCTTCAGTTCTGCTTCAGGGACATCAATCCTGCCTACAAGTCTACTGCCCCGGAGTCAGCCCGACGTTATGGGTTTTATGCCTGCCCCGGCCACAAAAAGAACCAGGAATGTGGGGGGATACAATACTCCTTCTGTAGGTCATGGGCATGTGTCACATCCAATGATAGTGAATGGAAATGGGGGATATCAAAATCAGACCTAGTCAAATTTGCCTTTGTAAATGGGATATTAAGGGGGCACAGAATTCCAATACCCACCCATAAATGCCAGCCCACGGATCTAGATAGAATCAAGGTCACTTTCACTGAAACTGGCAAGAAGGACACCCCTGGGTGGATACAAGGTAAGGTATGGGGACTTGTATTTTATAAATATGGTGGACATGCTGGCTCGACCATAGTGGTCAGATTAAAAATTGAGCCCATAGGGCCACCGTCCACAGCAGTAGGCCCCAATAAGGTACTTAGGCCGCCCAATGTAAAGCCATCTCCCCAACCTTCCACAACTCACCACCTTCCCTCAACCATAGCTCGGGCTAATGTTACAACTCCAAGACCATCAGAAACCAGCCCTCCCCTGGTGAGGCCCAGTCTCATGACCGCATCTAAAGACCCCCTCTGGGAGCTAGTGGTTGCTGCCTTCCTGACGTTAAACCACACCAACCCTAACATGACCAACTCCTGTTGGTTATGTTATGATGTGAGGCCCCCATTCTATGAGGCAATAGGGCTAAACACCACTCACGATACCTCATCTGAGGAAAACCCTACTCAATGTTCCTGGGGAGACCGTAAGAGAGGTCTGACCATACAGCAGGTAAACGGCCAAGGAACCTGCTTAGGAAAAGTGCCAAAGAACAGACGGGACTTATGTACTGTTATTAACGCCAGTTCTACCTGGGGAAATGCTATTAAATGGGTAATTCCAAAGGACAATGGGTGGTGGCTATGCTCGCGGTCCGGACTCACCCCATGCCTATCAACTAAGGTGTTTAACAGCTCTAAAGAATTCTGTGTTATAGTGGTTGTGCTGCCCCGCATCCTCTATCATTCGGAGGAAAGTCTATATTCATACTGGAATATAGGAACAGGTGAGAGAAAGAAGAGAGAGCCTATTTCTACACTAACCATTGCTACCCTACTTAGCCTAGGGGTGGCTGGGGCAGGGACCGGCATAGCCTCCCTGGCTACTCAACATAAAGGGATGTCTTCGCTGCGCGCAGCCATAGACGAAGATATAGAGAGAATAGAAACCTCCATTAGCCACCTAGAAAAATCCCTCACTTCTCTGTCTGAGGTAGTACTTCAAAACCGACGAGGTCTGGACTTGTTGTTCCTCCAAAAAGGGGGACTATGCGTTGCTCTAGGGGAAGAATGTTGTTTTTACGCTGACCATACCGGAGTTGTTCGTGACTCCATGTCTAAACTCCGAAAGAGCCTGGAACAAAGAAAACGAGAAAAAGAGGCAGGGGAAAGCTGGTTCGAGTCTTGGTTTAACCAGTCCCCATGGTTGGCTACCCTTTTATCTGCACTGGCAGGGCCAATAATAATCATCCTACTGCTTGTTACCATAGGACCCTGGATTCTAAACCGACTTATGACTTTTGTCAAAAGTCGAATTAATACTATCCAACTTCTGGTCCTCCGCCAACAATATCAGGCTCTTCATCCTCTTGAGGATGATTCCTCAATTTAGGCCATAAGAAAGGGGGGAATGAAAGGAATAGGAGGTCTCAGCGGGCCCCAACCCCCTTGTTGGAGAAACCAGTACCAAACATCCCATGTAGATAAGATAAGCAATGCGGCAGGGCTCAGTTAGGGCATATAGAATGTGAGGAATGCAAGATGTGAGATACGAGCAAGATGTGAGGTACGAGCAAGATGTGAAGTACGTGCAGGATGTGCTCTCCCTGCTTGTCTAATGTTGATAACAAAAATATGCACGCCACTGCAGTCTATATAAGATTTCCCCCTAAGAGGCTCAGGGTCGTGCTTTCCTAACCGGTCCTGCGTGTCCGTGTGGGAGCTCGACCCTGGCTAGCCAGTCCAATAAACTCTGCTTTGTTGATTGCATTCACGCCTGGCTCTCTGTCTCTCAGGGGAATAGGATTCCGGGTCCTAACAAGCGTATTGCCTTAAACAACACACACAATTCTCAAACTTAAACAAGCTGCTTCTAACATTAATTGTTTTCCTAGAAAAGCTACAGTGTTTCTCCATTCACTTGAAACAGGCTGTTTTGCACAAAGTTGATATGCTTCACCTATGAAAACGCTGACAGTCAGGAAAGGTTCTTTTCAAAGGCTAACTCGGTTCACCTTGCATAACAAGGTGAAAGGCCCTCTTGCTTGTAACACTAATGCTTCTCTTACAGAGCTGCAGTGATTCTCCCCTTCACTTGAATGGGGTGATTCAGCAAGAAAGGTGAAGTTGCTCATCCAGGAAAACACTGAGAGGTAGGCAGTACTCCTTTAAAGAGCAAACTCAATTCACCATACTACCCATGTTGCTAGACCCTCTTGTTTGAGAAGTAGGCAGAATTCCTTTAAAGAGCAAAATGCATTCACAATACTACCCATGTTGCTAGACCCTCTGTTTTCTAACATTAAAGATTCTCTTACAAACCTGCAGTTTTTCTAACATTTACTTGTATGCGGTGATTTTGCTCAAGGTTTATGTTCCTCACAGAAGAAAACGCTGAAAGTTGGGCCGCGTTCCTTTCATACACTAACACAGTTCACCATGCTTAACAAGGTGCAAGACCCTCTTGCTCTTACAAGAGCTGCAGTGCTTCTCCCTTTCACTTGAATGGGGAGATTCAGCAGAAAGGTGATGTTGCTGATCCAGGAAAACACTGAAAGGTAGGCAGTACTCCTTTAAACAGCAAACTGAATTCACCATACTAATCATGTTGCTGGACCCTCTTGTTTCTAACATGAGGTATTCTCTTACAAATCTGCAGTTTTTCTCCCATTCACTTGTATGCGGTGGTTTTGCACAAAGTTTATGTTCCTCACCCATGAAAAGGCTGATGGTTAGGCAGCATTCCTTTCAAAAACTAACACAGTTTACCATGTTTGGCAAGGTGCAAGACACTCTTGCTTGCAAAGTTAATCCTTCTCTTACAAGTGCTACAGTGCTTCTCCCATTCACTTTAATGGGGTGATTCAGCACAAAGGTGATGTTGCTTATGCAGGAAAACAGTGAGAAGCAGGCAGAATTCCTGTAAAGAGCAAAATGAATTCACAATACTAACCATGATTCTAGACCCTCTGTTTTCTAACATTAAAGATTCTCTTACAAACATGCAGTTTTTCTCCCATTCACTTGTAAGCTCTTGTTATGCACAGCGATGATTTTCCTCACCCATGGAAACACTGAGAGGGAGAGCGTATTGCCTTAAACAACACACACAAATCTCAAACTTAAACATGCTGCTTCTAACATTAATTGTTTTCCTAGAAAATCTACAGTTTTTCTCCATTCACTTGAAACAGGCTGTTTTGCACAAAGTTGATATGCTTCATCTTTGAAAACGCTGACATTCAGGAAAGGTTCTTTTCAAAGGCTACTCGGTTCACCATGCATAACAAGGTGAAAGGCCCTCTTGCTTGTAACACTAATGCTTCTGTTACAGAGCTTCAGTGATTCTTCCCTTCACTTGAATGGGGTGATTCAGCAAGAAAGGTGATGTTGCTCATCCAGGAAAACACTGAGAGGTAGGCAGTACTCCTTTAAAGAGCAAACTCAATTCACCATACTACCCATGTTGCTAGACCCTCTTGTTTGTAACATGAAGCATTCTCTTACAAATCTGCAGTTTTTCTCCCTTTCACTTGTATGCGGTGATTTTTGCACAAAGTTTATGTTCCTCACACATGAAAACGCTGAAGTTTAGGCAGCATTCCTATCAAAAACTAACACAGTTCACCATGCTTAGCAAGGAGCAAGACCCTCTTGCTTGTAAAATTAATCCTATCTTACAAGATCTACAGTGCTTGTCCAATTCACTTGAATGGGGTGATTCAGCACAAAGGTGATGTTGCTTATCCAGGAAAACAGTGAGAAGTAGGCAGAATTCCTTTAAAGAGCAAAATGCATTCACAATACTACCCATGTTGCTAGACCCTCTGTTTTCTAACATTAAAGATTCTCTTACAAACCTGCAGTTTTTCTAACATTTACTTGTATGCGGTGATTTTGCTCAAGGTTTATGTTCCTCACAGAAGAAAACGCTGAAAGTTGGGCCGCGTTCCTTTCATACACTAACACAGTTCACCATGCTTAACAAGGTGCAAGACCCTCTTGCTCTTACAAGAGCTGCAGTGCTTCTCCTTTTCACTTGAATGGGGAGATTCAGCAGAAAGGTGATGTTGCTGATCCAGGAAAACACTGAGAGGTAGGCAGTACTCCTTTAAACAGCAAACTGAATTCACCATACTAATCATGTTGCTGGACCCTCTTGTTTCTAACATGAGGTATTCTCTTACAAATCTGCAGTTTTTCTCCCATTCACTTGTATGCGGTGATTTTGCACAAAGTTTATGTTCCTCACCCATGAAAAGGCTGATGGTTAGGCAGCATTCCTTTCAAAAACTAACACAGTTTACCATGTTTGGCAAGGTGCAAGACACTCTTGCTTGCAAAGTTAATCCTTCTCTTACAAGTGCTACAGTGCTTCTCCCATTCACTTTAATGGGGTGATTCAGCACAAAGGTGATGTTGCTTATGCAGGAAAACAGTGAGAAGCAGGCAGAATTCCTGTAAAGAGCAAAATGAATTCACAATACTAACCATGATTCTAGACCCTCTGTTTTCTAACATTAAAGATTCTCTTACAAACATGCAGTTTTTCTCCCATTCACTTGTAAGCTCTTGTTATGCACAGCGATGATTTTCCTCACCCATGGAAACACTGAGAGGGAGAGCGTATTGCCTTAAACAACACACACAAATCTCAAACTTAAACATGCTGCTTCTAACATTAATTGTTTTCCTAGAAAATCTACAGTTTTTCTCCATTCACTTGAAACAGGCTGTTTTGCACAAAGTTGATATGCTTCACCTTTGAAAACGCTGACATTCAGGAAAGGTTCTTTTCAAAGGCTACTCGGTTCACCATGCATAACAAGGTGAAAGGCCCTCTTGCTTGTAACACTAATGCTTCTGTTACAGAGCTGCAGTGATTCTTCCCTTCACTTGAATGGGGTGATTCAGCAAGAAAGGTGATGTTGCTCATCCAGGAAAACACTGAGAGGTAGGCAGTACTCCTTTAAAGAGCAAACTCAATTCACCATACTACCCATGTTGCTAGACCCTCTTGTTTGTAACATGAAGCATTCTCTTACAAATCTGCAGTTTTTCTCCCTTTCACTTGTATGCGGTGATTTTTGCACAAAGTTTATGTTCCTCACACATGAAAACGCTGAAGTTTAGGCAGCATTCCTATCAAAAACTAACACAGTTCACCATGCTTAGCAAGGAGCAAGACCCTCTTGCTTGTAAAATTAATCCTATCTTACAAGATCTACAGTGCTTGTCCAATTCACTTGAATGGGGTGATTCAGCACAAAGGTGATGTTGCTTATCCAGGAAAACAGTGAGAAGTAGGCAGAATTCCTTTAAAGAGCAAAATGCATTCACAATACTACCCATGTTGCTAGACCCTCTGTTTTCTAACATTAAAGATTCTGTTACAAACCTGCAGTTTTTCTAACATTTACTTGTATGCGGTGATTTTGCTCAAGGTTTATGTTCCTCACAGAAGAAAACGCTGAAAGTTGGGCCGCGTTCCTTTCATACACTAACACAGTTCACCATGCTTAACAAGGTGCAAGACCCTCTTGCTCTTACAAGAGCTGCAGTGCTTCTCCCTTTCACTTGAATGGGGAGATTCAGCAGAAAGGTGATGTTGCTGATCCAGGAAAACACTGAGAGGTAGGCAGTACTCCTTTAAACAGCAAACTGAATTCACCATACTAATCATGTTGCTGGACCCTCTTGTTTCTAACATGAGGTATTCTCCTACAAATCTGCAGTTTTTCTCCCATTCACTTGTATGCGGTGATTTTGCACAAAGTTTATGTTCCTCACCCATGAAAAGGCTGATGGTTAGGCAGCATTCCTTTCAAAAACTAACACAGTTTACCATGTTTGGCAAGGTGCAAGACACTCTTGCTTGCAAAGTTAATCCTTCTCTTACAAGTGCTACAGTGCTTCTCCCATTCACTTTAATGGGGTGATTCAGCACAAAGGTGATGTTGCTTATGCAGGAAAACAGTGAGAAGCAGGCAGAATTCCTGTAAAGAGCAAAATGAATTCACAATACTAACCATGATTCTAGACCCTCTGTTTTCTAACATTAAAGATTCTCTTACAAACATGCAGTTTTTCTCCCATTCACTTGTAAGCTCTTGTTATGCACAGCGATGATTTTCCTCACCCATGGAAACACTGAGAGGGAGAGCGTATTGCCTTAAACAACACACACAAATCTCAAACTTAAACATGCTGCTTCTAACATTAATTGTTTTCCTAGAAAATCTACAGTTTTTCTCCATTCACTTGAAACAGGCTGTTTTGCACAAAGTTGATATGCTTCACCTTTGAAAACGCTGACATTCAGGAAAGGTTCTTTTCAAAGGCTACTCGGTTCACCATGCATAACAAGGTGAAAGGCCCTCTTGCTTGTAACACTAATGCTTCTGTTACAGAGCTGCAGTGATTCTTCCCTTCACTTGAATGGAGTGATTCAGCAAGAAAGGTGATGTTGCTCATCAAGGAAAACACTGAGAGGTAGGCAGTACTCCTTTAAAGAGCAAACTCAATTCACCATACTACCCATGTTGCTAGACCCTCTTGTTTGTAACATGAAGCATTCTCTTACAAATCTGCAGTTTTTCTCCCTTTCACTTGTATGCGGTGATTTTTGCACAAAGTTTATGTTCCTCACACATGAAAACGCTGAAGTTTAGGCAGCATTCCTATCAAAAACTAACACAGTTCACCATGCTTAGCAAGGAGCAAGACCCTCTTGCTTGTAAAATTAATCCTATCTTACAAGATCTACAGTGCTTGTCCAATTCACTTGAATGGGGTGATTCAGCACAAAGGTGATGTTGCTTATCCAGGAAAACAGTGAGAAGTAGGCAGAATTCCTTTAAAGAGCAAAATGCATTCACAATACTAACCATGTTGCTAGACCCTCTGTTTTCTAACATTAAAGATTCTCTTACAAACCTGCAGTTTTTCTCCCTTTCACTTGTATGCGGTGATTTTTGCACAAAGTTTATGTTCCTCACAGAAGAAAACGCTGAAAGTTGGGCCGCGTTCCTTTCAAACACTAACACAGTTCACCATGCTTAACAAGGTGCAAGACCCTCTTGCTCTTATAAGAGCTGCAGTGCTTCTCCCTTTCACTTGAATGGGGAGATTCAGCAGAAAGGTGATGTTGCTGATCGAGGAAAACACTGAGAGGTAGGCAGTACTCCTTTAAACAGCAAAGTGAATTCACCATACTAATCATGTTGCTGGACCCTCTTGTTTGTAACATGAGGTATTCTCTTACAAATCTGCAGTTTTTCTCCCATTCACTTGTAGGCGGTGATTTTGCACAAAGTTTATGTTACTAACCCATGAAAAGGCTGAAGGTTAGGCAGCATTCCTTTCAAAAACTAGCACAGTTTACCATGTTTGGCAAGGTGCAAGACACTCTTGCTTGCAAAGTTAATCCTTCTCTTACAAGTGCTACAGTGCTTCTCCCATTCATTTGAATGGGGTGATTAATCACAAAGGTGAAGTTGCTTATGCAGAAAAACAGTGAGAAGTAGGCAGAATTCCTTTAAAGAGCAAAATGAATTCACAATACTAACCATGTTTCTAGACCTCTGTTTTCTAACATTAAAGATTCTCTTAGAAACATGCAGTTTTTCTCCCATTCACTTGTATGCTCTTGTTATGCACAGCGATGATGTTCCTCACCCATGGAAACACTGAGAGGGAGAGCGTATTGCCTTAAACAACACACACAATTCTCAAACTTAAACATGCTGCTAAATCATCTTGCTTCTAACATTATTTGTTTTCTTAGAAAAGCTACAGTTTTTCTCCATTCACTTGAAAGAGGCTGTTTTGCACAAAGTTGATATGCTTCACCTTTGAAAACGCTGATAGTCAGGAAGGGTTCTTTTCAAATGCGAACTCGGTTCACCATGCATAACAAGGTGAAAGGCCCTCTTGCTTGTAACACTAATGCTTCTCTTACAGAGCTGCAGTGATTCTCCCCTTCACTTGAATGGGGTCATTCAGCAAGAAAGGTGATGTTGCTCATCCAGGAAAACACTGAGCGTTATGCAGTACTCCTTGAAAGAGCAAACTGAATTCACAATATTAACCAAGTTGCTAGACTCTCTTGTTTCTAACATTAAGGATTCTCTTACAAAAGCTGCAGTTTTTCTCCCATTTACTTTTATGCGGAGATTTTCAACAAAGTTTATGTTCCTCTCCCATGAAAACACTGAACGTTAGGCAGCGTTCCTCTTCAAAACGAACTAAGATCACCATGCTTAACAAGGTGCAAGACCCTCTTGCTTGTAACATTAATGCTTCTCTTATAAGAGCTGCAGTGGTTCTTCAATACACTTGAATGGGGAGATTCAGCAGAAAGGTGATGTTGCTCATCCAGGAAAACACTGAGATGTAGGCAGTACTCCTTTAAACAGCAAACTCAATTCACCACACTACCCATGTTGCTAGACCCTCTTGTTTGTAACATGAAGCATTCTCTTACAAATCTGCAGTTTTTCTCCCTTTCACTTGTATGCGGTGATTTTTGCACAAAGTTTATATTCCTCACACATGAAAACGCTGAAGGTTAGGCAGCATTCCTATCAAAAACTAACACAGTTCACCATGTTTAGGAAGGTGCAAGACCCTCTTGCTTGTAAAATTAATCCTATCTTACAAGATCTACAGTGCTTCTCCAATTCACTTGAATGGGGTGATTCAGCACAAAGGTGATGTTGCTTATGCAGGAAAACAGTGAGAAGTAGGCAGAATTCCTTTGAAGAGCAAAATGAATTCACAATACTAACCATGTTTCTAGACCCTCTGTTTTCTAACATTAAAGATTCTCTTACAAACCTGCAGTTTTTCTAACATTTACTTATATGCGGTGATTTTGCTCAAGGTTTATGTTCCTCACAGAAGAAAACGCTGAAAGTTGGGCCGCGTTCCTTTCATACACTGACACAGTTCACCATGCTTAACAAGGTGCAAGACCCTCTTGCTCTTACAAGAGCTGCAGTGCTTCTCCCTTTCACTTGAATGGGGAGATTCAGCAGAAAGGTGATGTTGCTGATCCAGGAAAACACTGAGAAGTAGGCAGTACTCCTTTAAACAGCAAACTGAATTCACCATACTAATCATGTTGGTGGACCCTCTTGTTTGTAACATGAGGTATTCTCTTACAAATCTGCAGTTTTTCTCCCATTCACTTGTATGCGGTGATTTTGCACAAAGTTTATGTTCCTCACCCATGAAAAGGCTGATGGTTAGGCAGCATTCCTTTCAAAAACTAACACAGTTTACCATGTTTGGCAAGGTGCAAGAAACTCTTGCTTGCAAAGTTAATCCTTCTCTCACAAGTGCTACAGTGCTTCTCCCATTCACTTGAATGGGGTGATTCAGCACAAAGGTCATGTTGCTTATGCAGGAAAACAGTGAGAAGTAGGCAGAATTCCTGTAAAGAGCAAAATGAATTCACAATACTAACCATGTTTCTAGACCCTCTGTTTTCTAACATTAAAGATTCTCTTACAAACATGCAATTTTTCTCCCATTTACTTGTATGCTCTTGTTATGCACAGCGATGATTTTCCTCACCCATGGAAACACTGAGAGGAAGAGCGTATTGCCTTAAACAACACACACAATTCTCAAACTTAAACATGCTGCTAAATCATCTTGCTTCTAACATTAATTGTTTTCTTAGAAAAGCTACAGTTTTTCTCCATTCACTTGAAAGAGGCTGTTTTGCACAAAGTTGATATGCTTCACCTTTGAAAACGCTGATAGTCAGGAAGGGTTCTTTTCAAATGCGAACTCGGTTCACCATGCATAACAAGGTGAAAGGCCCTCTTGCTTGTAACACTAATGCTTCTCTTACAGAGCTGCAGTGATTCTCCCCTTCACTTGAATGGGGTGATTCAGCAAGAAAGGTGATGTTGCTCATCCAGGAAAACACTGAGCGTTATGCAGTACTCCTTGAAAGAGCAAACTGAATTCACAATATTAACCAAGTTGCTAGACCCTCTTGTTTCTAACATTAAGGATTCTCTTACAAAAGCTGCAGTTTTTCTCCGATTTACTTTTATGCGGAGATTTTCAACAAAGTTTATGTTCCTCTCCCATGAAAACACTGAACGTTAGGCAGCGTTCCTCTTCAAAACGAACTAAGTTCACCATGCTTAACAAGGTGCAAGACCCTCTTGCTTGTACCATTAATTCTTCTCTTATAAGAGCTGCAGTGGTTCTCCCTTTCACTTGAATGTGGAGATTCAGCAGAAAGGTGATGTTGCTGATCCAGGAAAACACTGAGCGTTATGCAGTACTCCTTGAAAGAGCAAACTGAATTCACAATATTAACCAAGTTGCTAGACCCTCTTGTTTCTAACATTAAGGATTCTCTTACAAAAGCTGCAGTTTTTCTCCGATTTACTTTTATGCGGAGATTTTGAACAAAGTTTATGTTCCTCTCCCATGAAAACACTGAAAGTTAGGCAGCGTTCCTCTTCAAAACGAACTAAGTTCACCATGCTTAACAAGGTGCAAGACCCTCTTGCTTGTACCATTAATTCTTCTCTTATAAGAGCTGCAGTGGTTCTCCCATTCACTTGAATGGGGAGATTCAGCAGAAAGGTGATGTTGCTGATCCAGGAAAACACTGAGAGGTAGGCAGTACTCCTTTAAAGAGCAAACTCAATTCACCATACTACCCATGTTGCTAGACCCTCTTGTTTGTAACATGAAGCATTCTCTTACAAATCTGCAGTTTTTCTCCCTTTCACTTGTATGCGGTGATTTTTGCACAAAGTTTATGTTCCTCACCCATGAAAAGGCTGAAGGTTAGGCAGCATTCCTTTCAAAAACTAACACAGTTTACCATGTTTGGCAAGGTGCAAGACACTCTTGCTTGCAAAGTTAATCCTTCTCTTACAAGTGCTACAGTGCTTCTCCCATTCACTTGAATGGGGTGATTAATCACAAAGGTGAAGTTGCTTATGCAGAAAAACAGTGAGAAGTAGGCAGAATTCCTTTAAAGAGCAAAATGAATTCACAATACTAACCATGTTTCTAGACCTCTGTTTTCTAACATTAAAGATTCTCTTAGAAACATGCAGTTTTTCTCCCATTCACTTGTATGCTCTTGTTATGCACAGCGATGATGTTCCTCACCCATGGAAACACTGAGAGGGAGAGCGTATTGCCTTAAACAACACACACAATTCTCAAACTTAAACATGCTACTAAATCATCTTGCTTCTAACATTATTTGTTTTCTTAGAAAAGCTACAGTTTTTCTCCATTCACTTGAAAGAGGCTGTTTTGCACAAAGTTGATATGCTTCACCTTTGAAAACGCTGACAGTCAGGAAGGGTTCTTTTCAAATGCGAACTCGGTTCACCATGCATAACAAGGTGAAAGGCCCTCTTGCTTGTAACACTAATGCTTCTCTTACAGAGCTGCAGTGATTCTCCCCTTCACTTGAATGGGGTCATTCAGCAAGAAAGGTGATGTTGCTCATCCAGGAAAACACTGAGCGTTATGCAGTACTCCTTGAAAGAGCAAACTGAATTCACAATATTAACCAAGTTGCTAGACTCTCTTGTTTCTAACATTAAGGATTCTCTTACAAAAGCTGCAGTTTTTCTCCCATTTACTTTTAAGCGGAGATTTTGCACAAAGTTTATGTTCCTCTCCCATGAAAACACCGAAAGTTAGGCAGCGTTCCTCTTCAAAACGAACTAAGTTCACCATGCTTAACAAGGTGCAAGACCCTCTTGCTTGTAACATTAATGCTTCTCTTATAAGAGCTGCAGTGGTTCTTCAATACACTTGAATGGGGAGATTCAGCAGAAAGGTGATGTTGCTGATCCAGGAAAACACTGAGAGGTAGGCAGTACTCCTTTAAAGAGCAAACTCAATTCACCACACTACCCATGTTGTTAGACCCTCTTGTTTGTAACATGAAGCATTCTCTTACAAATCTGCAGTTTTTCTCCCTTTCACTTGTATGCGGTGATTTTTGCACAAAGTTTATATTCCTCACACATGAAAACGCTGAAGGTTAGGCAGCATTCCTATCAAAAACTAACACAGTTCACCATGTTTAGGAAGGTGCAAGACCCTCTTGCTTGTAAAATTAATCCTATCTTACAAGATCTACAGTGCTTCTCCAATTCACTTGAAAGGGGTGATTCAGCACAAAGGTGATGTTGCTTATGCAGGAAAACAGTGAGAAGTAGGCAGAATTCCTTTGAAGAGCAAAATGAATTCACAATACTAACCATGTTTCTAGACCCTCTGTTTTCTAACATTAAAGATTCTCTTACAAACCTGCAGTTTTTCTAACATTTACTTGTATGCGGTGATTTTGCTCAAGGTTTATGTTCCTCACAGAAGAAAACGCTGAAAGTTGGGCCGCGTTCCTTTCATACACTAACACAGTTCACCATGCTTAACAAGGTGCAAGACCCTCTTGCTCTTACAAGAGCTGCAGTGCTTCTCCCTTTCACTTGAATGGGGAGATTCAGCAGAAAGGTGATGTTGCTGATCCAGGAAAACACTGAGAAGTAGGCAGTACTCCTTTAAAAAGCAAACTGAATTCACCATACTAATCATGTTGGTGGACCCTCTTGTTTGTAACATGAGGTATTCTCTTACAAATCTGCAGTTTTTCTCCCATTCACTTGTATGCGGTGATTTTGCACAAAGTTTATGTTCCTCACCCATGAAAAGGCTGATGGTTAGGCAGCATTCCTTTCAAAAACTAACACAGTTTACCATGTTTGGCAAGGTGCAAGACACTCTTGCTTGCAAAGTTAATCCTTCTCTCACAAGTGCTACAGTGCTTCTCCCATTCACTTGAATGGGGTGATTCAGCACAAAGGTCATGTTGCTTATGCAGGAAAACAGTGAGAAGTAGGCAGAATTCCTGTAAAGAGCAAAATGAATTCACAATACTAACCATGTTTCTAGACCCTCTGTTTTCTAACATTAAAGATTCTCTTACAAACATGCAGTTTTTCTCCCATTTACTTGTATGCTCTTGTTATGCACAGCGATGATTTTCCTCACCCATGGAAACACTGAGAGGAAGAGCGTATTGCCTTAAACAACACACACAATTCTCAAACTTAAACATGCTGCTAAATCATCTTGCTTCTAACATTAATTGTTTTCTTAGAAAAGCTACAGTTTTTCTCCATTCACTTGAAAGAGGCTGTTTTGCACAAAGTTGATATACTTCACCTTTGAAAACGCTGATAGTCAGGAAGGGTTCTTTTCAAATGTGAACTCGGTTCACCATGCATAACAAGGTGAAAGGCCCTCTTGCTTGTAACACTAATGCTTCTCTTACAGAGCTGCAGTGATTCTCCCCTTCACTTGAATGGGGTGATTCAGCAAGAAAGGTGATGTTGCTCATCCAGGAAAACACTGAGCGTTATGCAGTACTCCTTGAAAGAGCAAACTGAATTCACAATATTAACCAAGTTGCTAGACCCTCTTGTTTCTAACATTAAGGATTCTCTTACAAAAGCTGCAGTTTTTCTCCGATTTACTTTTATGCGGAGATTTTCAACAAAGTTTATGTTCCTCTCCCATGAAAACACTGAACGTTAGGCAGCGTTCCTCTTCAAAACGAACTAAGTTCACCATGCTTAACAAGGTGCAAGACCCTCTTGCTTGTACCATTAATTCTTCTCTTATAAGAGCTGCAGTGGTTCTCCCTTTCACTTGAATGTGGAGATTCAGCAGAAAGGTGATGTTGCTGATCCAGGAAAACACTGAGCGTTATGCAGTACTCCTTGAAAGAGCAAACTGAATTCACAATATTAACCAAGTTGCTAGACCCTCTTGTTTCTAACATTAAGGATTCTCTTACAAAAGCTGCAGTTTTTCTCCGATTTACTTTTATGCGGAGATTTTGAACAAAGTTTATGTTCCTCTCCCATGAAAACACTGAAAGTTAGGCAGCGTTCCTCTTCAAAACGAACTAAGTTCACCATGCTTAACAAGGTGCAAGACCCTCTTGCTTGTACCATTAATTCTTCTCTTATAAGAGCTGCAGTGGTTCTCCCATTCACTTGAATGGGGAGATTCAGCAGAAAGGTGATGTTGCTGATCCAGGAAAACACTGAGAGGTAGGCAGTACTCCTTTAAAGAGCAAACTCAATTCACCATACTACCCATGTTGCTAGACCCTCTTGTTTGTAACATGAAGCATTCTCTTACAAATCTGCAGTTTTTCTCCCTTTCACTTGTATGCGGTGATTTTTGCACAAAGTTTATGTTCCTCACCCATGAAAAGGCTGAAGGTTAGGCAGCATTCCTTTCAAAAACTAACACAGTTTACCATGTTTGGCAAGGTGCAAGACACTCTTGCTTGCAAAGTTAATCCTTCTCTTACAAGTGCTACAGTGCTTCTCCCATTCACTTGAATGGGGTGATTAATCACAAAGGTGAAGTTGCTTATGCAGAAAAACAGTGAGAAGTAGGCAGAATTCCTTTAAAGAGCAAAATGAATTCACAATACTAACCATGTTTCTAGACCTCTGTTTTCTAACATTAAAGATTCTCTTAGAAACATGCAGTTTTTCTCCCATTCACTTGTATGCTCTTGTTATGCACAGCGATGATGTTCCTCACCCATGGAAACACTGAGAGGGAGAGCGTATTGCCTTAAACAACACACACAATTCTCAAACTTAAACATGCTACTAAATCATCTTGCTTCTAACATTATTTGTTTTCTTAGAAAAGCTACAGTTTTTCTCCATTCACTTGAAAGAGGCTGTTTTGCACAAAGTTGATATGCTTCACCTTTGAAAACGCTGACAGTCAGGAAGGGTTCTTTTCAAATGCGAACTCGGTTCACCATGCATAACAAGGTGAAAGGCCCTCTTGCTTGTAACACTAATGCTTCTCTTACAGAGCTGCAGTGATTCTCCCCTTCACTTGAATGGGGTCATTCAGCAAGAAAGGTGATGTTGCTCATCCAGGAAAACACTGAGCGTTATGCAGTACTCCTTGAAAGAGCAAACTGAATTCACAATATTAACCAAGTTGCTAGACTCTCTTGTTTCTAACATTAAGGATTCTCTTACAAAAGCTGCAGTTTTTCTCCCATTTACTTTTAAGCGGAGATTTTGCACAAAGTTTATGTTCCTCTCCCATGAAAACACCGAAAGTTAGGCAGCGTTCCTCTTCAAAACGAACTAAGTTCACCATGCTTAACAAGGTGCAAGACCCTCTTGCTTGTAACATTAATGCTTGTCTTATAAGAGCTGCAGTGGTTCTTCAATACACTTGAATGGGGAGATTCAGCAGAAAGGTGATGTTGCTGATCCAGGAAAACACTGAGAGGTAGGCAGTACTCCTTTAAAGAGCAAACTCAATTCACCACACTACCCATGTTGTTAGACCCTCTTGTTTGTAACATGAAGCATTCTCTTACAAATCTGCAGTTTTTCTCCCTTTCACTTGTATGCGGTGATTTTTGCACAAAGTTTATATTCCTCACACATGAAAACGCTGAAGGTTAGGCAGCATTCCTATCAAAAACTAACACAGTTCACCATGTTTAGGAAGGTGCAAGACCCTCTTGCTTGTAAAATTAATCCTATCTTACAAGATCTACAGTGCTTCTCCAATTCACTTGAAAGGGGTGATTCAGCACAAAGGTGATGTTGCTTATGCAGGAAAACAGTGAGAAGTAGGCAGAATTCCTTTGAAGAGCAAAATGAATTCACAATACTAACCATGTTTCTAGACCCTCTGTTTTCTAACATTAAAGATTCTCTTACAAACCTGCAGTTTTTCTAACATTTACTTGTATGCGGTGATTTTGCTCAAGGTTTATGTTCCTCACAGAAGAAAACGCTGAAAGTTGGGCCGCGTTCCTTTCATACACTAACACAGTTCACCATGCTTAACAAGGTGCAAGACCCTCTTGCTCTTACAAGAGCTGCAGTGCTTCTCCCTTTCACTTGAATGGGGAGATTCAGCAGAAAGGTGATGTTGCTGATCCAGGAAAACACTGAGAAGTAGGCAGTACTCCTTTAAAAAGCAAACTGAATTCACCATACTAATCATGTTGGTGGACCCTCTTGTTTGTAACATGAGGTATTCTCTTACAAATCTGCAGTTTTTCTCCCATTCACTTGTATGCGGTGATTTTGCACAAAGTTTATGTTCCTCACCCATGAAAAGGCTGATGGTTAGGCAGCATTCCTTTCAAAAACTAACACAGTTTACCATGTTTGGCAAGGTGCAAGACACTCTTGCTTGCAAAGTTAATCCTTCTCTCACAAGTGCTACAGTGCTTCTCCCATTCACTTGAATGGGGTGATTCAGCACAAAGGTCATGTTGCTTATGCAGGAAAACAGTGAGAAGTAGGCAGAATTCCTGTAAAGAGCAAAATGAATTCACAATACTAACCATGTTTCTAGACCCTCTGTTTTCTAACATTAAAGATTCTCTTACAAACATGCAGTTTTTCTCCCATTTACTTGTATGCTCTTGTTATGCACAGCGATGATTTTCCTCACCCATGGAAACACTGAGAGGAAGAGCGTATTGCCTTAAACAACACACACAATTCTCAAACTTAAACATGCTGCTAAATCATCTTGCTTCTAACATTAATTGTTTTCTTAGAAAAGCTACAGTTTTTCTCCATTCACTTGAAAGAGGCTGTTTTGCACAAAGTTGATATACTTCACCTTTGAAAACGCTGATAGTCAGGAAGGGTTCTTTTCAAATGTGAACTCGGTTCACCATGCATAACAAGGTGAAAGGCCCTCTTGCTTGTAACACTAATGCTTCTCTTACAGAGCTGCAGTGATTCTCCCCTTCACTTGAATGGGGTGATTCAGCAAGAAAGGTGATGTTGCTCATCCAGGAAAACACTGAGCGTTATGCAGTACTCCTTGAAAGAGCAAACTGAATTCACAATATTAACCAAGTTGCTAGACCCTCTTGTTTCTAACATTAAGGATTCTCTTACAAAAGCTGCAGTTTTTCTCCGATTTACTTTTATGCGGAGATTTTCAACAAAGTTTATGTTCCTCTCCCATGAAAACACTGAACGTTAGGCAGCGTTCCTCTTCAAAACGAACTAAGTTCACCATGCTTAACAAGGTGCAAGACCCTCTTGCTTGTACCATTAATTCTTCTCTTATAAGAGCTGCAGTGGTTCTCCCTTTCACTTGAATGTGGAGATTCAGCAGAAAGGTGATGTTGCTGATCCAGGAAAACACTGAGCGTTATGCAGTACTCCTTGAAAGAGCAAACTGAATTCACAATATTAACCAAGTTGCTAGACCCTCTTGTTTCTAACATTAAGGATTCTCTTACAAAAGCTGCAGTTTTTCTCCGATTTACTTTTATGCGGAGATTTTGAACAAAGTTTATGTTCCTCTCCCATGAAAACACTGAAAGTTAGGCAGCGTTCCTCTTCAAAACGAACTAAGTTCACCATGCTTAACAAGGTGCAAGACCCTCTTGCTTGTACCATTAATTCTTCTCTTATAAGAGCTGCAGTGGTTCTCCCATTCACTTGAATGGGGAGATTCAGCAGAAAGGTGATGTTGCTGATCCAGGAAAACACTGAGAGGTAGGCAGTACTCCTTTAAAGAGCAAACTCAATTCACCATACTACCCATGTTGCTAGACCCTCTTGTTTGTAACATGAAGCATTCTCTTACAAATCTGCAGTTTTTCTCCCTTTCACTTGTATGCGGTGATTTTTGCACAAAGTTTATGTTCCTCACCCATGAAAAGGCTGAAGGTTAGGCAGCATTCCTTTCAAAAACTAACACAGTTTACCATGTTTGGCAAGGTGCAAGACACTCTTGCTTGCAAAGTTAATCCTTCTCTTACAAGTGCTACAGTGCTTCTCCCATTCACTTGAATGGGGTGATTCATCACAAAGGTGATGTTGTTTATGCAGGAAAACAGTGAGAAGTAGGCAGAATTCCTTTAAAGAGCAAAATGAATTCACAGTACTAACCATGTTTCTAGACCCTCTGTTTTCTAACATTAAAGATTCTCTTACAAACATGCAGTTTTTCTCCCATTCACTTGTATGCTCTTGTTATGCACAGCGATGATGTTCCTCACCCATGGAAACACTGAGAGGGAGAGCGTGAAAGGAATATGAGGTCTCAGCGGGCCCCAACCCCCTTGTTGGAGAAACCAGTACCAAACATCCCATGTAGATAAGATAAGCAATGCGGCTGGGCTCAGTTAGGGCATATAGAATGTGAGGAATGCAAGATGTGAGATACGAGCAAGATGTGAGGTACGAGCAAGATGTGAAGTACGTGCAGGATGTGTTCTGCCTGCTTGTCTAATGTTGATAACAAAAATATGCACGCCACTGCAGTCTATATAAGATTTCCCCCTAAGAGCCTCAGGGTCTTGCTTTCTTAACCGGTCCTGCGTGTCCGTGTGGGAGCTCGACCCTGGCTAGCCAGTCCAATAAACTCTGCTTTGTTGATTGCATTCACGCCTGGCTCTCTGTCTCTCGGGGGAATAGGATTCCGGGTCCTAACATTTGGAGGTCCCACCGAGATTTCATTTTCTCGAGAGACAGAACCTGCCTGCGAGAAAGCAGGGGCGATCCCAAGTCCTAGGCGTTGGGAGGGGATCCCAGACCCTCATTTGGAGGAACTTGAGTGTTCCATTTGGGCCGCGGCGGGGATTCGGCCAATCCCCAGGGAGATTCATTCTGGGAATCTTGCAAGGAGGACCACAGGGTCCTATTGGGAGAGGCTTTCCTCTCATTTGGGCTCGAGCATTTTAGGAACCCTGGCGCCAGGTGAAGAACTAATTGAGCTAGTCGACCGACCACCCGTCAAGTGGACGCCTTTCGGCCTGATATCCCAGTTCGACGGTGAGGAGGTTGAATGGGGTGCGCACCAGTGTGAGAGAAGGACCGGTCCGAGCGAGTGCTGGAGAGTGTTGTGTGTGTGTGGAATTATTGTTGCCTTTATCCTTTTTGTTCTATCTCTCTTGGTGTTTGAGTCTCCTTCCACAATGGGACAGGGACAAACAACCCCAAAGTCTCTGATCCTTTCTCACTTTCCAGAAGTTAAAGAAAGGGCCTTAAATGCGGGTCTGGTCATCAAGAAAGGTAAGTTCGACACCTTTTGTTCTGCAGAGTGGCCCACCTTTGGAGTCGGGTGGCCCATTCAAGGTTCCCTCTCCCTAGACCTGATCACTAAGGTTAAAGCAGTCATTTTTCAGCCAGACAATCGAGGCCATCCAGACCAAGTTCCTTACATTTTGGTTTGGGAGGATCTGGTGAGGAACCCTCCCCCTTGGTTAACAGTTTTTCTGACCCACCCCTCCAGTTCGGCCCCCGGGGATAAAACCCCAGTCACGCCCGCCTTGGTCATAAAGGAGGAGGAAAAACTTCCTCTTCCCACCTTGACCGGTCCTCAAATTAGGGCATCTCCTTCACCATCTCCGGTCTTACCAGAGAGTTCCCCCCTTTACCCATCCCTCGCAGGGGCAGAGGAAGATCGGCCGCCTCCATACGTGACTCCCCCTGGCCAAGCCAGTGCCCCGGAGGAGGAAATTTCCTCATCCTCCTCAACAGGACTGGCAGCAGGAGGAGGAATGGGTCGAAGACTTCGCCCCCGAGGGATCCGGGAAAGGGAGGGGGAAGACGGGCCCCCCTCATCAACACAGGGGGAGGAAACTGTCCCTACACTTCCAGTCCGGATGGTGGGCCAAGGGGGACCGGGAGGAGGGCAACAGTTTCAGTACTGGCCCTTCTCCTCCAGTGATCTATATAACTGGAGGACGCAGAACCCGCCCTTTTCTGAAGACCCCAAGTGTCTCATAGATCTCCTGGAGTCCATCATGCATACACACCGCCCCACTTGGGATGACTGTCATCAGCTGCTCAATACTCTTTTTACGACGGAGGAACGAGAGCGCATCCTCAACGAAGCGAGGAAGAACGTCTTGGGGGATAATGGGAGACCCACAACTCTCCAACCGGCCATAGACGAGGCTTTTCCCCTACGCCGCCCTGATTGGGATTTCGGGACCGCAGAAGGTAGGGAGCGTCTTCGGATCTACCGCCAGACTCTTATGGCCGGTCTCCGAGCGGCCGCTAGAAGGCCCACCAATTTTGCAAAAGTAAAAGCAGTCATTCAAGGGGAAAACGAAAGCCCAGCCGGTTTCTTAGAGCGCCTCCATGAGGCATACCGTCAGTACACCCCGATTGACCCTGAGGCGGACCTCCACCGGTCTGCTCTGGTACTCTCATTCATTAATCAGGCAGCCCCAGACATTAGGAGAAAACTCAATAAACAGGAAAACTTAGGGGAGATGACTATAAGGGAAATGCTACAGGTAGCAGAAAAGGTCTTTACCGCTAGGGAAACTCCAGAAGAAAGGGAGGAAAGACAGAGAAAGGAAGACAGGGAAGCCCAGGAGAAATTGAGAAAGGAGGACCGGGAGTTCCAGGCTAAGGAAAACCGAAAGCAACAGAGAGAAATGGCTCGTATTTTCCTAGCGGGTGTCCGGGACCAACCCAGAGGAGGGGGCCACGCCAGGACCCCGGATAAGGAACACTGTTTTTACTGTAAGGAAACGGGGCATTGGAAGAGAGAATGTCCTAAGTTAAAGGGAAGAAGAGGGTTTGGAAGGAGACCGGGGGAAAACAGGGAAAGGGAACGAGCAGTAGAGCAGGCCAGAGTCCTTCTAGCCGGAGAAGAGGACTGAAGGAGACGGGGCTCAGACCCCCTCCCCGAGTCCTGGGTAACAATGCATGTGGAAGGGAAGCCGATGGGGTTCATGGTGGATACCGGCGCCCAATATTCGGTTTTAAACAAGGCACATGGACCTTTGAACAAGGCACGAACAAGTGTTGTTCAGGGGGCCACCGGTACGCAGTTATGTACACGGACTACCAAAAGAAAGGTGAACTTAGGAAAACACCAGGTCACACACTCCTTCTTGGTCGTCCCTGAGAGCCCCGCTCCCCTGCTCGGACGGGACCTACTCACCAAAATAGGGGCCCATATCCATTTTGAACCAGATGGAATAATTGTGACTGATCGAGAAGGGAGCCCGATTCATGTCTTGTCCCTATCATTGGCTGACGAGCATCGTCTGTTTGAGAGTCAACAGGAACCAGGAGGGGACATGACTCATTGGGTAAAAAGATTTCCCACGGCCTGGGCGGAGACTGCGGGAACCGGCCTCGCCAAACACCTCCCGCCCGTAGTTATACAATTGAAGGCTTCTGCTCTCCCCATTCGGGTGAAACAGTATCCTATGCCTGAGGAGGCCCGAAGAGGCATAGCCCCTCATATCCACAGGCTAATAAAGGAAGGAGTACTGCGACCTTGTCAGTCTGCCTGGAATACTCCTCTGCTCCCCGTCCGAAAGCCGGGAAGCGGGGACTATAGGCCTGTGCAAGACCTTCAGCATTCCATTGTCAGAAATTAGTCAGCCGCTATTTGCTTTCGAATGGCAAGAAGATGGGGGCCAATCCGGACAGCTCACTTGGACCAGACTGCCGCAAGGATTTAAAAACTCTCCCACCCTGTTTAATGAGGCCCTGAGCCAGGACCTGGAACCTTTTCGTCGGAGCCACCCACGAGTCACTCTATTACAGTATGTTGATGACTTACTGTTAGCGGCAGAAACCCGAGAGGAGTGCATCAAGGCTACTGAACACCTGCTAACGGAATTAGGTGAGCTGGGGTATCGGGCAAGTGCCAAGAAAACTCACATCTGTAAAAGGTCAGTGACATATTTGGGTTATCGGATTGCAGATGGGGCAAGGTGGCTGACTGATGCCATGAAACAGACTATTCTGGCTATCCCATCCCCGACATCCACTAGGGGGGGTGAGAGAATTCCTGGGCTCCGCGGGGTTCTGTAGACTCTGGATTCCAGGATTTGCGGAAATAGCCAGACCCCTATATGAGGCCACCAAAGAAGCTCCAGATTGGAGTTGGGGAGAGAGAGAACAACAGGCCTTTGATCAGCTAAAAGACGCTCTTTTGAAGGCCCCTGCCTTAGCCTTGCCAGATCCTACAAGACCATTCACTCTGTTTGTAGATGAGAAAAAGGGCGTAGCCAAAGGAGTCTTGACCCAACAGCTAGGTCCCTGGAAGAGACCAGTGGCATACTTTTCCAAGAAATTAGACGCAGTAGCGGCAGGATGGCCCCCCTGCCTCCGCATCATAGCGGCCATTGCCGTGCTGGTGAGAGAAGCCGATAAACTAACCTTTGGACAGGCCCTCTGGGTAACGGCCCCTCACCCGGTGGAGGGAATCCTTAAACAACCCCCTGGGAAATGGATGACGAATGCCAGGCTCACCCATTACCAGGGGCTCTTGTTGGATTCCCCTCGGATCACATTCACAGATCCCGTAATCCTGAACCCTGCCACCTTGTTGCCTAACCCGGAACTGCAGACACCTGTCCATAACTGCAAAGAATTCCTCTCCGAAGTTACACAGGTACGGGCTGACCTAAAGGATACCCCCCTGTCCGGCTGCAAATTAAACTGGTACACGGATGGAAGCAGTTTTTTCCAAGATGGAGCCCGAAGGGCAGGGGCAGCTGTAGTCGACCAAGAAGGAAATACGGTATGGAGCAGCGCCCTCCCACCCGGAACATCAGCCCAAAAAGCGGAATTAATTGCCTTGGCAGAGGCCCTGGAGAGGGCAAAAGGAAAGCGAGTCAATATCTACACCGATAGCCGCTATGCTTTCGGTACCATCCATGTCCACGGGGCCATCTATCGCGAAAGAGGATTCCGCACAGCAGAAGGAAAACATCTAAAGAACCTAGCCGAAGTCCAGCGTCTATTAATGGCAGTGGAAAAACCGAAGGCAGTGGCAGTGATGTATGTCCCAGGCCACCAGTCTGCCAAGACGCCGGAAGCTGTCGGTAACAACAGAGCAGATCAAGAAGCAAAGAGAGTAGCAATGGTGAGTCCTCCCATGGAGACAGGGCAACCTTCCACGGTTGCGGCGATAGACGTGCCGGTCCCAGAGCTCCCTCCGCTACCCCCCCCGACCAGAATACTCCACAGAGGATTTCACTTGGATGAGAGCCCACTCCCCCTTTAGAGAAGGGGAAGACGGATGGAAAAGCGACTTGGAGGGCAAGTTAGTTCTGCCTGAAAAACTCGGACGATTCCTGTTGGCTAACTTACATAAGTCCACCCATTTGGGGCGGAGAAAATTACTAGACTTGTTGACATCTGCGCAGCTCCGATTTCCGAACCAGACCATAGCAGTCCGCCAAATTGTGGAAGATTGTGCCAGCTGCACAATCATGAAACCAGGACGAAGGGAGGGGCACCATACAGGTACTCGGGAACGGGGGAGGGCTCCGGGAAGAAGTTGGGAAGTGGATTTTACTGAGGTAAAACCGGGAAAGTTTGGGTACAAATATTTGCTGGTATTCATAGATACCTTTTCAGGCTGGGTGGAGGCTTTTCCTACAAAGAAGGAGACGAGTCAGGTAGTGGCAAAGGCTTTGCTAGAGGAAATCATACCCAGATATGGGGTGCCCGAGGCAATTGGGTCAGATAACGGTCCGGCTTTTGTTAGTAAGGTCCTGCAGGGACTAGCCCAGACTATGGGGGCCAATTGGAAGCTACATTGTGAATATAACCCCCAGAGCTCAGGGCAAGTAGAAAGGATGAATAGGACACTAAAGGAGACTTTAGCCAAATTGGCCCTGGAGACTGGCGGTGATTGGGTGACGCTCCTTCCCTTGGCCATCTTCCGAGTCCGGAACTCCCCCTATGTCCATGGGCTAACTCCCTTTGAGATCCTGTATGGGGCTCCACCCCCCATCATTCAGAGGACCTTAAGCCCAGAACTAGGTGATCTGGCCCCAAATTACCTGACCATGTTGCAGGCTTTAGCTAAAGTGCAACAACGGATTTGGCCCTTAATTCAAGCATACCACGCTGTTAAGAGGGACCCGGCTCCGGAACATGGCATAGTCCCGGGTGACATGGTATGGGTTAAAAGGCATCAGTCCAAAACCCTAGAGCCTAGATGGAAAGGACCTTATGTTGTACTGTTTACTACCCCTACCGCCCTCAAGGTTGATGGCATCGGACCTTGGATCCACCACTCCCACGTGCGTCGAGCCAATCATCAAAAACAAGAAGGGGTCAAGGAGTGGACTGTACGGCGGCACCCAGACAACCCATTAAAGCTAAAGCTTTTGTGGCCCCGGGAACATGCAGAGCCTTCAGGAGCAGCCACGGATGGGGTGGCTGATCGCTCTGATCTTGCTCAATGCCCAGAGCGGGAGCCTCGCAGAAACCAACCCTCACCAGCCCTATAAGCAAACCTGGATACTCACCGATGGGGAGACTCATACCACCCTCAACGAGACTACTCGCACTGCCCCCATAGGAACTTGGTGGCCGGAGCTTCAGTTCTGCTTCAGGGACATCAATCCTGCCTACAAGTCTACTGCCCCGGAGTCAGCCCGACGTTATGGGTTTTATGCCTGCCCCGGCCACAAAAAGAACCAGGAATGTGGGGGGATACAATACTCCTTCTGTAGGTCATGGGCATGTGTCACATCCAATGATAGTGAATGGAAATGGGGGATATCAAAATCAGACCTAGTCAAATTTGCCTTTGTAAATGGGATATTAAGGGGGCACAGAATTCCAATACCCACCCATAAATGCCAGCCCACGGATCTAGATAGAATCAAGGTCACTTTCACTGAAACTGGCAAGAAGGACACCCCTGGGTGGATACAAGGTAAGGTATGGGGACTTGTATTTTATAAATATGGTGGACATGCTGGCTCGACCATAGTGGTCAGATTAAAAATTGAGCCCATAGGGCCACCGTCCACAGCAGTAGGCCCCAATAAGGTACTTAGGCCGCCCAATGTAAAGCCATCTCCCCAACCTTCCACAACTCACCACCTTCCCTCAACCATAGCTCGGGCTAATGTTACAACTCCAAGACCATCAGAAACCAGCCCTCCCCTGGTGAGGCCCAGTCTCATGACCGCATCTAAAGACCCCCTCTGGGAGCTAGTGGTTGCTGCCTTCCTGACGTTAAACCACACCAACCCTAACATGACCAACTCCTGTTGGTTATGTTATGATGTGAGGCCCCCATTCTATGAGGCAATAGGGCTAAACACCACTCACGATACCTCATCTGAGGAAAACCCTACTCAATGTTCCTGGGGAGACCGTAAGAGAGGTCTGACCATACAGCAGGTAAACGGCCAAGGAACCTGCTTAGGAAAAGTGCCAAAGAACAGACGGGACTTATGTACTGTTATTAACGCCAGTTCTACCTGGGGAAATGCTATTAAATGGGTAATTCCAAAGGACAATGGGTGGTGGCTATGCTCGCGGTCCGGACTCACCCCATGCCTATCAACTAAGGTGTTTAACAGCTCTAAAGAATTCTGTGTTATAGTGGTTGTGCTGCCCCGCATCCTCTATCATTCGGAGGAAAGTCTATATTCATACTGGAATATAGGAACAGGTGAGAGAAAGAAGAGAGAGCCTATTTCTACACTAACCATTGCTACCCTACTTAGCCTAGGGGTGGCTGGGGCAGGGACCGGCATAGCCTCCCTGGCTACTCAACATAAAGGGATGTCTTCGCTGCGCGCAGCCATAGACGAAGATATAGAGAGAATAGAAACCTCCATTAGCCACCTAGAAAAATCCCTCACTTCTCTGTCTGAGGTAGTACTTCAAAACCGACGAGGTCTGGACTTGTTGTTCCTCCAAAAAGGGGGACTATGCGTTGCTCTAGGGGAAGAATGTTGTTTTTACGCTGACCATACCGGAGTTGTTCGTGACTCCATGTCTAAACTCCGAAAGAGCCTGGAACAAAGAAAACGAGAAAAAGAGGCAGGGGAAAGCTGGTTCGAGTCTTGGTTTAACCAGTCCCCATGGTTGGCTACCCTTTTATCTGCACTGGCAGGGCCAATAATAATCATCCTACTGCTTGTTACCATAGGACCCTGGATTCTAAACCGACTTATGACTTTTGTCAAAAGTCGAATTAATACTATCCAACTTCTGGTCCTCCGCCAACAATATCAGGCTCTTCATCCTCTTGAGGATGATTCCTCAATTTAGGCCATAAGAAAGGGGGGAATGAAAGGAATAGGAGGTCTCAGCGGGCCCCAACCCCCTTGTTGGAGAAACCAGTACCAAACATCCCATGTAGATAAGATAAGCAATGCGGCAGGGCTCAGTTAGGACATATAGAATGTGAGGAATGCAAGATGTGAGATACGAGCAAGATGTGAGGTACGAGCAAGATGTGAAGTACGTGCAGGATGTGCTCTCCCTGCTTGTCTAATGTTGATAACAAAAATATGCACGCCACTGCAGTCTATATAAGATTTCCCCCTAAGAGGCTCAGGGTCTTGCTTTCCTAACCGGTCCTGCGTGTCCGTGTGGGAGCTCGACCCTGGCTAGCCAGTCCAATAAACTCTGCTTTGTTGATTGCATTCACGCCTGGCTCTCTGTCTCTCAGGGGAATAGGATTCCGGGTCCTAACAAGCGTATTGCCTTAAACAACACACACAATTCTCAAACTTAAACAAGCTGCTTCTAACATTAATTGTTTTCCTAGAAAAGCTACAGTTTTTCTCCATTCACTTGAAACAGGCTGTTTTGCACAAAGTTGATATGCTTCACCTTTGAAAACGCTGACAGTCAGGAAAGGTTCTTTTCAAAGGCTAACTCGGTTCACCATGCATAACAAGGTGAAAGGCCCTCTTGCTTGTAACACTAATGCTTCTCTTACAGAGCTGCAGTGATTCTCCCCTTCACTTGAATGGGGTGATTCAGCAAGAAAGGTGAAGTTGCTCATCCAGGAAAACACTGAGAGGTAGGCAGTACTCCTTTAAAGAGCAAACTCAATTCACCGTACTACCCATGTTGCTAGACCCTCTTGTTTGAGAAGTAGGCAGAATTCCTTTAAAGAGCAAAATGCATTCACAATACTACCCATGTTGCTAGACCCTCTGTTTTCTAACATTAAAGATTCTCTTACAAACCTGCAGTTTTTCTAACATTTACTTGTATGCGGTGATTTTGCTCAAGGTTTATGTTCCTCACAGAAGAAAACGCTGAAAGTTGGGCCGCGTTCCTTTCATACACTAACACAGTTCACCATGCTTAACAAGGTGCAAGACCCTCTTGCTCTTACAAGAGCTGCAGTGCTTCTCCCTTTCACTTGAATGGGGAGATTCAGCAGAAAGGTGATGTTGCTGATCCAGGAAAACACTGAGAGGTAGGCAGTACTCCTTTAAAGAGCAAACTGAATTCACCATACTAATCATGTTGCTGGACCCTCTTGTTTCTAACATGAGGTATTCTCTTACAAATCTGCAGTTTTTCTCCCATTCACTTGTATGCGGTGATTTTGCACAGTTTATGTTCCTCACCCATGAAAAGGCTGATGGTTAGGCAGCATTCCTTTCAAAAACTAACACAGTTTACCATGTTTGGCAAGGTGCAAGACACTCTTGCTTGCAAAGTTAATCCTTCTCTTACAAGTGCTACAGTGCTTCTCCCATTCACTTTAATGGGGTGATTCAGCACAAAGGTGATGTTGCTTATGCAGGAAAACAGTGAGAAGCAGGCAGAATTCCTGTAAAGAGCAAAATGAATTCACAATACTAACCATGATTCTAGACCCTCTGTTTTCTAACATTAAAGATTCTCTTACAAACATGCAGTTTTTCTCCCATTCACTTGTAAGCTCTTGTTATGCACAGCGATGATTTTCCTCACCCATGGAAACACTGAGAGGGAGAGCGTATTGCCTTAAACAACACACACAAATCTCAAACTTAAACATGCTGCTTCTAACATTAATTGTTTTCCTAGAAAATCTACAGTTTTTCTCCATTCACTTGAAACAGGCTGTTTTGCACAAAGTTGATATGCTTCACCTTTGAAAACGCTGACATTCAGGAAAGGTTCTTTTCAAAGGCTACTCGGTTCACCATGCATAAGAAGGTGAAAGGCCCTCTTGCTTGTAACACTAATGCTTCTGTTACAGAGCTGCAGTGATTCTTCCCTTCACTTGAATGGGGTGATTCAGCAAGAAAGGTGATGTTGCTCATCCAGGAAAACACTGAGAGGTAGGCAGTACTCCTTTAAAGAGCAAACTCTATTCACGATACTACCCATGTTGCTAGACCCTCTTGTTTGTAACATGAAGCATTCTCTTACAAATCTGCAGTTTTTCTCCCTTTCACTTGTATGCGGTGATTTTTGCACAAAGTTTATGTTAGTCACAGAAGAAAACGCTGAAAGTTGGGCCGCGTTCCTTTCAAACACTAACACAGTTCACCATGCTTAACAAGGTGCAAGACCCTCTTGCTCTTATAAGAGCTGCAGTGCTTCTCCCTTTCACTTGAATGGGGAGATTCAGCAGAAAGGTGATGTTGCTGATCGAGGAAAACACTGAGAGGTAGGCAGTACTCCTTTAAACAGCAAACTGAATTCACCATACTAATCATGTTGTTGGACCCTCTTGTTTGTAACATGAGGTATTCTCATACAAATCTGCAGTTTTTCTCCCATTCACTTGTATGCGGTGATTTTGCACAAAGTTTATGTTACTCACCCATCAAAAGGCTGAAGGTTAGGCAGCATTCCTTTCAAAAACTAACACAGTTTACCATGTTTGGCAAGGTGCAAGACACTCTTGCTTGCAAAGTTAATCCTTCTCTTACAAGTGCTACAGTGCTTCTCCCATTCATTTGAATGGGGTGATTAATCACAAAGGTGAAGTTGCTTATGCAGGAAAACAGTGAGAAGTAGGCAGAATTCCTTTAAAGAGCAAAATGAATTCACAATACTAACCATGTTTCTAGACCTCTGTTTTCTAACATTAAAGATTCTCTTAGAAACATGCAGTTTTTCTCCCATTCACTTGTATGCTCTTGTTATGCACAGCGATGATGTTCCTCACCCATGGAAACACTGAGAGGGAGAGCGTATTGCCTTAAACAACACACACAATTCTCAAACTTAAACATGCTGCTAAATCATCTTGCTTCTAACATTAATTGTTTTCTTAGAAAAGCTACAGTTTTTCTCCATTCACTTGAAAGAGGCTGTTTTGCACAAAGTTGATATGCTTCACCTTTGAAAACGCTGACAGTCAGGAAGGGTTCTTTTCAAATGCGAACTAGATTCACCATGCATAACAAGGTGAAAGGCCCTCTTGCTTGTAACACTAATGCTTCTCTTACAGAGCTGCAGTGATTCTCCCCTTCACTTGAATGGGGTGATTCAGCAAGAAAGGTGATGTTGCTCATCCAGGAAAACACTGAGCGTTATGCAGTACTCCTTGAAAGAGCAAACTGAATTCACAATATTAACCAAGTTGCTAGACTCTCTTGTTTCTAACATTAAGGATTCTCTTACAAAAGCTGCAGTTTTTCTCCCATTTACTTTTATGCGGAGATTTTGCACAAAGTTTATGTTCCTCTCCCATGAAAACACTGAAACTTAGGCAGCGTTCCTCTTCAAAACGAACTAAGTTCACCATACTTAACAAGGTGCAAGACCCTCTTGCTTGTAACATTAATGCTTCTCTTATAAGAGCTGCAGTGGTTCTTCAATACACATGAAAGGGGAGATTCTGCAGAAAGGTGATGTTGCTCATCCAGGAAAACACTGAGAGGTAGGCAGTACTCCTTTAAAGAGCCAACTCAATTCACCACACTACCCATGTTGCTAGACCCTCTTGTTTGTAACATGAAGCATTCTCTTACAAATCTGCAGTTTTTCTCCCTTTCACTTGTATGCGGTGATTTTTGCACAAAGTTTATATTCCTCACACATGAAAACGCTGAAGGTTAGGCAGCATTCCTATCAAAAACTAACACAGTTCACCATGTTTAGGAAGGTGCAAGACCCTCTTGCTTGTAAAATTAATCCTACCTTACAAGATCTACAGTGCTTCTCCAATTCACTTGAATGGGGTGATTCAGCACAAAGGTGATGTTGCTTATGCAGGAAAACAGTGAGAAGTAGGCAGAATTCCTTTAAAGAGCAAAATGAATTCACAATACTAACCATGTTTCTAGACCCTCTGTTTTCTAACATTAAAGATTCTCTTACAAACATACAGTTTTTCTCCCATTCACTTGGATGCTCTTGTTATGCACAGCGATGATGTTCCTCACCCATGGAAACACTGAGAGGGAGAGCGTATTGCCTTAAACAACACACACAATTCTCAAACTTAAACATGCTGCTTCTAACATTAATTGTTTTCCTAGAAAAGCTACAGATTTTCTCCATTCACTTGAAAGAGGCTGTTTTGCACAAAGTTGATATGCTTCACCTTTGAAAACGCTGACAGTCATGAAGGGTTCTTTTCAAAGGCTAACTCGGTTCACCATGCATAACAAGGTGAAAGGCCCTCTTGCTTGTAACACTAATGCTTCTCTTACAGAGCTGCAGTGATTCTCCCCTTCACTTGAATGGGGTGATTCAGCAAGAAAGGTGAAGTTGCTCATCCAGGAAAACACTGAGAGGTAGGCAGTACTCCTTTAAAGAGCAAACTCAATTCACCATACTACCCATGTTGCTAGAAGCTCTTGTTTGAGAAGTAGGCAGAATTACTTTAAAGAGCAAAATGCATTCACAATACTACCCATGTTGCTAGACCCTCTGTTTTCTAACATTAAAGATTCTCTTACAAACCTGCAGTTTTTCTAACATTTACTTGTATGCGGTGATTTTGCTCAAGGTTTGTGTTCCTCACAGAAGAAAACGCTGAAAGTTGGGCCGCGTTCCTTTCATACACTAACACAGTTCACCATGCTTAACAAGGTGCAAGACCCTCTTGCTCTTACAAGAGCTGCAGTGCTTCTCCCTTTCACTTGAATGGGGAGATTCAGCAAGAAAGGTGATGTTGCTCATCCAGGAAAACACTGAGCTTTATGCAGTACTCCTTGAAAGAGCAAACTGAATTCACAATATTAACCAAGTTGCTAGACCCTCTTGTTTCTAACATTAAGGATTCTCTTACAAAAGCTGCAGTTTTTCTCCAATTTACTTTTATGCGGAGGTTTTGCACAAAGTTTATGTTCCTCTCCGATGAAAACACTGAAAGTTAGGCAGCTTTCCTCTTCACAACTAACTCAGTTTTCCATGCTTAACAAGGTGCAAGACCCTCTTGCTTGTAACATTAATGCTTCTCTTATAAGAGCTGCAGTGGTTCTCCCATTCACTTGAATGGGGAGATTCAGCAGAAAGGTGATGTTGCTGATCCAGGAAAACACTGAGAGGTAGGCAGTACTCCTTTAAAGAGCCAACTCAATTCACCATACTACCCATGTTGCTAGACACTCTTGTTTGTAACATGAAGCATTCTCTTACATATCTGCAGTTTTTCTCCCTTTCACTTGTATGCGGTGATTTTTTTCACAAAGTTTATGTTCCTCACACATGAAAACGCTGAAGGTTAGGCAGCATTCCTTTCAAAAACTAACACAGTTTACCATGTTTGGCAAGGTGCAAGACACTCTTGCTTGCAAAGTTAATCCTTCTCTTTCAAGTGCTACAGTGCTTCTCCCATTCACTTGAATGGGGTGATTCAGCACAAAGGTGATGTTGCTTATGCAGGAAAACAGTGAGAAGTAGGCAGAATTCCTTTAAAGAACAAAATGAATTCACAATACTAACCATGTTTCTAGACCCTCTGTTTTCTAACATTAAAGATTCTCTTACAAACATGCAGTTTTTCTCCCATTCACTTGTATGCTCTTGTTATGCACAGCGATGATTTTCCTCACCCATGGAAACACTGAGAGGGAGAGCGTGAAAGGAATATGAGGTCTCAGCGGGCCCCAACCCCCTTGTTGGAGAAACCAGTACCAAACATCCCATGTAGATAAGATAAGCAATGCGGCTGGGCTCAGTTAGGGCATATAGAATGTGAGGAATGCAAGATGTGAGATACGAGCAAGATGTGAGATACGAGCAAGATGTGAAGTACGTGCAGGATGTGTTCTGCCTGCTTGTCTAATGTTGATAACAAAAATATGCACGCCACTGCAGTCTATATAAGATTTCCCCCTAAGAGCCTCAGGGTCTTGCTTTCTTAACCGGTCCTGCGTGTCCGTGTGGGAGCTCGACCCTGGCTAGCCAGTCCAATAAACTCTGCTTTGTTGATTGCATTCACGCCTGGCTCTCTGTCTCTCGGGGGAATAGGATTCCGGGTCCTAACATTTGGAGGTCCCACCGAGATTTCATTTTCTCGAGAGACAGAACCTGCCTGCGAGAAAGCAGGGGCGATCCCAAGTCCTAGGCGTTGGGAGGGGATCCCAGACCCTCATTTGGAGGAACTTGAGTGTTCCATTTGGGCCGCGGCGGGGATTCGGCCAATCCCCAGGGAGATTCATTCTGGGAATCTTGCAAGGAGGACCACAGGGTCCTATTGGGAGAGGCTTTCCTCTCATTTGGGCTCGAGCATTTTAGGAACCCTGGCGCCAGGTGAAGAACTAATTGAGCTAGTCGACCGACCACCCGTCAAGTGGACGCCTTTCGGCCTGATATCCCAGTTCGACGGTGAGGAGGTTGAATGGGGTGCGCACCAGTGTGAGAGAAGGACCGGTCCGAGCGAGTGCTGGAGAGTGTTGTGTGTGTGTGGAATTATTGTTGCCTTTATCCTTTTTGTTCTATCTCTCTTGGTGTTTGAGTCTCCTTCCACAATGGGACAGGGACAAACAACCCCAAAGTCTCTGATCCTTTCTCACTTTCCAGAAGTTAAAGAAAGGGCCTTAAATGCGGGTCTGGTCATCAAGAAAGGTAAGTTCGACACCTTTTGTTCTGCAGAGTGGCCCACCTTTGGAGTCGGGTGGCCCATTCAAGGTTCCCTCTCCCTAGACCTGATCACTAAGGTTAAAGCAGTCAATTTTCAGCCAGACAATCGAGGCCATCCAGACCAAGTTCCTTACATTTTGGTTTGGGAGGATCTGGTGAGGAACCCTCCCCCTTGGTTAACAGTTTTTCTGACCCACCCCTCCAGTTCGGCCCCCGGGGATAAAACCCCAGTCACGCCCGCCTTGGTCATAAAGGAGGAGGAAAAACTTCCTCTTCCCACCTTGACCGGTCCTCAAATTAGGGCATCTCCTTCACCATCTCCGGTCTTACCAGAGAGTTCCCCCCTTTACCCATCCCTCGCAGGGGCAGAGGAAGATCGGCCGCCTCCATACGTGACTCCCCCTGGCCAAGCCAGTGCCCCGGAGGAGGAAATTTCCTCATCCTCCTCAACAGGACTGGCAGCAGGAGGAGGAATGGGTCGAAGACTTCGCCCCCGAGGGATCCGGGAAAGGGAGGGGGAAGACGGGCCCCCCTCATCAACACAGGGGGAGGAAACTGTCCCTACACTTCCAGTCCGGATGGTGGGCCAAGGGGGACCGGGAGGAGGGCAACAGTTTCAGTACTGGCCCTTCTCCTCCAGTGATCTATATAACTGGAGGACGCAGAACCCGCCCTTTTCTGAAGACCCCAAGTGTCTCATAGATCTCCTGGAGTCCATCATGCATACACACCGCCCCACTTGGGATGACTGTCATCAGCTGCTCAATACTCTTTTTACGACGGAGGAACGAGAGCGCATCCTCAACGAAGCGAGGAAGAACGTCTTGGGGGATAATGGGAGACCCACAACTCTCCAACCGGCCATAGACGAGGCTTTTCCCCTACGCCGCCCTGATTGGGATTTCGGGACCGCAGAAGGTAGGGAGCGTCTTTGGATCTACCGCCAGACTCTTATGGCCGGTCTCCGAGCGGCCGCTAGAAGGCCCACCAATTTTGCAAAAGTAAAAGCAGTCATTCAAGGGGAAAACGAAAGCCCAGCCGGTTTCTTAGAGCGCCTCCATGAGGCATACCGTCAGTACACCCCGATTGACCCTGAGGCGGACCTCCACCGGTCTGCTCTGGTACTCTCATTCATTAATCAGGCAGCCCCAGACATTAGGAGAAAACTCAATAAACAGGAAAACTTAGGGGAGATGACTATAAGGGAAATGCTACAGGTAGCAGAAAAGGTCTTTACCGCTAGGGAAACTCCAGAAGAAAGGGAGGAAAGACAGAGAAAGGAAGACAGGGAAGCCCAGGAGAAATTGAGAAAGGAGGACCGGGAGTTCCAGGCTAAGGAAAACCGAAAGCAACAGAGAGAAATGGCTCGTATTTTCCTAGCGGGTGTCCGGGACCAACCCAGAGGAGGGGGCCACGCCAGGACCCCGGATAAGGAACACTGTTTTTACTGTAAGGAAACGGGGCATTGGAAGAGAGAATGTCCTAAGTTAAAGGGAAGAAGAGGGTTTGGAAGGAGACCGGGGGAAAACAGGGAAAGGGAACGAGCAGTAGAGCAGGCCAGAGTCCTTCTAGCCGGAGAAGAGGACTGAAGGAGACGGGGCTCAGACCCCCTCCCCGAGTCCTGGGTAACAATGCATGTGGAAGGGAAGCCGATGGGGTTCATGGTGGATACCGGCGCCCAATATTCGGTTTTAAACAAGGCACATGGACCTTTGAACAAGGCACGAACAAGTGTTGTTCAGGGGGCCACCGGTACGCAGTTATGTACACGGACTACCAAAAGAAAGGTGAACTTAGGAAAACACCAGGTCACACACTCCTTCTTGGTCGTCCCTGAGAGCCCCGCTCCCCTGCTCGGACGGGACCTACTCACCAAAATAGGGGCCCATATCCATTTTGAACCAGATGGAATAATTGTGACTGATCGAGAAGGGAGCCCGATTCATGTCTTGTCCCTATCATTGGCTGACGAGCATCGTCTGTTTGAGAGTCAACAGGAACCAGGAGGGGACATGACTCATTGGGTAAAAAGATTTCCCACAGCCTGGGCGGAGACTGCGGGAACCGGCCTCGCCAAACACCTCCCGCCCGTAGTTATACAATTGAAGGCTTCTGCTCTCCCCATTCGGGTGAAACAGTATCCTATGCCTGAGGAGGCCCGAAGAGGCATAGCCCCTCATATCCACAGGCTAATAAAGGAAGGAGTACTGCGACCTTGTCAGTCTGCCTGGAATACTCCTCTGCTCCCCGTCCGAAAGCCGGGAAGCGGGGACTATAGGCCTGTGGAAGACCTACGAAAGGTAAACGAGCAGACGGAGGACATTCATCCCACCGTTCCGAATCCCTATACCTTGCTCAGCCACCTACCCCCCTCGCAAGTATGGTATACAACCCTTGATTTGAAAGATGCTTTCTTCAGCATTCCATTGTCAGAAATTAGTCAGCCGCTATTTGCTTTCGAATGGCAAGAAGATGGGGGCCAATCCGGACAGCTCACTTGGACCAGACTGCCGCAAGGATTTAAAAACTCTCCCACCCTGTTTAATGAGGCCCTGAGCCAGGACCTGGAACCTTTTCGTCGGAGCCACCCACGAGTCACTCTATTACAGTATGTTGATGACTTACTGTTAGCGGCAGAAACCCGAGAGGAGTGCATCAAGGCTACTGAACACCTGCTAACGGAATTAGGCGAGCTGGGGTATCGGGCAAGTGCCAAGAAAACTCACATCTGTAAAAGGTCAGTGACATATTTGGGTTATCGGATTGCAGATGGGGCAAGGTGGCTGACTGATGCCATGAAACAGACTATTCTGGCTATCCCATCCCCGACATCCACTAGGGGGGTAAGAGAATTCCTGGGCTCCGCGGGGTTCTGTAGACTCTGGATTCCAGGATTTGCAGAAATAGCCAGACCCCTATATGAGGCCACCAAAGAAGCTCCAGATTGGAGTTGGGGAGAGAGAGAACAACAGGCTAAAAGACGCTCTTTTGCAGGCCCCTGCCTTAGCCTTGCCAGATCCTACAAGACCATTCACTCTGTTTGTAGATGAGAAAAAGGGCGTAGCCAAAGGAGTCTTGACCCAACAGCTAGGTCCCTGGAAGAGACCAGTGGCATACTTTTCCAAGAAATTAGACGCAGTAGCGGCAGGATGGCCCCCCTGCCTCCGCATCATAGCGGCCATTGCCGTGCTGGTGAGAGAAGCCGATAAACTAACCTTTGGACAGGCCCTCTGGGTAACGGCCCCTCACCCGGTGGAGGGAATCCTTAAACAACCCCCTGGGAAATGGATGACGAATGCCAGGCTCACCCATTACCAGGGGCTCTTGTTGGATTCCCCTCGGATCACATTCACAGATCCCGTAATCCTGAACCCTGCCACCTTGTTGCCTAACCCGGAACTGCAGACACCTGTCCATAACTGCAAAGAATTCCTCTCCGAAGTTACACAGGTACGGGCTGACCTAAAGGATACCCCCCTGTCCGGCTGCAAATTAAACTGGTACACGGATGGAAGCAGTTTTTTCCAAGATGGAGCCCGAAGGGCAGGGGCAGCTGTAGTCGACCAAGAAGGAAATACGGTATGGAGCAGCGCCCTCCCACCCGGAACATCAGCCCAAAAAGCGGAATTAATTGCCTTGGCAGAGGCCCTGGAGAGGGCAAAAGGAAAGCGAGTCAATATCTACACCGATAGCCGCTATGCTTTCGGTACCATCCATGTCCACGGGGCCATCTATCGCGAAAGAGGATTCCGCACAGCAGAAGGAAAACATCTAAAGAACCTAGCCGAAGTCCAGCGTCTATTAATGGCAGTGGAAAAACCGAAGGCAGTGGCAGTGATGTATGTCCCAGGCCACCAGTCTGCCAAGACGCCGGAAGCTGTCGGTAACAACAGAGCAGATCAAGAAGCAAAGAGAGTAGCAATGGTGAGTCCTCCCATGGAGACAGGGCAACCTTCCACGGTTGCGGCGATAGACGTGCCGGTCCCAGAGCTCCCTCCGCTACCCCCCCCGACCAGAATACTCCACAGAGGATTTCACTTGGATGAGAGCCCACTCCCCCTTTAGAGAAGGGGAAGACGGATGGAAAAGCGACTTGGAGGGCAAGTTAGTTCTGCCTGAAAAACTCGGACGATTCCTGTTGGCTAACTTACATAAGTCCACCCATTTGGGGCGGAGAAAATTACTAGACTTGTTGACATCTGCGCAGCTCCGATTTCCGAACCAGACCATAGCAGTCCGCCAAATTGTGGAAGATTGTGCCAGCTGCACAATCATGAAACCAGGACGAAGGGAGGGGCACCATACAGGTACTCGGGAACGGGGGAGGGCTCCGGGAAGAAGTTGGGAAGTGGATTTTACTGAGGTAAAACCGGGAAAGTTTGGGCACAAATATTTGCTGGTATTCATAGATACCTTTTCAGGCTGGGTGGAGGCTTTTCCTACAAAGAAGGAGACGAGTCAGGTAGTGGCAAAGGCTTTGCTAGAGGAAATCATACCCAGATATGGGGTGCCCGAGGCAATTGGGTCAGATAACGGTCCGGCTTTTGTTAGTAAGGTCCTGCAGGGACTAGCCCAGACTATGGGGGCCAATTGGAAGCTACATTGTGAATATAACCCCCAGAGCTCAGGGCAAGTAGAAAGGATGAATAGGACACTAAAGGAGACTTTAGCCAAATTGGCCCTGGAGACTGGCGGTGATTGGGTGACGCTCCTTCCCTTGGCCATCTTCCGAGTCCGGAACTCCCCCTATGTCCATGGGCTAACTCCCTTTGAGATCCTGTATGGGGCTCCACCCCCCATCATTCAGAGGACCTTAAGCCCAGAACTAGGTGATCTGGCCCCAAATTACCTGACCATGTTGCAGGCTTTAGCTAAAGTGCAACAACGGATTTGGCCCTTAATTCAAGCATACCACGCTGTTAAGAGGGACCCGGCTCCGGAACATGGCATAGTCCCGGGTGACATGGTATGGGTTAAAAGGCATCAGTCCAAAACCCTAGAGCCTAGATGGAAAGGACCTTATGTTGTACTGTTTACTACCCCTACCGCCCTCAAGGTTGATGGCATCGGACCTTGGATCCACCACTCCCACGTGCGTCGAGCCAATCATCAAAAACAAGAAGGGGTCAAGGAGTGGACTGTACGGCGGCACCCAGACAACCCATTAAAGCTAAAGCTTTTGTGGCCCCGGGAACATGCAGAGCCTTCAGGAGCAGCCACGGATGGGGTGGCTGATCGCTCTGATCTTGCTCAATGCCCAGAGCGGGAGCCTCGCAGAAACCAACCCTCACCAGCCCTATAAGCAAACCTGGATACTCACCGATGGGGAGACTCATACCACCCTCAACGAGACTACTCGCACTGCCCCCATAGGAACTTGGTGGCCGGAGCTTCAGTTCTGCTTCAGGGACATCAATCCTGCCTACAAGTCTACTGCCCCGGAGTCAGCCCGACGTTATGGGTTTTATGCCTGCCCCGGCCACAAAAAGAACCAGGAATGTGGGGGGATACAATACTCCTTCTGTAGGTCATGGGCATGTGTCACATCCAATGATAGTGAATGGAAATGGGGGATATCAAAATCAGACCTAGTCAAATTTGCCTTTGTAAATGGGATATTAAGGGGGCACAGAATTCCAATACCCACCCATAAATGCCAGCCCACGGATCTAGATAGAATCAAGGTCACTTTCACTGAAACTGGCAAGAAGGACACCCCTGGGTGGATACAAGGTAAGGTATGGGGACTTGTATTTTATAAATATGGTGGACATGCTGGCTCGACCATAGTGGTCAGATTAAAAATTGAGCCCATAGGGCCACCGTCCACAGCAGTAGGCCCCAATAAGGTACTTAGGCCGCCCAATGTAAAGCCATCTCCCCAACCTTCCACAACTCACCACCTTCCCTCAACCATAGCTCGGGCT
Source organism: Castor canadensis (assembly GCF_047511655.1). Taxonomy (NCBI): domain Eukaryota; kingdom Metazoa; phylum Chordata; class Mammalia; order Rodentia; family Castoridae; genus Castor; species Castor canadensis. Next base: position 107,531,295 of record NC_133386.1, read on the forward strand.
AATGTTACAACTCCAAGACCATCAGAAACCAGCCCTCCCCTGGTGAGGCCCAGTCTCATGACCGCATCTAAAGACCCCCTCTGGGAGCTAGTGGTTGCTGCCTTCCTGACGTTAAACCACACCAACCCTAACATGACCAACTCCTGTTGGTTATGTTATGATGTGAGGCCCCCATTCTATGAGGCAATAGGGCTAAACACCACTCACGATACCTCATCTGAGGAAAACCCTACTCAATGTTCCTGGGGAGACCGTAAGAGAGGTCTGACCATACAGCAGGTAAACGGCCAAGGAACCTGCTTAGGAAAAGTGCCAAAGAACAGACGGGACTTATGTACTGTTATTAACGCCAGTTCTACCTGGGGAAATGCTATTAAATGGGTAATTCCAAAGGACAATGGGTGGTGGCTATGCTCGCGGTCCGGACTCACCCCATGCCTATCAACTAAGGTGTTTAACAGCTCTAAAGAATTCTGTGTTATAGTGGTTGTGCTGCCCCGCATCCTCTATCATTCGGAGGAAAGTCTATATTCATACTGGAATATAGGAACAGGTGAGAGAAAGAAGAGAGAGCCTATTTCTACACTAACCATTGCTACCCTACTTAGCCTAGGGGTGGCTGGGGCAGGGACCGGCATAGCCTCCCTGGCTACTCAACATAAAGGGATGTCTTCGCTGCGCGCAGCCATAGACGAAGATATAGAGAGAATAGAAACCTCCATTAGCCACCTAGAAAAATCCCTCACTTCTCTGTCTGAGGTAGTACTTCAAAACCGACGAGGTCTGGACTTGTTGTTCCTCCAAAAAGGGGGACTATGCGTTGCTCTAGGGGAAGAATGTTGTTTTTACGCTGACCATACCGGAGTTGTTCGTGACTCCATGTCTAAACTCCGAAAGAGCCTGGAACAAAGAAAACGAGAAAAAGAGGCAGGGGAAAGCTGGTTCGAGTCTTGGTTTAACCAGTCCCCATGGTTGGCTACCCTTTTATCTGCACTGGCAGGGCCAATAATAATCATCCTACTGCTTGTTACCATAGGACCCTGGATTCTAAACCGACTTATGACTTTTGTCAAAAGTCGAATTAATACTATCCAACTTCTGGTCCTCCGCCAACAATATCAGGCTCTTCATCCTCTTGAGGATGATTCCTCAATTTAGGCCATAAGAAAGGGGGGAATGAAAGGAATAGGAGGTCTCAGCGGGCCCCAACCCCCTTGTTGGAGAAACCAGTACCAAACATCCCATGTAGATAAGATAAGCAATGCGGCAGGGCTCAGTTAGGGCATATAGAATGTGAGGAATGCAAGATGTGAGATACGAGCAAGATGTGAGGTACGAGCAAGATGTGAAGTACGTGCAGGATGTGCTCTCCCTGCTTGTCTAATGTTGATAACAAAAATATGCACGCCACTGCAGTCTATATAAGATTTCCCCCTAAGAGGCTCAGGGTCGTGCTTTCCTAACCGGTCCTGCGTGTCCGTGTGGGAGCTCGACCCTGGCTAGCCAGTCCAATAAACTCTGCTTTGTTGATTGCATTCACGCCTGGCTCTCTGTCTCTCAGGGGAATAGGATTCCGGGTCCTAACAAGCGTATTGCCTTAAACAACACACACAATTCTCAAACTTAAACAAGCTGCTTCTAACATTAATTGTTTTCCTAGAAAAGCTACAGTGTTTCTCCATTCACTTGAAACAGGCTGTTTTGCACAAAGTTGATATGCTTCACCTATGAAAACGCTGACAGTCAGGAAAGGTTCTTTTCAAAGGCTAACTCGGTTCACCTTGCATAACAAGGTGAAAGGCCCTCTTGCTTGTAACACTAATGCTTCTCTTACAGAGCTGCAGTGATTCTCCCCTTCACTTGAATGGGGTGATTCAGCAAGAAAGGTGAAGTTGCTCATCCAGGAAAACACTGAGAGGTAGGCAGTACTCCTTTAAAGAGCAAACTCAATTCACCATACTACCCATGTTGCTAGACCCTCTTGTTTGAGAAGTAGGCAGAATTCCTTTAAAGAGCAAAATGCATTCACAATACTACCCATGTTGCTAGACCCTCTGTTTTCTAACATTAAAGATTCTCTTACAAACCTGCAGTTTTTCTAACATTTACTTGTATGCGGTGATTTTGCTCAAGGTTTATGTTCCTCACAGAAGAAAACGCTGAAAGTTGGGCCGCGTTCCTTTCATACACTAACACAGTTCACCATGCTTAACAAGGTGCAAGACCCTCTTGCTCTTACAAGAGCTGCAGTGCTTCTCCCTTTCACTTGAATGGGGAGATTCAGCAGAAAGGTGATGTTGCTGATCCAGGAAAACACTGAGAGGTAGGCAGTACTCCTTTAAACAGCAAACTGAATTCACCATACTAATCATGTTGCTGGACCCTCTTGTTTCTAACATGAGGTATTCTCTTACAAATCTGCAGTTTTTCTCCCATTCACTTGTATGCGGTGGTTTTGCACAAAGTTTATGTTCCTCACCCATGAAAAGGCTGATGGTTAGGCAGCATTCCTTTCAAAAACTAACACAGTTTACCATGTTTGGCAAGGTGCAAGACACTCTTGCTTGCAAAGTTAATCCTTCTCTTACAAGTGCTACAGTGCTTCTCCCATTCACTTTAATGGGGTGATTCAGCACAAAGGTGATGTTGCTTATGCAGGAAAACAGTGAGAAGCAGGCAGAATTCCTGTAAAGAGCAAAATGAATTCACAATACTAACCATGATTCTAGACCCTCTGTTTTCTAACATTAAAGATTCTCTTACAAACATGCAGTTTTTCTCCCATTCACTTGTAAGCTCTTGTTATGCACAGCGATGATTTTCCTCACCCATGGAAACAATGAGAGGGAGAGCGTATTGCCTTAAACAACACACACAATTCTCAAACTTAAACATGCTGCTTCTAACATTAATTGTTTTCCTAGAAAATCTACAGTTTTTCTCCATTCACTTGAAACAGGCTGTTTTGCACAAAGTTGATATGCTTCACCTTTGAAAACGCTGACATTCAGGAAAGGTTCTTTTCAAAGGCTACTCGGTTCACCATGCATAACAAGGTGAAAGGCCCTCTTGCTTGTAACACTAATGCTTCTGTTACAGAGCTTCAGTGATTCTTCCCTTCACTTGAATGGGGTGATTCAGCAAGAAAGGTGATGTTGCTCATCCAGGAAAACACTGAGAGGTAGGCAGTACTCCTTTAAAGAGCAAACTCAATTCACCATACTACCCATGTTGCTAGACCCTCTTGTTTGTAACATGAAGCATTCTCTTACAAATCTGCAGTTTTTCTCCCTTTCACTTGTATGCGGTGATTTTTGCACAAAGTTTATGTTCCTCACACATGAAAACGCTGAAGTTTAGGCAGCATTCCTATCAAAAACTAACACAGTTCACCATGCTTAGCAAGGAGCAAGACCCTCTTGCTTGTAAAATTAATCCTATCTTACAAGATCTACAGTGCTTGTCCAATTCACTTGAATGGGGTGATTCAGCACAAAGGTGATGTTGCTTATCCAGGAAAACAGTGAGAAGTAGGCAGAATTCCTTTAAAGAGCAAAATGCATTCACAATACTACCCATGTTGCTAGACCCTCTGTTTTCTAACATTAAAGATTCTGTTACAAACCTGCAGTTTTTCTAACATTTACTTGTATGCGGTGATTTTGCTCAAGGTTTATGTTCCTCACAGAAGAAAACGCTGAAAGTTGGGCCGCGTTCCTTTCATACACTAACACAGTTCACCATGCTTAACAAGGTGCAAGACCCTCTTGCTCTTACAAGAGCTGCAGTGCTTCTCCCTTTCACTTGAATGGGGAGATTCAGCAGAAAGGTGATGTTGCTGATCCAGGAAAACACTGAGAGGTAGGCAGTACTCCTTTAAACAGCAAACTGAATTCACCATACTAATCATGTTGCTGGACCCTCTTGTTTCTAACATGAGGTATTCTCTTACAAATCTGCAGTTTTTCTCCCATTCACTTGTATGCGGTGATTTTGCACAAAGTTTATGTTCCTCACCCATGAAAAGGCTGATGGTTAGGCAGCATTCCTTTCAAAAACTAACACAGTTTACCATGTTTGGCAAGGTGCAAGACACTCTTGCTTGCAAAGTTAATCCTTCTCTTACAAGTGCTACAGTGCTTCTCCCATTCACTTTAATGGGGTGATTCAGCACAAAGGTGATGTTGCTTATGCAGGAAAACAGTGAGAAGCAGGCAGAATTCCTGTAAAGAGCAAAATGAATTCACAATACTAACCATGATTCTAGACCCTCTGTTTTCTAACATTAAAGATTCTCTTACAAACATGCAGTTTTTCTCCCATTCACTTGTAAGCTCTTGTTATGCACAGCGATGATTTTCCTCACCCATGGAAACACTGAGAGGGAGAGCGTATTGCCTTAAACAACACACACAAATCTCAAACTTAAACATGCTGCTTCTAACATTAATTGTTTTCCTAGAAAATCTACAGTTTTTCTCCATTCACTTGAAACAGGCTGTTTTGCACAAAGTTGATATACTTCACCTTTGAAAACGCTGACATTCAGGAAAGGTTCTTTTCAAAGGCTACTCGGTTCACCATGCATAACAAGGTGAAAGGCCCTCTTGCTTGTAACACTAATGCTTCTGTTACAGAGCTGCAGTGATTCTTCCCTTCACTTGAATGGGGTGATTCAGCAAGAAAGGTGATGTTGCTCATCCAGGAAAACACTGAGAGGTAGGCAGTACTCCTTTAAAGAGCAAACTCAATTCACCATACTACCCATGTTGCTAGACCCTCTTGTTTGTAACATGAAGCATTCTCTTACAAATCTGCAGTTTTTCTCCCTTTCACTTGTATGCGGTGATTTTTGCACAAAGTTTATGTTCCTCACACATGAAAACGCTGAAGTTTAGGCAGCATTCCTATCAAAAACTAACACAGTTCACCATGCTTAGCAAGGAGCAAGACCCTCTTGCTTGTAAAATTAATCCTATCTTACAAGATCTACAGTGCTTGTCCAATTCACTTGAATGGGGTGATTCAGCACAAAGGTGATGTTGCTTATCCAGGAAAACAGTGAGAAGTAGGCAGAATTCCTTTAAAGAGCAAAATGCATTCACAATACTAACCATGTTGCTAGACCCTCTGTTTTCTAACATTAAAGATTCTCTTACAAACCTGCAGTTTTTCTCCCTTTCACTTGTATGCGGTGATTTTTGCACAAAGTTTATGTTCCTCACAGAAGAAAACGCTGAAACTTGGGCCGCGTTCCTTTCAAACACTAACACAGTTCACCATGCTTAACAAGGTGCAAGACCCTCTTGCTCTTATAAGAGCTGCAGTGCTTCCCCCTTTCACTTGAATGGGGAGATTCAGCAGAAAGGTGATGTTGCTGATCGAGGAAAACACTGAGAGGTAGGCAGTACTCCTTTAAACAGCAAAGTGAATTCACCATACTAATCATGTTGTTGGACCCTCTTGTTTGTAACATGAGGTATTCTCTTACAAATCTGCAGTTTTTCTCCCATTCACTTGTAGGCGGTGATTTTGCACAAAGTTTATGTTACTAACCCATGAAAAGGCTGAAGGTTAGGCAGCATTCCTTTCAAAAACTAGCACAGTTTACCATGTTTGGCAAGGTGCAAGACACTCTTGCTTGCAAAGTTAATCCTTCTCTTACAAGTGCTACAGTGCTTCTCCCATTCATTTGAATGGGGTGATTAATCACAAAGGTGAAGTTGCTTATGCAGAAAAACAGTGAGAAGTAGGCAGAATTCCTTTAAAGAGCAAAATGAATTCACAATACTAACCATGTTTCTAGACCTCTGTTTTCTAACATTAAAGATTCTCTTAGAAACATGCAGTTTTTCTCCCATTCACTTGTATGCTCTTGTTATGCACAGCGATGATGTTCCTCACCCATGGAAACACTGAGAGGGAGAGCGTATTGCCTTAAACAACACACACAATTCTCAAACTTAAACATGCTACTAAATCATCTTGCTTCTAACATTATTTGTTTTCTTAGAAAAGCTACAGTTTTTCTCCATTCACTTGAAAGAGGCTGTTTTGCACAAAGTTGATATGCTTCACCTTTGAAAACGCTGACAGTCAGGAAGGGTTCTTTTCAAATGCGAACTCGGTTCACCATGCATAACAAGGTGAAAGGCCCTCTTGCTTGTAACACTAATGCTTCTCTTACAGAGCTGCAGTGATTCTCCCCTTCACTTGAATGGGGTCATTCAGCAAGAAAGGTGATGTTGCTCATCCAGGAAAACACTGAGCGTTATGCAGTACTCCTTGAAAGAGCAAACTGAATTCACAATATTAACCAAGTTGCTAGACTCTCTTGTTTCTAACATTAAGGATTCTCTTACAAAAGCTGCAGTTTTTCTCCCATTTACTTTTAAGCGGAGATTTTGCACAAAGTTTATGTTCCTCTCCCATGAAAACACTGAAAGTTAGGCAGCGTTCCTCTTCAAAACGAACTAAGTTCACCATGCTTAACAAGGTGCAAGACCCTCTTGCTTGTAACATTAATGCTTCTCTTATAAGAGCTGCAGTGGTTCTTCAATACACTTGAATGGGGAGATTCAGCAGAAAGGTGATGTTGCTGATCCAGGAAAACACTGAGAGGTAGGCAGTACTCCTTTAAAGAGCAAACTCAATTCACCACACTACCCATGTTGTTAGACCCTCTTGTTTGTAACATGAAGCATTCTCCTACAAATCTGCAGTTTTTCTCCCTTTCACTTGTATGCGGTGATTTTTGCACAAAGTTTATATTCCTCACACATGAAAACGCTGAAGGTTAGGCAGCATTCCTATCAAAAACTAACACAGTTCACCATGTTTAGGAAGGTGCAAGACCCTCTTGCTTGTAAAATTAATCCTATCTTACAAGATCTACAGTGCTTCTCCAATTCACTTGAAAGGGGTGATTCAGCACAAAGGTGATGTTGCTTATGCAGGAAAACAGTGAGAAGTAGGCAGAATTCCTTTGAAGAGCAAAATGAATTCACAATACTAACCATGTTTCTAGACCCTCTGTTTTCTAACATTAAAGATTCTCTTACAAACCTGCAGTTTTTCTAACATTTACTTGTATGCGGTGATTTTGCTCAAGGTTTATGTTCCTCACAGAAGAAAACGCTGAAAGTTGGGCCGCGTTCCTTTCATACACTAACACAGTTCACCATGCTTAACAAGGTGCAAGACCCTCTTGCTCTTACAAGAGCTGCAGTGCTTCTCCCTTTCACTTGAATGGGGAGATTCAGCAGAAAGGTGATGTTGCTGATCCAGGAAAACACTGAGAAGTAGGCAGTACTCCTTTAAAAAGCAAACTGAATTCACCATACTAATCATGTTGGTGGACCCTCTTGTTTGTAACATGAGGTATTCTCTTACAAATCTGCAGTTTTTCTCCCATTCACTTGTATGCGGTGATTTTGCACAAAGTTTATGTTCCTCACCCATGAAAAGGCTGATGGTTAGGCAGCATTCCTTTCAAAAACTAACACAGTTTACCATGTTTGGCAAGGTGCAAGACACTCTTGCTTGCAAAGTTAATCCTTCTCTCACAAGTGCTACAGTGCTTCTCCCATTCACTTGAATGGGGTGATTCAGCACAAAGGTCATGTTGCTTATGCAGGAAAACAGTGAGAAGTAGGCAGAATTCCTGTAAAGAGCAAAATGAATTCACAATACTAACCATGTTTCTAGACCCTCTGTTTTCTAACATTAAAGATTCTCTTACAAACATGCAGTTTTTCTCCCATTTACTTGTATGCTCTTGTTATGCACAGCGATGATTTTCCTCACCCATGGAAACACTGAGAGGAAGAGCGTATTGCCTTAAACAACACACACAATTCTCAAACTTAAACATGCTGCTAAATCATCTTGCTTCTAACATTAATTGTTTTCTTAGAAAAGCTACAGTTTTTCTCCATTCACTTGAAAGAGGCTGTTTTGCACAAAGTTGATATACTTCACCTTTGAAAACGCTGATAGTCAGGAAGGGTTCTTTTCAAATGCGAACTCGGTTCACCATGCATAACAAGGTGAAAGGCCCTCTTGCTTGTAACACTAATGCTTCTCTTACAGAGCTGCAGTGATTCTCCCCTTCACTTGAATGGGGTGATTCAGCAAGAAAGGTGATGTTGCTCATCCAGGAAAACACTGAGCGTTATGCAGTACTCCTTGAAAGAGCAAACTGAATTCACAATATTAACCAAGTTGCTAGACCCTCTTGTTTCTAACATTAAGGATTCTCTTACAAAAGCTGCAGTTTTTCTCCGATTTACTTTTATGCGGAGATTTTCAACAAAGTTTATGTTCCTCTCCCATGAAAACACTGAACGTTAGGCAGCGTTCCTCTTCAAAACGAACTAAGTTCACCATGCTTAACAAGGTGCAAGACCCTCTTGCTTGTACCATTAATTCTTCTCTTATAAGAGCTGCAGTGGTTCTCCCTTTCACTTGAATGTGGAGATTCAGCAGAAAGGTGATGTTGCTGATCCAGGAAAACACTGAGCGTTATGCAGTACTCCTTGAAAGAGCAAACTGAATTCACAATATTAACCAAGTTGCTAGACCCTCTTGTTTCTAACATTAAGGATTCTCTTACAAAAGCTGCAGTTTTTCTCCGATTTACTTTTATGCGGAGATTTTGAACAAAGTTTATGTTTCTCTCCCATGAAAACACTGAAAGTTAGGCAGCGTTCCTCTTCAAAACGAACTAAGTTCACCATGCTTAACAAGGTGCAAGACCCTCTTGCTTGTACCATTAATTCTTCTCTTATAAGAGCTGCAGTGGTTCTCCCATTCACTTGAATGGGGAGATTCAGCAGAAAGGTGATGTTGCTGATCCAGGAAAACACTGAGAGGTAGGCAGTACTCCTTTAAAGAGCAAACTCAATTCACCATACTACCCATGTTGCTAGACCCTCTTGTTTGTAACATGAAGCATTCTCTTACAAATCTGCAGTTTTTCTCCCTTTCACTTGTATGCGGTGATTTTTGCACAAAGTTTATGTTCCTCACCCATGAAAAGGCTGAAGGTTAGGCAGCATTCCTTTCAAAAACTAACACAGTTTACCATGTTTGGCAAGGTGCAAGACACTCTTGCTTGCAAAGTTAATCCTTCTCTTACAAGTGCTACAGTGCTTCTCCCATTCACTTGAATGGGGTGATTCATCACAAAGGTGATGTTGTTTATGCAGGAAAACAGTGAGAAGTAGGCAGAATTCCTTTAAAGAGCAAAATCAATTCACAGTACTAACCATGTTTCTAGACCCTCTGTTTTCTAACATTAAAGATTCTCTTACAAACATGCAGTTTTTCTCCCATTCACTTGTATGCTCTTGTTATGCACAGCGATGATGTTCCTCACCCATGGAAACACTGAGAGGGAGAGCGTGAAAGGAATATGAGGTCTCAGCGGGCCCCAACCCCCTTGTTGGAGAAACCAGTACCAAACATCCCATGTAGATAAGATAAGCAATGCGGCTGGGCTCAGTTAGGGCATATAGAATGTGAGGAATGCAAGATGTGAGATACGAGCAAGATGTGAGGTACGAGCAAGATGTGAAGTACGTGCAGGATGTGTTCTGCCTGCTTGTCTAATGTTGATAACAAAAATATGCACGCCACTGCAGTCTATATAAGATTTCCCCCTAAGAGCCTCAGGGTCTTGCTTTCTTAACCGGTCCTGCGTGTCCGTGTGGGAGCTCGACCCTGGCTAGCCAGTCCAATAAACTCTGCTTTGTTGATTGCATTCACGCCTGGCTCTCTGTCTCTCGGGGGAATAGGATTCCGGGTCCTAACATTTGGAGGTCCCACCGAGATTTCATTTTCTCGAGAGACAGAACCTGCCTGCGAGAAAGCAGGGGCGATCCCAAGTCCTAGGCGTTGGGAGGGGATCCCAGACCCTCATTTGGAGGAACTTGAGTGTTCCATTTGGGCCGCGGCGGGGATTCGGCCAATCCCCAGGGAGATTCATTCTGGGAATCTTGCAAGGAGGACCACAGGGTCCTATTGGGAGAGGCTTTCCTCTCATTTGGGCTCGAGCATTTTAGGAACCCTGGCGCCAGGTGAAGAACTAATTGAGCTAGTCGACCGACCACCCATCAAGTGGACGCCTTTCGGCCTGATATCCCAGTTCGACGGTGAGGAGGTTGAATGGGGTGCGCACCAGTGTGAGAGAAGGACCGGTCCGAGCGAGTGCTGGAGAGTGTTGTGTGTGTGTGGAATTATTGTTGCCTTTATCCTTTTTGTTCTATCTCTCTTGGTGTTTGAGTCTCCTTCCACAATGGGACAGGGACAAACAACCCCAAAGTCTCTGATCCTTTCTCACTTTCCAGAAGTTAAAGAAAGGGCCTTAAATGCGGGTCTGGTCATCAAGAAAGGTAAGTTCGACACCTTTTGTTCTGCAGAGTGGCCCACCTTTGGAGTCGGGTGGCCCATTCAAGGTTCCCTCTCCCTAGACCTGATCACTAAGGTTAAAGCAGTCATTTTTCAGCCAGACAATCGAGGCCATCCAGACCAAGTTCCTTACATTTTGGTTTGGGAGGATCTGGTGAGGAACCCTCCCCCTTGGTTAACAGTTTTTCTGACCCACCCCTCCAGTTCGGCCCCCGGGGATAAAACCCCAGTCACGCCCGCCTTGGTCATAAAGGAGGAGGAAAAACTTCCTCTTCCCACCTTGACCGGTCCTCAAATTAGGGCATCTCCTTCACCATCTCCGGTCTTACCAGAGAGTTCCCCCTTTACCCATCCCTCGCAGGGGCAGAGGAAGATCGGCCGCCTCCATACGTGACTCCCCCTGGCCAAGCCAGTGCCCCGGAGGAGGAAATTTCCTCATCCTCCTCAACAGGACTGGCAGCAGGAGGAGGAATGGGTCGAAGACTTCGCCCCCGAGGGATCCGGGAAAGGGAGGGGGAAGACGGGCCCCCCTCATCAACACAGGGGGAGGAAACTGTCCCTACACTTCCAGTCCGGATGGTGGGCCAAGGGGGACCGGGAGGAGGGCAACAGTTTCAGTACTGGCCCTTCTCCTCCAGTGATCTATATAACTGGAGGACGCAGAACCCGCCCTTTTCTGAAGACCCCAAGTGTCTCATAGATCTCCTGGAGTCCATCATGCATACACACCGCCCCACTTGGGATGACTGTCATCAGCTGCTCAATACTCTTTTTACGACGGAGGAACGAGAGCGCATCCTCAACGAAGCGAGGAAGAACGTCTTGGGGGATAATGGGAGACCCACAACTCTCCAACCGGCCATAGACGAGGCTTTTCCCCTACGCCGCCCTGATTGGGATTTCGGGACCGCAGAAGGTAGGGAGCGTCTTCGGATCTACCGCCAGACTCTTATGGCCGGTCTCCGAGCGGCCGCTAGAAGGCCCACCAATTTTGCAAAAGTAAAAGCAGTCATTCAAGGGGAAAACGAAAGCCCAGCCGGTTTCTTAGAGCGCCTCCATGAGGCATACCGTCAGTACACCCCGATTGACCCTGAGGCGGACCTCCACCGGTCTGCTCTGGTACTCTCATTCATTAATCAGGCAGCCCCAGACATTAGGAGAAAACTCAATAAACAGGAAAACTTAGGGGAGATGACTATAAGGGAAATGCTACAGGTAGCAGAAAAGGTCTTTACCGCTAGGGAAACTCCAGAAGAAAGGGAGGAAAGACAGAGAAAGGAAGACAGGGAAGCCCAGGAGAAATTGAGAAAGGAGGACCGGGAGTTCCAGGCTAAGGAAAACCGAAAGCAACAGAGAGAAATGGCTCGTATTTTCCTAGCGGGTGTCCGGGACCAACCCAGAGGAGGGGGCCACGCCAGGACCCCGGATAAGGAACACTGTTTTTACTGTAAGGAAACGGGGCATTGGAAGAGAGAATGTCCTAAGTTAAAGGGAAGAAGAGGGTTTGGAAGGAGACCGGGGGAAAACAGGGAAAGGGAACGAGCAGTAGAGCAGGCCAGAGTCCTTCTAGCCGGAGAAGAGGACTGAAGGAGACGGGGCTCAGACCCCCTCCCCGAGTCCTGGGTAACAATGCATGTGGAAGGGAAGCCGATGGGGTTCATGGTGGATACCGGCGCCCAATATTCGGTTTTAAACAAGGCACATGGACCTTTGAACAAGGCACGAACAAGTGTTGTTCAGGGGGCCACCGGTACGCAGTTATGTACACGGACTACCAAAAGAAAGGTGAACTTAGGAAAACACCAGGTCACACACTCCTTCTTGGTCGTCCCTGAGAGCCCCGCTCCCCTGCTCGGACGGGACCTACTCACCAAAATAGGGGCCCATATCCATTTTGAACCAGATGGAATAATTGTGACTGATCGAGAAGGGAGCCCGATTCATGTCTTGTCCCTATCATTGGCTGACGAGCATCGTCTGTTTGAGAGTCAACAGGAACCAGGAGGGGACATGACTCATTGGGTAAAAAGATTTCCCACGGCCTGGGCGGAGACTGCGGGAACCGGCCTCGCCAAACACCTCCCGCCCGTAGTTATACAATTGAAGGCTTCTGCTCTCCCCATTCGGGTGAAACAGTATCCTATGCCTGAGGAGGCCCGAAGAGGCATAGCCCCTCATATCCACAGGCTAATAAAGGAAGGAGTACTGCGACCTTGTCAGTCTGCCTGGAATACTCCTCTGCTCCCCGTCCGAAAGCCGGGAAGCGGGGACTATAGGCCTGTGCAAGACCTTCAGCATTCCATTGTCAGAAATTAGTCAGCCGCTATTTGCTTTCGAATGGCAAGAAGATGGGGGCCAATCCGGACAGCTCACTTGGACCAGACTGCCGCAAGGATTTAAAAACTCTCCCACCCTGTTTAATGAGGCCCTGAGCCAGGACCTGGAACCTTTTCGTCGGAGCCACCCACGAGTCACTCTATTACAGTATGTTGATGACTTACTGTTAGCGGCAGAAACCCGAGAGGAGTGCATCAAGGCTACTGAACACCTGCTAACGGAATTAGGTGAGCTGGGGTATCGGGCAAGTGCCAAGAAAACTCACATCTGTAAAAGGTCAGTGACATATTTGGGTTATCGGATTGCAGATGGGGCAAGGTGGCTGACTGATGCCATGAAACAGACTATTCTGGCTATCCCATCCCCGACATCCACTAGGGGGGGTGAGAGAATTCCTGGGCTCCGCGGGGTTCTGTAGACTCTGGATTCCAGGATTTGCGGAAATAGCCAGACCCCTATATGAGGCCACCAAAGAAGCTCCAGATTGGAGTTGGGGAGAGAGAGAACAACAGGCCTTTGATCAGCTAAAAGACGCTCTTTTGAAGGCCCCTGCCTTAGCCTTGCCAGATCCTACAAGACCATTCACTCTGTTTGTAGATGAGAAAAAGGGCGTAGCCAAAGGAGTCTTGACCCAACAGCTAGGTCCCTGGAAGAGACCAGTGGCATACTTTTCCAAGAAATTAGACGCAGTAGCGGCAGGATGGCCCCCCTGCCTCCGCATCATAGCGGCCATTGCCGTGCTGGTGAGAGAAGCCGATAAACTAACCTTTGGACAGGCCCTCTGGGTAACGGCCCCTCACCCGGTGGAGGGAATCCTTAAACAACCCCCTGGGAAATGGATGACGAATGCCAGGCTCACCCATTACCAGGGGCTCTTGTTGGATTCCCCTCGGATCACATTCACAGATCCCGTAATCCTGAACCCTGCCACCTTGTTGCCTAACCCGGAACTGCAGACACCTGTCCATAACTGCAAAGAATTCCTCTCCGAAGTTACACAGGTACGGGCTGACCTAAAGGATACCCCCCTGTCCGGCTGCAAATTAAACTGGTACACGGATGGAAGCAGTTTTTTCCAAGATGGAGCCCGAAGGGCAGGGGCAGCTGTAGTCGACCAAGAAGGAAATACGGTATGGAGCAGCGCCCTCCCACCCGGAACATCAGCCCAAAAAGCGGAATTAATTGCCTTGGCAGAGGCCCTGGAGAGGGCAAAAGGAAAGCGAGTCAATATCTACACCGATAGCCGCTATGCTTTCGGTACCATCCATGTCCACGGGGCCATCTATCGCGAAAGAGGATTCCGCACAGCAGAAGGAAAACATCTAAAGAACCTAGCCGAAGTCCAGCGTCTATTAATGGCAGTGGAAAAACCGAAGGCAGTGGCAGTGATGTATGTCCCAGGCCACCAGTCTGCCAAGACGCCGGAAGCTGTCGGTAACAACAGAGCAGATCAAGAAGCAAAGAGAGTAGCAATGGTGAGTCCTCCCATGGAGACAGGGCAACCTTCCACGGTTGCGGCGATAGACGTGCCGGTCCCAGAGCTCCCTCCGCTACCCCCCCCGACCAGAATACTCCACAGAGGATTTCACTTGGATGAGAGCCCACTCCCCCTTTAGAGAAGGGGAAGACGGATGGAAAAGCGACTTGGAGGGCAAGTTAGTTCTGCCTGAAAAACTCGGACGATTCCTGTTGGCTAACTTACATAAGTCCACCCATTTGGGGCGGAGAAAATTACTAGACTTGTTGACATCTGCGCAGCTCCGATTTCCGAACCAGACCATAGCAGTCCGCCAAATTGTGGAAGATTGTGCCAGCTGCACAATCATGAAACCAGGACGAAGGGAGGGGCACCATACAGGTACTCGGGAACGGGGGAGGGCTCCGGGAAGAAGTTGGGAAGTGGATTTTACTGAGGTAAAACCGGGAAAGTTTGGGCACAAATATTTGCTGGTATTCATAGATACCTTTTCAGGCTGGGTGGAGGCTTTTCCTACAAAGAAGGAGACGAGTCAGGTAGTGGCAAAGGCTTTGCTAGAGGAAATCATACCCAGATATGGGGTGCCCGAGGCAATTGGGTCAGATAACGGTCCGGCTTTTGTTAGTAAGGTCCTGCAGGGACTAGCCCAGACTATGGGGGCCAATTGGAAGCTACATTGTGAATATAACCCCCAGAGCTCAGGGCAAGTAGAAAGGATGAATAGGACACTAAAGGAGACTTTAGCCAAATTGGCCCTGGAGACTGGCGGTGATTGGGTGACGCTCCTTCCCTTGGCCATCTTCCGAGTCCGGAACTCCCCCTATGTCCATGGGCTAACTCCCTTTGAGATCCTGTATGGGGCTCCACCCCCCATCATTCAGAGGACCTTAAGCCCAGAACTAGGTGATCTGGCCCCAAATTACCTGACCATGTTGCAGGCTTTAGCTAAAGTGCAACAACGGATTTGGCCCTTAATTCAAGCATACCACGCTGTTAAGAGGGACCCGGCTCCGGAACATGGCATAGTCCCGGGTGACATGGTATGGGTTAAAAGGCATCAGTCCAAAACCCTAGAGCCTAGATGGAAAGGACCTTATGTTGTACTGTTTACTACCCCTACCGCCCTCAAGGTTGATGGCATCGGACCTTGGATCCACCACTCCCACGTGCGTCGAGCCAATCATCAAAAACAAGAAGGGGTCAAGGAGTGGACTGTACGGCGGCACCCAGACAACCCATTAAAGCTAAAGCTTTTGTGGCCCCGGGAACATGCAGAGCCTTCAGGAGCAGCCACGGATGGGGTGGCTGATCGCTCTGATCTTGCTCAATGCCCAGAGCGGGAGCCTCGCAGAAACCAACCCTCACCAGCCCTATAAGCAAACCTGGATACTCACCGATGGGGAGACTCATACCACCCTCAACGAGACTACTCGCACTGCCCCCATAGGAACTTGGTGGCCGGAGCTTCAGTTCTGCTTCAGGGACATCAATCCTGCCTACAAGTCTACTGCCCCGGAGTCAGCCCGACGTTATGGGTTTTATGCCTGCCCCGGCCACAAAAAGAACCAGGAATGTGGGGGGATACAATACTCCTTCTGTAGGTCATGGGCATGTGTCACATCCAATGATAGTGAATGGAAATGGGGGATATCAAAATCAGACCTAGTCAAATTTGCCTTTGTAAATGGGATATTAAGGGGGCACAGAATTCCAATACCCACCCATAAATGCCAGCCCACGGATCTAGATAGAATCAAGGTCACTTTCACTGAAACTGGCAAGAAGGACACCCCTGGGTGGATACAAGGTAAGGTATGGGGACTTGTATTTTATAAATATGGTGGACATGCTGGCTCGACCATAGTGGTCAGATTAAAAATTGAGCCCATAGGGCCACCGTCCACAGCAGTAGGCCCCAATAAGGTACTTAGGCCGCCCAATGTAAAGCCATCTCCCCAACCTTCCACAACTCACCACCTTCCCTCAACCATAGCTCGGGCTAATGTTACAACTCCAAGACCATCAGAAACCAGCCCTCCCCTGGTGAGGCCCAGTCTCATGACCGCATCTAAAGACCCCCTCTGGGAGCTAGTGGTTGCTGCCTTCCTGACGTTAAACCACACCAACCCTAACATGACCAACTCCTGTTGGTTATGTTATGATGTGAGGCCCCCATTCTATGAGGCAATAGGGCTAAACACCACTCACGATACCTCATCTGAGGAAAACCCTACTCAATGTTCCTGGGGAGACCGTAAGAGAGGTCTGACCATACAGCAGGTAAACGGCCAAGGAACCTGCTTAGGAAAAGTGCCAAAGAACAGACGGGACTTATGTACTGTTATTAACGCCAGTTCTACCTGGGGAAATGCTATTAAATGGGTAATTCCAAAGGACAATGGGTGGTGGCTATGCTCGCGGTCCGGACTCACCCCATGCCTATCAACTAAGGTGTTTAACAGCTCTAAAGAATTCTGTGTTATAGTGGTTGTGCTGCCCCGCATCCTCTATCATTCGGAGGAAAGTCTATATTCATACTGGAATATAGGAACAGGTGAGAGAAAGAAGAGAGAGCCTATTTCTACACTAACCATTGCTACCCTACTTAGCCTAGGGGTGGCTGGGGCAGGGACCGGCATAGCCTCCCTGGCTACTCAACATAAAGGGATGTCTTCGCTGCGCGCAGCCATAGACGAAGATATAGAGAGAATAGAAACCTCCATTAGCCACCTAGAAAAATCCCTCACTTCTCTGTCTGAGGTAGTACTTCAAAACCGACGAGGTCTGGACTTGTTGTTCCTCCAAAAAGGGGGACTATGCGTTGCTCTAGGGGAAGAATGTTGTTTTTACGCTGACCATACCGGAGTTGTTCGTGACTCCATGTCTAAACTCCGAAAGAGCCTGGAACAAAGAAAACGAGAAAAAGAGGCAGGGGAAAGCTGGTTCGAGTCTTGGTTTAACCAGTCCCCATGGTTGGCTACCCTTTTATCTGCACTGGCAGGGCCAATAATAATCATCCTACTGCTTGTTACCATAGGACCCTGGATTCTAAACCGACTTATGACTTTTGTCAAAAGTCGAATTAATACTATCCAACTTCTGGTCCTCCGCCAACAATATCAGGCTCTTCATCCTCTTGAGGATGATTCCTCAATTTAGGCCATAAGAAAGGGGGGAATGAAAGGAATAGGAGGTCTCAGCGGGCCCCAACCCCCTTGTTGGAGAAACCAGTACCAAACATCCCATGTAGATAAGATAAGCAATGCGGCAGGGCTCAGTTAGGGCATATAGAATGTGAGGAATGCAAGATGTGAGATACGAGCAAGATGTGAGGTACGAGCAAGATGTGAAGTACGTGCAGGATGTGCTCTCCCTGCTTGTCTAATGTTGATAACAAAAATATGCACGCCACTGCAGTCTATATAAGATTTCCCCCTAAGAGGCTCAGGGTCGTGCTTTCCTAACCGGTCCTGCGTGTCCGTGTGGGAGCTCGACCCTGGCTAGCCAGTCCAATAAACTCTGCTTTGTTGATTGCATTCACGCCTGGCTCTCTGTCTCTCAGGGGAATAGGATTCCGGGTCCTAACAAGCGTATTGCCTTAAACAACACACACAATTCTCAAACTTAAACAAGCTGCTTCTAACATTAATTGTTTTCCTAGAAAAGCTACAGTGTTTCTCCATTCACTTGAAACAGGCTGTTTTGCACAAAGTTGATATGCTTCACCTATGAAAACGCTGACAGTCAGGAAAGGTTCTTTTCAAAGGCTAACTCGGTTCACCTTGCATAACAAGGTGAAAGGCCCTCTTGCTTGTAACACTAATGCTTCTCTTACAGAGCTGCAGTGATTCTCCCCTTCACTTGAATGGGGTGATTCAGCAAGAAAGGTGAAGTTGCTCATCCAGGAAAACACTGAGAGGTAGGCAGTACTCCTTTAAAGAGCAAACTCAATTCACCATACTACCCATGTTGCTAGACCCTCTTGTTTGAGAAGTAGGCAGAATTCCTTTAAAGAGCAAAATGCATTCACAATACTACCCATGTTGCTAGACCCTCTGTTTTCTAACATTAAAGATTCTCTTACAAACCTGCAGTTTTTCTAACATTTACTTGTATGCGGTGATTTTGCTCAAGGTTTATGTTCCTCACAGAAGAAAACGCTGAAAGTTGGGCCGCGTTCCTTTCATACACTAACACAGTTCACCATGCTTAACAAGGTGCAAGACCCTCTTGCTCTTACAAGAGCTGCAGTGCTTCTCCCTTTCACTTGAATGGGGAGATTCAGCAGAAAGGTGATGTTGCTGATCCAGGAAAACACTGAGAGGTAGGCAGTACTCCTTTAAACAGCAAACTGAATTCACCATACTAATCATGTTGCTGGACCCTCTTGTTTCTAACATGAGGTATTCTCTTACAAATCTGCAGTTTTTCTCCCATTCACTTGTATGCGGTGGTTTTGCACAAAGTTTATGTTCCTCACCCATGAAAAGGCTGATGGTTAGGCAGCATTCCTTTCAAAAACTAACACAGTTTACCATGTTTGGCAAGGTGCAAGACACTCTTGCTTGCAAAGTTAATCCTTCTCTTACAAGTGCTACAGTGCTTCTCCCATTCACTTTAATGGGGTGATTCAGCACAAAGGTGATGTTGCTTATGCAGGAAAACAGTGAGAAGCAGGCAGAATTCCTGTAAAGAGCAAAATGAATTCACAATACTAACCATGATTCTAGACCCTCTGTTTTCTAACATTAAAGATTCTCTTACAAACATGCAGTTTTTCTCCCATTCACTTGTAAGCTCTTGTTATGCACAGCGATGATTTTCCTCACCCATGGAAACAATGAGAGGGAGAGCGTATTGCCTTAAACAACACACACAATTCTCAAACTTAAACATGCTGCTTCTAACATTAATTGTTTTCCTAGAAAATCTACAGTTTTTCTCCATTCACTTGAAACAGGCTGTTTTGCACAAAGTTGATATGCTTCACCTTTGAAAACGCTGACATTCAGGAAAGGTTCTTTTCAAAGGCTACTCGGTTCACCATGCATAACAAGGTGAAAGGCCCTCTTGCTTGTAACACTAATGCTTCTGTTACAGAGCTTCAGTGATTCTTCCCTTCACTTGAATGGGGTGATTCAGCAAGAAAGGTGATGTTGCTCATCCAGGAAAACACTGAGAGGTAGGCAGTACTCCTTTAAAGAGCAAACTCAATTCACCATACTACCCATGTTGCTAGACCCTCTTGTTTGTAACATGAAGCATTCTCTTACAAATCTGCAGTTTTTCTCCCTTTCACTTGTATGCGGTGATTTTTGCACAAAGTTTATGTTCCTCACACATGAAAACGCTGAAGTTTAGGCAGCATTCCTATCAAAAACTAACACAGTTCACCATGCTTAGCAAGGAGCAAGACCCTCTTGCTTGTAAAATTAATCCTATCTTACAAGATCTACAGTGCTTGTCCAATTCACTTGAATGGGGTGATTCAGCACAAAGGTGATGTTGCTTATCCAGGAAAACAGTGAGAAGTAGGCAGAATTCCTTTAAAGAGCAAAATGCATTCACAATACTACCCATGTTGCTAGACCCTCTGTTTTCTAACATTAAAGATTCTGTTACAAACCTGCAGTTTTTCTAACATTTACTTGTATGCGGTGATTTTGCTCAAGGTTTATGTTCCTCACAGAAGAAAACGCTGAAAGTTGGGCCGCGTTCCTTTCATACACTAACACAGTTCACCATGCTTAACAAGGTGCAAGACCCTCTTGCTCTTACAAGAGCTGCAGTGCTTCTCCCTTTCACTTGAATGGGGAGATTCAGCAGAAAGGTGATGTTGCTGATCCAGGAAAACACTGAGAGGTAGGCAGTACTCCTTTAAACAGCAAACTGAATTCACCATACTAATCATGTTGCTGGACCCTCTTGTTTCTAACATGAGGTATTCTCTTACAAATCTGCAGTTTTTCTCCCATTCACTTGTATGCGGTGATTTTGCACAAAGTTTATGTTCCTCACCCATGAAAAGGCTGATGGTTAGGCAGCATTCCTTTCAAAAACTAACACAGTTTACCATGTTTGGCAAGGTGCAAGACACTCTTGCTTGCAAAGTTAATCCTTCTCTTACAAGTGCTACAGTGCTTCTCCCATTCACTTTAATGGGGTGATTCAGCACAAAGGTGATGTTGCTTATGCAGGAAAACAGTGAGAAGCAGGCAGAATTCCTGTAAAGAGCAAAATGAATTCACAATACTAACCATGATTCTAGACCCTCTGTTTTCTAACATTAAAGATTCTCTTACAAACATGCAGTTTTTCTCCCATTCACTTGTAAGCTCTTGTTATGCACAGCGATGATTTTCCTCACCCATGGAAACACTGAGAGGGAGAGCGTATTGCCTTAAACAACACACACAAATCTCAAACTTAAACATGCTGCTTCTAACATTAATTGTTTTCCTAGAAAATCTACAGTTTTTCTCCATTCACTTGAAACAGGCTGTTTTGCACAAAGTTGATATACTTCACCTTTGAAAACGCTGACATTCAGGAAAGGTTCTTTTCAAAGGCTACTCGGTTCACCATGCATAACAAGGTGAAAGGCCCTCTTGCTTGTAACACTAATGCTTCTGTTACAGAGCTGCAGTGATTCTTCCCTTCACTTGAATGGGGTGATTCAGCAAGAAAGGTGATGTTGCTCATCCAGGAAAACACTGAGAGGTAGGCAGTACTCCTTTAAAGAGCAAACTCAATTCACCATACTACCCATGTTGCTAGACCCTCTTGTTTGTAACATGAAGCATTCTCTTACAAATCTGCAGTTTTTCTCCCTTTCACTTGTATGCGGTGATTTTTGCACAAAGTTTATGTTCCTCACACATGAAAACGCTGAAGTTTAGGCAGCATTCCTATCAAAAACTAACACAGTTCACCATGCTTAGCAAGGAGCAAGACCCTCTTGCTTGTAAAATTAATCCTATCTTACAAGATCTACAGTGCTTGTCCAATTCACTTGAATGGGGTGATTCAGCACAAAGGTGATGTTGCTTATCCAGGAAAACAGTGAGAAGTAGGCAGAATTCCTTTAAAGAGCAAAATGCATTCACAATACTAACCATGTTGCTAGACCCTCTGTTTTCTAACATTAAAGATTCTCTTACAAACCTGCAGTTTTTCTCCCTTTCACTTGTATGCGGTGATTTTTGCACAAAGTTTATGTTCCTCACAGAAGAAAACGCTGAAACTTGGGCCGCGTTCCTTTCAAACACTAACACAGTTCACCATGCTTAACAAGGTGCAAGACCCTCTTGCTCTTATAAGAGCTGCAGTGCTTCCCCCTTTCACTTGAATGGGGAGATTCAGCAGAAAGGTGATGTTGCTGATCGAGGAAAACACTGAGAGGTAGGCAGTACTCCTTTAAACAGCAAAGTGAATTCACCATACTAATCATGTTGTTGGACCCTCTTGTTTGTAACATGAGGTATTCTCTTACAAATCTGCAGTTTTTCTCCCATTCACTTGTAGGCGGTGATTTTGCACAAAGTTTATGTTACTAACCCATGAAAAGGCTGAAGGTTAGGCAGCATTCCTTTCAAAAACTAGCACAGTTTACCATGTTTGGCAAGGTGCAAGACACTCTTGCTTGCAAAGTTAATCCTTCTCTTACAAGTGCTACAGTGCTTCTCCCATTCATTTGAATGGGGTGATTAATCACAAAGGTGAAGTTGCTTATGCAGAAAAACAGTGAGAAGTAGGCAGAATTCCTTTAAAGAGCAAAATGAATTCACAATACTAACCATGTTTCTAGACCTCTGTTTTCTAACATTAAAGATTCTCTTAGAAACATGCAGTTTTTCTCCCATTCACTTGTATGCTCTTGTTATGCACAGCGATGATGTTCCTCACCCATGGAAACACTGAGAGGGAGAGCGTATTGCCTTAAACAACACACACAATTCTCAAACTTAAACATGCTACTAAATCATCTTGCTTCTAACATTATTTGTTTTCTTAGAAAAGCTACAGTTTTTCTCCATTCACTTGAAAGAGGCTGTTTTGCACAAAGTTGATATGCTTCACCTTTGAAAACGCTGACAGTCAGGAAGGGTTCTTTTCAAATGCGAACTCGGTTCACCATGCATAACAAGGTGAAAGGCCCTCTTGCTTGTAACACTAATGCTTCTCTTACAGAGCTGCAGTGATTCTCCCCTTCACTTGAATGGGGTCATTCAGCAAGAAAGGTGATGTTGCTCATCCAGGAAAACACTGAGCGTTATGCAGTACTCCTTGAAAGAGCAAACTGAATTCACAATATTAACCAAGTTGCTAGACTCTCTTGTTTCTAACATTAAGGATTCTCTTACAAAAGCTGCAGTTTTTCTCCCATTTACTTTTAAGCGGAGATTTTGCACAAAGTTTATGTTCCTCTCCCATGAAAACACTGAAAGTTAGGCAGCGTTCCTCTTCAAAACGAACTAAGTTCACCATGCTTAACAAGGTGCAAGACCCTCTTGCTTGTAACATTAATGCTTCTCTTATAAGAGCTGCAGTGGTTCTTCAATACACTTGAATGGGGAGATTCAGCAGAAAGGTGATGTTGCTGATCCAGGAAAACACTGAGAGGTAGGCAGTACTCCTTTAAAGAGCAAACTCAATTCACCACACTACCCATGTTGTTAGACCCTCTTGTTTGTAACATGAAGCATTCTCCTACAAATCTGCAGTTTTTCTCCCTTTCACTTGTATGCGGTGATTTTTGCACAAAGTTTATATTCCTCACACATGAAAACGCTGAAGGTTAGGCAGCATTCCTATCAAAAACTAACACAGTTCACCATGTTTAGGAAGGTGCAAGACCCTCTTGCTTGTAAAATTAATCCTATCTTACAAGATCTACAGTGCTTCTCCAATTCACTTGAAAGGGGTGATTCAGCACAAAGGTGATGTTGCTTATGCAGGAAAACAGTGAGAAGTAGGCAGAATTCCTTTGAAGAGCAAAATGAATTCACAATACTAACCATGTTTCTAGACCCTCTGTTTTCTAACATTAAAGATTCTCTTACAAACCTGCAGTTTTTCTAACATTTACTTGTATGCGGTGATTTTGCTCAAGGTTTATGTTCCTCACAGAAGAAAACGCTGAAAGTTGGGCCGCGTTCCTTTCATACACTAACACAGTTCACCATGCTTAACAAGGTGCAAGACCCTCTTGCTCTTACAAGAGCTGCAGTGCTTCTCCCTTTCACTTGAATGGGGAGATTCAGCAGAAAGGTGATGTTGCTGATCCAGGAAAACACTGAGAAGTAGGCAGTACTCCTTTAAAAAGCAAACTGAATTCACCATACTAATCATGTTGGTGGACCCTCTTGTTTGTAACATGAGGTATTCTCTTACAAATCTGCAGTTTTTCTCCCATTCACTTGTATGCGGTGATTTTGCACAAAGTTTATGTTCCTCACCCATGAAAAGGCTGATGGTTAGGCAGCATTCCTTTCAAAAACTAACACAGTTTACCATGTTTGGCAAGGTGCAAGACACTCTTGCTTGCAAAGTTAATCCTTCTCTCACAAGTGCTACAGTGCTTCTCCCATTCACTTGAATGGGGTGATTCAGCACAAAGGTCATGTTGCTTATGCAGGAAAACAGTGAGAAGTAGGCAGAATTCCTGTAAAGAGCAAAATGAATTCACAATACTAACCATGTTTCTAGACCCTCTGTTTTCTAACATTAAAGATTCTCTTACAAACATGCAGTTTTTCTCCCATTTACTTGTATGCTCTTGTTATGCACAGCGATGATTTTCCTCACCCATGGAAACACTGAGAGGAAGAGCGTATTGCCTTAAACAACACACACAATTCTCAAACTTAAACATGCTGCTAAATCATCTTGCTTCTAACATTAATTGTTTTCTTAGAAAAGCTACAGTTTTTCTCCATTCACTTGAAAGAGGCTGTTTTGCACAAAGTTGATATACTTCACCTTTGAAAACGCTGATAGTCAGGAAGGGTTCTTTTCAAATGCGAACTCGGTTCACCATGCATAACAAGGTGAAAGGCCCTCTTGCTTGTAACACTAATGCTTCTCTTACAGAGCTGCATTGATTCTCCCCTTCACTTGAATGGGGTGATTCAGCAAGAAAGGTGATGTTGCTCATCCAGGAAAACACTGAGCGTTATGCAGTACTCCTTGAAAGAGCAAACTGAATTCACAATATTAACCAAGTTGCTAGACCCTCTTGTTTCTAACATTAAGGATTCTCTTACAAAAGCTGCAGTTTTTCTCCGATTTACTTTTATGCGGAGATTTTCAACAAAGTTTATGTTCCTCTCCCATGAAAACACTGAACGTTAGGCAGCGTTCCTCTTCAAAACGAACTAAGTTCACCATGCTTAACAAGGTGCAAGACCCTCTTGCTTGTACCATTAATTCTTCTCTTATAAGAGCTGCAGTGGTTCTCCCTTTCACTTGAATGTGGAGATTCAGCAGAAAGGTGATGTTGCTGATCCAGGAAAACACTGAGCGTTATGCAGTACTCCTTGAAAGAGCAAACTGAATTCACAATATTAACCAAGTTGCTAGACCCTCTTGTTTCTAACATTAAGGATTCTCTTACAAAAGCTGCAGTTTTTCTCCGATTTACTTTTATGCGGAGATTTTGAACAAAGTTTATGTTTCTCTCCCATGAAAACACTGAAAGTTAGGCAGCGTTCCTCTTCAAAACGAACTAAGTTCACCATGCTTAACAAGGTGCAAGACCCTCTTGCTTGTACCATTAATTCTTCTCTTATAAGAGCTGCAGTGGTTCTCCCATTCACTTGAATGGGGAGATTCAGCAGAAAGGTGATGTTGCTGATCCAGGAAAACACTGAGAGGTAGGCAGTACTCCTTTAAAGAGCAAACTCAATTCACCATACTACCCATGTTGCTAGACCCTCTTGTTTGTAACATGAAGCATTCTCTTACAAATCTGCAGTTTTTCTCCCTTTCACTTGTATGCGGTGATTTTTGCACAAAGTTTATGTTCCTCACCCATGAAAAGGCTGAAGGTTAGGCAGCATTCCTTTCAAAAACTAACACAGTTTACCATGTTTGGCAAGGTGCAAGACACTCTTGCTTGCAAAGTTAATCCTTCTCTTACAAGTGCTACAGTGCTTCTCCCATTCACTTGAATGGGGTGATTCATCACAAAGGTGATGTTGTTTATGCAGGAAAACAGTGAGAAGTAGGCAGAATTCCTTTAAAGAGCAAAATCAATTCACAGTACTAACCATGTTTCTAGACCCTCTGTTTTCTAACATTAAAGATTCTCTTACAAACATGCAGTTTTTCTCCCATTCACTTGTATGCTCTTGTTATGCACAGCGATGATGTTCCTCACCCATGGAAACACTGAGAGGGAGAGCGTGAAAGGAATATGAGGTCTCAGCGGGCCCCAACCCCCTTGTTGGAGAAACCAGTACCAAACATCCCATGTAGATAAGATAAGCAATGCGGCTGGGCTCAGTTAGGGCATATAGAATGTGAGGAATGCAAGATGTGAGATACGAGCAAGATGTGAGGTACGAGCAAGATGTGAAGTACGTGCAGGATGTGTTCTGCCTGCTTGTCTAATGTTGATAACAAAAATATGCACGCCACTGCAGTCTATATAAGATTTCCCCCTAAGAGCCTCAGGGTCTTGCTTTCTTAACCGGTCCTGCGTGTCCGTGTGGGAGCTCGACCCTGGCTAGCCAGTCCAATAAACTCTGCTTTGTTGATTGCATTCACGCCTGGCTCTCTGTCTCTCGGGGGAATAGGATTCCGGGTCCTAACATTTGGAGGTCCCACCGAGATTTCATTTTCTCGAGAGACAGAACCTGCCTGCGAGAAAGCAGGGGCGATCCCAAGTCCTAGGCGTTGGGAGGGGATCCCAGACCCTCATTTGGAGGAACTTGAGTGTTCCATTTGGGCCGCGGCGGGGATTCGGCCAATCCCCAGGGAGATTCATTCTGGGAATCTTGCAAGGAGGACCACAGGGTCCTATTGGGAGAGGCTTTCCTCTCATTTGGGCTCGAGCATTTTAGGAACCCTGGCGCCAGGTGAAGAACTAATTGAGCTAGTCGACCGACCACCCATCAAGTGGACGCCTTTCGGCCTGATATCCCAGTTCGACGGTGAGGAGGTTGAATGGGGTGCGCACCAGTGTGAGAGAAGGACCGGTCCGAGCGAGTGCTGGAGAGTGTTGTGTGTGTGTGGAATTATTGTTGCCTTTATCCTTTTTGTTCTATCTCTCTTGGTGTTTGAGTCTCCTTCCACAATGGGACAGGGACAAACAACCCCAAAGTCTCTGATCCTTTCTCACTTTCCAGAAGTTAAAGAAAGGGCCTTAAATGCGGGTCTGGTCATCAAGAAAGGTAAGTTCGACACCTTTTGTTCTGCAGAGTGGCCCACCTTTGGAGTCGGGTGGCCCATTCAAGGTTCCCTCTCCCTAGACCTGATCACTAAGGTTAAAGCAGTCATTTTTCAGCCAGACAATCGAGGCCATCCAGACCAAGTTCCTTACATTTTGGTTTGGGAGGATCTGGTGAGGAACCCTCCCCCTTGGTTAACAGTTTTTCTGACCCACCCCTCCAGTTCGGCCCCCGGGGATAAAACCCCAGTCACGCCCGCCTTGGTCATAAAGGAGGAGGAAAAACTTCCTCTTCCCACCTTGACCGGTCCTCAAATTAGGGCATCTCCTTCACCATCTCCGGTCTTACCAGAGAGTTCCCCCTTTACCCATCCCTCGCAGGGGCAGAGGAAGATCGGCCGCCTCCATACGTGACTCCCCCTGGCCAAGCCAGTGCCCCGGAGGAGGAAATTTCCTCATCCTCCTCAACAGGACTGGCAGCAGGAGGAGGAATGGGTCGAAGACTTCGCCCCCGAGGGATCCGGGAAAGGGAGGGGGAAGACGGGCCCCCCTCATCAACACAGGGGGAGGAAACTGTCCCTACACTTCCAGTCCGGATGGTGGGCCAAGGGGGACCGGGAGGAGGGCAACAGTTTCAGTACTGGCCCTTCTCCTCCAGTGATCTATATAACTGGAGGACGCAGAACCCGCCCTTTTCTGAAGACCCCAAGTGTCTCATAGATCTCCTGGAGTCCATCATGCATACACACCGCCCCACTTGGGATGACTGTCATCAGCTGCTCAATACTCTTTTTACGACGGAGGAACGAGAGCGCATCCTCAACGAAGCGAGGAAGAACGTCTTGGGGGATAATGGGAGACCCACAACTCTCCAACCGGCCATAGACGAGGCTTTTCCCCTACGCCGCCCTGATTGGGATTTCGGGACCGCAGAAGGTAGGGAGCGTCTTCGGATCTACCGCCAGACTCTTATGGCCGGTCTCCGAGCGGCCGCTAGAAGGCCCACCAATTTTGCAAAAGTAAAAGCAGTCATTCAAGGGGAAAACGAAAGCCCAGCCGGTTTCTTAGAGCGCCTCCATGAGGCATACCGTCAGTACACCCCGATTGACCCTGAGGCGGACCTCCACCGGTCTGCTCTGGTACTCTCATTCATTAATCAGGCAGCCCCAGACATTAGGAGAAAACTCAATAAACAGGAAAACTTAGGGGAGATGACTATAAGGGAAATGCTACAGGTAGCAGAAAAGGTCTTTACCGCTAGGGAAACTCCAGAAGAAAGGGAGGAAAGACAGAGAAAGGAAGACAGGGAAGCCCAGGAGAAATTGAGAAAGGAGGACCGGGAGTTCCAGGCTAAGGAAAACCGAAAGCAACAGAGAGAAATGGCTCGTATTTTCCTAGCGGGTGTCCGGGACCAACCCAGAGGAGGGGGCCACGCCAGGACCCCGGATAAGGAACACTGTTTTTACTGTAAGGAAACGGGGCATTGGAAGAGAGAATGTCCTAAGTTAAAGGGAAGAAGAGGGTTTGGAAGGAGACCGGGGGAAAACAGGGAAAGGGAACGAGCAGTAGAGCAGGCCAGAGTCCTTCTAGCCGGAGAAGAGGACTGAAGGAGACGGGGCTCAGACCCCCTCCCCGAGTCCTGGGTAACAATGCATGTGGAAGGGAAGCCGATGGGGTTCATGGTGGATACCGGCGCCCAATATTCGGTTTTAAACAAGGCACATGGACCTTTGAACAAGGCACGAACAAGTGTTGTTCAGGGGGCCACCGGTACGCAGTTATGTACACGGACTACCAAAAGAAAGGTGAACTTAGGAAAACACCAGGTCACACACTCCTTCTTGGTCGTCCCTGAGAGCCCCGCTCCCCTGCTCGGACGGGACCTACTCACCAAAATAGGGGCCCATATCCATTTTGAACCAGATGGAATAATTGTGACTGATCGAGAAGGGAGCCCGATTCATGTCTTGTCCCTATCATTGGCTGACGAGCATCGTCTGTTTGAGAGTCAACAGGAACCAGGAGGGGACATGACTCATTGGGTAAAAAGATTTCCCACGGCCTGGGCGGAGACTGCGGGAACCGGCCTCGCCAAACACCTCCCGCCCGTAGTTATACAATTGAAGGCTTCTGCTCTCCCCATTCGGGTGAAACAGTATCCTATGCCTGAGGAGGCCCGAAGAGGCATAGCCCCTCATATCCACAGGCTAATAAAGGAAGGAGTACTGCGACCTTGTCAGTCTGCCTGGAATACTCCTCTGCTCCCCGTCCGAAAGCCGGGAAGCGGGGACTATAGGCCTGTGCAAGACCTTCAGCATTCCATTGTCAGAAATTAGTCAGCCGCTATTTGCTTTCGAATGGCAAGAAGATGGGGGCCAATCCGGACAGCTCACTTGGACCAGACTGCCGCAAGGATTTAAAAACTCTCCCACCCTGTTTAATGAGGCCCTGAGCCAGGACCTGGAACCTTTTCGTCGGAGCCACCCACGAGTCACTCTATTACAGTATGTTGATGACTTACTGTTAGCGGCAGAAACCCGAGAGGAGTGCATCAAGGCTACTGAACACCTGCTAACGGAATTAGGTGAGCTGGGGTATCGGGCAAGTGCCAAGAAAACTCACATCTGTAAAAGGTCAGTGACATATTTGGGTTATCGGATTGCAGATGGGGCAAGGTGGCTGACTGATGCCATGAAACAGACTATTCTGGCTATCCCATCCCCGACATCCACTAGGGGGGGTGAGAGAATTCCTGGGCTCCGCGGGGTTCTGTAGACTCTGGATTCCAGGATTTGCGGAAATAGCCAGACCCCTATATGAGGCCACCAAAGAAGCTCCAGATTGGAGTTGGGGAGAGAGAGAACAACAGGCCTTTGATCAGCTAAAAGACGCTCTTTTGAAGGCCCCTGCCTTAGCCTTGCCAGATCCTACAAGACCATTCACTCTGTTTGTAGATGAGAAAAAGGGCGTAGCCAAAGGAGTCTTGACCCAACAGCTAGGTCCCTGGAAGAGACCAGTGGCATACTTTTCCAAGAAATTAGACGCAGTAGCGGCAGGATGGCCCCCCTGCCTCCGCATCATAGCGGCCATTGCCGTGCTGGTGAGAGAAGCCGATAAACTAACCTTTGGACAGGCCCTCTGGGTAACGGCCCCTCACCCGGTGGAGGGAATCCTTAAACAACCCCCTGGGAAATGGATGACGAATGCCAGGCTCACCCATTACCAGGGGCTCTTGTTGGATTCCCCTCGGATCACATTCACAGATCCCGTAATCCTGAACCCTGCCACCTTGTTGCCTAACCCGGAACTGCAGACACCTGTCCATAACTGCAAAGAATTCCTCTCCGAAGTTACACAGGTACGGGCTGACCTAAAGGATACCCCCCTGTCCGGCTGCAAATTAAACTGGTACACGGATGGAAGCAGTTTTTTCCAAGATGGAGCCCGAAGGGCAGGGGCAGCTGTAGTCGACCAAGAAGGAAATACGGTATGGAGCAGCGCCCTCCCACCCGGAACATCAGCCCAAAAAGCGGAATTAATTGCCTTGGCAGAGGCCCTGGAGAGGGCAAAAGGAAAGCGAGTCAATATCTACACCGATAGCCGCTATGCTTTCGGTACCATCCATGTCCACGGGGCCATCTATCGCGAAAGAGGATTCCGCACAGCAGAAGGAAAACATCTAAAGAACCTAGCCGAAGTCCAGCGTCTATTAATGGCAGTGGAAAAACCGAAGGCAGTGGCAGTGATGTATGTCCCAGGCCACCAGTCTGCCAAGACGCCGGAAGCTGTCGGTAACAACAGAGCAGATCAAGAAGCAAAGAGAGTAGCAATGGTGAGTCCTCCCATGGAGACAGGGCAACCTTCCACGGTTGCGGCGATAGACGTGCCGGTCCCAGAGCTCCCTCCGCTACCCCCCCCGACCAGAATACTCCACAGAGGATTTCACTTGGATGAGAGCCCACTCCCCCTTTAGAGAAGGGGAAGACGGATGGAAAAGCGACTTGGAGGGCAAGTTAGTTCTGCCTGAAAAACTCGGACGATTCCTGTTGGCTAACTTACATAAGTCCACCCATTTGGGGCGGAGAAAATTACTAGACTTGTTGACATCTGCGCAGCTCCGATTTCCGAACCAGACCATAGCAGTCCGCCAAATTGTGGAAGATTGTGCCAGCTGCACAATCATGAAACCAGGACGAAGGGAGGGGCACCATACAGGTACTCGGGAACGGGGGAGGGCTCCGGGAAGAAGTTGGGAAGTGGATTTTACTGAGGTAAAACCGGGAAAGTTTGGGCACAAATATTTGCTGGTATTCATAGATACCTTTTCAGGCTGGGTGGAGGCTTTTCCTACAAAGAAGGAGACGAGTCAGGTAGTGGCAAAGGCTTTGCTAGAGGAAATCATACCCAGATATGGGGTGCCCGAGGCAATTGGGTCAGATAACGGTCCGGCTTTTGTTAGTAAGGTCCTGCAGGGACTAGCCCAGACTATGGGGGCCAATTGGAAGCTACATTGTGAATATAACCCCCAGAGCTCAGGGCAAGTAGAAAGGATGAATAGGACACTAAAGGAGACTTTAGCCAAATTGGCCCTGGAGACTGGCGGTGATTGGGTGACGCTCCTTCCCTTGGCCATCTTCCGAGTCCGGAACTCCCCCTATGTCCATGGGCTAACTCCCTTTGAGATCCTGTATGGGGCTCCACCCCCCATCATTCAGAGGACCTTAAGCCCAGAACTAGGTGATCTGGCCCCAAATTACCTGACCATGTTGCAGGCTTTAGCTAAAGTGCAACAACGGATTTGGCCCTTAATTCAAGCATACCACGCTGTTAAGAGGGACCCGGCTCCGGAACATGGCATAGTCCCGGGTGACATGGTATGGGTTAAAAGGCATCAGTCCAAAACCCTAGAGCCTAGATGGAAAGGACCTTATGTTGTACTGTTTACTACCCCTACCGCCCTCAAGGTTGATGGCATCGGACCTTGGATCCACCACTCCCACGTGCGTCGAGCCAATCATCAAAAACAAGAAGGGGTCAAGGAGTGGACTGTACGGCGGCACCCAGACAACCCATTAAAGCTAAAGCTTTTGTGGCCCCGGGAACATGCAGAGCCTTCAGGAGCAGCCACGGATGGGGTGGCTGATCGCTCTGATCTTGCTCAATGCCCAGAGCGGGAGCCTCGCAGAAACCAACCCTCACCAGCCCTATAAGCAAACCTGGATACTCACCGATGGGGAGACTCATACCACCCTCAACGAGACTACTCGCACTGCCCCCATAGGAACTTGGTGGCCGGAGCTTCAGTTCTGCTTCAGGGACATCAATCCTGCCTACAAGTCTACTGCCCCGGAGTCAGCCCGACGTTATGGGTTTTATGCCTGCCCCGGCCACAAAAAGAACCAGGAATGTGGGGGGATACAATACTCCTTCTGTAGGTCATGGGCATGTGTCACATCCAATGATAGTGAATGGAAATGGGGGATATCAAAATCAGACCTAGTCAAATTTGCCTTTGTAAATGGGATATTAAGGGGGCACAGAATTCCAATACCCACCCATAAATGCCAGCCCACGGATCTAGATAGAATCAAGGTCACTTTCACTGAAACTGGCAAGAAGGACACCCCTGGGTGGATACAAGGTAAGGTATGGGGACTTGTATTTTATAAATATGGTGGACATGCTGGCTCGACCATAGTGGTCAGATTAAAAATTGAGCCCATAGGGCCACCGTCCACAGCAGTAGGCCCCAATAAGGTACTTAGGCCGCCCAATGTAAAGCCATCTCCCCAACCTTCCACAACTCACCACCTTCCCTCAACCATAGCTCGGGCTAATGTTACAACTCCAAGACCATCAGAAACCAGCCCTCCCCTGGTGAGGCCCAGTCTCATGACCGCATCTAAAGACCCCCTCTGGGAGCTAGTGGTTGCTGCCTTCCTGACGTTAAACCACACCAACCCTAACATGACCAACTCCTGTTGGTTATGTTATGATGTGAGGCCCCCATTCTATGAGGCAATAGGGCTAAACACCACTCACGATACCTCATCTGAGGAAAACCCTACTCAATGTTCCTGGGGAGACCGTAAGAGAGGTCTGACCATACAGCAGGTAAACGGCCAAGGAACCTGCTTAGGAAAAGTGCCAAAGAACAGACGGGACTTATGTACTGTTATTAACGCCAGTTCTACCTGGGGAAATGCTATTAAATGGGTAATTCCAAAGGACAATGGGTGGTGGCTATGCTCGCGGTCCGGACTCACCCCATGCCTATCAACTAAGGTGTTTAACAGCTCTAAAGAATTCTGTGTTATAGTGGTTGTGCTGCCCCGCATCCTCTATCATTCGGAGGAAAGTCTATATTCATACTGGAATATAGGAACAGGTGAGAGAAAGAAGAGAGAGCCTATTTCTACACTAACCATTGCTACCCTACTTAGCCTAGGGGTGGCTGGGGCAGGGACCGGCATAGCCTCCCTGGCTACTCAACATAAAGGGATGTCTTCGCTGCGCGCAGCCATAGACGAAGATATAGAGAGAATAGAAACCTCCATTAGCCACCTAGAAAAATCCCTCACTTCTCTGTCTGAGGTAGTACTTCAAAACCGACGAGGTCTGGACTTGTTGTTCCTCCAAAAAGGGGGACTATGCGTTGCTCTAGGGGAAGAATGTTGTTTTTACGCTGACCATACCGGAGTTGTTCGTGACTCCATGTCTAAACTCCGAAAGAGCCTGGAACAAAGAAAACGAGAAAAAGAGGCAGGGGAAAGCTGGTTCGAGTCTTGGTTTAACCAGTCCCCATGGTTGGCTACCCTTTTATCTGCACTGGCAGGGCCAATAATAATCATCCTACTGCTTGTTACCATAGGACCCTGGATTCTAAACCGACTTATGACTTTTGTCAAAAGTCGAATTAATACTATCCAACTTCTGGTCCTCCGCCAACAATATCAGGCTCTTCATCCTCTTGAGGATGATTCCTCAATTTAGGCCATAAGAAAGGGGGGAATGAAAGGAATAGGAGGTCTCAGCGGGCCCCAACCCCCTTGTTGGAGAAACCAGTACCAAACATCCCATGTAGATAAGATAAGCAATGCGGCAGGGCTCAGTTAGGGCATATAGAATGTGAGGAATGCAAGATGTGAGATACGAGCAAGATGTGAGGTACGAGCAAGATGTGAAGTACGTGCAGGATGTGCTCTCCCTGCTTGTCTAATGTTGATAACAAAAATATGCACGCCACTGCAGTCTATATAAGATTTCCCCCTAAGAGGCTCAGGGTCGTGCTTTCCTAACCGGTCCTGCGTGTCCGTGTGGGAGCTCGACCCTGGCTAGCCAGTCCAATAAACTCTGCTTTGTTGATTGCATTCACGCCTGGCTCTCTGTCTCTCAGGGGAATAGGATTCCGGGTCCTAACAAGCGTATTGCCTTAAACAACACACACAATTCTCAAACTTAAACAAGCTGCTTCTAACATTAATTGTTTTCCTAGAAAAGCTACAGTGTTTCTCCATTCACTTGAAACAGGCTGTTTTGCACAAAGTTGATATGCTTCACCTATGAAAACGCTGACAGTCAGGAAAGGTTCTTTTCAAAGGCTAACTCGGTTCACCTTGCATAACAAGGTGAAAGGCCCTCTTGCTTGTAACACTAATGCTTCTCTTACAGAGCTGCAGTGATTCTCCCCTTCACTTGAATGGGGTGATTCAGCAAGAAAGGTGAAGTTGCTCATCCAGGAAAACACTGAGAGGTAGGCAGTACTCCTTTAAAGAGCAAACTCAATTCACCATACTACCCATGTTGCTAGACCCTCTTGTTTGAGAAGTAGGCAGAATTCCTTTAAAGAGCAAAATGCATTCACAATACTACCCATGTTGCTAGACCCTCTGTTTTCTAACATTAAAGATTCTCTTACAAACCTGCAGTTTTTCTAACATTTACTTGTATGCGGTGATTTTGCTCAAGGTTTATGTTCCTCACAGAAGAAAACGCTGAAAGTTGGGCCGCGTTCCTTTCATACACTAACACAGTTCACCATGCTTAACAAGGTGCAAGACCCTCTTGCTCTTACAAGAGCTGCAGTGCTTCTCCCTTTCACTTGAATGGGGAGATTCAGCAGAAAGGTGATGTTGCTGATCCAGGAAAACACTGAGAGGTAGGCAGTACTCCTTTAAACAGCAAACTGAATTCACCATACTAATCATGTTGCTGGACCCTCTTGTTTCTAACATGAGGTATTCTCTTACAAATCTGCAGTTTTTCTCCCATTCACTTGTATGCGGTGGTTTTGCACAAAGTTTATGTTCCTCACCCATGAAAAGGCTGATGGTTAGGCAGCATTCCTTTCAAAAACTAACACAGTTTACCATGTTTGGCAAGGTGCAAGACACTCTTGCTTGCAAAGTTAATCCTTCTCTTACAAGTGCTACAGTGCTTCTCCCATTCACTTTAATGGGGTGATTCAGCACAAAGGTGATGTTGCTTATGCAGGAAAACAGTGAGAAGCAGGCAGAATTCCTGTAAAGAGCAAAATGAATTCACAATACTAACCATGATTCTAGACCCTCTGTTTTCTAACATTAAAGATTCTCTTACAAACATGCAGTTTTTCTCCCATTCACTTGTAAGCTCTTGTTATGCACAGCGATGATTTTCCTCACCCATGGAAACAATGAGAGGGAGAGCGTATTGCCTTAAACAACACACACAATTCTCAAACTTAAACATGCTGCTTCTAACATTAATTGTTTTCCTAGAAAATCTACAGTTTTTCTCCATTCACTTGAAACAGGCTGTTTTGCACAAAGTTGATATGCTTCACCTTTGAAAACGCTGACATTCAGGAAAGGTTCTTTTCAAAGGCTACTCGGTTCACCATGCATAACAAGGTGAAAGGCCCTCTTGCTTGTAACACTAATGCTTCTGTTACAGAGCTTCAGTGATTCTTCCCTTCACTTGAATGGGGTGATTCAGCAAGAAAGGTGATGTTGCTCATCCAGGAAAACACTGAGAGGTAGGCAGTACTCCTTTAAAGAGCAAACTCAATTCACCATACTACCCATGTTGCTAGACCCTCTTGTTTGTAACATGAAGCATTCTCTTACAAATCTGCAGTTTTTCTCCCTTTCACTTGTATGCGGTGATTTTTGCACAAAGTTTATGTTCCTCACACATGAAAACGCTGAAGTTTAGGCAGCATTCCTATCAAAAACTAACACAGTTCACCATGCTTAGCAAGGAGCAAGACCCTCTTGCTTGTAAAATTAATCCTATCTTACAAGATCTACAGTGCTTGTCCAATTCACTTGAATGGGGTGATTCAGCACAAAGGTGATGTTGCTTATCCAGGAAAACAGTGAGAAGTAGGCAGAATTCCTTTAAAGAGCAAAATGCATTCACAATACTACCCATGTTGCTAGACCCTCTGTTTTCTAACATTAAAGATTCTGTTACAAACCTGCAGTTTTTCTAACATTTACTTGTATGCGGTGATTTTGCTCAAGGTTTATGTTCCTCACAGAAGAAAACGCTGAAAGTTGGGCCGCGTTCCTTTCATACACTAACACAGTTCACCATGCTTAACAAGGTGCAAGACCCTCTTGCTCTTACAAGAGCTGCAGTGCTTCTCCCTTTCACTTGAATGGGGAGATTCAGCAGAAAGGTGATGTTGCTGATCCAGGAAAACACTGAGAGGTAGGCAGTACTCCTTTAAACAGCAAACTGAATTCACCATACTAATCATGTTGCTGGACCCTCTTGTTTCTAACATGAGGTATTCTCTTACAAATCTGCAGTTTTTCTCCCATTCACTTGTATGCGGTGATTTTGCACAAAGTTTATGTTCCTCACCCATGAAAAGGCTGATGGTTAGGCAGCATTCCTTTCAAAAACTAACACAGTTTACCATGTTTGGCAAGGTGCAAGACACTCTTGCTTGCAAAGTTAATCCTTCTCTTACAAGTGCTACAGTGCTTCTCCCATTCACTTTAATGGGGTGATTCAGCACAAAGGTGATGTTGCTTATGCAGGAAAACAGTGAGAAGCAGGCAGAATTCCTGTAAAGAGCAAAATGAATTCACAATACTAACCATGATTCTAGACCCTCTGTTTTCTAACATTAAAGATTCTCTTACAAACATGCAGTTTTTCTCCCATTCACTTGTAAGCTCTTGTTATGCACAGCGATGATTTTCCTCACCCATGGAAACACTGAGAGGGAGAGCGTATTGCCTTAAACAACACACACAAATCTCAAACTTAAACATGCTGCTTCTAACATTAATTGTTTTCCTAGAAAATCTACAGTTTTTCTCCATTCACTTGAAACAGGCTGTTTTGCACAAAGTTGATATACTTCACCTTTGAAAACGCTGACATTCAGGAAAGGTTCTTTTCAAAGGCTACTCGGTTCACCATGCATAACAAGGTGAAAGGCCCTCTTGCTTGTAACACTAATGCTTCTGTTACAGAGCTGCAGTGATTCTTCCCTTCACTTGAATGGGGTGATTCAGCAAGAAAGGTGATGTTGCTCATCCAGGAAAACACTGAGAGGTAGGCAGTACTCCTTTAAAGAGCAAACTCAATTCACCATACTACCCATGTTGCTAGACCCTCTTGTTTGTAACATGAAGCATTCTCTTACAAATCTGCAGTTTTTCTCCCTTTCACTTGTATGCGGTGATTTTTGCACAAAGTTTATGTTCCTCACACATGAAAACGCTGAAGTTTAGGCAGCATTCCTATCAAAAACTAACACAGTTCACCATGCTTAGCAAGGAGCAAGACCCTCTTGCTTGTAAAATTAATCCTATCTTACAAGATCTACAGTGCTTGTCCAATTCACTTGAATGGGGTGATTCAGCACAAAGGTGATGTTGCTTATCCAGGAAAACAGTGAGAAGTAGGCAGAATTCCTTTAAAGAGCAAAATGCATTCACAATACTACCCATGTTGCTAGACCCTCTGTTTTCTAACATTAAAGATTCTGTTACAAACCTGCAGTTTTTCTAACATTTACTTGTATGCGGTGATTTTGCTCAAGGTTTATGTTCCTCACAGAAGAAAACGCTGAAAGTTGGGCCGCGTTCCTTTCATACACTAACACAGTTCACCATGCTTAACAAGGTGCAAGACCCTCTTGCTCTTACAAGAGCTGCAGTGCTTCTCCCTTTCACTTGAATGGGGAGATTCAGCAGAAAGGTGATGTTGCTGATCCAGGAAAACACTGAGAGGTAGGCAGTACTCCTTTAAAGAGCAAACTGAATTCACCATACTAATCATGTTGCTGGACCCTCTTGTTTCTAACATGAGGTATTCTCCTACAAATCTGCAGTTTTTCTCCCATTCACTTGTATGCGGTGATTTTGCACAAAGTTTATGTTCCTCACCCATGAAAAGGCTGATGGTTAGGCAGCATTCCTTTCAAAAACTAACACAGTTTACCATGTTTGGCAAGGTGCAAGACACTCTTGCTTGCAAAGTTAATCCTTCTCTTACAAGTGCTACAGTGCTTCTCCCATTCACTTTAATGGGGTGATTCAGCACAAAGGTGATGTTGCTTATGCAGGAAAACAGTGAGAAGCAGGCAGAATTCCTGTAAAGAGCAAAATGAATTCACAATACTAACCATGATTCTAGACCCTCTGTTTTCTAACATTAAAGATTCTCTTACAAACATGCAGTTTTTCTCCCATTCACTTGTAAGCTCTTGTTATGCACAGCGATGATTTTCCTCACCCATGGAAACACTGAGAGGGAGAGCGTATTGCCTTAAACAACACACACAAATCTCAAACTTAAACATGCTGCTTCTAACATTAATTGTTTTCCTAGAAAATCTACAGTTTTTCTCCATTCACTTGAAACAGGCTGTTTTGCACAAAGTTGATATACTTCACCTTTGAAAACGCTGACATTCAGGAAAGGTTCTTTTCAAAGGCTACTCGGTTCACCATGCATAACAAGGTGAAAGGCCCTCTTGCTTGTAACACTAATGCTTCTGTTACAGAGCTTCAGTGATTCTTCCCTTCACTTGAATGGGGTGATTCAGCAAGAAAGGTGATGTTGCTCATCCAGGAAAACACTGAGAGGTAGGCAGTACTCCTTTAAAGAGCAAACTCAATTCACCATACTACCCATGTTGCTAGACCCTCTTGTTTGTAACATGAAGCATTCTCTTACAAATCTGCAGTTTTTCTCCCTTTCACTTGTATGCGGTGATTTTTGCACAAAGTTTATGTTCCTCACACATGAAAACGCTGAAGTTTAGGCAGCATTCCTATCAAAAACTAACACAGTTCACCATGCTTAGCAAGGAGCAAGACCCTCTTGCTTGTAAAATTAATCCTATCTTACAAGATCTACAGTGCTTGTCCAATTCACTTGAATGGGGTGATTCAGCACAAAGGTGATGTTGCTTATCCAGGAAAACAGTGAGAAGTAGGCAGAATTCCTTTAAAGAGCAAAATGCATTCACAATACTACCCATGTTGCTAGACCCTCTGTTTTCTAACATTAAAGATTCTGTTACAAACCTGCAGTTTTTCTAACATTTACTTGTATGCGGTGATTTTGCTCAAGGTTTATGTTCCTCACAGAAGAAAACGCTGAAAGTTGGGCCGCGTTCCTTTCATACACTAACACAGTTCACCATGCTTAACAAGGTGCAAGACCCTCTTGCTCTTACAAGAGCTGCAGTGCTTCTCCCTTTCACTTGAATGGGGAGATTCAGCAGAAAGGTGATGTTGCTGATCCAGGAAAACACTGAGAGGTAGGCAGTACTCCTTTAAACAGCAAACTGAATTCACCATACTAATCATGTTGCTGGACCCTCTTGTTTCTAACATGAGGTATTCTCTTACAAATCTGCAGTTTTTCTCCCATTCACTTGTATGCGGTGATTTTGCACAAAGTTTATGTTCCTCACCCATGAAAAGGCTGATGGTTAGGCAGCATTCCTTTCAAAAACTAACACAGTTTACCATGTTTGGCAAGGTGCAAGACACTCTTGCTTGCAAAGTTAATCCTTCTCTTACAAGTGCTACAGTGCTTCTCCCATTCACTTTAATGGGGTGATTCAGCACAAAGGTGATGTTGCTTATGCAGGAAAACAGTGAGAAGCAGGCAGAATTCCTGTAAAGAGCAAAATGAATTCACAATACTAACCATGATTCTAGACCCTCTGTTTTCTAACATTAAAGATTCTCTTACAAACATGCAGTTTTTCTCCCATTCACTTGTAAGCTCTTGTTATGCACAGCGATGATTTTCCTCACCCATGGAAACACTGAGAGGGAGAGCGTATTGCCTTAAACAACACACACAAATCTCAAACTTAAACATGCTGCTTCTAACATTAATTGTTTTCCTAGAAAATCTACAGTTTTTCTCCATTCACTTGAAACAGGCTGTTTTGCACAAAGTTGATATACTTCACCTTTGAAAACGCTGACATTCAGGAAAGGTTCTTTTCAAAGGCTACTCGGTTCACCATGCATAACAAGGTGAAAGGCCCTCTTGCTTGTAACACTAATGCTTCTGTTACAGAGCTGCAGTGATTCTTCCCTTCACTTGAATGGGGTGATTCAGCAAGAAAGGTGATGTTGCTCATCCAGGAAAACACTGAGAGGTAGGCAGTACTCCTTTAAAGAGCAAACTCAATTCACCATACTACCCATGTTGCTAGACCCTCTTGTTTGTAACATGAAGCATTCTCTTACAAATCTGCAGTTTTTCTCCCTTTCACTTGTATGCGGTGATTTTTGCACAAAGTTTATGTTCCTCACACATGAAAACGCTGAAGTTTAGGCAGCATTCCTATCAAAAACTAACACAGTTCACCATGCTTAGCAAGGAGCAAGACCCTCTTGCTTGTAAAATTAATCCTATCTTACAAGATCTACAGTGCTTGTCCAATTCACTTGAATGGGGTGATTCAGCACAAAGGTGATGTTGCTTATCCAGGAAAACAGTGAGAAGTAGGCAGAATTCCTTTAAAGAGCAAAATGCATTCACAATACTACCCATGTTGCTAGACCCTCTGTTTTCTAACATTAAAGATTCTGTTACAAACCTGCAGTTTTTCTAACATTTACTTGTATGCGGTGATTTTGCTCAAGGTTTATGTTCCTCACAGAAGAAAACGCTGAAAGTTGGGCCGCGTTCCTTTCATACACTAACACAGTTCACCATGCTTAACAAGGTGCAAGACCCTCTTGCTCTTACAAGAGCTGCAGTGCTTCTCCCTTTCACTTGAATGGGGAGATTCAGCAGAAAGGTGATGTTGCTGATCCAGGAAAACACTGAGAGGTAGGCAGTACTCCTTTAAAGAGCAAACTGAATTCACCATACTAATCATGTTGCTGGACCCTCTTGTTTCTAACATGAGGTATTCTCCTACAAATCTGCAGTTTTTCTCCCATTCACTTGTATGCGGTGATTTTGCACAAAGTTTATGTTCCTCACCCATGAAAAGGCTGATGGTTAGGCAGCATTCCTTTCAAAAACTAACACAGTTTACCATGTTTGGCAAGGTGCAAGACACTCTTGCTTGCAAAGTTAATCCTTCTCTTACAAGTGCTACAGTGCTTCTCCCATTCACTTTAATGGGGTGATTCAGCACAAAGGTGATGTTGCTTATGCAGGAAAACAGTGAGAAGCAGGCAGAAT
The DNA here is from genome assembly GCF_047511655.1 of Castor canadensis. Lineage (NCBI taxonomy): Eukaryota > Metazoa > Chordata > Mammalia > Rodentia > Castoridae > Castor > Castor canadensis. The sequence goes on from NC_133386.1 coordinate 107,572,580, forward strand.
TCCTGTAAAGAGCAAAATGAATTCACAATACTAACCATGATTCTAGACCCTCTGTTTTCTAACATTAAAGATTCTCTTACAAACATGCAGTTTTTCTCCCATTCACTTGTAAGCTCTTGTTATGCACAGCGATGATTTTCCTCACCCATGGAAACACTGAGAGGGAGAGCGTATTGCCTTAAACAACACACACAAATCTCAAACTTAAACATGCTGCTTCTAACATTAATTGTTTTCCTAGAAAATCTACAGTTTTTCTCCATTCACTTGAAACAGGCTGTTTTGCACAAAGTTGATATGCTTCACCTTTGAAAACGCTGACATTCAGGAAAGGTTCTTTTCAAAGGCTACTCGGTTCACCATGCATAACAAGGTGAAAGGCCCTCTTGCTTGTAACACTAATGCTTCTGTTACAGAGCTGCAGTGATTCTTCCCTTCACTTGAATGGAGTGATTCAGCAAGAAAGGTGATGTTGCTCATCAAGGAAAACACTGAGAGGTAGGCAGTACTCCTTTAAAGAGCAAACTCAATTCACCATACTACCCATGTTGCTAGACCCTCTTGTTTGTAACATGAAGCATTCTCTTACAAATCTGCAGTTTTTCTCCCTTTCACTTGTATGCGGTGATTTTTGCACAAAGTTTATGTTCCTCACACATGAAAACGCTGAAGTTTAGGCAGCATTCCTATCAAAAACTAACACAGTTCACCATGCTTAGCAAGGAGCAAGACCCTCTTGCTTGTAAAATTAATCCTATCTTACAAGATCTACAGTGCTTGTCCAATTCACTTGAATGGGGTGATTCAGCACAAAGGTGATGTTGCTTATCCAGGAAAACAGTGAGAAGTAGGCAGAATTCCTTTAAAGAGCAAAATGCATTCACAATACTAACCATGTTGCTAGACCCTCTGTTTTCTAACATTAAAGATTCTCTTACAAACCTGCAGTTTTTCTCCCTTTCACTTGTATGCGGTGATTTTTGCACAAAGTTTATGTTCCTCACAGAAGAAAACGCTGAAACTTGGGCCGCGTTCCTTTCAAACACTAACACAGTTCACCATGCTTAACAAGGTGCAAGACCCTCTTGCTCTTATAAGAGCTGCAGTGCTTCCCCCTTTCACTTGAATGGGGAGATTCAGCAGAAAGGTGATGTTGCTGATCGAGGAAAACACTGAGAGGTAGGCAGTACTCCTTTAAACAGCAAAGTGAATTCACCATACTAATCATGTTGTTGGACCCTCTTGTTTGTAACATGAGGTATTCTCTTACAAATCTGCAGTTTTTCTCCCATTCACTTGTAGGCGGTGATTTTGCACAAAGTTTATGTTACTAACCCATGAAAAGGCTGAAGGTTAGGCAGCATTCCTTTCAAAAACTAGCACAGTTTACCATGTTTGGCAAGGTGCAAGACACTCTTGCTTGCAAAGTTAATCCTTCTCTTACAAGTGCTACAGTGCTTCTCCCATTCATTTGAATGGGGTGATTAATCACAAAGGTGAAGTTGCTTATGCAGAAAAACAGTGAGAAGTAGGCAGAATTCCTTTAAAGAGCAAAATGAATTCACAATACTAACCATGTTTCTAGACCTCTGTTTTCTAACATTAAAGATTCTCTTAGAAACATGCAGTTTTTCTCCCATTCACTTGTATGCTCTTGTTATGCACAGCGATGATGTTCCTCACCCATGGAAACACTGAGAGGGAGAGCGTATTGCCTTAAACAACACACACAATTCTCAAACTTAAACATGCTACTAAATCATCTTGCTTCTAACATTATTTGTTTTCTTAGAAAAGCTACAGTTTTTCTCCATTCACTTGAAAGAGGCTGTTTTGCACAAAGTTGATATGCTTCACCTTTGAAAACGCTGACAGTCAGGAAGGGTTCTTTTCAAATGCGAACTCGGTTCACCATGCATAACAAGGTGAAAGGCCCTCTTGCTTGTAACACTAATGCTTCTCTTACAGAGCTGCAGTGATTCTCCCCTTCACTTGAATGGGGTCATTCAGCAAGAAAGGTGATGTTGCTCATCCAGGAAAACACTGAGCGTTATGCAGTACTCCTTGAAAGAGCAAACTGAATTCACAATATTAACCAAGTTGCTAGACTCTCTTGTTTCTAACATTAAGGATTCTCTTACAAAAGCTGCAGTTTTTCTCCCATTTACTTTTAAGCGGAGATTTTGCACAAAGTTTATGTTCCTCTCCCATGAAAACACTGAAAGTTAGGCAGCGTTCCTCTTCAAAACGAACTAAGTTCACCATGCTTAACAAGGTGCAAGACCCTCTTGCTTGTAACATTAATGCTTCTCTTATAAGAGCTGCAGTGGTTCTTCAATACACTTGAATGGGGAGATTCAGCAGAAAGGTGATGTTGCTGATCCAGGAAAACACTGAGAGGTAGGCAGTACTCCTTTAAAGAGCAAACTCAATTCACCACACTACCCATGTTGTTAGACCCTCTTGTTTGTAACATGAAGCATTCTCCTACAAATCTGCAGTTTTTCTCCCTTTCACTTGTATGCGGTGATTTTTGCACAAAGTTTATATTCCTCACACATGAAAACGCTGAAGGTTAGGCAGCATTCCTATCAAAAACTAACACAGTTCACCATGTTTAGGAAGGTGCAAGACCCTCTTGCTTGTAAAATTAATCCTATCTTACAAGATCTACAGTGCTTCTCCAATTCACTTGAAAGGGGTGATTCAGCACAAAGGTGATGTTGCTTATGCAGGAAAACAGTGAGAAGTAGGCAGAATTCCTTTGAAGAGCAAAATGAATTCACAATACTAACCATGTTTCTAGACCCTCTGTTTTCTAACATTAAAGATTCTCTTACAAACCTGCAGTTTTTCTAACATTTACTTGTATGCGGTGATTTTGCTCAAGGTTTATGTTCCTCACAGAAGAAAACGCTGAAAGTTGGGCCGCGTTCCTTTCATACACTAACACAGTTCACCATGCTTAACAAGGTGCAAGACCCTCTTGCTCTTACAAGAGCTGCAGTGCTTCTCCCTTTCACTTGAATGGGGAGATTCAGCAGAAAGGTGATGTTGCTGATCCAGGAAAACACTGAGAAGTAGGCAGTACTCCTTTAAAAAGCAAACTGAATTCACCATACTAATCATGTTGGTGGACCCTCTTGTTTGTAACATGAGGTATTCTCTTACAAATCTGCAGTTTTTCTCCCATTCACTTGTATGCGGTGATTTTGCACAAAGTTTATGTTCCTCACCCATGAAAAGGCTGATGGTTAGGCAGCATTCCTTTCAAAAACTAACACAGTTTACCATGTTTGGCAAGGTGCAAGACACTCTTGCTTGCAAAGTTAATCCTTCTCTCACAAGTGCTACAGTGCTTCTCCCATTCACTTGAATGGGGTGATTCAGCACAAAGGTCATGTTGCTTATGCAGGAAAACAGTGAGAAGTAGGCAGAATTCCTGTAAAGAGCAAAATGAATTCACAATACTAACCATGTTTCTAGACCCTCTGTTTTCTAACATTAAAGATTCTCTTACAAACATGCAGTTTTTCTCCCATTTACTTGTATGCTCTTGTTATGCACAGCGATGATTTTCCTCACCCATGGAAACACTGAGAGGAAGAGCGTATTGCCTTAAACAACACACACAATTCTCAAACTTAAACATGCTGCTAAATCATCTTGCTTCTAACATTAATTGTTTTCTTAGAAAAGCTACAGTTTTTCTCCATTCACTTGAAAGAGGCTGTTTTGCACAAAGTTGATATACTTCACCTTTGAAAACGCTGATAGTCAGGAAGGGTTCTTTTCAAATGCGAACTCGGTTCACCATGCATAACAAGGTGAAAGGCCCTCTTGCTTGTAACACTAATGCTTCTCTTACAGAGCTGCAGTGATTCTCCCCTTCACTTGAATGGGGTGATTCAGCAAGAAAGGTGATGTTGCTCATCCAGGAAAACACTGAGCGTTATGCAGTACTCCTTGAAAGAGCAAACTGAATTCACAATATTAACCAAGTTGCTAGACCCTCTTGTTTCTAACATTAAGGATTCTCTTACAAAAGCTGCAGTTTTTCTCCGATTTACTTTTATGCGGAGATTTTCAACAAAGTTTATGTTCCTCTCCCATGAAAACACTGAACGTTAGGCAGCGTTCCTCTTCAAAACGAACTAAGTTCACCATGCTTAACAAGGTGCAAGACCCTCTTGCTTGTACCATTAATTCTTCTCTTATAAGAGCTGCAGTGGTTCTCCCTTTCACTTGAATGTGGAGATTCAGCAGAAAGGTGATGTTGCTGATCCAGGAAAACACTGAGCGTTATGCAGTACTCCTTGAAAGAGCAAACTGAATTCACAATATTAACCAAGTTGCTAGACCCTCTTGTTTCTAACATTAAGGATTCTCTTACAAAAGCTGCAGTTTTTCTCCGATTTACTTTTATGCGGAGATTTTGAACAAAGTTTATGTTTCTCTCCCATGAAAACACTGAAAGTTAGGCAGCGTTCCTCTTCAAAACGAACTAAGTTCACCATGCTTAACAAGGTGCAAGACCCTCTTGCTTGTACCATTAATTCTTCTCTTATAAGAGCTGCAGTGGTTCTCCCATTCACTTGAATGGGGAGATTCAGCAGAAAGGTGATGTTGCTGATCCAGGAAAACACTGAGAGGTAGGCAGTACTCCTTTAAAGAGCAAACTCAATTCACCATACTACCCATGTTGCTAGACCCTCTTGTTTGTAACATGAAGCATTCTCTTACAAATCTGCAGTTTTTCTCCCTTTCACTTGTATGCGGTGATTTTTGCACAAAGTTTATGTTCCTCACCCATGAAAAGGCTGAAGGTTAGGCAGCATTCCTTTCAAAAACTAACACAGTTTACCATGTTTGGCAAGGTGCAAGACACTCTTGCTTGCAAAGTTAATCCTTCTCTTACAAGTGCTACAGTGCTTCTCCCATTCACTTGAATGGGGTGATTCATCACAAAGGTGATGTTGTTTATGCAGGAAAACAGTGAGAAGTAGGCAGAATTCCTTTAAAGAGCAAAATCAATTCACAGTACTAACCATGTTTCTAGACCCTCTGTTTTCTAACATTAAAGATTCTCTTACAAACATGCAGTTTTTCTCCCATTCACTTGTATGCTCTTGTTATGCACAGCGATGATGTTCCTCACCCATGGAAACACTGAGAGGGAGAGCGTGAAAGGAATATGAGGTCTCAGCGGGCCCCAACCCCCTTGTTGGAGAAACCAGTACCAAACATCCCATGTAGATAAGATAAGCAATGCGGCTGGGCTCAGTTAGGGCATATAGAATGTGAGGAATGCAAGATGTGAGATACGAGCAAGATGTGAGGTACGAGCAAGATGTGAAGTACGTGCAGGATGTGTTCTGCCTGCTTGTCTAATGTTGATAACAAAAATATGCACGCCACTGCAGTCTATATAAGATTTCCCCCTAAGAGCCTCAGGGTCTTGCTTTCTTAACCGGTCCTGCGTGTCCGTGTGGGAGCTCGACCCTGGCTAGCCAGTCCAATAAACTCTGCTTTGTTGATTGCATTCACGCCTGGCTCTCTGTCTCTCGGGGGAATAGGATTCCGGGTCCTAACATTTGGAGGTCCCACCGAGATTTCATTTTCTCGAGAGACAGAACCTGCCTGCGAGAAAGCAGGGGCGATCCCAAGTCCTAGGCGTTGGGAGGGGATCCCAGACCCTCATTTGGAGGAACTTGAGTGTTCCATTTGGGCCGCGGCGGGGATTCGGCCAATCCCCAGGGAGATTCATTCTGGGAATCTTGCAAGGAGGACCACAGGGTCCTATTGGGAGAGGCTTTCCTCTCATTTGGGCTCGAGCATTTTAGGAACCCTGGCGCCAGGTGAAGAACTAATTGAGCTAGTCGACCGACCACCCATCAAGTGGACGCCTTTCGGCCTGATATCCCAGTTCGACGGTGAGGAGGTTGAATGGGGTGCGCACCAGTGTGAGAGAAGGACCGGTCCGAGCGAGTGCTGGAGAGTGTTGTGTGTGTGTGGAATTATTGTTGCCTTTATCCTTTTTGTTCTATCTCTCTTGGTGTTTGAGTCTCCTTCCACAATGGGACAGGGACAAACAACCCCAAAGTCTCTGATCCTTTCTCACTTTCCAGAAGTTAAAGAAAGGGCCTTAAATGCGGGTCTGGTCATCAAGAAAGGTAAGTTCGACACCTTTTGTTCTGCAGAGTGGCCCACCTTTGGAGTCGGGTGGCCCATTCAAGGTTCCCTCTCCCTAGACCTGATCACTAAGGTTAAAGCAGTCATTTTTCAGCCAGACAATCGAGGCCATCCAGACCAAGTTCCTTACATTTTGGTTTGGGAGGATCTGGTGAGGAACCCTCCCCCTTGGTTAACAGTTTTTCTGACCCACCCCTCCAGTTCGGCCCCCGGGGATAAAACCCCAGTCACGCCCGCCTTGGTCATAAAGGAGGAGGAAAAACTTCCTCTTCCCACCTTGACCGGTCCTCAAATTAGGGCATCTCCTTCACCATCTCCGGTCTTACCAGAGAGTTCCCCCTTTACCCATCCCTCGCAGGGGCAGAGGAAGATCGGCCGCCTCCATACGTGACTCCCCCTGGCCAAGCCAGTGCCCCGGAGGAGGAAATTTCCTCATCCTCCTCAACAGGACTGGCAGCAGGAGGAGGAATGGGTCGAAGACTTCGCCCCCGAGGGATCCGGGAAAGGGAGGGGGAAGACGGGCCCCCCTCATCAACACAGGGGGAGGAAACTGTCCCTACACTTCCAGTCCGGATGGTGGGCCAAGGGGGACCGGGAGGAGGGCAACAGTTTCAGTACTGGCCCTTCTCCTCCAGTGATCTATATAACTGGAGGACGCAGAACCCGCCCTTTTCTGAAGACCCCAAGTGTCTCATAGATCTCCTGGAGTCCATCATGCATACACACCGCCCCACTTGGGATGACTGTCATCAGCTGCTCAATACTCTTTTTACGACGGAGGAACGAGAGCGCATCCTCAACGAAGCGAGGAAGAACGTCTTGGGGGATAATGGGAGACCCACAACTCTCCAACCGGCCATAGACGAGGCTTTTCCCCTACGCCGCCCTGATTGGGATTTCGGGACCGCAGAAGGTAGGGAGCGTCTTCGGATCTACCGCCAGACTCTTATGGCCGGTCTCCGAGCGGCCGCTAGAAGGCCCACCAATTTTGCAAAAGTAAAAGCAGTCATTCAAGGGGAAAACGAAAGCCCAGCCGGTTTCTTAGAGCGCCTCCATGAGGCATACCGTCAGTACACCCCGATTGACCCTGAGGCGGACCTCCACCGGTCTGCTCTGGTACTCTCATTCATTAATCAGGCAGCCCCAGACATTAGGAGAAAACTCAATAAACAGGAAAACTTAGGGGAGATGACTATAAGGGAAATGCTACAGGTAGCAGAAAAGGTCTTTACCGCTAGGGAAACTCCAGAAGAAAGGGAGGAAAGACAGAGAAAGGAAGACAGGGAAGCCCAGGAGAAATTGAGAAAGGAGGACCGGGAGTTCCAGGCTAAGGAAAACCGAAAGCAACAGAGAGAAATGGCTCGTATTTTCCTAGCGGGTGTCCGGGACCAACCCAGAGGAGGGGGCCACGCCAGGACCCCGGATAAGGAACACTGTTTTTACTGTAAGGAAACGGGGCATTGGAAGAGAGAATGTCCTAAGTTAAAGGGAAGAAGAGGGTTTGGAAGGAGACCGGGGGAAAACAGGGAAAGGGAACGAGCAGTAGAGCAGGCCAGAGTCCTTCTAGCCGGAGAAGAGGACTGAAGGAGACGGGGCTCAGACCCCCTCCCCGAGTCCTGGGTAACAATGCATGTGGAAGGGAAGCCGATGGGGTTCATGGTGGATACCGGCGCCCAATATTCGGTTTTAAACAAGGCACATGGACCTTTGAACAAGGCACGAACAAGTGTTGTTCAGGGGGCCACCGGTACGCAGTTATGTACACGGACTACCAAAAGAAAGGTGAACTTAGGAAAACACCAGGTCACACACTCCTTCTTGGTCGTCCCTGAGAGCCCCGCTCCCCTGCTCGGACGGGACCTACTCACCAAAATAGGGGCCCATATCCATTTTGAACCAGATGGAATAATTGTGACTGATCGAGAAGGGAGCCCGATTCATGTCTTGTCCCTATCATTGGCTGACGAGCATCGTCTGTTTGAGAGTCAACAGGAACCAGGAGGGGACATGACTCATTGGGTAAAAAGATTTCCCACGGCCTGGGCGGAGACTGCGGGAACCGGCCTCGCCAAACACCTCCCGCCCGTAGTTATACAATTGAAGGCTTCTGCTCTCCCCATTCGGGTGAAACAGTATCCTATGCCTGAGGAGGCCCGAAGAGGCATAGCCCCTCATATCCACAGGCTAATAAAGGAAGGAGTACTGCGACCTTGTCAGTCTGCCTGGAATACTCCTCTGCTCCCCGTCCGAAAGCCGGGAAGCGGGGACTATAGGCCTGTGCAAGACCTTCAGCATTCCATTGTCAGAAATTAGTCAGCCGCTATTTGCTTTCGAATGGCAAGAAGATGGGGGCCAATCCGGACAGCTCACTTGGACCAGACTGCCGCAAGGATTTAAAAACTCTCCCACCCTGTTTAATGAGGCCCTGAGCCAGGACCTGGAACCTTTTCGTCGGAGCCACCCACGAGTCACTCTATTACAGTATGTTGATGACTTACTGTTAGCGGCAGAAACCCGAGAGGAGTGCATCAAGGCTACTGAACACCTGCTAACGGAATTAGGTGAGCTGGGGTATCGGGCAAGTGCCAAGAAAACTCACATCTGTAAAAGGTCAGTGACATATTTGGGTTATCGGATTGCAGATGGGGCAAGGTGGCTGACTGATGCCATGAAACAGACTATTCTGGCTATCCCATCCCCGACATCCACTAGGGGGGGTGAGAGAATTCCTGGGCTCCGCGGGGTTCTGTAGACTCTGGATTCCAGGATTTGCGGAAATAGCCAGACCCCTATATGAGGCCACCAAAGAAGCTCCAGATTGGAGTTGGGGAGAGAGAGAACAACAGGCCTTTGATCAGCTAAAAGACGCTCTTTTGAAGGCCCCTGCCTTAGCCTTGCCAGATCCTACAAGACCATTCACTCTGTTTGTAGATGAGAAAAAGGGCGTAGCCAAAGGAGTCTTGACCCAACAGCTAGGTCCCTGGAAGAGACCAGTGGCATACTTTTCCAAGAAATTAGACGCAGTAGCGGCAGGATGGCCCCCCTGCCTCCGCATCATAGCGGCCATTGCCGTGCTGGTGAGAGAAGCCGATAAACTAACCTTTGGACAGGCCCTCTGGGTAACGGCCCCTCACCCGGTGGAGGGAATCCTTAAACAACCCCCTGGGAAATGGATGACGAATGCCAGGCTCACCCATTACCAGGGGCTCTTGTTGGATTCCCCTCGGATCACATTCACAGATCCCGTAATCCTGAACCCTGCCACCTTGTTGCCTAACCCGGAACTGCAGACACCTGTCCATAACTGCAAAGAATTCCTCTCCGAAGTTACACAGGTACGGGCTGACCTAAAGGATACCCCCCTGTCCGGCTGCAAATTAAACTGGTACACGGATGGAAGCAGTTTTTTCCAAGATGGAGCCCGAAGGGCAGGGGCAGCTGTAGTCGACCAAGAAGGAAATACGGTATGGAGCAGCGCCCTCCCACCCGGAACATCAGCCCAAAAAGCGGAATTAATTGCCTTGGCAGAGGCCCTGGAGAGGGCAAAAGGAAAGCGAGTCAATATCTACACCGATAGCCGCTATGCTTTCGGTACCATCCATGTCCACGGGGCCATCTATCGCGAAAGAGGATTCCGCACAGCAGAAGGAAAACATCTAAAGAACCTAGCCGAAGTCCAGCGTCTATTAATGGCAGTGGAAAAACCGAAGGCAGTGGCAGTGATGTATGTCCCAGGCCACCAGTCTGCCAAGACGCCGGAAGCTGTCGGTAACAACAGAGCAGATCAAGAAGCAAAGAGAGTAGCAATGGTGAGTCCTCCCATGGAGACAGGGCAACCTTCCACGGTTGCGGCGATAGACGTGCCGGTCCCAGAGCTCCCTCCGCTACCCCCCCCGACCAGAATACTCCACAGAGGATTTCACTTGGATGAGAGCCCACTCCCCCTTTAGAGAAGGGGAAGACGGATGGAAAAGCGACTTGGAGGGCAAGTTAGTTCTGCCTGAAAAACTCGGACGATTCCTGTTGGCTAACTTACATAAGTCCACCCATTTGGGGCGGAGAAAATTACTAGACTTGTTGACATCTGCGCAGCTCCGATTTCCGAACCAGACCATAGCAGTCCGCCAAATTGTGGAAGATTGTGCCAGCTGCACAATCATGAAACCAGGACGAAGGGAGGGGCACCATACAGGTACTCGGGAACGGGGGAGGGCTCCGGGAAGAAGTTGGGAAGTGGATTTTACTGAGGTAAAACCGGGAAAGTTTGGGCACAAATATTTGCTGGTATTCATAGATACCTTTTCAGGCTGGGTGGAGGCTTTTCCTACAAAGAAGGAGACGAGTCAGGTAGTGGCAAAGGCTTTGCTAGAGGAAATCATACCCAGATATGGGGTGCCCGAGGCAATTGGGTCAGATAACGGTCCGGCTTTTGTTAGTAAGGTCCTGCAGGGACTAGCCCAGACTATGGGGGCCAATTGGAAGCTACATTGTGAATATAACCCCCAGAGCTCAGGGCAAGTAGAAAGGATGAATAGGACACTAAAGGAGACTTTAGCCAAATTGGCCCTGGAGACTGGCGGTGATTGGGTGACGCTCCTTCCCTTGGCCATCTTCCGAGTCCGGAACTCCCCCTATGTCCATGGGCTAACTCCCTTTGAGATCCTGTATGGGGCTCCACCCCCCATCATTCAGAGGACCTTAAGCCCAGAACTAGGTGATCTGGCCCCAAATTACCTGACCATGTTGCAGGCTTTAGCTAAAGTGCAACAACGGATTTGGCCCTTAATTCAAGCATACCACGCTGTTAAGAGGGACCCGGCTCCGGAACATGGCATAGTCCCGGGTGACATGGTATGGGTTAAAAGGCATCAGTCCAAAACCCTAGAGCCTAGATGGAAAGGACCTTATGTTGTACTGTTTACTACCCCTACCGCCCTCAAGGTTGATGGCATCGGACCTTGGATCCACCACTCCCACGTGCGTCGAGCCAATCATCAAAAACAAGAAGGGGTCAAGGAGTGGACTGTACGGCGGCACCCAGACAACCCATTAAAGCTAAAGCTTTTGTGGCCCCGGGAACATGCAGAGCCTTCAGGAGCAGCCACGGATGGGGTGGCTGATCGCTCTGATCTTGCTCAATGCCCAGAGCGGGAGCCTCGCAGAAACCAACCCTCACCAGCCCTATAAGCAAACCTGGATACTCACCGATGGGGAGACTCATACCACCCTCAACGAGACTACTCGCACTGCCCCCATAGGAACTTGGTGGCCGGAGCTTCAGTTCTGCTTCAGGGACATCAATCCTGCCTACAAGTCTACTGCCCCGGAGTCAGCCCGACGTTATGGGTTTTATGCCTGCCCCGGCCACAAAAAGAACCAGGAATGTGGGGGGATACAATACTCCTTCTGTAGGTCATGGGCATGTGTCACATCCAATGATAGTGAATGGAAATGGGGGATATCAAAATCAGACCTAGTCAAATTTGCCTTTGTAAATGGGATATTAAGGGGGCACAGAATTCCAATACCCACCCATAAATGCCAGCCCACGGATCTAGATAGAATCAAGGTCACTTTCACTGAAACTGGCAAGAAGGACACCCCTGGGTGGATACAAGGTAAGGTATGGGGACTTGTATTTTATAAATATGGTGGACATGCTGGCTCGACCATAGTGGTCAGATTAAAAATTGAGCCCATAGGGCCACCGTCCACAGCAGTAGGCCCCAATAAGGTACTTAGGCCGCCCAATGTAAAGCCATCTCCCCAACCTTCCACAACTCACCACCTTCCCTCAACCATAGCTCGGGCTAATGTTACAACTCCAAGACCATCAGAAACCAGCCCTCCCCTGGTGAGGCCCAGTCTCATGACCGCATCTAAAGACCCCCTCTGGGAGCTAGTGGTTGCTGCCTTCCTGACGTTAAACCACACCAACCCTAACATGACCAACTCCTGTTGGTTATGTTATGATGTGAGGCCCCCATTCTATGAGGCAATAGGGCTAAACACCACTCACGATACCTCATCTGAGGAAAACCCTACTCAATGTTCCTGGGGAGACCGTAAGAGAGGTCTGACCATACAGCAGGTAAACGGCCAAGGAACCTGCTTAGGAAAAGTGCCAAAGAACAGACGGGACTTATGTACTGTTATTAACGCCAGTTCTACCTGGGGAAATGCTATTAAATGGGTAATTCCAAAGGACAATGGGTGGTGGCTATGCTCGCGGTCCGGACTCACCCCATGCCTATCAACTAAGGTGTTTAACAGCTCTAAAGAATTCTGTGTTATAGTGGTTGTGCTGCCCCGCATCCTCTATCATTCGGAGGAAAGTCTATATTCATACTGGAATATAGGAACAGGTGAGAGAAAGAAGAGAGAGCCTATTTCTACACTAACCATTGCTACCCTACTTAGCCTAGGGGTGGCTGGGGCAGGGACCGGCATAGCCTCCCTGGCTACTCAACATAAAGGGATGTCTTCGCTGCGCGCAGCCATAGACGAAGATATAGAGAGAATAGAAACCTCCATTAGCCACCTAGAAAAATCCCTCACTTCTCTGTCTGAGGTAGTACTTCAAAACCGACGAGGTCTGGACTTGTTGTTCCTCCAAAAAGGGGGACTATGCGTTGCTCTAGGGGAAGAATGTTGTTTTTACGCTGACCATACCGGAGTTGTTCGTGACTCCATGTCTAAACTCCGAAAGAGCCTGGAACAAAGAAAACGAGAAAAAGAGGCAGGGGAAAGCTGGTTCGAGTCTTGGTTTAACCAGTCCCCATGGTTGGCTACCCTTTTATCTGCACTGGCAGGGCCAATAATAATCATCCTACTGCTTGTTACCATAGGACCCTGGATTCTAAACCGACTTATGACTTTTGTCAAAAGTCGAATTAATACTATCCAACTTCTGGTCCTCCGCCAACAATATCAGGCTCTTCATCCTCTTGAGGATGATTCCTCAATTTAGGCCATAAGAAAGGGGGGAATGAAAGGAATAGGAGGTCTCAGCGGGCCCCAACCCCCTTGTTGGAGAAACCAGTACCAAACATCCCATGTAGATAAGATAAGCAATGCGGCAGGGCTCAGTTAGGACATATAGAATGTGAGGAATGCAAGATGTGAGATACGAGCAAGATGTGAGGTACGAGCAAGATGTGAAGTACGTGCAGGATGTGCTCTCCCTGCTTGTCTAATGTTGATAACAAAAATATGCACGCCACTGCAGTCTATATAAGATTTCCCCCTAAGAGGCTCAGGGTCTTGCTTTCCTAACCGGTCCTGCGTGTCCGTGTGGGAGCTCGACCCTGGCTAGCCAGTCCAATAAACTCTGCTTTGTTGATTGCATTCACGCCTGGCTCTCTGTCTCTCAGGGGAATAGGATTCCGGGTCCTAACAAGCGTATTGCCTTAAACAACACACACAATTCTCAAACTTAAACAAGCTGCTTCTAACATTAATTGTTTTCCTAGAAAAGCTACAGTTTTTCTCCATTCACTTGAAACAGGCTGTTTTGCACAAAGTTGATATGCTTCACCTTTGAAAACGCTGACAGTCAGGAAAGGTTCTTTTCAAAGGCTAACTCGGTTCACCATGCATAACAAGGTGAAAGGCCCTCTTGCTTGTAACACTAATGCTTCTCTTACAGAGCTGCAGTGATTCTCCCCTTCACTTGAATGGGGTGATTCAGCAAGAAAGGTGAAGTTGCTCATCCAGGAAAACACTGAGAGGTAGGCAGTACTCCTTTAAAGAGCAAACTCAATTCACCGTACTACCCATGTTGCTAGACCCTCTTGTTTGAGAAGTAGGCAGAATTCCTTTAAAGAGCAAAATGCATTCACAATACTACCCATGTTGCTAGACCCTCTGTTTTCTAACATTAAAGATTCTCTTACAAACCTGCAGTTTTTCTAACATTTACTTGTATGCGGTGATTTTGCTCAAGGTTTATGTTCCTCACAGAAGAAAACGCTGAAAGTTGGGCCGCGTTCCTTTCATACACTAACACAGTTCACCATGCTTAACAAGGTGCAAGACCCTCTTGCTCTTACAAGAGCTGCAGTGCTTCTCCCTTTCACTTGAATGGGGAGATTCAGCAGAAAGGTGATGTTGCTGATCCAGGAAAACACTGAGAGGTAGGCAGTACTCCTTTAAAGAGCAAACTGAATTCACCATACTAATCATGTTGCTGGACCCTCTTGTTTCTAACATGAGGTATTCTCTTACAAATCTGCAGTTTTTCTCCCATTCACTTGTATGCGGTGATTTTGCACAGTTTATGTTCCTCACCCATGAAAAGGCTGATGGTTAGGCAGCATTCCTTTCAAAAACTAACACAGTTTACCATGTTTGGCAAGGTGCAAGACACTCTTGCTTGCAAAGTTAATCCTTCTCTCACAAGTGCTACAGTGCTTCTCCCATTCACTTTAATGGGGTGATTCAGCACAAAGGTGATGTTGCTTATGCAGGAAAACAGTGAGAAGCAGGCAGAATTCCTGTAAAGAGCAAAATGAATTCACAATACTAACCATGATTCTAGACCCTCTGTTTTCTAACATTAAAGATTCTCTTACAAACATGCAGTTTTTCTCCCATTCACTTGTAAGCTCTTGTTATGCACAGCGATGATTTTCCTCACCCATGGAAACACTGAGAGGGAGAGCGTATTGCCTTAAACAACACACACAAATCTCAAACTTAAACATGCTGCTTCTAACATTAATTGTTTTCCTAGAAAATCTACAGTTTTTCTCCATTCACTTGAAACAGGCTGTTTTGCACAAAGTTGATATGCTTCACCTTTGAAAACGCTGACATTCAGGAAAGGTTCTTTTCAAAGGCTACTCGGTTCACCATGCATAAGAAGGTGAAAGGCCCTCTTGCTTGTAACACTAATGCTTCTGTTACAGAGCTGCAGTGATTCTTCCCTTCACTTGAATGGGGTGATTCAGCAAGAAAGGTGATGTTGCTCATCCAGGAAAACACTGAGAGGTAGGCAGTACTCCTTTAAAGAGCAAACTCTATTCACCATACTACCCATGTTGCTAGACCCTCTTGTTTGTAACATGAAGCATTCTCTTACAAATCTGCAGTTTTTCTCCCTTTCAATTGTATGCGGTGATTTTTGCACAAAGTTTATGTTAGTCACAGAAGAAAACGCTGAAAGTTGGGCCGCGTTCCTTTCAAACACTAACACAGTTCACCATGCTTAACAAGGTGCAAGACCCTCTTGCTCTTATAAGAGCTGCAGTGCTTCTCCCTTTCACTTGAATGGGGAGATTCAGCAGAAAGGTGATGTTGCTGATCGAGGAAAACACTGAGAGGTAGGCAGTACTCCTTTAAACAGCAAAGTGAATTCACCATACTAATCATGTTGTTGGACCCTCTTGTTTGTAAAATGAGGTATTCTCATACAAATCTGCAGTTTTTCTCCCATTCACTTGTATGCGGTGATTTTGCACAAAGTTTATGTTACTCACCCATCAAAAGGCTGAAGGTTAGGCAGCATTCCTTTCAAAAACTAACACAGTTTACCATGTTTGGCAAGGTGCAAGACACTCTTGCTTGCAAAGTTAATCCTTCTCTTACAAGTGCTACAGTGCTTCTCCCATTCATTTGAATGGGGTGATTAATCACAAAGGTGAAGTTGCTTATGCAGGAAAACAGTGAGAAGTAGGCAGAATTCCTTTAAAGAGCAAAATGAATTCACAATACTAACCATGTTTCTAGACCTCTGTTTTCTAACATTAAAGATTCTCTTAGAAACATGCAGTTTTTCTCCCATTCACTTGTATGCTCTTGTTATGCACAGCGATGATGTTCCTCACCCATGGAAACACTGAGAGGGAGAGCGTATTGCCTTAAACAACACACACAATTCTCAAACTTAAACATGCTGCTAAATCATCTTGCTTCTAACATTAATTGTTTTCTTAGAAAAGCTACAGTTTTTCTCCATTCACTTGAAAGAGGCTGTTTTGCACAAAGTTGATATGCTTCACCTTTGAAAACGCTGACAGTCAGGAAGGGTTCTTTTCAAATGCGAACTAGATTCACCATGCATAACAAGGTGAAAGGCCCTCTTGCTTGTAACACTAATGCTTCTCTTACAGAGCTGCAGTGATTCTCCCCTTCACTTGAATGGGGTGATTCAGCAAGAAAGGTGATGTTGCTCATCCAGGAAAACACTGAGCGTTATGCAGTACTCCTTGAAAGAGCAAACTGAATTCACAATATTAACCAAGTTGCTAGACTCTCTTGTTTCTAACATTAAGGATTCTCTTACAAAAGCTGCAGTTTTTCTCCCATTTACTTTTATGCGGAGATTTTGCACAAAGTTTATGTTCCTCTCCCATGAAAACACTGAAACTTAGGCAGCGTTCCTCTTCAAAACGAACTAAGTTCACCATACTTAACAAGGTGCAAGACCCTCTTGCTTGTAACATTAATGCTTCTCTTCTAAGAGCTGCAGTGGTTCTTCAATACACATGAAAGGGGAGATTCTGCAGAAAGGTGATGTTGCTCATCCAGGAAAACACTGAGAGGTAGGCAGTACTCCTTTAAAGAGCCAACTCAATTCACCACACTACCCATGTTGCTAGACCCTCTTGTTTGTAACATGAAGCATTCTCTTACAAATCTGCAGTTTTTCTCCCTTTCACTTGTATGCGGTGATTTTTGCACAAAGTTTATATTCCTCACACATGAAAACGCTGAAGGTTAGGCAGCATTCCTATCAAAAACTAACACAGTTCACCATGTTTAGGAAGGTGCAAGACCCTCTTGCTTGTAAAATTAATCCTACCTTACAAGATCTACAGTGCTTCTCCAATTCACTTGAATGGGGTGATTCAGCACAAAGGTGATGTTGCTTATGCAGGAAAACAGTGAGAAGTAGGCAGAATTCCTTTAAAGAGCAAAATGAATTCACAATACTAACCATGTTTCTAGACCCTCTGTTTTCTAACATTAAAGATTCTCTTACAAACATACAGTTTTTCTCCCATTCACTTGGATGCTCTTGTTATGCACAGCGATGATGTTCCTCACCCATGGAAACACTGAGAGGGAGAGCGTATTGCCTTAAACAACACACACAATTCTCAAACTTAAACATGCTGCTTCTAACATTAATTGTTTTCCTAGAAAAGCTACAGATTTTCTCCATTCACTTGAAAGAGGCTGTTTTGCACAAAGTTGATATGCTTCACCTTTGAAAACGCTGACAGTCATGAAGGGTTCTTTTCAAAGGCTAACTCGGTTCACCATGCATAACAAGGTGAAAGGCCCTCTTGCTTGTAACACTAATGCTTCTCTTACAGAGCTGCAGTGATTCTCCCCTTCACTTGAATGGGGTGATTCAGCAAGAAAGGTGAAGTTGCTCATCCAGGAAAACACTGAGAGGTAGGCAGTACTCCTTTAAAGAGCAAACTCAATTCACCATACTACCCATGTTGCTAGAAGCTCTTGTTTGAGAAGTAGGCAGAATTACTTTAAAGAGCAAAATGCATTCACAATACTACCCATGTTGCTAGACCCTCTGTTTTCTAACATTAAAGATTCTCTTACAAACCTGCAGTTTTTCTAACATTTACTTGTATGCGGTGATTTTGCTCAAAGTTTGTGTTCCTCACAGAAGAAAACGCTGAAAGTTCGGCCGCGTTCCTTTCATACACTAACACAGTTCACCATGCTTAACAAGGTGCAAGACCCTCTTGCTCTTACAAGAGCTGCAGTGCTTCTCCCTTTCACTTGAATGGGGAGATTCAGCAAGAAAGGTGATGTTGCTCATCCAGGAAAACACTGAGCTTTATGCAGTACTCCTTGAAAGAGCAAACTGAATTCACAATATTAACCAAGTTGCTAGACCCTCTTGTTTCTAACATTAAGGATTCTCTTACAAAAGCTGCAGTTTTTCTCCAATTTACTTTTATGTGGAGGTTTTGCACAAAGTTTATGTTCCTCTCCGATGAAAACACTGAAAGTTAGGCAGCTTTCCTCTTCACAACTAACTCAGTTTTCCCATGCTTAACAAGGTGCAAGACCCTCTTGCTTGTAACATTAATGCTTCTCTTATAAGAGCTGCAGTGGTTCTCCCATTCACTTGAATGGGGAGATTCAGCAGAAAGGTGATGTTGCTGATCCAGGAAAACACTGAGAGGTAGGCAGTACTCCTTTAAAGAGCCAACTCAATTCACCATACTACCCATGTTGCTAGACACTCTTGTTTGTAACATGAAGCATTCTCTTACATATCTGCAGTTTTTCTCCCTTTCACTTGTATGAGGTGATTTTTTCACAAAGTTTATGTTCCTCACACATGAAAACGCTGAAGGTTAGGCAGCATTCCTTTCAAAAACTAACACAGTTTACCATGTTTGGCAAGGTGCAAGACACTCTTGCTTGCAAAGTTAATCCTTCTCTTTCAAGTGCTACAGTGCTTCTCCCATTCACTTGAATGGGGTGATTCAGCACAAAGGTGATGTTGCTTATGCAGGAAAACAGTGAGAAGTAGGCAGAATTCCTTTAAAGAACAAAATGAATTCACAATACTAACCATGTTTCTAGACCCTCTGTTTTCTAACATTAAAGATTCTCTTACAAACATGCAGTTTTTCTCCCATTCACTTGTATGCTCTTGTTATGCACAGCGATGATTTTCCTCACCCATGGAAACACTGAGAGGGAGAGCGTGAAAGGAATATGAGGTCTCAGCGGGCCCCAACCCCCTTGTTGGAGAAACCAGTACCAAACATCCCATGTAGATAAGATAAGCAATGCGGCTGGGCTCAGTTAGGGCATATAGAATGTGAGGAATGCAAGATGTGAAATACGAGCAAGATGTGAGGTACGAGCAAGATGTGAAGTACGTGCAGGATGTGTTCTGCCTGCTTGTCTAATGTTGATAACAAAAATATGCACGCCACTGCAGTCTATATAAGATTTCCCCCTAAGAGCCTCAGGGTCTTGCTTTCTTAACCGGTCCTGCGTGTCCGTGTGGGAGCTCGACCCTGGCTAGCCAGTCCAATAAACTCTGCTTTGTTGATTGCATTCACGCCTGGCTCTCTGTCTCTCGGGGGAATAGGATTCCGGGTCCTAACATTTGGAGGTCCCACCGAGATTTCATTTTCTCGAGAGACAGAACCTGCCTGCGAGAAAGCAGGGGCGATCCCAAGTCCTAGGCGTTGGGAGGGGATCCCAGACCCTCATTTGGAGGAACTTGAGTGTTCCATTTGGGCCGCGGCGGGGATTCGGCCAATCCCCAGGGAGATTCATTCTGGGAATCTTGCAAGGAGGACCACAGGGTCCTATTGGGAGAGGCTTTCCTCTCATTTGGGCTCGAGCATTTTAGGAACCCTGGCGCCAGGTGAAGAACTAATTGAGCTAGTCGACCGACCACCCGTCAAGTGGACGCCTTTCGGCCTGATATCCCAGTTCGACGGTGAGGAGGTTGAATGGGGTGCGCACCAGTGTGAGAGAAGGACCGGTCCGAGCGAGTGCTGGAGAGTGTTGTGTGTGTGTGGAATTATTGTTGCCTTTATCCTTTTTGTTCTATCTCTCTTGGTGTTTGAGTCTCCTTCCACAATGGGACAGGGACAAACAACCCCAAAGTCTCTGATCCTTTCTCACTTTCCAGAAGTTAAAGAAAGGGCCTTAAATGCGGGTCTGGTCATCAAGAAAGGTAAGTTCGACACCTTTTGTTCTGCAGAGTGGCCCACCTTTGGAGTCGGGTGGCCCATTCAAGGTTCCCTCTCCCTAGACCTGATCACTAAGGTTAAAGCAGTCAATTTTCAGCCAGACAATCGAGGCCATCCAGACCAAGTTCCTTACATTTTGGTTTGGGAGGATCTGGTGAGGAACCCTCCCCCTTGGTTAACAGTTTTTCTGACCCACCCCTCCAGTTCGGCCCCCGGGGATAAAACCCCAGTCACGCCCGCCTTGGTCATAAAGGAGGAGGAAAAACTTCCTCTTCCCACCTTGACCGGTCCTCAAATTAGGGCATCTCCTTCACCATCTCCGGTCTTACCAGAGAGTTCCCCCCTTTACCCATCCCTCGCAGGGGCAGAGGAAGATCGGCCGCCTCCATACGTGACTCCCCCTGGCCAAGCCAGTGCCCCGGAGGAGGAAATTTCCTCATCCTCCTCAACAGGACTGGCAGCAGGAGGAGGAATGGGTCGAAGACTTCGCCCCCGAGGGATCCGGGAAAGGGAGGGGGAAGACGGGCCCCCCTCATCAACACAGGGGGAGGAAACTGTCCCTACACTTCCAGTCCGGATGGTGGGCCAAGGGGGACCGGGAGGAGGGCAACAGTTTCAGTACTGGCCCTTCTCCTCCAGTGATCTATATAACTGGAGGACGCAGAACCCGCCCTTTTCTGAAGACCCCAAGTGTCTCATAGATCTCCTGGAGTCCATCATGCATACACACCGCCCCACTTGGGATGACTGTCATCAGCTGCTCAATACTCTTTTTACGACGGAGGAACGAGAGCGCATCCTCAACGAAGCGAGGAAGAACGTCTTGGGGGATAATGGGAGACCCACAACTCTCCAACCGGCCATAGACGAGGCTTTTCCCCTACGCCGCCCTGATTGGGATTTCGGGACCGCAGAAGGTAGGGAGCGTCTTTGGATCTACCGCCAGACTCTTATGGCCGGTCTCCGAGCGGCCGCTAGAAGGCCCACCAATTTTGCAAAAGTAAAAGCAGTCATTCAAGGGGAAAACGAAAGCCCAGCCGGTTTCTTAGAGCGCCTCCATGAGGCATACCGTCAGTACACCCCGATTGACCCTGAGGCGGACCTCCACCGGTCTGCTCTGGTACTCTCATTCATTAATCAGGCAGCCCCAGACATTAGGAGAAAACTCAATAAACAGGAAAACTTAGGGGAGATGACTATAAGGGAAATGCTACAGGTAGCAGAAAAGGTCTTTACCGCTAGGGAAACTCCAGAAGAAAGGGAGGAAAGACAGAGAAAGGAAGACAGGGAAGCCCAGGAGAAATTGAGAAAGGAGGACCGGGAGTTCCAGGCTAAGGAAAACCGAAAGCAACAGAGAGAAATGGCTCGTATTTTCCTAGCGGGTGTCCGGGACCAACCCAGAGGAGGGGGCCACGCCAGGACCCCGGATAAGGAACACTGTTTTTACTGTAAGGAAACGGGGCATTGGAAGAGAGAATGTCCTAAGTTAAAGGGAAGAAGAGGGTTTGGAAGGAGACCGGGGGAAAACAGGGAAAGGGAACGAGCAGTAGAGCAGGCCAGAGTCCTTCTAGCCGGAGAAGAGGACTGAAGGAGACGGGGCTCAGACCCCCTCCCCGAGTCCTGGGTAACAATGCATGTGGAAGGGAAGCCGATGGGGTTCATGGTGGATACCGGCGCCCAATATTCGGTTTTAAACAAGGCACATGGACCTTTGAACAAGGCACGAACAAGTGTTGTTCAGGGGGCCACCGGTACGCAGTTATGTACACGGACTACCAAAAGAAAGGTGAACTTAGGAAAACACCAGGTCACACACTCCTTCTTGGTCGTCCCTGAGAGCCCCGCTCCCCTGCTCGGACGGGACCTACTCACCAAAATAGGGGCCCATATCCATTTTGAACCAGATGGAATAATTGTGACTGATCGAGAAGGGAGCCCGATTCATGTCTTGTCCCTATCATTGGCTGACGAGCATCGTCTGTTTGAGAGTCAACAGGAACCAGGAGGGGACATGACTCATTGGGTAAAAAGATTTCCCACGGCCTGGGCGGAGACTGCGGGAACCGGCCTCGCCAAACACCTCCCGCCCGTAGTTATACAATTGAAGGCTTCTGCTCTCCCCATTCGGGTGAAACAGTATCCTATGCCTGAGGAGGCCCGAAGAGGCATAGCCCCTCATATCCACAGGCTAATAAAGGAAGGAGTACTGCGACCTTGTCAGTCTGCCTGGAATACTCCTCTGCTCCCCGTCCGAAAGCCGGGAAGCGGGGACTATAGGCCTGTGCAAGACCTTCAGCATTCCATTGTCAGAAATTAGTCAGCCGCTATTTGCTTTCGAATGGCAAGAAGATGGGGGCCAATCCGGACAGCTCACTTGGACCAGACTGCCGCAAGGATTTAAAAACTCTCCCACCCTGTTTAATGAGGCCCTGAGCCAGGACCTGGAACCTTTTCGTCGGAGCCACCCACGAGTCACTCTATTACAGTATGTTGATGACTTACTGTTAGCGGCAGAAACCCGAGAGGAGTGCATCAAGGCTACTGAACACCTGCTAACGGAATTAGGTGAGCTGGGGTATCGGGCAAGTGCCAAGAAAACTCACATCTGTAAAAGGTCAGTGACATATTTGGGTTATCGGATTGCAGATGGGGCAAGGTGGCTGACTGATGCCATGAAACAGACTATTCTGGCTATCCCATCCCCGACATCCACTAGGGGGGGTGAGAGAATTCCTGGGCTCCGCGGGGTTCTGTAGACTCTGGATTCCAGGATTTGCGGAAATAGCCAGACCCCTATATGAGGCCACCAAAGAAGCTCCAGATTGGAGTTGGGGAGAGAGAGAACAACAGGCCTTTGATCAGCTAAAAGACGCTCTTTTGAAGGCCCCTGCCTTAGCCTTGCCAGATCCTACAAGACCATTCACTCTGTTTGTAGATGAGAAAAAGGGCGTAGCCAAAGGAGTCTTGACCCAACAGCTAGGTCCCTGGAAGAGACCAGTGGCATACTTTTCCAAGAAATTAGACGCAGTAGCGGCAGGATGGCCCCCCTGCCTCCGCATCATAGCGGCCATTGCCGTGCTGGTGAGAGAAGCCGATAAACTAACCTTTGGACAGGCCCTCTGGGTAACGGCCCCTCACCCGGTGGAGGGAATCCTTAAACAACCCCCTGGGAAATGGATGACGAATGCCAGGCTCACCCATTACCAGGGGCTCTTGTTGGATTCCCCTCGGATCACATTCACAGATCCCGTAATCCTGAACCCTGCCACCTTGTTGCCTAACCCGGAACTGCAGACACCTGTCCATAACTGCAAAGAATTCCTCTCCGAAGTTACACAGGTACGGGCTGACCTAAAGGATACCCCCCTGTCCGGCTGCAAATTAAACTGGTACACGGATGGAAGCAGTTTTTTCCAAGATGGAGCCCGAAGGGCAGGGGCAGCTGTAGTCGACCAAGAAGGAAATACGGTATGGAGCAGCGCCCTCCCACCCGGAACATCAGCCCAAAAAGCGGAATTAATTGCCTTGGCAGAGGCCCTGGAGAGGGCAAAAGGAAAGCGAGTCAATATCTACACCGATAGCCGCTATGCTTTCGGTACCATCCATGTCCACGGGGCCATCTATCGCGAAAGAGGATTCCGCACAGCAGAAGGAAAACATCTAAAGAACCTAGCCGAAGTCCAGCGTCTATTAATGGCAGTGGAAAAACCGAAGGCAGTGGCAGTGATGTATGTCCCAGGCCACCAGTCTGCCAAGACGCCGGAAGCTGTCGGTAACAACAGAGCAGATCAAGAAGCAAAGAGAGTAGCAATGGTGAGTCCTCCCATGGAGACAGGGCAACCTTCCACGGTTGCGGCGATAGACGTGCCGGTCCCAGAGCTCCCTCCGCTACCCCCCCCGACCAGAATACTCCACAGAGGATTTCACTTGGATGAGAGCCCACTCCCCCTTTAGAGAAGGGGAAGACGGATGGAAAAGCGACTTGGAGGGCAAGTTAGTTCTGCCTGAAAAACTCGGACGATTCCTGTTGGCTAACTTACATAAGTCCACCCATTTGGGGCGGAGAAAATTACTAGACTTGTTGACATCTGCGCAGCTCCGATTTCCGAACCAGACCATAGCAGTCCGCCAAATTGTGGAAGATTGTGCCAGCTGCACAATCATGAAACCAGGACGAAGGGAGGGGCACCATACAGGTACTCGGGAACGGGGGAGGGCTCCGGGAAGAAGTTGGGAAGTGGATTTTACTGAGGTAAAACCGGGAAAGTTTGGGCACAAATATTTGCTGGTATTCATAGATACCTTTTCAGGCTGGGTGGAGGCTTTTCCTACAAAGAAGGAGACGAGTCAGGTAGTGGCAAAGGCTTTGCTAGAGGAAATCATACCCAGATATGGGGTGCCCGAGGCAATTGGGTCAGATAACGGTCCGGCTTTTGTTAGTAAGGTCCTGCAGGGACTAGCCCAGACTATGGGGGCCAATTGGAAGCTACATTGTGAATATAACCCCCAGAGCTCAGGGCAAGTAGAAAGGATGAATAGGACACTAAAGGAGACTTTAGCCAAATTGGCCCTGGAGACTGGCGGTGATTGGGTGACGCTCCTTCCCTTGGCCATCTTCCGAGTCCGGAACTCCCCCTATGTCCATGGGCTAACTCCCTTTGAGATCCTGTATGGGGCTCCACCCCCCATCATTCAGAGGACCTTAAGCCCAGAACTAGGTGATCTGGCCCCAAATTACCTGACCATGTTGCAGGCTTTAGCTAAAGTGCAACAACGGATTTGGCCCTTAATTCAAGCATACCACGCTGTTAAGAGGGACCCGGCTCCGGAACATGGCATAGTCCCGGGTGACATGGTATGGGTTAAAAGGCATCAGTCCAAAACCCTAGAGCCTAGATGGAAAGGACCTTATGTTGTACTGTTTACTACCCCTACCGCCCTCAAGGTTGATGGCATCGGACCTTGGATCCACCACTCCCACGTGCGTCGAGCCAATCATCAAAAACAAGAAGGGGTCAAGGAGTGGACTGTACGGCGGCACCCAGACAACCCATTAAAGCTAAAGCTTTTGTGGCCCCGGGAACATGCAGAGCCTTCAGGAGCAGCCACGGATGGGGTGGCTGATCGCTCTGATCTTGCTCAATGCCCAGAGCGGGAGCCTCGCAGAAACCAACCCTCACCAGCCCTATAAGCAAACCTGGATACTCACCGATGGGGAGACTCATACCACCCTCAACGAGACTACTCGCACTGCCCCCATAGGAACTTGGTGGCCGGAGCTTCAGTTCTGCTTCAGGGACATCAATCCTGCCTACAAGTCTACTGCCCCGGAGTCAGCCCGACGTTATGGGTTTTATGCCTGCCCCGGCCACAAAAAGAACCAGGAATGTGGGGGGATACAATACTCCTTCTGTAGGTCATGGGCATGTGTCACATCCAATGATAGTGAATGGAAATGGGGGATATCAAAATCAGACCTAGTCAAATTTGCCTTTGTAAATGGGATATTAAGGGGGCACAGAATTCCAATACCCACCCATAAATGCCAGCCCACGGATCTAGATAGAATCAAGGTCACTTTCACTGAAACTGGCAAGAAGGACACCCCTGGGTGGATACAAGGTAAGGTATGGGGACTTGTATTTTATAAATATGGTGGACATGCTGGCTCGACCATAGTGGTCAGATTAAAAATTGAGCCCATAGGGCCACCGTCCACAGCAGTAGGCCCCAATAAGGTACTTAGGCCGCCCAATGTAAAGCCATCTCCCCAACCTTCCACAACTCACCACCTTCCCTCAACCATAGCTCGGGCTAATGTTACAACTCCAAGACCATCAGAAACCAGCCCTCCCCTGGTGAGGCCCAGTCTCATGACCGCATCTAAAGACCCCCTCTGGGAGCTAGTGGTTGCTGCCTTCCTGACGTTAAACCACACCAACCCTAACATGACCAACTCCTGTTGGTTATGTTATGATGTGAGGCCCCCATTCTATGAGGCAATAGGGCTAAACACCACTCACGATACCTCATCTGAGGAAAACCCTACTCAATGTTCCTGGGGAGACCGTAAGAGAGGTCTGACCATACAGCAGGTAAACGGCCAAGGAACCTGCTTAGGAAAAGTGCCAAAGAACAGACGGGACTTATGTACTGTTATTAACGCCAGTTCTACCTGGGGAAATGCTATTAAATGGGTAATTCCAAAGGACAATGGGTGGTGGCTATGCTCGCGGTCCGGACTCACCCCATGCCTATCAACTAAGGTGTTTAACAGCTCTAAAGAATTCTGTGTTATAGTGGTTGTGCTGCCCCGCATCCTCTATCATTCGGAGGAAAGTCTATATTCATACTGGAATATAGGAACAGGTGAGAGAAAGAAGAGAGAGCCTATTTCTACACTAACCATTGCTACCCTACTTAGCCTAGGGGTGGCTGGGGCAGGGACCGGCATAGCCTCCCTGGCTACTCAACATAAAGGGATGTCTTCGCTGCGCGCAGCCATAGACGAAGATATAGAGAGAATAGAAACCTCCATTAGCCACCTAGAAAAATCCCTCACTTCTCTGTCTGAGGTAGTACTTCAAAACCGACGAGGTCTGGACTTGTTGTTCCTCCAAAAAGGGGGACTATGCGTTGCTCTAGGGGAAGAATGTTGTTTTTACGCTGACCATACCGGAGTTGTTCGTGACTCCATGTCTAAACTCCGAAAGAGCCTGGAACAAAGAAAACGAGAAAAAGAGGCAGGGGAAAGCTGGTTCGAGTCTTGGTTTAACCAGTCCCCATGGTTGGCTACCCTTTTATCTGCACTGGCAGGGCCAATAATAATCATCCTACTGCTTGTTACCATAGGACCCTGGATTCTAAACCGACTTATGACTTTTGTCAAAAGTCGAATTAATACTATCCAACTTCTGGTCCTCCGCCAACAATATCAGGCTCTTCATCCTCTTGAGGATGATTCCTCAATTTAGGCCATAAGAAAGGGGGGAATGAAAGGAATAGGAGGTCTCAGCGGGCCCCAACCCCCTTGTTGGAGAAACCAGTACCAAACATCCCATGTAGATAAGATAAGCAATGCGGCAGGGCTCAGTTAGGACATATAGAATGTGAGGAATGCAAGATGTGAGATACGAGCAAGATGTGAGGTACGAGCAAGATGTGAAGTACGTGCAGGATGTGCTCTCCCTGCTTGTCTAATGTTGATAACAAAAATATGCACGCCACTGCAGTCTATATAAGATTTCCCCCTAAGAGGCTCAGGGTCTTGCTTTCCTAACCGGTCCTGCGTGTCCGTGTGGGAGCTCGACCCTGGCTAGCCAGTCCAATAAACTCTGCTTTGTTGATTGCATTCACGCCTGGCTCTCTGTCTCTCAGGGGAATAGGATTCCGGGTCCTAACAAGCGTATTGCCTTAAACAACACACACAATTCTCAAACTTAAACAAGCTGCTTCTAACATTAATTGTTTTCCTAGAAAAGCTACAGTTTTTCTCCATTCACTTGAAACAGGCTGTTTTGCACAAAGTTGATATGCTTCACCTTTGAAAACGCTGACAGTCAGGAAAGGTTCTTTTCAAAGGCTAACTCGGTTCACCATGCATAACAAGGTGAAAGGCCCTCTTGCTTGTAACACTAATGCTTCTCTTACAGAGCTGCAGTGATTCTCCCCTTCACTTGAATGGGGTGATTCAGCAAGAAAGGTGAAGTTGCTCATCCAGGAAAACACTGAGAGGTAGGCAGTACTCCTTTAAAGAGCAAACTCAATTCACCGTACTACCCATGTTGCTAGACCCTCTTGTTTGAGAAGTAGGCAGAATTCCTTTAAAGAGCAAAATGCATTCACAATACTACCCATGTTGCTAGACCCTCTGTTTTCTAACATTAAAGATTCTCTTACAAACCTGCAGTTTTTCTAACATTTACTTGTATGCGGTGATTTTGCTCAAGGTTTATGTTCCTCACAGAAGAAAACGCTGAAAGTTGGGCCGCGTTCCTTTCATACACTAACACAGTTCACCATGCTTAACAAGGTGCAAGACCCTCTTGCTCTTACAAGAGCTGCAGTGCTTCTCCCTTTCACTTGAATGGGGAGATTCAGCAGAAAGGTGATGTTGCTGATCCAGGAAAACACTGAGAGGTAGGCAGTACTCCTTTAAAGAGCAAACTGAATTCACCATACTAATCATGTTGCTGGACCCTCTTGTTTCTAACATGAGGTATTCTCTTACAAATCTGCAGTTTTTCTCCCATTCACTTGTATGCGGTGATTTTGCACAGTTTATGTTCCTCACCCATGAAAAGGCTGATGGTTAGGCAGCATTCCTTTCAAAAACTAACACAGTTTACCATGTTTGGCAAGGTGCAAGACACTCTTGCTTGCAAAGTTAATCCTTCTCTCACAAGTGCTACAGTGCTTCTCCCATTCACTTTAATGGGGTGATTCAGCACAAAGGTGATGTTGCTTATGCAGGAAAACAGTGAGAAGCAGGCAGAATTCCTGTAAAGAGCAAAATGAATTCACAATACTAACCATGATTCTAGACCCTCTGTTTTCTAACATTAAAGATTCTCTTACAAACATGCAGTTTTTCTCCCATTCACTTGTAAGCTCTTGTTATGCACAGCGATGATTTTCCTCACCCATGGAAACACTGAGAGGGAGAGCGTATTGCCTTAAACAACACACACAAATCTCAAACTTAAACATGCTGCTTCTAACATTAATTGTTTTCCTAGAAAATCTACAGTTTTTCTCCATTCACTTGAAACAGGCTGTTTTGCACAAAGTTGATATGCTTCACCTTTGAAAACGCTGACATTCAGGAAAGGTTCTTTTCAAAGGCTACTCGGTTCACCATGCATAAGAAGGTGAAAGGCCCTCTTGCTTGTAACACTAATGCTTCTGTTACAGAGCTGCAGTGATTCTTCCCTTCACTTGAATGGGGTGATTCAGCAAGAAAGGTGATGTTGCTCATCCAGGAAAACACTGAGAGGTAGGCAGTACTCCTTTAAAGAGCAAACTCTATTCACCATACTACCCATGTTGCTAGACCCTCTTGTTTGTAACATGAAGCATTCTCTTACAAATCTGCAGTTTTTCTCCCTTTCAATTGTATGCGGTGATTTTTGCACAAAGTTTATGTTAGTCACAGAAGAAAACGCTGAAAGTTGGGCCGCGTTCCTTTCAAACACTAACACAGTTCACCATGCTTAACAAGGTGCAAGACCCTCTTGCTCTTATAAGAGCTGCAGTGCTTCTCCCTTTCACTTGAATGGGGAGATTCAGCAGAAAGGTGATGTTGCTGATCGAGGAAAACACTGAGAGGTAGGCAGTACTCCTTTAAACAGCAAAGTGAATTCACCATACTAATCATGTTGTTGGACCCTCTTGTTTGTAAAATGAGGTATTCTCATACAAATCTGCAGTTTTTCTCCCATTCACTTGTATGCGGTGATTTTGCACAAAGTTTATGTTACTCACCCATCAAAAGGCTGAAGGTTAGGCAGCATTCCTTTCAAAAACTAACACAGTTTACCATGTTTGGCAAGGTGCAAGACACTCTTGCTTGCAAAGTTAATCCTTCTCTTACAAGTGCTACAGTGCTTCTCCCATTCATTTGAATGGGGTGATTAATCACAAAGGTGAAGTTGCTTATGCAGGAAAACAGTGAGAAGTAGGCAGAATTCCTTTAAAGAGCAAAATGAATTCACAATACTAACCATGTTTCTAGACCTCTGTTTTCTAACATTAAAGATTCTCTTAGAAACATGCAGTTTTTCTCCCATTCACTTGTATGCTCTTGTTATGCACAGCGATGATGTTCCTCACCCATGGAAACACTGAGAGGGAGAGCGTATTGCCTTAAACAACACACACAATTCTCAAACTTAAACATGCTGCTAAATCATCTTGCTTCTAACATTAATTGTTTTCTTAGAAAAGCTACAGTTTTTCTCCATTCACTTGAAAGAGGCTGTTTTGCACAAAGTTGATATGCTTCACCTTTGAAAACGCTGACAGTCAGGAAGGGTTCTTTTCAAATGCGAACTAGATTCACCATGCATAACAAGGTGAAAGGCCCTCTTGCTTGTAACACTAATGCTTCTCTTACAGAGCTGCAGTGATTCTCCCCTTCACTTGAATGGGGTGATTCAGCAAGAAAGGTGATGTTGCTCATCCAGGAAAACACTGAGCGTTATGCAGTACTCCTTGAAAGAGCAAACTGAATTCACAATATTAACCAAGTTGCTAGACTCTCTTGTTTCTAACATTAAGGATTCTCTTACAAAAGCTGCAGTTTTTCTCCCATTTACTTTTATGCGGAGATTTTGCACAAAGTTTATGTTCCTCTCCCATGAAAACACTGAAACTTAGGCAGCGTTCCTCTTCAAAACGAACTAAGTTCACCATACTTAACAAGGTGCAAGACCCTCTTGCTTGTAACATTAATGCTTCTCTTCTAAGAGCTGCAGTGGTTCTTCAATACACATGAAAGGGGAGATTCTGCAGAAAGGTGATGTTGCTCATCCAGGAAAACACTGAGAGGTAGGCAGTACTCCTTTAAAGAGCCAACTCAATTCACCACACTACCCATGTTGCTAGACCCTCTTGTTTGTAACATGAAGCATTCTCTTACAAATCTGCAGTTTTTCTCCCTTTCACTTGTATGCGGTGATTTTTGCACAAAGTTTATATTCCTCACACATGAAAACGCTGAAGGTTAGGCAGCATTCCTATCAAAAACTAACACAGTTCACCATGTTTAGGAAGGTGCAAGACCCTCTTGCTTGTAAAATTAATCCTACCTTACAAGATCTACAGTGCTTCTCCAATTCACTTGAATGGGGTGATTCAGCACAAAGGTGATGTTGCTTATGCAGGAAAACAGTGAGAAGTAGGCAGAATTCCTTTAAAGAGCAAAATGAATTCACAATACTAACCATGTTTCTAGACCCTCTGTTTTCTAACATTAAAGATTCTCTTACAAACATACAGTTTTTCTCCCATTCACTTGGATGCTCTTGTTATGCACAGCGATGATGTTCCTCACCCATGGAAACACTGAGAGGGAGAGCGTATTGCCTTAAACAACACACACAATTCTCAAACTTAAACATGCTGCTTCTAACATTAATTGTTTTCCTAGAAAAGCTACAGATTTTCTCCATTCACTTGAAAGAGGCTGTTTTGCACAAAGTTGATATGCTTCACCTTTGAAAACGCTGACAGTCATGAAGGGTTCTTTTCAAAGGCTAACTCGGTTCACCATGCATAACAAGGTGAAAGGCCCTCTTGCTTGTAACACTAATGCTTCTCTTACAGAGCTGCAGTGATTCTCCCCTTCACTTGAATGGGGTGATTCAGCAAGAAAGGTGAAGTTGCTCATCCAGGAAAACACTGAGAGGTAGGCAGTACTCCTTTAAAGAGCAAACTCAATTCACCATACTACCCATGTTGCTAGAAGCTCTTGTTTGAGAAGTAGGCAGAATTACTTTAAAGAGCAAAATGCATTCACAATACTACCCATGTTGCTAGACCCTCTGTTTTCTAACATTAAAGATTCTCTTACAAACCTGCAGTTTTTCTAACATTTACTTGTATGCGGTGATTTTGCTCAAAGTTTGTGTTCCTCACAGAAGAAAACGCTGAAAGTTGGGCCGCGTTCCTTTCATACACTAACACAGTTCACCATGCTTAACAAGGTGCAAGACCCTCTTGCTCTTACAAGAGCTGCAGTGCTTCTCCCTTTCACTTGAATGGGGAGATTCAGCAAGAAAGGTGATGTTGCTCATCCAGGAAAACACTGAGCTTTATGCAGTACTCCTTGAAAGAGCAAACTGAATTCACAATATTAACCAAGTTGCTAGACCCTCTTGTTTCTAACATTAAGGATTCTCTTACAAAAGCTGCAGTTTTTCTCCAATTTACTTTTATGTGGAGGTTTTGCACAAAGTTTATGTTCCTCTCCGATGAAAACACTGAAAGTTAGGCAGCTTTCCTCTTCACAACTAACTCAGTTTTCCATGCTTAACAAGGTGCAAGACCCTCTTGCTTGTAACATTAATGCTTCTCTTATAAGAGCTGCAGTGGTTCTCCCATTCACTTGAATGGGGAGATTCAGCAGAAAGGTGATGTTGCTGATCCAGGAAAACACTGAGAGGTAGGCAGTACTCCTTTAAAGAGCCAACTCAATTCACCATACTACCCATGTTGCTAGACACTCTTGTTTGTAACATGAAGCATTCTCTTACATATCTGCAGTTTTTCTCCCTTTCACTTGTATGAGGTGATTTTTTCACAAAGTTTATGTTCCTCACACATGAAAACGCTGAAGGTTAGGCAGCATTCCTTTCAAAAACTAACACAGTTTACCATGTTTGGCAAGGTGCAAGACACTCTTGCTTGCAAAGTTAATCCTTCTCTTTCAAGTGCTACAGTGCTTCTCCCATTCACTTGAATGGGGTGATTCAGCACAAAGGTGATGTTGCTTATGCAGGAAAACAGTGAGAAGTAGGCAGAATTCCTTTAAAGAACAAAATGAATTCACAATACTAACCATGTTTCTAGACCCTCTGTTTTCTAACATTAAAGATTCTCTTACAAACATGCAGTTTTTCTCCCATTCACTTGTATGCTCTTGTTATGCACAGCGATGATTTTCCTCACCCATGGAAACACTGAGAGGGAGAGCGTGAAAGGAATATGAGGTCTCAGCGGGCCCCAACCCCCTTGTTGGAGAAACCAGTACCAAACATCCCATGTAGATAAGATAAGCAATGCGGCTGGGCTCAGTTAGGGCATATAGAATGTGAGGAATGCAAGATGTGAAATACGAGCAAGATGTGAGGTACGAGCAAGATGTGAAGTACGTGCAGGATGTGTTCTGCCTGCTTGTCTAATGTTGATAACAAAAATATGCACGCCACTGCAGTCTATATAAGATTTCCCCCTAAGAGCCTCAGGGTCTTGCTTTCTTAACCGGTCCTGCGTGTCCGTGTGGGAGCTCGACCCTGGCTAGCCAGTCCAATAAACTCTGCTTTGTTGATTGCATTCACGCCTGGCTCTCTGTCTCTCGGGGGAATAGGATTCCGGGTCCTAACATTTGGAGGTCCCACCGAGATTTCATTTTCTCGAGAGACAGAACCTGCCTGCGAGAAAGCAGGGGCGATCCCAAGTCCTAGGCGTTGGGAGGGGATCCCAGACCCTCATTTGGAGGAACTTGAGTGTTCCATTTGGGCCGCGGCGGGGATTCGGCCAATCCCCAGGGAGATTCATTCTGGGAATCTTGCAAGGAGGACCACAGGGTCCTATTGGGAGAGGCTTTCCTCTCATTTGGGCTCGAGCATTTTAGGAACCCTGGCGCCAGGTGAAGAACTAATTGAGCTAGTCGACCGACCACCCGTCAAGTGGACGCCTTTCGGCCTGATATCCCAGTTCGACGGTGAGGAGGTTGAATGGGGTGCGCACCAGTGTGAGAGAAGGACCGGTCCGAGCGAGTGCTGGAGAGTGTTGTGTGTGTGTGGAATTATTGTTGCCTTTATCCTTTTTGTTCTATCTCTCTTGGTGTTTGAGTCTCCTTCCACAATGGGACAGGGACAAACAACCCCAAAGTCTCTGATCCTTTCTCACTTTCCAGAAGTTAAAGAAAGGGCCTTAAATGCGGGTCTGGTCATCAAGAAAGGTAAGTTCGACACCTTTTGTTCTGCAGAGTGGCCCACCTTTGGAGTCGGGTGGCCCATTCAAGGTTCCCTCTCCCTAGACCTGATCACTAAGGTTAAAGCAGTCAATTTTCAGCCAGACAATCGAGGCCATCCAGACCAAGTTCCTTACATTTTGGTTTGGGAGGATCTGGTGAGGAACCCTCCCCCTTGGTTAACAGTTTTTCTGACCCACCCCTCCAGTTCGGCCCCCGGGGATAAAACCCCAGTCACGCCCGCCTTGGTCATAAAGGAGGAGGAAAAACTTCCTCTTCCCACCTTGACCGGTCCTCAAATTAGGGCATCTCCTTCACCATCTCCGGTCTTACCAGAGAGTTCCCCCCTTTACCCATCCCTCGCAGGGGCAGAGGAAGATCGGCCGCCTCCATACGTGACTCCCCCTGGCCAAGCCAGTGCCCCGGAGGAGGAAATTTCCTCATCCTCCTCAACAGGACTGGCAGCAGGAGGAGGAATGGGTCGAAGACTTCGCCCCCGAGGGATCCGGGAAAGGGAGGGGGAAGACGGGCCCCCCTCATCAACACAGGGGGAGGAAACTGTCCCTACACTTCCAGTCCGGATGGTGGGCCAAGGGGGACCGGGAGGAGGGCAACAGTTTCAGTACTGGCCCTTCTCCTCCAGTGATCTATATAACTGGAGGACGCAGAACCCGCCCTTTTCTGAAGACCCCAAGTGTCTCATAGATCTCCTGGAGTCCATCATGCATACACACCGCCCCACTTGGGATGACTGTCATCAGCTGCTCAATACTCTTTTTACGACGGAGGAACGAGAGCGCATCCTCAACGAAGCGAGGAAGAACGTCTTGGGGGATAATGGGAGACCCACAACTCTCCAACCGGCCATAGACGAGGCTTTTCCCCTACGCCGCCCTGATTGGGATTTCGGGACCGCAGAAAGTAGGGAGCGTCTTTGGATCTACCGCCAGACTCTTATGGCCGGTCTCCGAGCGGCCGCTAGAAGGCCCACCAATTTTGCAAAAGTAAAAGCAGTCATTCAAGGGGAAAACGAAAGCCCAGCCGGTTTCTTAGAGCGCCTCCATGAGGCATACCGTCAGTACACCCCGATTGACCCTGAGGCGGACCTCCACCGGTCTGCTCTGGTACTCTCATTCATTAATCAGGCAGCCCCAGACATTAGGAGAAAACTCAATAAACAGGAAAACTTAGGGGAGATGACTATAAGGGAAATGCTACAGGTAGCAGAAAAGGTCTTTACCGCTAGGGAAACTCCAGAAGAAAGGGAGGAAAGACAGAGAAAGGAAGACAGGGAAGCCCAGGAGAAATTGAGAAAGGAGGACCGGGAGTTCCAGGCTAAGGAAAACCGAAAGCAACAGAGAGAAATGGCTCGTATTTTCCTAGCGGGTGTCCGGGACCAACCCAGAGGAGGGGGCCACGCCAGGACCCCGGATAAGGAACACTGTTTTTACTGTAAGGAAACGGGGCATTGGAAGAGAGAATGTCCTAAGTTAAAGGGAAGAAGAGGGTTTGGAAGGAGACCGGGGGAAAACAGGGAAAGGGAACGAGCAGTAGAGCAGGCCAGAGTCCTTCTAGCCGGAGAAGAGGACTGAAGGAGACGGGGCTCAGACCCCCTCCCCGAGTCCTGGGTAACAATGCATGTGGAAGGGAAGCCGATGGGGTTCATGGTGGATACCGGCGCCCAATATTCGGTTTTAAACAAGGCACATGGACCTTTGAACAAGGCACGAACAAGTGTTGTTCAGGGGGCCACCGGTACGCAGTTATGTACACGGACTACCAAAAGAAAGGTGAACTTAGGAAAACACCAGGTCACACACTCCTTCTTGGTCGTCCCTGAGAGCCCCGCTCCCCTGCTCGGACGGGACCTACTCACCAAAATAGGGGCCCATATCCATTTTGAACCAGATGGAATAATTGTGACTGATCGAGAAGGGAGCCCGATTCATGTCTTGTCCCTATCATTGGCTGACGAGCATCGTCTGTTTGAGAGTCAACAGGAACCAGGAGGGGACATGACTCATTGGGTAAAAAGATTTCCCACGGCCTGGGCGGAGACTGCGGGAACCGGCCTCGCCAAACACCTCCCGCCCGTAGTTATACAATTGAAGGCTTCTGCTCTCCCCATTCGGGTGAAACAGTATCCTATGCCTGAGGAGGCCCGAAGAGGCATAGCCCCTCATATCCACAGGCTAATAAAGGAAGGAGTACTGCGACCTTGTCAGTCTGCCTGGAATACTCCTCTGCTCCCCGTCCGAAAGCCGGGAAGCGGGGACTATAGGCCTGTGGAAGACCTACGAAAGGTAAACGAGCGGACGGAGGACATTCATCCCACCGTTCCGAATCCCTATACCTTGCTCAGCCACCTACCCCCCTCGCAAGTATGGTATACAACCCTTGATTTGAAAGATGCTTTCTTCAGCATTCCATTGTCAGAAATTAGTCAGCCGCTATTTGCTTTCGAATGGCAAGAAGATGGGGGCCAATCCGGACAGCTCACTTGGACCAGACTGCCGCAAGGATTTAAAAACTCTCCCACCCTGTTTAATGAGGCCCTGAGCCAGGACCTGGAACCTTTTCGTCGGAGCCACCCACGAGTCACTCTATTACAGTATGTTGATGACTTACTGTTAGCGGCAGAAACCCGAGAGGAGTGCATCAAGGCTACTGAACACCTGCTAACGGAATTAGGTGAGCTGGGGTATCGGGCAAGTGCCAAGAAAACTCACATCTGTAAAAGGTCAGTGACATATTTGGGTTATCGGATTGCAGATGGGGCAAGGTGGCTGACTGATGCCATGAA
Source organism: Castor canadensis (assembly GCF_047511655.1). Lineage (NCBI taxonomy): Eukaryota > Metazoa > Chordata > Mammalia > Rodentia > Castoridae > Castor > Castor canadensis. Next base: position 107,608,968 of record NC_133386.1, read on the forward strand.
ACAGACTATTCTGGCTATCCCATCCCCGACATCCACTAGGGGGGTAAGAGAATTCCTGGGCTCCGCGGGGTTCTGTAGACTCTGGATTCCAGGATTTGCGGAAATAGCCAGACCCCTATATGAGGCCACCAAAGAAGCTCCAGATTGGAGTTGGGGAGAGAGAGAACAACAGGCTAAAAGACGCTCTTTTGCAGGCCCCTGCCTTAGCCTTGCCAGATCCTACAAGACCATTCACTCTGTTTGTAGATGAGAAAAAGGGTGTAGCCAAAGGAGTCTTGACCCAACAGCTAGGTCCCTGGAAGAGACCAGTGGCATACTTTTCCAAGAAATTAGACGCAGTAGCGGCAGGATGGCCCCCCTGCCTCCGCATCATAGCGGCCATTGCCGTGCTGGTGAGAGAAGCCGATAAACTAACCTTTGGACAGGCCCTCTGGGTAACGGCCCCTCACCCGGTGGAGGGAATCCTTAAACAACCCCCTGGGAAATGGATGACGAATGCCAGGCTCACCCATTACCAGGGGCTCTTGTTGGATTCCCCTCGGATCACATTCACAGATCCCGTAATCCTGAACCCTGCCACCTTGTTGCCTAACCCGGAACTGCAGACACCTGTCCATAACTGCAAAGAATTCCTCTCCGAAGTTACACAGGTACGGGCTGACCTAAAGGATACCCCCCTGTCCGGCTGCAAATTAAACTGGTACACGGATGGAAGCAGTTTTTTCCAAGATGGAGCCCGAAGGGCAGGGGCAGCTGTAGTCGACCAAGAAGGAAATACGGTATGGAGCAGCGCCCTCCCACCCGGAACATCAGCCCAAAAAGCGGAATTAATTGCCTTGGCAGAGGCCCTGGAGAGGGCAAAAGGAAAGCGAGTCAATATCTACACCGATAGCCGCTATGCTTTCGGTACCATCCATGTCCACGGGGCCATCTATCGCGAAAGAGGATTCCGCACAGCAGAAGGAAAACATCTAAAGAACCTAGCCGAAGTCCAGCGTCTATTAATGGCAGTGGAAAAACCGAAGGCAGTGGCAGTGATGTATGTCCCAGGCCACCAGTCTGCCAAGACGCCGGAAGCTGTCGGTAACAACAGAGCAGATCAAGAAGCAAAGAGAGTAGCAATGGTGAGTCCTCCCATGGAGACAGGGCAACCTTCCACGGTTGCGGCGATAGACGTGCCGGTCCCAGAGCTCCCTCCGCTACCCCCCCGACCAGAATACTCCACAGAGGATTTCACTTGGATGAGAGCCCACTCCCCCTTTAGAGAAGGGGAAGACGGATGGAAAAGCGACTTGGAGGGCAAGTTAGTTCTGCCTGAAAAACTCGGACGATTCCTGTTGGCTAACTTACATAAGTCCACCCATTTGGGGCGGAGAAAATTACTAGACTTGTTGACATCTGCGCAGCTCCGATTTCCGAACCAGACCATAGCAGTCTGCCAAATTGTGGAAGATTGTGCCAGCTGCACAATCATGAAACCAGGACGAAGGGAGGGGCACCATACAGGTACTCGGGAACGGGGGAGGGCTCCGGGAAGAAGTTGGGAAGTGGATTTTACTGAGGTAAAACCGGGAAAGTTTGGGCACAAATATTTGCTGGTATTCATAGATACCTTTTCAGGCTGGGTGGAGGCTTTTCCTACAAAGAAGGAGACGAGTCAGGTAGTGGCAAAGGCTTTGCTAGAGGAAATCATACCCAGATATGGGGTGCCCGAGGCAATTGGGTCAGATAACGGTCCGGCTTTTGTTAGTAAGGTCCTGCAGGGACTAGCCCAGACTATGGGGGCCAATTGGAAGCTACATTGTGAATATAACCCCCAGAGCTCAGGGCAAGTAGAAAGGATGAATAGGACACTAAAGGAGACTTTAGCCAAATTGGCCCTGGAGACTGGCGGTGATTGGGTGACGCTCCTTCCCTTGGCCATCTTCCGAGTCCGGAACTCCCCCTATGTCCATGGGCTAACTCCCTTTGAGATCCTGTATGGGGCTCCACCCCCCATCATTCAGAGGACCTTAAGCCCAGAACTAGGTGATCTGGCCCCAAATTACCTGACCATGTTGCAGGCTTTAGCTAAAGTGCAACAACGGATTTGGCCCTTAATTCAAGCATACCACGCTGTTAAGAGGGACCCGGCTCCGGAACATGGCATAGTCCCGGGTGACATGGTATGGGTTAAAAGGCATCAGTCCAAAACCCTAGAGCCTAGATGGAAAGGACCTTATGTTGTACTGTTTACTACCCCTACCGCCCTCAAGGTTGATGGCATCGGACCTTGGATCCACCACTCCCACGTGCGTCGAGCCAATCATCAAAAACAAGAAGGGGTCAAGGAGTGGACTGTACGGCGGCACCCAGACAACCCATTAAAGCTAAAGCTTTTGTGGCCCCGGGAACATGCAGAGCCTTCAGGAGCAGCCACGGATGGGGTGGCTGATCGCTCTGATCTTGCTCAATGCCCAGAGCGGGAGCCTCGCAGAAACCAACCCTCACCAGCCCTATAAGCAAACCTGGATACTCACCGATGGGGAGACTCATACCACCCTCAACGAGACTACTCGCACTGCCCCCATAGGAACTTGGTGGCCGGAGCTTCAGTTCTGCTTCAGGGACATCAATCCTGCCTACAAGTCTACTGCCCCGGAGTCAGCCCGACGTTATGGGTTTTATGCCTGCCCCGGCCACAAAAAGAACCAGGAATGTGGGGGGATACAATACTCCTTCTGTAGGTCATGGGCATGTGTCACATCCAATGATAGTGAATGGAAATGGGGGATATCAAAATCAGACCTAGTCAAATTTGCCTTTGTAAATGGGATATTAAGGGGGCACAGAATTCCAATACCCACCCATAAATGCCAGCCCACGGATCTAGATAGAATCAAGGTCACTTTCACTGAAACTGGCAAGAAGGACACCCCTGGGTGGATACAAGGTAAGGTATGGGGACTTGTATTTTATAAATATGGTGGACATGCTGGCTCGACCATAGTGGTCAGATTAAAAATTGAGCCCATAGGGCCACCGTCCACAGCAGTAGGCCCCAATAAGGTACTTAGGCCGCCCAATGTAAAGCCATCTCCCCAACCTTCCACAACTCACCACCTTCCCTCAACCATAGCTCGGGCTAATGTTACAACTCCAAGACCATCAGAAACCAGCCCTCCCCTGGTGAGGCCCAGTCTCATGACCGCATCTAAAGACCCCCTCTGGGAGCTAGTGGTTGCTGCCTTCCTGACGTTAAACCACACCAACCCTAACATGACCAACTCCTGTTGGTTATGTTATGATGTGAGGCCCCCATTCTATGAGGCAATAGGGCTAAACACCACTCACGATACCTCATCTGAGGAAAACCCTACTCAATGTTCCTGGGGAGACCGTAAGAGAGGTCTGACCATACAGCAGGTAAACGGCCAAGGAACCTGCTTAGGAAAAGTGCCAAAGAACAGACGGGACTTATGTACTGTTATTAACGCCAGTTCTACCTGGGGAAATGCTATTAAATGGGTAATTCCAAAGGACAATGGGTGGTGGCTATGCTCGCGGTCCGGACTCACCCCATGCCTATCAACTAAGGTGTTTAACAGCTCTAAAGAATTCTGTGTTATAGTGGTTGTGCTGCCCCGCATCCTCTATCATTCGGAGGAAAGTCTATATTCATACTGGAATATAGGAACAGGTGAGAGAAAGAAGAGAGAGCCTATTTCTACACTAACCATTGCTACCCTACTTAGCCTAGGGGTGGCTGGGGCAGGGACCGGCATAGCCTCCCTGGCTACTCAACATAAAGGGATGTCTTCGCTGCGCGCAGCCATAGACGAAGATATAGAGAGAATAGAAACCTCCATTAGCCACCTAGAAAAATCCCTCACTTCTCTGTCTGAGGTAGTACTTCAAAACCGACGAGGTCTGGACTTGTTGTTCCTCCAAAAAGGGGGACTATGCGTTGCTCTAGGGGAAGAATGTTGTTTTTACGCTGACCATACCGGAGTTGTTCGTGACTCCATGTCTAAACTCCGAAAGAGCCTGGAACAAAGAAAACGAGAAAAAGAGGCAGGGGAAAGCTGGTTCGAGTCTTGGTTTAACCAGTCCCCATGGTTGGCTACCCTTTTATCTGCACTGGCAGGGCCAATAATAATCATCCTACTGCTTGTTACCATAGGACCCTGGATTCTAAACCGACTTATGACTTTTGTCAAAAGTCGAATTAATACTATCCAACTTCTGGTCCTCCGCCAACAATATCAGGCTCTTCATCCTCTTGAGGATGATTCCTCAATTTAGGCCATAAGAAAGGGGGGAATGAAAGGAATAGGAGGTCTCAGCGGGCCCCAACCCCCTTGTTGGAGAAACCAGTACCAAACATCCCATGTAGATAAGATAAGCAATGCGGCAGGGCTCAGTTAGGGCATATAGAATGTGAGGAATGCAAGATGTGAGATACGAGCAAGATGTGAGGTACGAGCAAGATGTGAAGTACGTGCAGGATGTGCTCTCCCTGCTTGTCTAATGTTGATAACAAAAATATGCACGCCACTGCAGTCTATATAAGATTTCCCCCTAAGAGGCTCAGGGTCGTGCTTTCCTAACCGGTCCTGCGTGTCCGTGTGGGAGCTCGACCCTGGCTAGCCAGTCCAATAAACTCTGCTTTGTTGATTGCATTCACGCCTGGCTCTCTGTCTCTCAGGGGAATAGGATTCCGGGTCCTAACAAGCGTATTGCCTTAAACAACACACACAATTCTCAAACTTAAACAAGCTGCTTCTAACATTAATTGTTTTCCTAGAAAAGCTACAGTGTTTCTCCATTCACTTGAAACAGGCTGTTTTGCACAAAGTTGATATGCTTCACCTATGAAAACGCTGACAGTCAGGAAAGGTTCTTTTCAAAGGCTAACTCGGTTCACCTTGCATAACAAGGTGAAAGGCCCTCTTGCTTGTAACACTAATGCTTCTCTTACAGAGCTGCAGTGATTCTCCCCTTCACTTGAATGGGGTGATTCAGCAAGAAAGGTGAAGTTGCTCATCCAGGAAAACACTGAGAGGTAGGCAGTACTCCTTTAAAGAGCAAACTCAATTCACCATACTACCCATGTTGCTAGACCCTCTTGTTTGAGAAGTAGGCAGAATTCCTTTAAAGAGCAAAATGCATTCACAATACTACCCATGTTGCTAGACCCTCTGTTTTCTAACATTAAAGATTCTCTTACAAACCTGCAGTTTTTCTAACATTTACTTGTATGCGGTGATTTTGCTCAAGGTTTATGTTCCTCACAGAAGAAAACGCTGAAAGTTGGGCCGCGTTCCTTTCATACACTAACACAGTTCACCATGCTTAACAAGGTGCAAGACCCTCTTGCTCTTACAAGAGCTGCAGTGCTTCTCCCTTTCACTTGAATGGGGAGATTCAGCAGAAAGGTGATGTTGCTGATCCAGGAAAACACTGAGAGGTAGGCAGTACTCCTTTAAACAGCAAACTGAATTCACCATACTAATCATGTTGCTGGACCCTCTTGTTTCTAACATGAGGTATTCTCTTACAAATCTGCAGTTTTTCTCCCATTCACTTGTATGCGGTGGTTTTGCACAAAGTTTATGTTCCTCACCCATGAAAAGGCTGATGGTTAGGCAGCATTCCTTTCAAAAACTAACACAGTTTACCATGTTTGGCAAGGTGCAAGACACTCTTGCTTGCAAAGTTAATCCTTCTCTTACAAGTGCTACAGTGCTTCTCCCATTCACTTTAATGGGGTGATTCAGCACAAAGGTGATGTTGCTTATGCAGGAAAACAGTGAGAAGCAGGCAGAATTCCTGTAAAGAGCAAAATGAATTCACAATACTAACCATGATTCTAGACCCTCTGTTTTCTAACATTAAAGATTCTCTTACAAACATGCAGTTTTTCTCCCATTCACTTGTAAGCTCTTGTTATGCACAGCGATGATTTTCCTCACCCATGGAAACACTGAGAGGGAGAGCGTATTGCCTTAAACAACACACACAAATCTCAAACTTAAACATGCTGCTTCTAACATTAATTGTTTTCCTAGAAAATCTACAGTTTTTCTCCATTCACTTGAAACAGGCTGTTTTGCACAAAGTTGATATGCTTCACCTTTGCAAACGCTGACATTCAGGAAAGGTTCTTTTCAAAGGCTACTCGGTTCACCATGCATAACAAGGTGAAAGGCCCTCTTGCTTGTAACACTAATGCTTCTGTTACAGAGCTTCAGTGATTCTTCCCTTCACTTGAATGGGGTGATTCAGCAAGAAAGGTGATGTTGCTCATCCAGGAAAACACTGAGAGGTAGGCAGTACTCCTTTAAAGAGCAAACTCAATTCACCATACTACCCATGTTGCTAGACCCTCTTGTTTGTAACATGAAGCATTCTCTTACAAATCTGCAGTTTTTCTCCCTTTCACTTGTATGCGGTGATTTTTGCACAAAGTTTATGTTCCTCACACATGAAAACGCTGAAGTTTAGGCAGCATTCCTATCAAAAACTAACACAGTTCACCATGCTTAGCAAGGAGCAAGACCCTCTTGCTTGTAAAATTAATCCTATCTTACAAGATCTACAGTGCTTGTCCAATTCACTTGAATGGGGTGATTCAGCACAAAGGTGATGTTGCTTATCCAGGAAAACAGTGAGAAGTAGGCAGAATTCCTTTAAAGAGCAAAATGCATTCACAATACTACCCATGTTGCTAGACCCTCTGTTTTCTAACATTAAAGATTCTCTTACAAACCTGCAGTTTTTCTAACATTTACTTGTATGCGGTGATTTTGCTCAAGGTTTATGTTCCTCACAGAAGAAAACGCTGAAAGTTGGGCCGCGTTCCTTTCATACACTAACACAGTTCACCATGCTTAACAAGGTGCAAGACCCTCTTGCTCTTACAAGAGCTGCAGTGCTTCTCCCTTTCACTTGAATGGGGAGATTCAGCAGAAAGGTGATGTTGCTGATCCAGGAAAACACTGAGAGGTAGGCAGTACTCCTTTAAACAGCAAACTGAATTCACCATACTAATCATGTTGCTGGACCCTCTTGTTTCTAACATGAGGTATTCTCTTACAAATCTGCAGTTTTTCTCCCATTCACTTGTATGCGGTGATTTTGCACAAAGTTTATGTTCCTCACCCATGAAAAGGCTGATGGTTAGGCAGCATTCCTTTCAAAAACTAACACAGTTTACCATGTTTGGCAAGGTGCAAGACACTCTTGCTTGCAAAGTTAATCCTTCTCTTACAAGTGCTACAGTGCTTCTCCCATTCACTTTAATGGGGTGATTCAGCACAAAGGTGATGTTGCTTATGCAGGAAAACAGTGAGAAGCAGGCAGAATTCCTGTAAAGAGCAAAATGAATTCACAATACTAACCATGATTCTAGACCCTCTGTTTTCTAACATTAAAGATTCTCTTACAAACATGCAGTTTTTCTCCCATTCACTTGTAAGCTCTTGTTATGCACAGCGATGATTTTCCTCACCCATGGAAACACTGAGAGGGAGAGCGTATTGCCTTAAACAACACACACAATTCTCAAACTTAAACATGCTGCTTCTAACATTAATTGTTTTCCTAGAAAAGCTACAGATTTTCTCCATTCACTTGAAAGAGGCTGTTTTGCACAAAGTTGATATGCTTCACCTTTGAAAACGCTGACAGTCATGAAGGGTTCTTTTCAAAGGCTAACTCGGTTCACCATGCATAACAAGGTGAAAGGCCCTCTTGCTTGTAACACTAATGCTTCTCTTACAGAGCTGCAGTGATTCTCCCCTTCACTTGAATGGGGTGATTCAGCAAGAAAGGTGAAGTTGCTCATCCAGGAAAACACTGAGAGGTAGGCAGTACTCCTTTAAAGAGCAAACTCAATTCACCATACTACCCATGTTGCTAGAAGCTCTTGTTTGAGAAGTAGGCAGAATTACTTTAAAGAGCAAAATGCATTCACAATACTACCCATGTTGCTAGACCCTCTGTTTTCTAACATTAAAGATTCTCTTACAAACCTGCAGTTTTTCTAACATTTACTTGTATGCGGTGATTTTGCTCAAAGTTTGTGTTCCTCACAGAAGAAAACGCTGAAAGTTGGGCCGCGTTCCTTTCATACACTAACACAGTTCACCATGCTTAACAAGGTGCAAGACCCTCTTGCTCTTACAAGAGCTGCAGTGCTTCTCCCTTTCACTTGAATGGGGAGATTCAGCAAGAAAGGTGATGTTGCTCATCCAGGAAAACACTGAGCTTTATGCAGTACTCCTTGAAAGAGCAAACTGAATTCACAATATTAACCAAGTTGCTAGACCCTCTTGTTTCTAACATTAAGGATTCTCTTACAAAAGCTGCAGTTTTTCTCCAATTTACTTTTATGTGGAGGTTTTGCACAAAGTTTATGTTCCTCTCCGATGAAAACACTGAAAGTTAGGCAGCTTTCCTCTTCACAACTAACTCAGTTTTCCATGCTTAACAAGGTGCAAGACCCTCTTGCTTGTAACATTAATGCTTCTCTTATAAGAGCTGCAGTGGTTCTCCCATTCACTTGAATGGGGAGATTCAGCAGAAAGGTGATGTTGCTGATCCAGGAAAACACTGAGAGGTAGGCAGTACTCCTTTAAAGAGCCAACTCAATTCACCATACTACCCATGTTGCTAGACACTCTTGTTTGTAACATGAAGCATTCTCTTACATATCTGCAGTTTTTCTCCCTTTCACTTGTATGAGGTGATTTTTTCACAAAGTTTATGTTCCTCACACATGAAAACGCTGAAGGTTAGGCAGCATTCCTTTCAAAAACTAACACAGTTTACCATGTTTGGCAAGGTGCAAGACACTCTTGCTTGCAAAGTTAATCCTTCTCTTTCAAGTGCTACAGTGCTTCTCCCATTCACTTGAATGGGGTGATTCAGCACAAAGGTGATGTTGCTTATGCAGGAAAACAGTGAGAAGTAGGCAGAATTCCTTTAAAGAACAAAATGAATTCACAATACTAACCATGTTTCTAGACCCTCTGTTTTCTAACATTAAAGATTCTCTTACAAACATGCAGTTTTTCTCCCATTCACTTGTATGCTCTTGTTATGCACAGCGATGATTTTCCTCACCCATGGAAACACTGAGAGGGAGAGCGTGAAAGGAATATGAGGTCTCAGCGGGCCCCAACCCCCTTGTTGGAGAAACCAGTACCAAACATCCCATGTAGATAAGATAAGCAATGCGGCTGGGCTCAGTTAGGGCATATAGAATGTGAGGAATGCAAGATGTGAAATACGAGCAAGATGTGAGGTACGAGCAAGATGTGAAGTACGTGCAGGATGTGTTCTGCCTGCTTGTCTAATGTTGATAACAAAAATATGCACGCCACTGCAGTCTATATAAGATTTCCCCCTAAGAGCCTCAGGGTCTTGCTTTCTTAACCGGTCCTGCGTGTCCGTGTGGGAGCTCGACCCTGGCTAGCCAGTCCAATAAACTCTGCTTTGTTGATTGCATTCACGCCTGGCTCTCTGTCTCTCGGGGGAATAGGATTCCGGGTCCTAACATTTGGAGGTCCCACCGAGATTTCATTTTCTCGAGAGACAGAACCTGCCTGCGAGAAAGCAGGGGCGATCCCAAGTCCTAGGCGTTGGGAGGGGATCCCAGACCCTCATTTGGAGGAACTTGAGTGTTCCATTTGGGCCGCGGCGGGGATTCGGCCAATCCCCAGGGAGATTCATTCTGGGAATCTTGCAAGGAGGACCACAGGGTCCTATTGGGAGAGGCTTTCCTCTCATTTGGGCTCGAGCATTTTAGGAACCCTGGCGCCAGGTGAAGAACTAATTGAGCTAGTCGACCGACCACCCGTCAAGTGGACGCCTTTCGGCCTGATATCCCAGTTCGACGGTGAGGAGGTTGAATGGGGTGCGCACCAGTGTGAGAGAAGGACCGGTCCGAGCGAGTGCTGGAGAGTGTTGTGTGTGTGTGGAATTATTGTTGCCTTTATCCTTTTTGTTCTATCTCTCTTGGTGTTTGAGTCTCCTTCCACAATGGGACAGGGACAAACAACCCCAAAGTCTCTGATCCTTTCTCACTTTCCAGAAGTTAAAGAAAGGGCCTTAAATGCGGGTCTGGTCATCAAGAAAGGTAAGTTCGACACCTTTTGTTCTGCAGAGTGGCCCACCTTTGGAGTCGGGTGGCCCATTCAAGGTTCCCTCTCCCTAGACCTGATCACTAAGGTTAAAGCAGTCAATTTTCAGCCAGACAATCGAGGCCATCCAGACCAAGTTCCTTACATTTTGGTTTGGGAGGATCTGGTGAGGAACCCTCCCCCTTGGTTAACAGTTTTTCTGACCCACCCCTCCAGTTCGGCCCCCGGGGATAAAACCCCAGTCACGCCCGCCTTGGTCATAAAGGAGGAGGAAAAACTTCCTCTTCCCACCTTGACCGGTCCTCAAATTAGGGCATCTCCTTCACCATCTCCGGTCTTACCAGAGAGTTCCCCCCTTTACCCATCCCTCGCAGGGGCAGAGGAAGATCGGCCGCCTCCATACGTGACTCCCCCTGGCCAAGCCAGTGCCCCGGAGGAGGAAATTTCCTCATCCTCCTCAACAGGACTGGCAGCAGGAGGAGGAATGGGTCGAAGACTTCGCCCCCGAGGGATCCGGGAAAGGGAGGGGGAAGACGGGCCCCCCTCATCAACACAGGGGGAGGAAACTGTCCCTACACTTCCAGTCCGGATGGTGGGCCAAGGGGGACCGGGAGGAGGGCAACAGTTTCAGTACTGGCCCTTCTCCTCCAGTGATCTATATAACTGGAGGACGCAGAACCCGCCCTTTTCTGAAGACCCCAAGTGTCTCATAGATCTCCTGGAGTCCATCATGCATACACACCGCCCCACTTGGGATGACTGTCATCAGCTGCTCAATACTCTTTTTACGACGGAGGAACGAGAGCGCATCCTCAACGAAGCGAGGAAGAACGTCTTGGGGGATAATGGGAGACCCACAACTCTCCAACCGGCCATAGACGAGGCTTTTCCCCTACGCCGCCCTGATTGGGATTTCGGGACCGCAGAAAGTAGGGAGCGTCTTTGGATCTACCGCCAGACTCTTATGGCCGGTCTCCGAGCGGCCGCTAGAAGGCCCACCAATTTTGCAAAAGTAAAAGCAGTCATTCAAGGGGAAAACGAAAGCCCAGCCGGTTTCTTAGAGCGCCTCCATGAGGCATACCGTCAGTACACCCCGATTGACCCTGAGGCGGACCTCCACCGGTCTGCTCTGGTACTCTCATTCATTAATCAGGCAGCCCCAGACATTAGGAGAAAACTCAATAAACAGGAAAACTTAGGGGAGATGACTATAAGGGAAATGCTACAGGTAGCAGAAAAGGTCTTTACCGCTAGGGAAACTCCAGAAGAAAGGGAGGAAAGACAGAGAAAGGAAGACAGGGAAGCCCAGGAGAAATTGAGAAAGGAGGACCGGGAGTTCCAGGCTAAGGAAAACCGAAAGCAACAGAGAGAAATGGCTCGTATTTTCCTAGCGGGTGTCCGGGACCAACCCAGAGGAGGGGGCCACGCCAGGACCCCGGATAAGGAACACTGTTTTTACTGTAAGGAAACGGGGCATTGGAAGAGAGAATGTCCTAAGTTAAAGGGAAGAAGAGGGTTTGGAAGGAGACCGGGGGAAAACAGGGAAAGGGAACGAGCAGTAGAGCAGGCCAGAGTCCTTCTAGCCGGAGAAGAGGACTGAAGGAGACGGGGCTCAGACCCCCTCCCCGAGTCCTGGGTAACAATGCATGTGGAAGGGAAGCCGATGGGGTTCATGGTGGATACCGGCGCCCAATATTCGGTTTTAAACAAGGCACATGGACCTTTGAACAAGGCACGAACAAGTGTTGTTCAGGGGGCCACCGGTACGCAGTTATGTACACGGACTACCAAAAGAAAGGTGAACTTAGGAAAACACCAGGTCACACACTCCTTCTTGGTCGTCCCTGAGAGCCCCGCTCCCCTGCTCGGACGGGACCTACTCACCAAAATAGGGGCCCATATCCATTTTGAACCAGATGGAATAATTGTGACTGATCGAGAAGGGAGCCCGATTCATGTCTTGTCCCTATCATTGGCTGACGAGCATCGTCTGTTTGAGAGTCAACAGGAACCAGGAGGGGACATGACTCATTGGGTAAAAAGATTTCCCACGGCCTGGGCGGAGACTGCGGGAACCGGCCTCGCCAAACACCTCCCGCCCGTAGTTATACAATTGAAGGCTTCTGCTCTCCCCATTCGGGTGAAACAGTATCCTATGCCTGAGGAGGCCCGAAGAGGCATAGCCCCTCATATCCACAGGCTAATAAAGGAAGGAGTACTGCGACCTTGTCAGTCTGCCTGGAATACTCCTCTGCTCCCCGTCCGAAAGCCGGGAAGCGGGGACTATAGGCCTGTGGAAGACCTACGAAAGGTAAACGAGCGGACGGAGGACATTCATCCCACCGTTCCGAATCCCTATACCTTGCTCAGCCACCTACCCCCCTCGCAAGTATGGTATACAACCCTTGATTTGAAAGATGCTTTCTTCAGCATTCCATTGTCAGAAATTAGTCAGCCGCTATTTGCTTTCGAATGGCAAGAAGATGGGGGCCAATCCGGACAGCTCACTTGGACCAGACTGCCGCAAGGATTTAAAAACTCTCCCACCCTGTTTAATGAGGCCCTGAGCCAGGACCTGGAACCTTTTCGTCGGAGCCACCCACGAGTCACTCTATTACAGTATGTTGATGACTTACTGTTAGCGGCAGAAACCCGAGAGGAGTGCATCAAGGCTACTGAACACCTGCTAACGGAATTAGGTGAGCTGGGGTATCGGGCAAGTGCCAAGAAAACTCACATCTGTAAAAGGTCAGTGACATATTTGGGTTATCGGATTGCAGATGGGGCAAGGTGGCTGACTGATGCCATGAAACAGACTATTCTGGCTATCCCATCCCCGACATCCACTAGGGGGGTAAGAGAATTCCTGGGCTCCGCGGGGTTCTGTAGACTCTGGATTCCAGGATTTGCGGAAATAGCCAGACCCCTATATGAGGCCACCAAAGAAGCTCCAGATTGGAGTTGGGGAGAGAGAGAACAACAGGCTAAAAGACGCTCTTTTGCAGGCCCCTGCCTTAGCCTTGCCAGATCCTACAAGACCATTCACTCTGTTTGTAGATGAGAAAAAGGGTGTAGCCAAAGGAGTCTTGACCCAACAGCTAGGTCCCTGGAAGAGACCAGTGGCATACTTTTCCAAGAAATTAGACGCAGTAGCGGCAGGATGGCCCCCCTGCCTCCGCATCATAGCGGCCATTGCCGTGCTGGTGAGAGAAGCCGATAAACTAACCTTTGGACAGGCCCTCTGGGTAACGGCCCCTCACCCGGTGGAGGGAATCCTTAAACAACCCCCTGGGAAATGGATGACGAATGCCAGGCTCACCCATTACCAGGGGCTCTTGTTGGATTCCCCTCGGATCACATTCACAGATCCCGTAATCCTGAACCCTGCCACCTTGTTGCCTAACCCGGAACTGCAGACACCTGTCCATAACTGCAAAGAATTCCTCTCCGAAGTTACACAGGTACGGGCTGACCTAAAGGATACCCCCCTGTCCGGCTGCAAATTAAACTGGTACACGGATGGAAGCAGTTTTTTCCAAGATGGAGCCCGAAGGGCAGGGGCAGCTGTAGTCGACCAAGAAGGAAATACGGTATGGAGCAGCGCCCTCCCACCCGGAACATCAGCCCAAAAAGCGGAATTAATTGCCTTGGCAGAGGCCCTGGAGAGGGCAAAAGGAAAGCGAGTCAATATCTACACCGATAGCCGCTATGCTTTCGGTACCATCCATGTCCACGGGGCCATCTATCGCGAAAGAGGATTCCGCACAGCAGAAGGAAAACATCTAAAGAACCTAGCCGAAGTCCAGCGTCTATTAATGGCAGTGGAAAAACCGAAGGCAGTGGCAGTGATGTATGTCCCAGGCCACCAGTCTGCCAAGACGCCGGAAGCTGTCGGTAACAACAGAGCAGATCAAGAAGCAAAGAGAGTAGCAATGGTGAGTCCTCCCATGGAGACAGGGCAACCTTCCACGGTTGCGGCGATAGACGTGCCGGTCCCAGAGCTCCCTCCGCTACCCCCCCGACCAGAATACTCCACAGAGGATTTCACTTGGATGAGAGCCCACTCCCCCTTTAGAGAAGGGGAAGACGGATGGAAAAGCGACTTGGAGGGCAAGTTAGTTCTGCCTGAAAAACTCGGACGATTCCTGTTGGCTAACTTACATAAGTCCACCCATTTGGGGCGGAGAAAATTACTAGACTTGTTGACATCTGCGCAGCTCCGATTTCCGAACCAGACCATAGCAGTCTGCCAAATTGTGGAAGATTGTGCCAGCTGCACAATCATGAAACCAGGACGAAGGGAGGGGCACCATACAGGTACTCGGGAACGGGGGAGGGCTCCGGGAAGAAGTTGGGAAGTGGATTTTACTGAGGTAAAACCGGGAAAGTTTGGGCACAAATATTTGCTGGTATTCATAGATACCTTTTCAGGCTGGGTGGAGGCTTTTCCTACAAAGAAGGAGACGAGTCAGGTAGTGGCAAAGGCTTTGCTAGAGGAAATCATACCCAGATATGGGGTGCCCGAGGCAATTGGGTCAGATAACGGTCCGGCTTTTGTTAGTAAGGTCCTGCAGGGACTAGCCCAGACTATGGGGGCCAATTGGAAGCTACATTGTGAATATAACCCCCAGAGCTCAGGGCAAGTAGAAAGGATGAATAGGACACTAAAGGAGACTTTAGCCAAATTGGCCCTGGAGACTGGCGGTGATTGGGTGACGCTCCTTCCCTTGGCCATCTTCCGAGTCCGGAACTCCCCCTATGTCCATGGGCTAACTCCCTTTGAGATCCTGTATGGGGCTCCACCCCCCATCATTCAGAGGACCTTAAGCCCAGAACTAGGTGATCTGGCCCCAAATTACCTGACCATGTTGCAGGCTTTAGCTAAAGTGCAACAACGGATTTGGCCCTTAATTCAAGCATACCACGCTGTTAAGAGGGACCCGGCTCCGGAACATGGCATAGTCCCGGGTGACATGGTATGGGTTAAAAGGCATCAGTCCAAAACCCTAGAGCCTAGATGGAAAGGACCTTATGTTGTACTGTTTACTACCCCTACCGCCCTCAAGGTTGATGGCATCGGACCTTGGATCCACCACTCCCACGTGCGTCGAGCCAATCATCAAAAACAAGAAGGGGTCAAGGAGTGGACTGTACGGCGGCACCCAGACAACCCATTAAAGCTAAAGCTTTTGTGGCCCCGGGAACATGCAGAGCCTTCAGGAGCAGCCACGGATGGGGTGGCTGATCGCTCTGATCTTGCTCAATGCCCAGAGCGGGAGCCTCGCAGAAACCAACCCTCACCAGCCCTATAAGCAAACCTGGATACTCACCGATGGGGAGACTCATACCACCCTCAACGAGACTACTCGCACTGCCCCCATAGGAACTTGGTGGCCGGAGCTTCAGTTCTGCTTCAGGGACATCAATCCTGCCTACAAGTCTACTGCCCCGGAGTCAGCCCGACGTTATGGGTTTTATGCCTGCCCCGGCCACAAAAAGAACCAGGAATGTGGGGGGATACAATACTCCTTCTGTAGGTCATGGGCATGTGTCACATCCAATGATAGTGAATGGAAATGGGGGATATCAAAATCAGACCTAGTCAAATTTGCCTTTGTAAATGGGATATTAAGGGGGCACAGAATTCCAATACCCACCCATAAATGCCAGCCCACGGATCTAGATAGAATCAAGGTCACTTTCACTGAAACTGGCAAGAAGGACACCCCTGGGTGGATACAAGGTAAGGTATGGGGACTTGTATTTTATAAATATGGTGGACATGCTGGCTCGACCATAGTGGTCAGATTAAAAATTGAGCCCATAGGGCCACCGTCCACAGCAGTAGGCCCCAATAAGGTACTTAGGCCGCCCAATGTAAAGCCATCTCCCCAACCTTCCACAACTCACCACCTTCCCTCAACCATAGCTCGGGCTAATGTTACAACTCCAAGACCATCAGAAACCAGCCCTCCCCTGGTGAGGCCCAGTCTCATGACCGCATCTAAAGACCCCCTCTGGGAGCTAGTGGTTGCTGCCTTCCTGACGTTAAACCACACCAACCCTAACATGACCAACTCCTGTTGGTTATGTTATGATGTGAGGCCCCCATTCTATGAGGCAATAGGGCTAAACACCACTCACGATACCTCATCTGAGGAAAACCCTACTCAATGTTCCTGGGGAGACCGTAAGAGAGGTCTGACCATACAGCAGGTAAACGGCCAAGGAACCTGCTTAGGAAAAGTGCCAAAGAACAGACGGGACTTATGTACTGTTATTAACGCCAGTTCTACCTGGGGAAATGCTATTAAATGGGTAATTCCAAAGGACAATGGGTGGTGGCTATGCTCGCGGTCCGGACTCACCCCATGCCTATCAACTAAGGTGTTTAACAGCTCTAAAGAATTCTGTGTTATAGTGGTTGTGCTGCCCCGCATCCTCTATCATTCGGAGGAAAGTCTATATTCATACTGGAATATAGGAACAGGTGAGAGAAAGAAGAGAGAGCCTATTTCTACACTAACCATTGCTACCCTACTTAGCCTAGGGGTGGCTGGGGCAGGGACCGGCATAGCCTCCCTGGCTACTCAACATAAAGGGATGTCTTCGCTGCGCGCAGCCATAGACGAAGATATAGAGAGAATAGAAACCTCCATTAGCCACCTAGAAAAATCCCTCACTTCTCTGTCTGAGGTAGTACTTCAAAACCGACGAGGTCTGGACTTGTTGTTCCTCCAAAAAGGGGGACTATGCGTTGCTCTAGGGGAAGAATGTTGTTTTTACGCTGACCATACCGGAGTTGTTCGTGACTCCATGTCTAAACTCCGAAAGAGCCTGGAACAAAGAAAACGAGAAAAAGAGGCAGGGGAAAGCTGGTTCGAGTCTTGGTTTAACCAGTCCCCATGGTTGGCTACCCTTTTATCTGCACTGGCAGGGCCAATAATAATCATCCTACTGCTTGTTACCATAGGACCCTGGATTCTAAACCGACTTATGACTTTTGTCAAAAGTCGAATTAATACTATCCAACTTCTGGTCCTCCGCCAACAATATCAGGCTCTTCATCCTCTTGAGGATGATTCCTCAATTTAGGCCATAAGAAAGGGGGGAATGAAAGGAATAGGAGGTCTCAGCGGGCCCCAACCCCCTTGTTGGAGAAACCAGTACCAAACATCCCATGTAGATAAGATAAGCAATGCGGCAGGGCTCAGTTAGGGCATATAGAATGTGAGGAATGCAAGATGTGAGATACGAGCAAGATGTGAGGTACGAGCAAGATGTGAAGTACGTGCAGGATGTGCTCTCCCTGCTTGTCTAATGTTGATAACAAAAATATGCACGCCACTGCAGTCTATATAAGATTTCCCCCTAAGAGGCTCAGGGTCGTGCTTTCCTAACCGGTCCTGCGTGTCCGTGTGGGAGCTCGACCCTGGCTAGCCAGTCCAATAAACTCTGCTTTGTTGATTGCATTCACGCCTGGCTCTCTGTCTCTCAGGGGAATAGGATTCCGGGTCCTAACAAGCGTATTGCCTTAAACAACACACACAATTCTCAAACTTAAACAAGCTGCTTCTAACATTAATTGTTTTCCTAGAAAAGCTACAGTGTTTCTCCATTCACTTGAAACAGGCTGTTTTGCACAAAGTTGATATGCTTCACCTATGAAAACGCTGACAGTCAGGAAAGGTTCTTTTCAAAGGCTAACTCGGTTCACCTTGCATAACAAGGTGAAAGGCCCTCTTGCTTGTAACACTAATGCTTCTCTTACAGAGCTGCAGTGATTCTCCCCTTCACTTGAATGGGGTGATTCAGCAAGAAAGGTGAAGTTGCTCATCCAGGAAAACACTGAGAGGTAGGCAGTACTCCTTTAAAGAGCAAACTCAATTCACCATACTACCCATGTTGCTAGACCCTCTTGTTTGAGAAGTAGGCAGAATTCCTTTAAAGAGCAAAATGCATTCACAATACTACCCATGTTGCTAGACCCTCTGTTTTCTAACATTAAAGATTCTCTTACAAACCTGCAGTTTTTCTAACATTTACTTGTATGCGGTGATTTTGCTCAAGGTTTATGTTCCTCACAGAAGAAAACGCTGAAAGTTGGGCCG
The DNA here is from genome assembly GCF_047511655.1 of Castor canadensis. Lineage (NCBI taxonomy): Eukaryota > Metazoa > Chordata > Mammalia > Rodentia > Castoridae > Castor > Castor canadensis. The sequence continues at coordinate 107,627,206 of NC_133386.1, forward strand.
CGTTCCTTTCATACACTAACACAGTTCACCATGCTTAACAAGGTGCAAGACCCTCTTGCTCTTACAAGAGCTGCAGTGCTTCTCCCTTTCACTTGAATGGGGAGATTCAGCAGAAAGGTGATGTTGCTGATCCAGGAAAACACTGAGAGGTAGGCAGTACTCCTTTAAACAGCAAACTGAATTCACCATACTAATCATGTTGCTGGACCCTCTTGTTTCTAACATGAGGTATTCTCTTACAAATCTGCAGTTTTTCTCCCATTCACTTGTATGCGGTGGTTTTGCACAAAGTTTATGTTCCTCACCCATGAAAAGGCTGATGGTTAGGCAGCATTCCTTTCAAAAACTAACACAGTTTACCATGTTTGGCAAGGTGCAAGACACTCTTGCTTGCAAAGTTAATCCTTCTCTTACAAGTGCTACAGTGCTTCTCCCATTCACTTTAATGGGGTGATTCAGCACAAAGGTGATGTTGCTTATGCAGGAAAACAGTGAGAAGCAGGCAGAATTCCTGTAAAGAGCAAAATGAATTCACAATACTAACCATGATTCTAGACCCTCTGTTTTCTAACATTAAAGATTCTCTTACAAACATGCAGTTTTTCTCCCATTCACTTGTAAGCTCTTGTTATGCACAGCGATGATTTTCCTCACCCATGGAAACACTGAGAGGGAGAGCGTATTGCCTTAAACAACACACACAAATCTCAAACTTAAACATGCTGCTTCTAACATTAATTGTTTTCCTAGAAAATCTACAGTTTTTCTCCATTCACTTGAAACAGGCTGTTTTGCACAAAGTTGATATGCTTCACCTTTGCAAACGCTGACATTCAGGAAAGGTTCTTTTCAAAGGCTACTCGGTTCACCATGCATAACAAGGTGAAAGGCCCTCTTGCTTGTAACACTAATGCTTCTGTTACAGAGCTTCAGTGATTCTTCCCTTCACTTGAATGGGGTGATTCAGCAAGAAAGGTGATGTTGCTCATCCAGGAAAACACTGAGAGGTAGGCAGTACTCCTTTAAAGAGCAAACTCAATTCACCATACTACCCATGTTGCTAGACCCTCTTGTTTGTAACATGAAGCATTCTCTTACAAATCTGCAGTTTTTCTCCCTTTCACTTGTATGCGGTGATTTTTGCACAAAGTTTATGTTCCTCACACATGAAAACGCTGAAGTTTAGGCAGCATTCCTATCAAAAACTAACACAGTTCACCATGCTTAGCAAGGAGCAAGACCCTCTTGCTTGTAAAATTAATCCTATCTTACAAGATCTACAGTGCTTGTCCAATTCACTTGAATGGGGTGATTCAGCACAAAGGTGATGTTGCTTATCCAGGAAAACAGTGAGAAGTAGGCAGAATTCCTTTAAAGAGCAAAATGCATTCACAATACTACCCATGTTGCTAGACCCTCTGTTTTCTAACATTAAAGATTCTCTTACAAACCTGCAGTTTTTCTAACATTTACTTGTATGCGGTGATTTTGCTCAAGGTTTATGTTCCTCACAGAAGAAAACGCTGAAAGTTGGGCCGCGTTCCTTTCATACACTAACACAGTTCACCATGCTTAACAAGGTGCAAGACCCTCTTGCTCTTACAAGAGCTGCAGTGCTTCTCCCTTTCACTTGAATGGGGAGATTCAGCAGAAAGGTGATGTTGCTGATCCAGGAAAACACTGAGAGGTAGGCAGTACTCCTTTAAACAGCAAACTGAATTCACCATACTAATCATGTTGCTGGACCCTCTTGTTTCTAACATGAGGTATTCTCTTACAAATCTGCAGTTTTTCTCCCATTCACTTGTATGCGGTGATTTTGCACAAAGTTTATGTTCCTCACCCATGAAAAGGCTGATGGTTAGGCAGCATTCCTTTCAAAAACTAACACAGTTTACCATGTTTGGCAAGGTGCAAGACACTCTTGCTTGCAAAGTTAATCCTTCTCTTACAAGTGCTACAGTGCTTCTCCCATTCACTTTAATGGGGTGATTCAGCACAAAGGTGATGTTGCTTATGCAGGAAAACAGTGAGAAGCAGGCAGAATTCCTGTAAAGAGCAAAATGAATTCACAATACTAACCATGATTCTAGACCCTCTGTTTTCTAACATTAAAGATTCTCTTACAAACATGCAGTTTTTCTCCCATTCACTTGTAAGCTCTTGTTATGCACAGCGATGATTTTCCTCACCCATGGAAACACTGAGAGGGAGAGCGTATTGCCTTAAACAACACACACAAATCTCAAACTTAAACATGCTGCTTCTAACATTAATTGTTTTCCTAGAAAATCTACAGTTTTTCTCCATTCACTTGAAACAGGCTGTTTTGCACAAAGTTGATATGCTTCACCTTTGAAAACGCTGACATTCAGGAAAGGTTCTTTTCAAAGGCTACTCGGTTCACCATGCATAACAAGGTGAAAGGCCCTCTTGCTTGTAACACTAATGCTTCTGTTACAGAGCTGCAGTGATTCTTCCCTTCACTTGAATGGGGTGATTCAGTAAGAAAGGTGATGTTGCTCATCCAGGAAAACACTGAGAGGTAGGCAGTACTCCTTTAAAGAGCAAACTCAATTCACCATACTACCCATGTTGCTAGACCCTCTTGTTTGTAACATGAAGCATTCTCTTACAAATCTGCAGTTTTTCTCCCTTTCACTTGTATGCGGTGATTTTTGCACAAAGTTTATGTTCCTCACACATGAAAACGCTGAAGTTTAGGCAGCATTCCTATCAAAAACTAACACAGTTCACCATGCTTAGCAAGGAGCAAGACCCTCTTGCTTGTAAAATTAATCCTATCTTACAAGATCTACAGTGCTTGTCCAATTCACTTGAATGGGGTGATTCAGCACAAAGGTGATGTTGCTTATCCAGGAAAACAGTGAGAAGTAGGCAGAATTCCTTTAAAGAGCAAAATGCATTCACAATACTACCCATGTTGCTAGACCCTCTGTTTTCTAACATTAAAGATTCTGTTACAAACCTGCAGTTTTTCTAACATTTACTTGTATGCGGTGATTTTGCTCAAGGTTTATGTTCCTCACAGAAGAAAACGCTGAAAGTTGGGCCGCGTTCCTTTCATACACTAACACAGTTCACCATGCTTAACAAGGTGCAAGACCCTCTTGCTCTTACAAGAGCTGCAGTGCTTCTCCCTTTCACTTGAATGGGGAGATTCAGCAGAAAGGTGATGTTGCTGATCCAGGAAAACACTGAGAGGTAGGCAGTACTCCTTTAAACAGCAAACTGAATTCACCATACTAATCATGTTGCTGGACCCTCTTGTTTCTAACATGAGGTATTCTCCTACAAATCTGCAGTTTTTCTCCCATTCACTTGTATGCGGTGATTTTGCACAAAGTTTATGTTCCTCACCCATGAAAAGGCTGATGGTTAGGCAGCATTCCTTTCAAAAACTAACACAGTTTACCATGTTTGGCAAGGTGCAAGACACTCTTGCTTGCAAAGTTAATCCTTCTCTTACAAGTGCTACAGTGCTTCTCCCATTCACTTTAATGGGGTGATTCAGCACAAAGGTGATGTTGCTTATGCAGGAAAACAGTGAGAAGCAGGCAGAATTCCTGTAAAGAGCAAAATGAATTCACAATACTAACCATGATTCTAGACCCTCTGTTTTCTAACATTAAAGATTCTCTTACAAACATGCAGTTTTTCTCCCATTCACTTGTAAGCTCTTGTTATGCACAGCGATGATTTTCCTCACCCATGGAAACACTGAGAGGGAGAGCGTATTGCCTTAAACAACACACACAAATCTCAAACTTAAACATGCTGCTTCTAACATTAATTGTTTTCCTAGAAAATCTACAGTTTTTCTCCATTCACTTGAAACAGGCTGTTTTGCACAAAGTTGATATGCTTCACCTTTGAAAACGCTGACATTCAGGAAAGGTTCTTTTCAAAGGCTACTCGGTTCACCATGCATAACAAGGTGAAAGGCCCTCTTGCTTGTAACACTAATGCTTCTGTTACAGAGCTGCAGTGATTCTTCCCTTCACTTGAATGGTGTGATTCAGCAAGAAAGGTGATGTTGCTCATCAAGGAAAACACTGAGAGGTAGGCAGTACTCCTTTAAAGAGCAAACTCAATTCACCATACTACCCATGTTGCTAGACCCTCTTGTTTGTAACATGAAGCATTCTCTTACAAATCTGCAGTTTTTCTCCCTTTCACTTGTATGCGGTGATTTTTGCACAAAGTTTATGTTCCTCACACATGAAAACGCTGAAGTTTAGGCAGCATTCCTATCAAAAACTAACACAGTTCACCATGCTTAGCAAGGAGCAAGACCCTCTTGCTTGTAAAATTAATCCTATCTTACAAGATCTACAGTGCTTGTCCAATTCACTTGAATGGGGTGATTCAGCACAAAGGTGATGTTGCTTATCCAGGAAAACAGTGAGAAGTAGGCAGAATTCCTTTAAAGAGCAAAATGCATTCACAATACTAACCATGTTGCTAGACCCTCTGTTTTCTAACATTAAAGATTCTCTTACAAACCTGCAGTTTTTCTCCCTTTCACTTGTATGCGGTGATTTTTGCACAAAGTTTATGTTCCTCACAGAAGAAAACGCTGAAAGTTGGGCCGCGTTCCTTTCAAACACTAACACAGTTCACCATGCTTAACAAGGTGCAAGACCCTCTTGCTCTTATAAGAGCTGCAGTGCTTCTCCCTTTCACTTGAATGGGGAGATTCAGCAGAAAGGTGATGTTGCTGATCGAGGAAAACACTGAGAGGTAGGCAGTACTCCTTTAAACAGCAAAGTGAATTCACCATACTAATCATGTTGTTGGACCCTCTTGTTTGTAACATGAGGTATTCTCTTACAAATCTGCAGTTTTTCTCCCATTCACTTGTAGGCGGTGATTTTGCACAAAGTTTATGTTACTAACCCATGAAAAGGCTGAAGGTTAGGCAGCATTCCTTTCAAAAACTAGCACAGTTTACCATGTTTGGCAAGGTGCAAGACACTCTTGCTTGCAAAGTTAATCCTTCTCTTACAAGTGCTACAGTGCTTCTCCCATTCATTTGAATGGGGTGATTAATCACAAAGGTGAAGTTGCTTATGCAGAAAAACAGTGAGAAGTAGGCAGAATTCCTTTAAAGAGCAAAATGAATTCACAATACTAACCATGTTTCTAGACCTCTGTTTTCTAACATTAAAGATTCTCTTAGAAACATGCAGTTTTTCTCCCATTCACTTGTATGCTCTTGTTATGCACAGCGATGATGTTCCTCACCCATGGAAACACTGAGAGGGAGAGCGTATTGCCTTAAACAACACACACAATTCTCAAACTTAAACATGCTGCTAAATCATCTTGCTTCTAACATTATTTGTTTTCTTAGAAAAGCTACAGTTTTTCTCCATTCACTTGAAAGAGGCTGTTTTGCACAAAGTTGATACGCTTCACCTTTGAAAACGCTGATAGTCAGGAAGGGTTCTTTTCAAATGCGAACTCGGTTCACCATGCATAACAAGGTGAAAGGCCCTCTTGCTTGTAACACTAATGCTTCTCTTACAGAGCTGCAGTGATTCTCCCCTTCACTTGAATGGGGTCATTCAGCAAGAAAGGTGATGTTGCTCATCCAGGAAAACACTGAGCGTTATGCAGTACTCCTTGAAAGAGCAAACTGAATTCACAATATTAACCAAGTTGCTAGACTCTCTTGTTTCTAACATTAAGGATTCTCTTACAAAAGCTGCAGTTTTTCTCCCATTTACTTTTATGCGGAGATTTTCAACAAAGTTTATGTTCCTCTCCCATGAAAACACTGAACGTTAGGCAGCGTTCCTCTTCAAAACGAACTAAGATCACCATGCTTAACAAGGTGCAAGACCCTCTTGCTTGTAACATTAATGCTTCTCTTATAAGAGCTGCAGTGGTTCTTCAATACACTTGAATGGGGAGATTCAGCAGAAAGGTGATGTTGCTCATCCAGGAAAACACTGAGATGTAGGCAGTACTCCTTTAAACAGCAAACTCAATTCACCACACTACCCATGTTGCTAGACCCTCTTGTTTGTAACATGAAGCATTCTCTTACAAATCTGCAGTTTTTCTCCCTTTCACTTGTATGCGGTGATTTTTGCACAAAGTTTATATTCCTCACACATGAAAACGCTGAAGGTTAGGCAGCATTCCTATCAAAAACTAACACAGTTCACCATGTTTAGGAAGGTGCAAGACCCTCTTGCTTGTAAAATTAATCCTATCTTACAAGATCTACAGTGCTTCTCCAATTCACTTGAATGGGGTGATTCAGCACAAAGGTGATGTTGCTTATGCAGGAAAACAGTGAGAAGTAGGCAGAATTCCTTTGAAGAGCAAAATGAATTCACAATACTAACCATGTTTCTAGACCCTCTGTTTTCTAACATTAAAGATTCTCTTACAAACCTGCAGTTTTTCTAACATTTACTTGCATGCGGTGATTTTGCTCAAGGTTTATGTTCCTCACAGAAGAAAACGCTGAAAGTTGGGCCGCGTTCCTTTCATACACTGACACAGTTCACCATGCTTAACAAGGTGCAAGACCCTCTTGCTCTTACAAGAGCTGCAGTGCTTCTCCCTTTCACTTGAATGGGGAGATTCAGCAGAAAGGTGATGTTGCTGATCCAGGAAAACACTGAGAAGTAGGCAGTACTCCTTTAAACAGCAAACTGAATTCACCATACTAATCATGTTGGTGGACCCTCTTGTTTGTAACATGAGGTATTCTCTTACAAATCTGCAGTTTTTCTCCCATTCACTTGTATGCGGTGATTTTGCACAAAGTTTATGTTCCTCACCCATGAAAAGGCTGATGGTTAGGCAGCATTCCTTTCAAAAACTAACACAGTTTACCATGTTTGGCAAGGTGCAAGAAACTCTTGCTTGCAAAGTTAATCCTTCTCTCACAAGTGCTACAGTGCTTCTCCCATTCACTTGAATGGGGTGATTCAGCACAAAGGTCATGTTGCTTATGCAGGAAAACAGTGAGAAGTAGGCAGAATTCCTGTAAAGAGCAAAATGAATTCACAATACTAACCATGTTTCTAGACCCTCTGTTTTCTAACATTAAAGATTCTCTTACAAACATGCAGTTTTTCTCCCATTTACTTGTATGCTCTTGTTATGCACAGCGATGATTTTCCTCACCCATGGAAACACTGAGAGGAAGAGCGTATTGCCTTAAACAACACACACAATTCTCAAACTTAAACATGCTGCTAAATCATCTTGCTTCTAACATTAATTGTTTTCTTAGAAAAGCTACAGTTTTTCTCCATTCACTTGAAAGAGGCTGTTTTGCACAAAGTTGATATGCTTCACCTTTGAAAACGCTGACAGTCAGGAAGGGTTCTTTTCAAATGCGAACTCGGTTCACCATGCATAACAAGGTGAAAGGCCCTCTTGCTTGTAACACTAATGCTTCTCTTACAGAGCTGCAGTGATTCTCCCCTTCACTTGAATGGGGTCATTCAGCAAGAAAGGTGATGTTGCTCATCCAGGAAAACACTGAGCGTTATGCAGTACTCCTTGAAAGAGCAAACTGAATTCACAATATTAACCAAGTTGCTAGACTCTCTTGTTTCTAACATTAAGGATTCTCTTACAAAAGCTGCAGTTTTTCTCCCATTTACTTTTAAGCGGAGATTTTGCACAAAGTTTATGTTCCTCTCCCATGAAAACACTGAAAGTTAGGCAGCGTTCCTCTTCAAAACGAACTAAGTTCACCATGCTTAACAAGGTGCAAGACCCTCTTGCTTGTAACATTAATGCTTCTCTTATAAGAGCTGCAGTGGTTCTTCAATACACTTGAATGGGGAGATTCAGCAGAAAGGTGATGTTGCTGATCCAGGAAAACACTGAGAGGTAGGCAGTACTCCTTTAAAGAGCAAACTGAATTCACCACACTACCCATGTTGCTAGACCCTCTTGTTTGTAACATGAAGCATTCTCTTACAAATCTGCAGTTTTTCTCCCTTTCACTTGTATGCGGTGATTTTTGCACAAAGTTTATATTCCTCACACATGAAAACGCTGAAGGTTAGGCAGCATTCCTATCAAAAACTAACACAGTTCACCATGTTTAGGAAGGTGCAAGACCCTCTTGCTTGTAAAATTAATCCTATCTTACAAGATCTACAGTGCTTCTCCAATTCACTTGAAAGGGGTGATTCAGCACAAAGGTGATGTTGCTTATGCAGGAAAACAGTGAGAAGTAGGCAGAATTCCTTTGAAGAGCAAAATGAATTCACAATACTAACCATGTTTCTAGACCCTCTGTTTTCTAACATTAAAGATTCTCTTACAAACCTGCAGTTTTTCTAACATTTACTTGTATGCGGTGATTTTGCTCAAGGTTTATGTTCCTCACAGAAGAAAACGCTGAAAGTTGGGCCGCGTTCCTTTCATACACTAACACAGTTCACCATGCTTAACAAGGTGCAAGACCCTCTTGCTCTTACAAGAGCTGCAGTGCTTCTCCCTTTCACTTGAATGGGGAGATTCAGCAGAAAGGTGATGTTGCTGATCCAGGAAAACACTGAGAAGTAGGCAGTACTCCTTTAAAAAGCAAACTGAATTCACCATACTAATCATGTTGGTGGACCCTCTTGTTTGTAACATGAGGTATTCTCTTACAAATCTGCAGTTTTTCTCCCATTCACTTGTATGCGGTGATTTTGCACAAAGTTTATGTTCCTCACCCATGAAAAGGCTGAAGGTTAGGCAGCATTCCTTTCAAAAACTAACACAGTTTACCATGTTTGGCAAGGTGCAAGACACTCTTGCTTGCAAAGTTAATCCTTCTCTCACAAGTGCTACAGTGCTTCTCCCATTCACTTGAATGGGGTGATTCAGCACAAAGGTCATGTTGCTTATGCAGGAAAACAGTGAGAAGTAGGCAGAATTCCTGTAAAGAGCAAAATGAATTCACAATACTAACCATGTTTCTAGACCCTCTGTTTTCTAACATTAAAGATTCTCTTACAAACATGCAGTTTTTCTCCCATTTACTTGTATGCTCTTGTTATGCACAGCGATGATTTTCCTCACCCATGGAAACACTGAGAGGAAGAGCGTATTGCCTTAAACAACACACACAATTCTCAAACTTAAACATGCTGCTAAATCATCTTGCTTCTAACATTAATTGTTTTCTTAGAAAAGCTACAGTTTTTCTCCATTCACTTGAAAGAGGCTGTTTTGCACAAAGTTGATATACTTCACCTTTGAAAACGCTGATAGTCAGGAAGGGTTCTTTTCAAATGCGAACTCGGTTCACCATGCATAACAAGGTGAAAGGCCCTCTTGCTTGTAACACTAATGCTTCTCTTACAGAGCTGCAGTGATTCTCCCCTTCACTTGAATGGGGTGATTCAGCAAGAAAGGTGATGTTGCTCATCCAGGAAAACACTGAGCGTTATGCAGTACTCCTTGAAAGAGCAAACTGAATTCACAATATTAACCAAGTTGCTAGACCCTCTTGTTTCTAACATTAAGGATTCTCTTACAAAAGCTGCAGTTTTTCTCCGATTTACTTTTATGCGGAGATTTTCAACAAAGTTTATGTTCCTCTCCCATGAAAACACTGAACGTTAGGCAGCGTTCCTCTTCAAAACGAACTAAGTTCACCATGCTTAACAAGGTGCAAGACCCTCTTGCTTGTACCATTAATTCTTCTCTTATAAGAGCTGCAGTGGTTCTCCCATTCACTTGAATGGGGAGATTCAGCAGAAAGGTGATGTTGCTGATCCAGGAAAACACTGAGAGGTAGGCAGTACTCCTTTAAAGAGCAAACTCAATTCACCATACTACCCATGTTGCTAGACCCTCTTGTTTGTAACATGAAGCATTCTCTTACAAATCTGCAGTTTTTCTCCCTTTCACTTGTATGCGGTGATTTTTGCACAAAGTTTATGTTCCTCACCCATGAAAAGGCTGAAGGTTAGGCAGCATTCCTTTCAAAAACTAACACAGTTTACCATGTTTGGCAAGGTGCAAGACACTCTTGCTTGCAAAGTTAATCCTTCTCTTACAAGTGCTACAGTGCTTCTCCCATTCACTTGAATGGGGTGATTCATCACAAAGGTGATGTTGTTTATGCAGGAAAACAGTGAGAAGTAGGCAGAATTCCTTTAAAGAGCAAAATGAATTCACAGTACTAACCATGTTTCTAGACCCTCTGTTTTCTAACATTAAAGATTCTCTTACAAACATGCAGTTTTTCTCCCATTCACTTGTATGCTCTTGTTATGCACAGCGATGATGTTCCTCACCCATGGAAACACTGAGAGGGAGAGCGTGAAAGGAATATGAGGTCTCAGCGGGCCCCAACCCCCTTGTTGGAGAAACCAGTACCAAACATCCCATGTAGATAAGATAAGCAATGCGGCTGGGCTCAGTTAGGGCATATAGAATGTGAGGAATGCAAGATGTGAGATACGAGCAAGATGTGAGGTACGAGCAAGATGTGAAGTACGTGCAGGATGTGTTCTGCCTGCTTGTCTAATGTTGATAACAAAAATATGCACGCCACTGCAGTCTATATAAGATTTCCCCCTAAGAGCCTCAGGGTCTTGCTTTCTTAACCGGTCCTGCGTGTCCGTGTGGGAGCTCGACCCTGGCTAGCCAGTCCAATAAACTCTGCTTTGTTGATTGCATTCACGCCTGGCTCTCTGTCTCTCGGGGGAATAGGATTCCGGGTCCTAACATTTGGAGGTCCCACCGAGATTTCATTTTCTCGAGAGACAGAACCTGCCTGCGAGAAAGCAGGGGCGATCCCAAGTCCTAGGCGTTGGGAGGGGATCCCAGACCCTCATTTGGAGGAACTTGAGTGTTCCATTTGGGCCGCGGCGGGGATTCGGCCAATCCCCAGGGAGATTCATTCTGGGAATCTTGCAAGGAGGACCACAGGGTCCTATTGGGAGAGGCTTTCCTCTCATTTGGGCTCGAGCATTTTAGGAACCCTGGCGCCAGGTGAAGAACTAATTGAGCTAGTCGACCGACCACCCGTCAAGTGGACGCCTTTCGGCCTGATATCCCAGTTCGACGGTGAGGAGGTTGAATGGGGTGCGCACCAGTGTGAGAGAAGGACCGGTCCGAGCGAGTGCTGGAGAGTGTTGTGTGTGTGTGGAATTATTGTTGCCTTTATCCTTTTTGTTCTATCTCTCTTGGTGTTTGAGTCTCCTTCCACAATGGGACAGGGACAAACAACCCCAAAGTCTCTGATCCTTTCTCACTTTCCAGAAGTTAAAGAAAGGGCCTTAAATGCGGGTCTGGTCATCAAGAAAGGTAAGTTCGACACCTTTTGTTCTGCAGAGTGGCCCACCTTTGGAGTCGGGTGGCCCATTCAAGGTTCCCTCTCCCTAGACCTGATCACGAAGGTTAAAGCAGTCATTTTTCAGCCAGACAATCGAGGCCATCCAGACCAAGTTCCTTACATTTTGGTTTGGGAGGATCTGGTGAGGAACCCTCCCCCTTGGTTAACAGTTTTTCTGACCCACCCCTCCAGTTCGGCCCCCGGGGATAAAACCCCAGTCACGCCCGCCTTGGTCATAAAGGAGGAGGAAAAACTTCCTCTTCCCACCTTGACCGGTCCTCAAATTAGGGCATCTCCTTCACCATCTCCGGTCTTACCAGAGAGTTCCCCCTTTACCCATCCCTCGCAGGGGCAGAGGAAGATCGGCCGCCTCCATACGTGACTCCCCCTGGCCAAGCCAGTGCCCCGGAGGAGGAAATTTCCTCATCCTCCTCAACAGGACTGGCAGCAGGAGGAGGAATGGGTCGAAGACTTCGCCCCCGAGGGATCCGGGAAAGGGAGGGGGAAGACGGGCCCCCCTCATCAACACAGGGGGAGGAAACTGTCCCTACACTTCCAGTCCGGATGGTGGGCCAAGGGGGACCGGGAGGAGGGCAACAGTTTCAGTACTGGCCCTTCTCCTCCAGTGATCTATATAACTGGAGGACGCAGAACCCGCCCTTTTCTGAAGACCCCAAGTGTCTCATAGATCTCCTGGAGTCCATCATGCATACACACCGCCCCACTTGGGATGACTGTCATCAGCTGCTCAATACTCTTTTTACGACGGAGGAACGAGAGCGCATCCTCAACGAAGCGAGGAAGAACGTCTTGGGGGATAATGGGAGACCCACAACTCTCCAACCGGCCATAGACGAGGCTTTTCCCCTACGCCGCCCTGATTGGGATTTTGGGACCGCAGAAGGTAGGGAGCGTCTTCGGATCTACCGCCAGACTCTTATGGCCGGTCTCCGAGCGGCCGCTAGAAGGCCCACCAATTTTGCAAAAGTAAAAGCAGTCATTCAAGGGGAAAACGAAAGCCCAGCCGGTTTCTTAGAGCGCCTCCATGAGGCATACCGTCAGTACACCCCGATTGACCCTGAGGCGGACCTCCACCGGTCTGCTCTGGTACTCTCATTCATTAATCAGGCAGCCCCAGACATTAGGAGAAAACTCAATAAACAGGAAAACTTAGGGGAGATGACTATAAGGGAAATGCTACAGGTAGCAGAAAAGGTCTTTACCGCTAGGGAAACTCCAGAAGAAAGGGAGGAAAGACAGAGAAAGGAAGACAGGGAAGCCCAGGAGAAATTGAGAAAGGAGGACCGGGAGTTCCAGGCTAAGGAAAACCGAAAGCAACAGAGAGAAATGGCTCGTATTTTCCTAGCGGGTGTCCGGGACCAACCCAGAGGAGGGGGCCACGCCAGGACCCCGGATAAGGAACACTGTTTTTACTGTAAGGAAACGGGGCATTGGAAGAGAGAATGTCCTAAGTTAAAGGGAAGAAGAGGGTTTGGAAGGAGACCGGGGGAAAACAGGGAAAGGGAACGAGCAGTAGAGCAGGCCAGAGTCCTTCTAGCCGGAGAAGAGGACTGAAGGAGACGGGGCTCAGACCCCCTCCCCGAGTCCTGGGTAACAATGCATGTGGAAGGGAAGCCGATGGGGTTCATGGTGGATACCGGCGCCCAATATTCGGTTTTAAACAAGGCACATGGACCTTTGAACAAGGCACGAACAAGTGTTGTTCAGGGGGCCACCGGTACGCAGTTATGTACACGGACTACCAAAAGAAAGGTGAACTTAGGAAAACACCAGGTCACACACTCCTTCTTGGTCGTCCCTGAGAGCCCCGCTCCCCTGCTCGGACGGGACCTACTCACCAAAATAGGGGCCCATATCCATTTTGAACCAGATGGAATAATTGTGACTGATCGAGAAGGGAGCCCGATTCATGTCTTGTCCCTATCATTGGCTGACGAGCATCGTCTGTTTGAGAGTCAACAGGAACCAGGAGGGGACATGACTCATTGGGTAAAAAGATTTCCCACGGCCTGGGCGGAGACTGCGGGAACCGGCCTCGCCAAACACCTCCCGCCCGTAGTTATACAATTGAAGGCTTCTGCTCTCCCCATTCGGGTGAAACAGTATCCTATGCCTGAGGAGGCCCGAAGAGGCATAGCCCCTCATATCCACAGGCTAATAAAGGAAGGAGTACTGCGACCTTGTCAGTCTGCCTGGAATACTCCTCTGCTCCCCGTCCGAAAGCCGGGAAGCGGGGACTATAGGCCTGTGCAAGACCTTCAGCATTCCATTGTCAGAAATTAGTCAGCCGCTATTTGCTTTCGAATGGCAAGAAGATGGGGGCCAATCCGGACAGCTCACTTGGACCAGACTGCCGCAAGGATTTAAAAACTCTCCCACCCTGTTTAATGAGGCCCTGAGCCAGGACCTGGAACCTTTTCGTCGGAGCCACCCACGAGTCACTCTATTACAGTATGTTGATGACTTACTGTTAGCGGCAGAAACCCGAGAGGAGTGCATCAAGGCTACTGAACACCTGCTAACGGAATTAGGTGAGCTGGGGTATCGGGCAAGTGCCAAGAAAACTCACATCTGTAAAAGGTCAGTGACATATTTGGGTTATCGGATTGCAGATGGGGCAAGGTGGCTGACTGATGCCATGAAACAGACTATTCTGGCTATCCCATCCCCGACATCCACTAGGGGGGGTGAGAGAATTCCTGGGCTCCGCGGGGTTCTGTAGACTCTGGATTCCAGGATTTGCGGAAATAGCCAGACCCCTATATGAGGCCACCAAAGAAGCTCCAGATTGGAGTTGGGGAGAGAGAGAACAACAGGCCTTTGATCAGCTAAAAGACGCTCTTTTGAAGGCCCCTGCCTTAGCCTTGCCAGATCCTACAAGACCATTCACTCTGTTTGTAGATGAGAAAAAGGGCGTAGCCAAAGGAGTCTTGACCCAACAGCTAGGTCCCTGGAAGAGACCAGTGGCATACTTTTCCAAGAAATTAGACGCAGTAGCGGCAGGATGGCCCCCCTGCCTCCGCATCATAGCGGCCATTGCCGTGCTGGTGAGAGAAGCCGATAAACTAACCTTTGGACAGGCCCTCTGGGTAACGGCCCCTCACCCGGTGGAGGGAATCCTTAAACAACCCCCTGGGAAATGGATGACGAATGCCAGGCTCACCCATTACCAGGGGCTCTTGTTGGATTCCCCTCGGATCACATTCACAGATCCCGTAATCCTGAACCCTGCCACCTTGTTGCCTAACCCGGAACTGCAGACACCTGTCCATAACTGCAAAGAATTCCTCTCCGAAGTTACACAGGTACGGGCTGACCTAAAGGATACCCCCCTGTCCGGCTGCAAATTAAACTGGTACACGGATGGAAGCAGTTTTTTCCAAGATGGAGCCCGAAGGGCAGGGGCAGCTGTAGTCGACCAAGAAGGAAATACGGTATGGAGCAGCGCCCTCCCACCCGGAACATCAGCCCAAAAAGCGGAATTAATTGCCTTGGCAGAGGCCCTGGAGAGGGCAAAAGGAAAGCGAGTCAATATCTACACCGATAGCCGCTATGCTTTCGGTACCATCCATGTCCACGGGGCCATCTATCGCGAAAGAGGATTCCGCACAGCAGAAGGAAAACATCTAAAGAACCTAGCCGAAGTCCAGCGTCTATTAATGGCAGTGGAAAAACCGAAGGCAGTGGCAGTGATGTATGTCCCAGGCCACCAGTCTGCCAAGACGCCGGAAGCTGTCGGTAACAACAGAGCAGATCAAGAAGCAAAGAGAGTAGCAATGGTGAGTCCTCCCATGGAGACAGGGCAACCTTCCACGGTTGCGGCGATAGACGTGCCGGTCCCAGAGCTCCCTCCGCTACCCCCCCCGACCAGAATACTCCACAGAGGATTTCACTTGGATGAGAGCCCACTCCCCCTTTAGAGAAGGGGAAGACGGATGGAAAAGCGACTTGGAGGGCAAGTTAGTTCTGCCTGAAAAACTCGGACGATTCCTGTTGGCTAACTTACATAAGTCCACCCATTTGGGGCGGAGAAAATTACTAGACTTGTTGACATCTGCGCAGCTCCGATTTCCGAACCAGACCATAGCAGTCCGCCAAATTGTGGAAGATTGTGCCAGCTGCACAATCATGAAACCAGGACGAAGGGAGGGGCACCATACAGGTACTCGGGAACGGGGGAGGGCTCCGGGAAGAAGTTGGGAAGTGGATTTTACTGAGGTAAAACCGGGAAAGTTTGGGCACAAATATTTGCTGGTATTCATAGATACCTTTTCAGGCTGGGTGGAGGCTTTTCCTACAAAGAAGGAGACGAGTCAGGTAGTGGCAAAGGCTTTGCTAGAGGAAATCATACCCAGATATGGGGTGCCCGAGGCAATTGGGTCAGATAACGGTCCGGCTTTTGTTAGTAAGGTCCTGCAGGGACTAGCCCAGACTATGGGGGCCAATTGGAAGCTACATTGTGAATATAACCCCCAGAGCTCAGGGCAAGTAGAAAGGATGAATAGGACACTAAAGGAGACTTTAGCCAAATTGGCCCTGGAGACTGGCGGTGATTGGGTGACGCTCCTTCCCTTGGCCATCTTCCGAGTCCGGAACTCCCCCTATGTCCATGGGCTAACTCCCTTTGAGATCCTGTATGGGGCTCCACCCCCCATCATTCAGAGGACCTTAAGCCCAGAACTAGGTGATCTGGCCCCAAATTACCTGACCATGTTGCAGGCTTTAGCTAAAGTGCAACAACGGATTTGGCCCTTAATTCAAGCATACCACGCTGTTAAGAGGGACCCGGCTCCGGAACATGGCATAGTCCCGGGTGACATGGTATGGGTTAAAAGGCATCAGTCCAAAACCCTAGAGCCTAGATGGAAAGGACCTTATGTTGTACTGTTTACTACCCCTACCGCCCTCAAGGTTGATGGCATCGGACCTTGGATCCACCACTCCCACGTGCGTCGAGCCAATCATCAAAAACAAGAAGGGGTCAAGGAGTGGACTGTACGGCGGCACCCAGACAACCCATTAAAGCTAAAGCTTTTGTGGCCCCGGGAACATGCAGAGCCTTCAGGAGCAGCCACGGATGGGGTGGCTGATCGCTCTGATCTTGCTCAATGCCCAGAGCGGGAGCCTCGCAGAAACCAACCCTCACCAGCCCTATAAGCAAACCTGGATACTCACCGATGGGGAGACTCATACCACCCTCAACGAGACTACTCGCACTGCCCCCATAGGAACTTGGTGGCCGGAGCTTCAGTTCTGCTTCAGGGACATCAATCCTGCCTACAAGTCTACTGCCCCGGAGTCAGCCCGACGTTATGGGTTTTATGCCTGCCCCGGCCACAAAAAGAACCAGGAATGTGGGGGGATACAATACTCCTTCTGTAGGTCATGGGCATGTGTCACATCCAATGATAGTGAATGGAAATGGGGGATATCAAAATCAGACCTAGTCAAATTTGCCTTTGTAAATGGGATATTAAGGGGGCACAGAATTCCAATACCCACCCATAAATGCCAGCCCACGGATCTAGATAGAATCAAGGTCACTTTCACTGAAACTGGCAAGAAGGACACCCCTGGGTGGATACAAGGTAAGGTATGGGGACTTGTATTTTATAAATATGGTGGACATGCTGGCTCGACCATAGTGGTCAGATTAAAAATTGAGCCCATAGGGCCACCGTCCACAGCAGTAGGCCCCAATAAGGTACTTAGGCCGCCCAATGTAAAGCCATCTCCCCAACCTTCCACAACTCACCACCTTCCCTCAACCATAGCTCGGGCTAATGTTACAACTCCAAGACCATCAGAAACCAGCCCTCCCCTGGTGAGGCCCAGTCTCATGACCGCATCTAAAGACCCCCTCTGGGAGCTAGTGGTTGCTGCCTTCCTGACGTTAAACCACACCAACCCTAACATGACCAACTCCTGTTGGTTATGTTATGATGTGAGGCCCCCATTCTATGAGGCAATAGGGCTAAACACCACTCACGATACCTCATCTGAGGAAAACCCTACTCAATGTTCCTGGGGAGACCGTAAGAGAGGTCTGACCATACAGCAGGTAAACGGCCAAGGAACCTGCTTAGGAAAAGTGCCAAAGAACAGACGGGACTTATGTACTGTTATTAACGCCAGTTCTACCTGGGGAAATGCTATTAAATGGGTAATTCCAAAGGACAATGGGTGGTGGCTATGCTCGCGGTCCGGACTCACCCCATGCCTATCAACTAAGGTGTTTAACAGCTCTAAAGAATTCTGTGTTATAGTGGTTGTGCTGCCCCGCATCCTCTATCATTCGGAGGAAAGTCTATATTCATACTGGAATATAGGAACAGGTGAGAGAAAGAAGAGAGAGCCTATTTCTACACTAACCATTGCTACCCTACTTAGCCTAGGGGTGGCTGGGGCAGGGACCGGCATAGCCTCCCTGGCTACTCAACATAAAGGGATGTCTTCGCTGCGCGCAGCCATAGACGAAGATATAGAGAGAATAGAAACCTCCATTAGCCACCTAGAAAAATCCCTCACTTCTCTGTCTGAGGTAGTACTTCAAAACCGACGAGGTCTGGACTTGTTGTTCCTCCAAAAAGGGGGACTATGCGTTGCTCTAGGGGAAGAATGTTGTTTTTACGCTGACCATACCGGAGTTGTTCGTGACTCCATGTCTAAACTCCGAAAGAGCCTGGAACAAAGAAAACGAGAAAAAGAGGCAGGGGAAAGCTGGTTCGAGTCTTGGTTTAACCAGTCCCCATGGTTGGCTACCCTTTTATCTGCACTGGCAGGGCCAATAATAATCATCCTACTGCTTGTTACCATAGGACCCTGGATTCTAAACCGACTTATGACTTTTGTCAAAAGTCGAATTAATACTATCCAACTTCTGGTCCTCCGCCAACAATATCAGGCTCTTCATCCTCTTGAGGATGATTCCTCAATTTAGGCCATAAGAAAGGGGGGAATGAAAGGAATAGGAGGTCTCAGCGGGCCCCAACCCCCTTGTTGGAGAAACCAGTACCAAACATCCCATGTAGATAAGATAAGCAATGCGGCAGGGCTCAGTTAGGACATATAGAATGTGAGGAATGCAAGATGTGAGATACGAGCAAGATGTGAGGTACGAGCAAGATGTGAAGTACGTGCAGGATGTGCTCTCCCTGCTTGTCTAATGTTGATAACAAAAATATGCACGCCACTGCAGTCTATATAAGATTTCCCCCTAAGAGGCTCAGGGTCTTGCTTTCCTAACCGGTCCTGCGTGTCCGTGTGGGAGCTCGACCCTGGCTAGCCAGTCCAATAAACTCTGCTTTGTTGATTGCATTCACGCCTGGCTCTCTGTCTCTCAGGGGAATAGGATTCCGGGTCCTAACAAGCGTATTGCCTTAAACAACACACACAATTCTCAAACTTAAACAAGCTGCTTCTAACATTAATTGTTTTCCTAGAAAAGCTACAGTTTTTCTCCATTCACTTGAAACAGGCTGTTTTGCACAAAGTTGATATGCTTCACCTTTGAAAACGCTGACAGTCAGGAAAGGTTCTTTTCAAAGGCTAACTCGGTTCACCATGCATAACAAGGTGAAAGGCCCTCTTGCTTGTAACACTAATGCTTCTCTTACAGAGCTGCAGTGATTCTCCCCTTCACTTGAATGGGGTGATTCAGCAAGAAAGGTGAAGTTGCTCATCCAGGAAAACACTGAGAGGTAGGCAGTACTCCTTTAAAGAGCAAACTCAATTCACCGTACTACCCATGTTGCTAGACCCTCTTGTTTGAGAAGTAGGCAGAATTCCTTTAAAGAGCAAAATGCATTCACAATACTACCCATGTTGCTAGACCCTCTGTTTTCTAACATTAAAGATTCTCTTACAAACCTGCAGTTTTTCTAACATTTACTTGTATGCGGTGATTTTGCTCAAGGTTTATGTTCCTCACAGAAGAAAACGCTGAAAGTTGGGCCGCGTTCCTTTCATACACTAACACAGTTCACCATGCTTAACAAGGTGCAAGACCCTCTTGCTCTTACAAGAGCTGCAGTGCTTCTCCCTTTCACTTGAATGGGGAGATTCAGCAGAAAGGTGATGTTGCTGATCCAGGAAAACACTGAGAGGTAGGCAGTACTCCTTTAAAGAGCAAACTGAATTCACCATACTAATCATGTTGCTGGACCCTCTTGTTTCTAACATGAGGTATTCTCTTACAAATCTGCAGTTTTTCTCCCATTCACTTGTATGCGGTGATTTTGCACAGTTTATGTTCCTCACCCATGAAAAGGCTGATGGTTAGGCAGCATTCCTTTCAAAAACTAACACAGTTTACCATGTTTGGCAAGGTGCAAGACACTCTTGCTTGCAAAGTTAATCCTTCTCTCACAAGTGCTACAGTGCTTCTCCCATTCACTTTAATGGGGTGATTCAGCACAAAGGTGATGTTGCTTATGCAGGAAAACAGTGAGAAGCAGGCAGAATTCCTGTAAAGAGCAAAATGAATTCACAATACTAACCATGATTCTAGACCCTCTGTTTTCTAACATTAAAGATTCTCTTACAAACATGCAGTTTTTCTCCCATTCACTTGTAAGCTCTTGTTATGCACAGCGATGATTTTCCTCACCCATGGAAACACTGAGAGGGAGAGCGTATTGCCTTAAACAACACACACAAATCTCAAACTTAAACATGCTGCTTCTAACATTAATTGTTTTCCTAGAAAATCTACAGTTTTTCTCCATTCACTTGAAACAGGCTGTTTTGCACAAAGTTGATATGCTTCACCTTTGAAAACGCTGACATTCAGGAAAGGTTCTTTTCAAAGGCTACTCGGTTCACCATGCATAAGAAGGTGAAAGGCCCTCTTGCTTGTAACACTAATGCTTCTGTTACAGAGCTGCAGTGATTCTTCCCTTCACTTGAATGGGGTGATTCAGCAAGAAAGGTGATGTTGCTCATCCAGGAAAACACTGAGAGGTAGGCAGTACTCCTTTAAAGAGCAAACTCTATTCACCATACTACCCATGTTGCTAGACCCTCTTGTTTGTAACATGAAGCATTCTCTTACAAATCTGCAGTTTTTCTCCCTTTCAATTGTATGCGGTGATTTTTGCACAAAGTTTATGTTAGTCACAGAAGAAAACGCTGAAAGTTGGGCCGCGTTCCTTTCAAACACTAACACAGTTCACCATGCTTAACAAGGTGCAAGACCCTCTTGCTCTTATAAGAGCTGCAGTGCTTCTCCCTTTCACTTGAATGGGGAGATTCAGCAGAAAGGTGATGTTGCTGATCGAGGAAAACACTGAGAGGTAGGCAGTACTCCTTTAAACAGCAAAGTGAATTCACCATACTAATCATGTTGTTGGACCCTCTTGTTTGTAAAATGAGGTATTCTCATACAAATCTGCAGTTTTTCTCCCATTCACTTGTATGCGGTGATTTTGCACAAAGTTTATGTTACTCACCCATCAAAAGGCTGAAGGTTAGGCAGCATTCCTTTCAAAAACTAACACAGTTTACCATGTTTGGCAAGGTGCAAGACACTCTTGCTTGCAAAGTTAATCCTTCTCTTACAAGTGCTACAGTGCTTCTCCCATTCATTTGAATGGGGTGATTAATCACAAAGGTGAAGTTGCTTATGCAGGAAAACAGTGAGAAGTAGGCAGAATTCCTTTAAAGAGCAAAATGAATTCACAATACTAACCATGTTTCTAGACCTCTGTTTTCTAACATTAAAGATTCTCTTAGAAACATGCAGTTTTTCTCCCATTCACTTGTATGCTCTTGTTATGCACAGCGATGATGTTCCTCACCCATGGAAACACTGAGAGGGAGAGCGTATTGCCTTAAACAACACACACAATTCTCAAACTTAAACATGCTGCTAAATCATCTTGCTTCTAACATTAATTGTTTTCTTAGAAAAGCTACAGTTTTTCTCCATTCACTTGAAAGAGGCTGTTTTGCACAAAGTTGATATGCTTCACCTTTGAAAACGCTGACCGTCAGGAAGGGTTCTTTTCAAATGCGAACTAGATTCACCATGCATAACAAGGTGAAAGGCCCTCTTGCTTGTAACACTAATGCTTCTCTTACAGAGCTGCAGTGATTCTCCCCTTCACTTGAATGGGGTGATTCAGCAAGAAAGGTGATGTTGCTCATCCAGGAAAACACTGAGCGTTATGCAGTACTCCTTGAAAGAGCAAACTGAATTCACAATATTAACCAAGTTGCTAGACTCTCTTGTTTCTAACATTAAGGATTCTCTTACAAAAGCTGCAGTTTTTCTCCCATTTACTTTTATGCGGAGATTTTGCACAAAGTTTATGTTCCTCTCCCATGAAAACACTGAAACTTAGGCAGCGTTCCTCTTCAAAACGAACTAAGTTCACCATACTTAACAAGGTGCAAGACCCTCTTGCTTGTAACATTAATGCTTCTCTTCTAAGAGCTGCAGTGGTTCTTCAATACACATGAAAGGGGAGATTCTGCAGAAAGGTGATGTTGCTCATCCAGGAAAACACTGAGAGGTAGGCAGTACTCCTTTAAAGAGCCAACTCAATTCACCACACTACCCATGTTGCTAGGCCCTCTTGTTTGTAACATGAAGCATTCTCTTACAAATCTGCAGTTTTTCTCCCTTTCACTTGTATGCGGTGATTTTTGCACAAAGTTTATATTCCTCACACATGAAAACGCTGAAGGTTAGGCAGCATTCCTATCAAAAACTAACACAGTTCACCATGTTTAGGAAGGTGCAAGACCCTCTTGCTTGTAAAATTAATCCTACCTTACAAGATCTACAGTGCTTCTCCAATTCACTTGAATGGGGTGATTCAGCACAAAGGTGATGTTGCTTATGCAGGAAAACAGTGAGAAGTAGGCAGAATTCCTTTAAAGAGCAAAATGAATTCACAATACTAACCATGTTTCTAGACCCTCTGTTTTCTAACATTAAAGATTCTCTTACAAACATACAGTTTTTCTCCCATTCACTTGGATGCTCTTGTTATGCACAGCGATGATGTTCCTCACCCATGGAAACACTGAGAGGGAGAGCGTATTGCCTTAAACAACACACACAATTCTCAAACTTAAACATGCTGCTTCTAACATTAATTGTTTTCCTAGAAAAGCTACAGATTTTCTCCATTCACTTGAAAGAGGCTGTTTTGCACAAAGTTGATATGCTTCACCTTTGAAAACGCTGACAGTCATGAAGGGTTCTTTTCAAAGGCTAACTCGGTTCACCATGCATAACAAGGTGAAAGGCCCTCTTGCTTGTAACACTAATGCTTCTCTTACAGAGCTGCAGTGATTCTCCCCTTCACTTGAATGGGGTGATTCAGCAAGAAAGGTGAAGTTGCTCATCCAGGAAAACACTGAGAGGTAGGCAGTACTCCTTTAAAGAGCAAACTCAATTCACCATACTACCCATGTTGCTAGAAGCTCTTGTTTGAGAAGTAGGCAGAATTACTTTAAAGAGCAAAATGCATTCACAATACTACCCATGTTGCTAGACCCTCTGTTTTCTAACATTAAAGATTCTCTTACAAACCTGCAGTTTTTCTAACATTTACTTGTATGCGGTGATTTTGCTCAAAGTTTGTGTTCCTCACAGAAGAAAACGCTGAAAGTTGGGCCGCGTTCCTTTCATACACTAACACAGTTCACCATGCTTAACAAGGTGCAAGACCCTCTTGCTCTTACAAGAGCTGCAGTGCTTCTCCCTTTCACTTGAATGGGGAGATTCAGCAAGAAAGGTGATGTTGCTCATCCAGGAAAACACTGAGCTTTATGCAGTACTCCTTGAAAGAGCAAACTGAATTCACAATATTAACCAAGTTGCTAGACCCTCTTGTTTCTAACATTAAGGATTCTCTTACAAAAGCTGCAGTTTTTCTCCAATTTACTTTTATGTGGAGGTTTTGCACAAAGTTTATGTTCCTCTCCGATGAAAACACTGAAAGTTAGGCAGCTTTCCTCTTCACAACTAACTCAGTTTTCCATGCTTAACAAGGTGCAAGACCCTCTTGCTTGTAACATTAATGCTTCTCTTATAAGAGCTGCAGTGGTTCTCCCATTCACTTGAATGGGGAGATTCAGCAGAAAGGTGATGTTGCTGATCCAGGAAAACACTGAGAGGTAGGCAGTACTCCTTTAAAGAGCCAACTCAATTCACCATACTACCCATGTTGCTAGACACTCTTGTTTGTAACATGAAGCATTCTCTTACATATCTGCAGTTTTTCTCCCTTTCACTTGTATGAGGTGATTTTTTCACAAAGTTTATGTTCCTCACACATGAAAACGCTGAAGGTTAGGCAGCATTCCTTTCAAAAACTAACACAGTTTACCATGTTTGGCAAGGTGCAAGACACTCTTGCTTGCAAAGTTAATCCTTCTCTTTCAAGTGCTACAGTGCTTCTCCCATTCACTTGAATGGGGTGATTCAGCACAAAGGTGATGTTGCTTATGCAGGAAAACAGTGAGAAGTAGGCAGAATTCCTTTAAAGAACAAAATGAATTCACAATACTAACCATGTTTCTAGACCCTCTGTTTTCTAACATTAAAGATTCTCTTACAAACATGCAGTTTTTCTCCCATTCACTTGTATGCTCTTGTTATGCACAGCGATGATTTTCCTCACCCATGGAAACACTGAGAGGGAGAGCGTGAAAGGAATATGAGGTCTCAGCGGGCCCCAACCCCCTTGTTGGAGAAACCAGTACCAAACATCCCATGTAGATAAGATAAGCAATGCGGCTGGGCTCAGTTAGGGCATATAGAATGTGAGGAATGCAAGATGTGAAATACGAGCAAGATGTGAGGTACGAGCAAGATGTGAAGTACGTGCAGGATGTGTTCTGCCTGCTTGTCTAATGTTGATAACAAAAATATGCACGCCACTGCAGTCTATATAAGATTTCCCCCTAAGAGCCTCAGGGTCTTGCTTTCTTAACCGGTCCTGCGTGTCCGTGTGGGAGCTCGACCCTGGCTAGCCAGTCCAATAAACTCTGCTTTGTTGATTGCATTCACGCCTGGCTCTCTGTCTCTCGGGGGAATAGGATTCCGGGTCCTAACATTTGGAGGTCCCACCGAGATTTCATTTTCTCGAGAGACAGAACCTGCCTGCGAGAAAGCAGGGGCGATCCCAAGTCCTAGGCGTTGGGAGGGGATCCCAGACCCTCATTTGGAGGAACTTGAGTGTTCCATTTGGGCCGCGGCGGGGATTCGGCCAATCCCCAGGGAGATTCATTCTGGGAATCTTGCAAGGAGGACCACAGGGTCCTATTGGGAGAGGCTTTCCTCTCATTTGGGCTCGAGCATTTTAGGAACCCTGGCGCCAGGTGAAGAACTAATTGAGCTAGTCGACCGACCACCCGTCAAGTGGACGCCTTTCGGCCTGATATCCCAGTTCGACGGTGAGGAGGTTGAATGGGGTGCGCACCAGTGTGAGAGAAGGACCGGTCCGAGCGAGTGCTGGAGAGTGTTGTGTGTGTGTGGAATTATTGTTGCCTTTATCCTTTTTGTTCTATCTCTCTTGGTGTTTGAGTCTCCTTCCACAATGGGACAGGGACAAACAACCCCAAAGTCTCTGATCCTTTCTCACTTTCCAGAAGTTAAAGAAAGGGCCTTAAATGCGGGTCTGGTCATCAAGAAAGGTAAGTTCGACACCTTTTGTTCTGCAGAGTGGCCCACCTTTGGAGTCGGGTGGCCCATTCAAGGTTCCCTCTCCCTAGACCTGATCACTAAGGTTAAAGCAGTCAATTTTCAGCCAGACAATCGAGGCCATCCAGACCAAGTTCCTTACATTTTGGTTTGGGAGGATCTGGTGAGGAACCCTCCCCCTTGGTTAACAGTTTTTCTGACCCACCCCTCCAGTTCGGCCCCCGGGGATAAAACCCCAGTCACGCCCGCCTTGGTCATAAAGGAGGAGGAAAAACTTCCTCTTCCCACCTTGACCGGTCCTCAAATTAGGGCATCTCCTTCACCATCTCCGGTCTTACCAGAGAGTTCCCCCCTTTACCCATCCCTCGCAGGGGCAGAGGAAGATCGGCCGCCTCCATACGTGACTCCCCCTGGCCAAGCCAGTGCCCCGGAGGAGGAAATTTCCTCATCCTCCTCAACAGGACTGGCAGCAGGAGGAGGAATGGGTCGAAGACTTCGCTCCCGAGGGATCCGGGAAAGGGAGGGGGAAGACGGGCCCCCCTCATCAACACAGGGGGAGGAAACTGTCCCTACACTTCCAGTCCGGATGGTGGGCCAAGGGGGACCGGGAGGAGGGCAACAGTTTCAGTACTGGCCCTTCTCCTCCAGTGATCTATATAACTGGAGGACGCAGAACCCGCCCTTTTCTGAAGACCCCAAGTGTCTCATAGATCTCCTGGAGTCCATCATGCATACACACCGCCCCACTTGGGATGACTGTCATCAGCTGCTCAATACTCTTTTTACGACGGAGGAACGAGAGCGCATCCTCAACGAAGCGAGGAAGAACGTCTTGGGGGATAATGGGAGACCCACAACTCTCCAACCGGCCATAGACGAGGCTTTTCCCCTACGCCGCCCTGATTGGGATTTCGGGACCGCAGAAGGTAGGGAGCGTCTTCGGATCTACCGCCAGACTCTTATGGCCGGTCTCCGAGCGGCCGCTAGAAGGCCCACCAATTTTGCAAAAGTAAAAGCAGTCATTCAAGGGGAAAACGAAAGCCCAGCCGGTTTCTTAGAGCGCCTCCATGAGGCATACCGTCAGTACACCCCGATTGACCCTGAGGCGGACCTCCACCGGTCTGCTCTGGTACTCTCATTCATTAATCAGGCAGCCCCAGACATTAGGAGAAAACTCAATAAACAGGAAAACTTAGGGGAGATGACTATAAGGGAAATGCTACAGGTAGCAGAAAAGGTCTTTACCGCTAGGGAAACTCCAGAAGAAAGGGAGGAAAGACAGAGAAAGGAAGACAGGAAAGCCCAGGAGAAATTGAGAAAGGAGGACCGGGAGTTCCAGGCTAAGGAAAACCGAAAGCAACAGAGAGAAATGGCTCGTATTTTCCTAGCGGGTGTCCGGGACCAACCCAGAGGAGGGGGCCACGCCAGGACCCCGGATAAGGAACACTGTTTTTACTGTAAGGAAACGGGGCATTGGAAGAGAGAATGTCCTAAGTTAAAGGGAAGAAGAGGGTTTGGAAGGAGACCGGGGGAAAACAGGGAAAGGGAACGAGCAGTAGAGCAGGCCAGAGTCCTTCTAGCCGGAGAAGAGGACTGAAGGAGACGGGGCTCAGACCCCCTCCCCGAGTCCTGGGTAACAATGCATGTGGAAGGGAAGCCGATGGGGTTCATGGTGGATACCGGCGCCCAATATTCGGTTTTAAACAAGGCACATGGACCTTTGAACAAGGCACGAACAAGTGTTGTTCAGGGGGCCACCGGTACGCAGTTATGTACACGGACTACCAAAAGAAAGGTGAACTTAGGAAAACACCAGGTCACACACTCCTTCTTGGTCGTCCCTGAGAGCCCCGCTCCCCTGCTCGGACGGGACCTACTCACCAAAATAGGGGCCCATATCCATTTTGAACCAGATGGAATAATTGTGACTGATCGAGAAGGGAGCCCGATTCATGTCTTGTCCCTATCATTGGCTGACGAGCATCGTCTGTTTGAGAGTCAACAGGAACCAGGAGGGGACATGACTCATTGGGTAAAAAGATTTCCCACGGCCTGGGCGGAGACTGCGGGAACCGGCCTCGCCAAACACCTCCCGCCCGTAGTTATACAATTGAAGGCTTCTGCTCTCCCCATTCGGGTGAAACAGTATCCTATGCCTGAGGAGGCCCGAAGAGGCATAGCCCCTCATATCCACAGGCTAATAAAGGAAGGAGTACTGCGACCTTGTCAGTCTGCCTGGAATACTCCTCTGCTCCCCGTCCGAAAGCCGGGAAGCGGGGACTATAGGCCTGTGCAAGACCTTCAGCATTCCATTGTCAGAAATTAGTCAGCCGCTATTTGCTTTCAAATGGCAAGAAGATGGGGGCCAATCCGGACAGCTCACTTGGACCAGACTGCCGCAAGGATTTAAAAACTCTCCCACCCTGTTTAATGAGGCCCTGAGCCAGGACCTGGAACCTTTTCGTCGGAGCCACCCACGAGTCACTCTATTACAGTATGTTGATGACTTACTGTTAGCGGCAGAAACCCGAGAGGAGTGCATCAAGGCTACTGAACACCTGCTAACGGAATTAGGTGAGCTGGGGTATCGGGCAAGTGCCAAGAAAACTCACATCTGTAAAAGGTCAGTGACATATTTGGGTTATCGGATTGCAGATGGGGCAAGGTGGCTGACTGATGCCATGAAACAGACTATTCTGGCTATCCCATCCCCGACATCCACTAGGGGGGGTGAGAGAATTCCTGGGCTCCGCGGGGTTCTGTAGACTCTGGATTCCAGGATTTGCGGAAATAGCCAGACCCCTATATGAGGCCACCAAAGAAGCTCCAGATTGGAGTTGGGGAGAGAGAGAACAACAGGCCTTTGATCAGCTAAAAGACGCTCTTTTGAAGGCCCCTGCCTTAGCCTTGCCAGATCCTACAAGACCATTCACTCTGTTTGTAGATGAGAAAAAGGGCGTAGCCAAAGGAGTCTTGACCCAACAGCTAGGTCCCTGGAAGAGACCAGTGGCATACTTTTCCAAGAAATTAGACGCAGTAGCGGCAGGATGGCCCCCCTGCCTCCGCATCATAGCGGCCATTGCCGTGCTGGTGAGAGAAGCCGATAAACTAACCTTTGGACAGGCCCTCTGGGTAACGGCCCCTCACCCGGTGGAGGGAATCCTTAAACAACCCCCTGGGAAATGGATGACGAATGCCAGGCTCACCCATTACCAGGGGCTCTTGTTGGATTCCCCTCGGATCACATTCACAGATCCCGTAATCCTGAACCCTGCCACCTTGTTGCCTAACCCGGAACTGCAGACACCTGTCCATAACTGCAAAGAATTCCTCTCCGAAGTTACACAGGTACGGGCTGACCTAAAGGATACCCCCCTGTCCGGCTGCAAATTAAACTGGTACACGGATGGAAGCAGTTTTTTCCAAGATGGAGCCCGAAGGGCAGGGGCAGCTGTAGTCGACCAAGAAGGAAATACGGTATGGAGCAGCGCCCTCCCACCCGGAACATCAGCCCAAAAAGCGGAATTAATTGCCTTGGCAGAGGCCCTGGAGAGGGCAAAAGGAAAGCGAGTCAATATCTACACCGATAGCCGCTATGCTTTCGGTACCATCCATGTCCACGGGGCCATCTATCGCGAAAGAGGATTCCGCACAGCAGAAGGAAAACATCTAAAGAACCTAGCCGAAGTCCAGCGTCTATTAATGGCAGTGGAAAAACCGAAGGCAGTGGCAGTGATGTATGTCCCAGGCCACCAGTCTGCCAAGACGCCGGAAGCTGTCGGTAACAACAGAGCAGATCAAGAAGCAAAGAGAGTAGCAATGGTGAGTCCTCCCATGGAGACAGGGCAACCTTCCACGGTTGCGGCGATAGACGTGCCGGTCCCAGAGCTCCCTCCGCTACCCCCCCCGACCAGAATACTCCACAGAGGATTTCACTTGGATGAGAGCCCACTCCCCCTTTAGAGAAGGGGAAGACGGATGGAAAAGCGACTTGGAGGGCAAGTTAGTTCTGCCTGAAAAACTCGGACGATTCCTGTTGGCTAACTTACATAAGTCCACCCATTTGGGGCGGAGAAAATTACTAGACTTGTTGACATCTGCGCAGCTCCGATTTCCGAACCAGACCATAGCAGTCCGCCAAATTGTGGAAGATTGTGCCAGCTGCACAATCATGAAACCAGGACGAAGGGAGGGGCACCATACAGGTACTCGGGAACGGGGGAGGGCTCCGGGAAGAAGTTGGGAAGTGGATTTTACTGAGGTAAAACCGGGAAAGTTTGGGCACAAATATTTGCTGGTATTCATAGATACCTTTTCAGGCTGGGTGGAGGCTTTTCCTACAAAGAAGGAGACGAGTCAGGTAGTGGCAAAGGCTTTGCTAGAGGAAATCATACCCAGATATGGGGTGCCCGAGGCAATTGGGTCAGATAACGGTCCGGCTTTTGTTAGTAAGGTCCTGCAGGGACTAGCCCAGACTATGGGGGCCAATTGGAAGCTACATTGTGAATATAACCCCCAGAGCTCAGGGCAAGTAGAAAGGATGAATAGGACACTAAAGGAGACTTTAGCCAAATTGGCCCTGGAGACTGGCGGTGATTGGGTGACGCTCCTTCCCTTGGCCATCTTCCGAGTCCGGAACTCCCCCTATGTCCATGGGCTAACTCCCTTTGAGATCCTGTATGGGGCTCCACCCCCCATCATTCAGAGGACCTTAAGCCCAGAACTAGGTGATCTGGCCCCAAATTACCTGACCATGTTGCAGGCTTTAGCTAAAGTGCAACAACGGATTTGGCCCTTAATTCAAGCATACCACGCTGTTAAGAGGGACCCGGCTCCGGAACATGGCATAGTCCCGGGTGACATGGTATGGGTTAAAAGGCATCAGTCCAAAACCCTAGAGCCTAGATGGAAAGGACCTTATGTTGTACTGTTTACTACCCCTACCGCCCTCAAGGTTGATGGCATCGGACCTTGGATCCACCACTCCCACGTGCGTCGAGCCAATCATCAAAAACAAGAAGGGGTCAAGGAGTGGACTGTACGGCGGCACCCAGACAACCCATTAAAGCTAAAGCTTTTGTGGCCCCGGGAACATGCAGAGCCTTCAGGAGCAGCCACGGATGGGGTGGCTGATCGCTCTGATCTTGCTCAATGCCCAGAGCGGGAGCCTCGCAGAAACCAACCCTCACCAGCCCTATAAGCAAACCTGGATACTCACCGATGGGGAGACTCATACCACCCTCAACGAGACTACTCGCACTGCCCCCATAGGAACTTGGTGGCCGGAGCTTCAGTTCTGCTTCAGGGACATCAATCCTGCCTACAAGTCTACTGCCCCGGAGTCAGCCCGACGTTATGGGTTTTATGCCTGCCCCGGCCACAAAAAGAACCAGGAATGTGGGGGGATACAATACTCCTTCTGTAGGTCATGGGCATGTGTCACATCCAATGATAGTGAATGGAAATGGGGGATATCAAAATCAGACCTAGTCAAATTTGCCTTTGTAAATGGGATATTAAGGGGGCACAGAATTCCAATACCCACCCATAAATGCCAGCCCACGGATCTAGATAGAATCAAGGTCACTTTCACTGAAACTGGCAAGAAGGACACCCCTGGGTGGATACAAGGTAAGGTATGGGGACTTGTATTTTATAAATATGGTGGACATGCTGGCTCGACCATAGTGGTCAGATTAAAAATTGAGCCCATAGGGCCACCGTCCACAGCAGTAGGCCCCAATAAGGTACTTAGGCCGCCCAATGTAAAGCCATCTCCCCAACCTTCCACAACTCACCACCTTCCCTCAACCATAGCTCGGGCTAATGTTACAACTCCAAGACCATCAGAAACCAGCCCTCCCCTGGTGAGGCCCAGTCTCATGACCGCATCTAAAGACCCCCTCTGGGAGCTAGTGGTTGCTGCCTTCCTGACGTTAAACCACACCAACCCTAACATGACCAACTCCTGTTGGTTATGTTATGATGTGAGGCCCCCATTCTATGAGGCAATAGGGCTAAACACCACTCACGATACCTCATCTGAGGAAAACCCTACTCAATGTTCCTGGGGAGACCGTAAGAGAGGTCTGACCATACAGCAGGTAAACGGCCAAGGAACCTGCTTAGGAAAAGTGCCAAAGAACAGACGGGACTTATGTACTGTTATTAACGCCAGTTCTACCTGGGGAAATGCTATTAAATGGGTAATTCCAAAGGACAATGGGTGGTGGCTATGCTCGCGGTCCGGACTCACCCCATGCCTATCAACTAAGGTGTTTAACAGCTCTAAAGAATTCTGTGTTATAGTGGTTGTGCTGCCCCGCATCCTCTATCATTCGGAGGAAAGTCTATATTCATACTGGAATATAGGAACAGGTGAGAGAAAGAAGAGAGAGCCTATTTCTACACTAACCATTGCTACCCTACTTAGCCTAGGGGTGGCTGGGGCAGGGACCGGCATAGCCTCCCTGGCTACTCAACATAAAGGGATGTCTTCGCTGCGCGCAGCCATAGACGAAGATATAGAGAGAATAGAAACCTCCATTAGCCACCTAGAAAAATCCCTCACTTCTCTGTCTGAGGTAGTACTTCAAAACCGACGAGGTCTGGACTTGTTGTTCCTCCAAAAAGGGGGACTATGCGTTGCTCTAGGGGAAGAATGTTGTTTTTACGCTGACCATACCGGAGTTGTTCGTGACTCCATGTCTAAACTCCGAAAGAGCCTGGAACAAAGAAAACGAGAAAAAGAGGCAGGGGAAAGCTGGTTCGAGTCTTGGTTTAACCAGTCCCCATGGTTGGCTACCCTTTTATCTGCACTGGCAGGGCCAATAATAATCATCCTACTGCTTGTTACCATAGGACCCTGGATTCTAAACCGACTTATGACTTTTGTCAAAAGTCGAATTAATACTATCCAACTTCTGGTCCTCCGCCAACAATATCAGGCTCTTCATCCTCTTGAGGATGATTCCTCAATTTAGGCCATAAGAAAGGGGGGAATGAAAGGAATAGGAGGTCTCAGCGGGCCCCAACCCCCTTGTTGGAGAAACCAGTACCAAACATCCCATGTAGATAAGATAAGCAATGCGGCAGGGCTCAGTTAGGACATATAGAATGTGAGGAATGCAAGATGTGAGATACGAGCAAGATGTGAGGTACGAGCAAGATGTGAAGTACGTGCAGGATGTGCTCTCCCTGCTTGTCTAATGTTGATAACAAAAATATGCACGCCACTGCAGTCTATATAAGATTTCCCCCTAAGAGGCTCAGGGTCTTGCTTTCCTAACCGGTCCTGCGTGTCCGTGTGGGAGCTCGACCCTGGCTAGCCAGTCCAATAAACTCTGCTTTGTTGATTGCATTCACGCCTGGCTCTCTGTCTCTCAGGGGAATAGGATTCCGGGTCCTAACAAGCGTATTGCCTTAAACAACACACACAATTCTCAAACTTAAACAAGCTGCTTCTAACATTAATTGTTTTCCTAGAAAAGCTACAGTTTTTCTCCATTCACTTGAAACAGGCTGTTTTGCACAAAGTTGATATGCTTCACCTATGAAAACGCTGACAGTCAGGAAAGGTTCTTTTCAAAGGCTAACTCGGTTCACCATGCATAACAAGGTGAAAGGCCCTCTTGCTTGTAACACTAATGCTTCTCTTACAGAGCTGCAGTGATTCTCCCCTTCACTTGAATGGGGTGATTCAGCAAGAAAGGTGAAGTTGCTCATCCAGGAAAACACTGAGAGGTAGGCAGTACTCCTTTAAAGAGCAAACTCAATTCACCACACTACCCATGTTGCTAGACCCTCTTGTTTGTAACATGAAGCATTCTCTTACAAATCTGCAGTTTTTCTCCCTTTCACTTGTATGCGGTGATTTTTGCACAAAGTTTATATTCCTCACACATGAAAACGCTGAAGGTTAGGCAGCATTCCTATCAAAAACTAACACAGTTCACCATGTTTAGGAAGGTGCAAGACCCTCTTGCTTGTAAAATTAATCCTATCTTACAAGATCTACAGTGCTTCTCCAATTCACTTGAATGGGGTGATTCAGCACAAAGGTGATGTTGCTTATGCAGGAAAACAGTGAGAAGTAGGCAGAATTCCTTTGAAGAGCAAAATGAATTCACAATACTAACCATGTTTCTAGACCCTCTGTTTTCTAACATTAAAGATTCTCTTACAAACCTGCAGTTTTTCTAACATTTACTTGCATGCGGTGATTTTGCTCAAGGTTTATGTTCCTCACAGAAGAAAACGCTGAAAGTTGGGCCGCGTTCCTTTCATACACTGACACAGTTCACCATGCTTAACAAGGTGCAAGACCCTCTTGCTCTTACAAGAGCTGCAGTGCTTCTCCCTTTCACTTGAATGGGGAGATTCAGCAGAAAGGTGATGTTGCTGATCCAGGAAAACACTGAGAAGTAGGCAGTACTCCTTTAAACAGCAAACTGAATTCACCATACTAATCATGTTGGTGGACCCTCTTGTTTGTAACATGAGGTATTCTCTTACAAATCTGCAGTTTTTCTCCCATTCACTTGTATGCGGTGATTTTGCACAAAGTTTATGTTCCTCACCCATGAAAAGGCTGATGGTTAGGCAGCATTCCTTTCAAAAACTAACACAGTTTACCATGTTTGGCAAGGTGCAAGAAACTCTTGCTTGCAAAGTTAATCCTTCTCTCACAAGTGCTACAGTGCTTCTCCCATTCACTTGAATGGGGTGATTCAGCACAAAGGTCATGTTGCTTATGCAGGAAAACAGTGAGAAGTAGGCAGAATTCCTGTAAAGAGCAAAATGAATTCACAATACTAACCATGTTTCTAGACCCTCTGTTTTCTAACATTAAAGATTCTCTTACAAACATGCAGTTTTTCTCCCATTTACTTGTATGCTCTTGTTATGCACAGCGATGATTTTCCTCACCCATGGAAACACTGAGAGGAAGAGCGTATTGCCTTAAACAACACACACAATTCTCAAACTTAAACATGCTGCTAAATCATCTTGCTTCTAACATTAATTGTTTTCTTAGAAAAGCTACAGTTTTTCTCCATTCACTTGAAAGAGGCTGTTTTGCACAAAGTTGATATGCTTCACCTTTGAAAACGCTGACAGTCAGGAAGGGTTCTTTTCAAATGCGAACTCGGTTCACCATGCATAACAAGGTGAAAGGCCCTCTTGCTTGTAACACTAATGCTTCTCTTACAGAGCTGCAGTGATTCTCCCCTTCACTTGAATGGGGTCATTCAGCAAGAAAGGTGATGTTGCTCATCCAGGAAAACACTGAGCGTTATGCAGTACTCCTTGAAAGAGCAAACTGAATTCACAATATTAACCAAGTTGCTAGACTCTCTTGTTTCTAACATTAAGGATTCTCTTACAAAAGCTGCAGTTTTTCTCCCATTTACTTTTAAGCGGAGATTTTGCACAAAGTTTATGTTCCTCTCCCATGAAAACACTGAAAGTTAGGCAGCGTTCCTCTTCAAAACGAACTAAGTTCACCATGCTTAACAAGGTGCAAGACCCTCTTGCTTGTAACATTAATGCTTCTCTTATAAGAGCTGCAGTGGTTCTTCAATACACTTGAATGGGGAGATTCAGCAGAAAGGTGATGTTGCTGATCCAGGAAAACACTGAGAGGTAGGCAGTACTCCTTTAAAGAGCAAACTGAATTCACCACACTACCCATGTTGCTAGACCCTCTTGTTTGTAACATGAAGCATTCTCTTACAAATCTGCAGTTTTTCTCCCTTTCACTTGTATGCGGTGATTTTTGCACAAAGTTTATATTCCTCACACATGAAAACGCTGAAGGTTAGGCAGCATTCCTATCAAAAACTAACACAGTTCACCATGTTTAGGAAGGTGCAAGACCCTCTTGCTTGTAAAATTAATCCTATCTTACAAGATCTACAGTGCTTCTCCAATTCACTTGAAAGGGGTGATTCAGCACAAAGGTGATGTTGCTTATGCAGGAAAACAGTGAGAAGTAGGCAGAATTCCTTTGAAGAGCAAAATGAATTCACAATACTAACCATGTTTCTAGACCCTCTGTTTTCTAACATTAAAGATTCTCTTACAAACCTGCAGTTTTTCTAACATTTACTTGTATGCGGTGATTTTGCTCAAGGTTTATGTTCCTCACAGAAGAAAACGCTGAAAGTTGGGCCGCGTTCCTTTCATACACTAACACAGTTCACCATGCTTAACAAGGTGCAAGACCCTCTTGCTCTTACAAGAGCTGCAGTGCTTCTCCCTTTCACTTGAATGGGGAGATTCAGCAGAAAGGTGATGTTGCTGATCCAGGAAAACACTGAGAGGTAGGCAGTACTCCTTTAAAAAGCAAACTGAATTCACCATACTAATCATGTTGGTGGACCCTCTTGTTTGTAACATGAGGTATTCTCTTACAAATCTGCAGTTTTTCTCCCATTCACTTGTATGCGGTGATTTTGCACAAAGTTTATGTTCCTCACCCATGAAAAGGCTGAAGGTTAGGCAGCATTCCTTTCAAAAACTAACACAGTTTACCATGTTTGGCAAGGTGCAAGACACTCTTGCTTGCAAAGTTAATCCTTCTCTCACAAGTGCTACAGTGCTTCTCCCATTCACTTGAATGGGGTGATTCAGCACAAAGGTCATGTTGCTTATGCAGGAAAACAGTGAGAAGTAGGCAGAATTCCTGTAAAGAGCAAAATGAATTCACAATACTAACCATGTTTCTAGACCCTCTGTTTTCTAACATTAAAGATTCTCTTACAAACATGCAGTTTTTCTCCCATTTACTTGTATGCTCTTGTTATGCACAGCGATGATTTTCCTCACCCATGGAAACACTGAGAGGAAGAGCGTATTGCCTTAAACAACACACACAATTCTCAAACTTAAACATGCTGCTTCTAACATTAATTGTTTTCTTAGAAAAGCTACAGTTTTTCTCCATTCACTTGAAAGAGGCTGTTTTGCACAAAGTTGATATACTTCACCTTTGAAAACGCTGATAGTCAGGAAGGGTTCTTTTCAAATGCGAACTCGGTTCACCATGCATAACAAGGTGAAAGGCCCTCTTGCTTGTAACACTAATGCTTCTCTTACAGAGCTGCAGTGATTCTCCCCTTCACTTGAATGGGGTGATTCAGCAAGAAAGGTGATGTTGCTCATCCAGGAAAACACTGAGCGTTATGCAGTACTCCTTGAAAGAGCAAACTGAATTCACAATATTAACCAAGTTGCTAGACCCTCTTGTTTCTAACATTAAGGATTCTCTTACAAAAGCTGCAGTTTTTCTCCGATTTACTTTTATGCGGAGATTTTCAACAAAGTTTATGTTCCTCTCCCATGAAAACACTGAACGTTAGGCAGCGTTCCTCTTCAAAACGAACTAAGTTCACCATGCTTAACAAGGTGCAAGACCCTCTTGCTTGTACCATTAATTCTTCTCTTATAAGAGCTGCAGTGGTTCTCCCATTCACTTGAATGGGGAGATTCAGCAGAAAGGTGATGTTGCTGATCCAGGAAAACACTGAGAGGTAGGCAGTACTCCTTTAAAGAGCAAACTCAATTCACCATACTACCCATGTTGCTAGACCCTCTTGTTTGTAACATGAAGCATTCTCTTACAAATCTGCAGTTTTTCTCCCTTTCACTTGTATGCGGTGATTTTTGCACAAAGTTTATGTTCCTCACCCATGAAAAGGCTGAAGGTTAGGCAGCATTCCTTTCAAAAACTAACACAGTTTACCATGTTTGGCAAGGTGCAAGACACTCTTGCTTGCAAAGTTAATCCTTCTCTTACAAGTGCTACAGTGCTTCTCCCATTCACTTGAATGGGGTGATTCATCACAAAGGTGATGTTGTTTATGCAGGAAAACAGTGAGAAGTAGGCAGAATTCCTTTAAAGAGCAAAATGAATTCACAGTACTAACCATGTTTCTAGACCCTCTGTTTTCTAACATTAAAGATTCTCTTACAAACATGCAGTTTTTCTCCCATTCACTTGTATGCTCTTGTTATGCACAGCGATGATGTTCCTCACCCATGGAAACACTGAGAGGGAGAGCGTGAAAGGAATATGAGGTCTCAGCGGGCCCCAACCCCCTTGTTGGAGAAACCAGTACCAAACATCCCATGTAGATAAGATAAGCAATGCGGCTGGGCTCAGTTAGGGCATATAGAATGTGAGGAATGCAAGATGTGAGATACGAGCAAGATGTGAGGTACGAGCAAGATGTGAAGTACGTGCAGGATGTGTTCTGCCTGCTTGTCTAATGTTGATAACAAAAATATGCACGCCACTGCAGTCTATATAAGATTTCCCCCTAAGAGCCTCAGGGTCTTGCTTTCTTAACCGGTCCTGCGTGTCCGTGTGGGAGCTCGACCCTGGCTAGCCAGTCCAATAAACTCTGCTTTGTTGATTGCATTCACGCCTGGCTCTCTGTCTCTCGGGGGAATAGGATTCCGGGTCCTAACATTTGGAGGTCCCACCGAGATTTCATTTTCTCGAGAGACAGAACCTGCCTGCGAGAAAGCAGGGGCGATCCCAAGTCCTAGGCGTTGGGAGGGGATCCCAGACCCTCATTTGGAGGAACTTGAGTGTTCCATTTGGGCCGCGGCGGGGATTCGGCCAATCCCCAGGGAGATTCATTCTGGGAATCTTGCAAGGAGGACCACAGGGTCCTATTGGGAGAGGCTTTCCTCTCATTTGGGCTCGAGCATTTTAGGAACCCTGGCGCCAGGTGAAGAACTAATTGAGCTAGTCGACCGACCACCCGTCAAGTGGACGCCTTTCGGCCTGATATCCCAGTTCGACGGTGAGGAGGTTGAATGGGGTGCGCACCAGTGTGAGAGAAGGACCGGTCCGAGCGAGTGCTGGAGAGTGTTGTGTGTGTGTGGAATTATTGTTGCCTTTATCCTTTTTGTTCTATCTCTCTTGGTGTTTGAGTCTCCTTCCACAATGGGACAGGGACAAACAACCCCAAAGTCTCTGATCCTTTCTCACTTTCCAGAAGTTAAAGAAAGGGCCTTAAATGCGGGTCTGGTCATCAAGAAAGGTAAGTTCGACACCTTTTGTTCTGCAGAGTGGCCCACCTTTGGAGTCGGGTGGCCCATTCAAGGTTCCCTCTCCCTAGACCTGATCACTAAGGTTAAAGCAGTCATTTTTCAGCCAGACAATCGAGGCCATCCAGACCAAGTTCCTTACATTTTGGTTTGGGAGGATCTGGTGAGGAACCCTCCCCCTTGGTTAACAGTTTTTCTGACCCACCCCTCCAGTTCGGCCCCCGGGGATAAAACCCCAGTCACGCCCGCCTTGGTCATAAAGGAGGAGGAAAAACTTCCTCTTCCCACCTTGACCGGTCCTCAAATTAGGGCATCTCCTTCACCATCTCCGGTCTTACCAGAGAGTTCCCCCCTTTACCCATCCCTCGCAGGGGCAGAGGAAGATCGGCCGCCTCCATACGTGACTCCCCCTGGCCAAGCCAGTGCCCCGGAGGAGGAAATTTCCTCATCCTCCTCAACAGGACTGGCAGCAGGAGGAGGAATGGGTCGAAGACTTCGCCCCCGAGGGATCCGGGAAAGGGAGGGGGAAGACGGGCCCCCCTCATCAACACAGGGGGAGGAAACTGTCCCTACACTTCCAGTCCGGATGGTGGGCCAAGGGGGACCGGGAGGAGGGCAACAGTTTCAGTACTGGCCCTTCTCCTCCAGTGATCTATATAACTGGAGGACGCAGAACCCGCCCTTTTCTGAAGACCCCAAGTGTCTCATAGATCTCCTGGAGTCCATCATGCATACACACCGCCCCACTTGGGATGACTGTCATCAGCTGCTCAATACTCTTTTTACGACGGAGGAACGAGAGCGCATCCTCAACGAAGCGAGGAAGAACGTCTTGGGGGATAATGGGAGACCCACAACTCTCCAACCGGCCATAGACGAGGCTTTTCCCCTACGCCGCCCTGATTGGGATTTCGGGACCGCAGAAGGTAGGGAGCGTCTTCGGATCTACCGCCAGACTCTTATGGCCGGTCTCCGAGCGGCCGCTAGAAGGCCCACCAATTTTGCAAAAGTAAAAGCAGTCATTCAAGGGGAAAACGAAAGCCCAGCCGGTTTCTTAGAGCGCCTCCATGAGGCATACCG
The DNA here is from genome assembly GCF_047511655.1 of Castor canadensis. Taxonomy (NCBI): domain Eukaryota; kingdom Metazoa; phylum Chordata; class Mammalia; order Rodentia; family Castoridae; genus Castor; species Castor canadensis. The sequence continues at coordinate 107,666,364 of NC_133386.1, forward strand.
TCAGTACACCCCGATTGACCCTGAGGCGGACCTCCACCGGTCTGCTCTGGTACTCTCATTCATTAATCAGGCAGCCCCAGACATTAGGAGAAAACTCAATAAACAGGAAAACTTAGGGGAGATGACTATAAGGGAAATGCTACAGGTAGCAGAAAAGGTCTTTACCGCTAGGGAAACTCCAGAAGAAAGGGAGGAAAGACAGAGAAAGGAAGACAGGGAAGCCCAGGAGAAATTGAGAAAGGAGGACCGGGAGTTCCAGGCTAAGGAAAACCGAAAGCAACAGAGAGAAATGGCTCGTATTTTCCTAGCGGGTGTCCGGGACCAACCCAGAGGAGGGGGCCACGCCAGGACCCCGGATAAGGAACACTGTTTTTACTGTAAGGAAACGGGGCATTGGAAGAGAGAATGTCCTAAGTTAAAGGGAAGAAGAGGGTTTGGAAGGAGACCGGGGGAAAACAGGGAAAGGGAACGAGCAGTAGAGCAGGCCAGAGTCCTTCTAGCCGGAGAAGAGGACTGAAGGAGACGGGGCTCAGACCCCCTCCCCGAGTCCTGGGTAACAATGCATGTGGAAGGGAAGCCGATGGGGTTCATGGTGGATACCGGCGCCCAATATTCGGTTTTAAACAAGGCACATGGACCTTTGAACAAGGCACGAACAAGTGTTGTTCAGGGGGCCACCGGTACGCAGTTATGTACACGGACTACCAAAAGAAAGGTGAACTTAGGAAAACACCAGGTCACACACTCCTTCTTGGTCGTCCCTGAGAGCCCCGCTCCCCTGCTCGGACGGGACCTACTCACCAAAATAGGGGCCCATATCCATTTTGAACCAGATGGAATAATTGTGACTGATCGAGAAGGGAGCCCGATTCATGTCTTGTCCCTATCATTGGCTGACGAGCATCGTCTGTTTGAGAGTCAACAGGAACCAGGAGGGGACATGACTCATTGGGTAAAAAGATTTCCCACGGCCTGGGCGGAGACTGCGGGAACCGGCCTCGCCAAACACCTCCCGCCCGTAGTTATACAATTGAAGGCTTCTGCTCTCCCCATTCGGGTGAAACAGTATCCTATGCCTGAGGAGGCCCGAAGAGGCATAGCCCCTCATATCCACAGGCTAATAAAGGAAGGAGTACTGCGACCTTGTCAGTCTGCCTGGAATACTCCTCTGCTCCCCGTCCGAAAGCCGGGAAGCGGGGACTATAGGCCTGTGCAAGACCTTCAGCATTCCATTGTCAGAAATTAGTCAGCCGCTATTTGCTTTCGAATGGCAAGAAGATGGGGGCCAATCCGGACAGCTCACTTGGACCAGACTGCCGCAAGGATTTAAAAACTCTCCCACCCTGTTTAATGAGGCCCTGAGCCAGGACCTGGAACCTTTTCGTCGGAGCCACCCACGAGTCACTCTATTACAGTATGTTGATGACTTACTGTTAGCGGCAGAAACCCGAGAGGAGTGCATCAAGGCTACTGAACACCTGCTAACGGAATTAGGTGAGCTGGGGTATCGGGCAAGTGCCAAGAAAACTCACATCTGTAAAAGGTCAGTGACATATTTGGGTTATCGGATTGCAGATGGGGCAAGGTGGCTGACTGATGCCATGAAACAGACTATTCTGGCTATCCCATCCCCGACATCCACTAGGGGGGGTGAGAGAATTCCTGGGCTCCGCGGGGTTCTGTAGACTCTGGATTCCAGGATTTGCGGAAATAGCCAGACCCCTATATGAGGCCACCAAAGAAGCTCCAGATTGGAGTTGGGGAGAGAGAGAACAACAGGCCTTTGATCAGCTAAAAGACGCTCTTTTGCAGTCCCCTGCCTTAGCCTTGCCAGATCCTACAAGACCATTCACTCTGTTTGTAGATGAGAAAAAGGGCGTAGCCAAAGGAGTCTTGACCCAACAGCTAGGTCCCTGGAAGAGACCAGTGGCATACTTTTCCAAGAAATTAGACGCAGTAGCGGCAGGATGGCCCCCCTGCCTCCGCATCATAGCGGCCATTGCCGTGCTGGTGAGAGAAGCCGATAAACTAACCTTTGGACAGGCCCTCTGGGTAACGGCCCCTCACCCGGTGGAGGGAATCCTTAAACAACCCCCTGGGAAATGGATGACGAATGCCAGGCTCACCCATTACCAGGGGCTCTTGTTGGATTCCCCTCGGATCACATTCACAGATCCCGTAATCCTGAACCCTGCCACCTTGTTGCCTAACCCGGAACTGCAGACACCTGTCCATAACTGCAAAGAATTCCTCTCCGAAGTTACACAGGTACGGGCTGACCTAAAGGATACCCCCCTGTCCGGCTGCAAATTAAACTGGTACACGGATGGAAGCAGTTTTTTCCAAGATGGAGCCCGAAGGGCAGGGGCAGCTGTAGTCGACCAAGAAGGAAATACGGTATGGAGCAGCGCCCTCCCACCCGGAACATCAGCCCAAAAAGCGGAATTAATTGCCTTGGCAGAGGCCCTGGAGAGGGCAAAAGGAAAGCGAGTCAATATCTACACCGATAGCCGCTATGCTTTCGGTACCATCCATGTCCACGGGGCCATCTATCGCGAAAGAGGATTCCGCACAGCAGAAGGAAAACATCTAAAGAACCTAGCCGAAGTCCAGCGTCTATTAATGGCAGTGGAAAAACCGAAGGCAGTGGCAGTGATGTATGTCCCAGGCCACCAGTCTGCCAAGACGCCGGAAGCTGTCGGTAACAACAGAGCAGATCAAGAAGCAAAGAGAGTAGCAATGGTGAGTCCTCCCATGGAGACAGGGCAACCTTCCACGGTTGCGGCGATAGACGTGCCGGTCCCAGAGCTCCCTCCGCTACCCCCCCGACCAGAATACTCCACAGAGGATTTCACTTGGATGAGAGCCCACTCCCCCTTTAGAGAAGGGGAAGACGGATGGAAAAGCGACTTGGAGGGCAAGTTAGTTCTGCCTGAAAAACTCGGACGATTCCTGTTGGCTAACTTACATAAGTCCACCCATTTGGGGCGGAGAAAATTACTAGACTTGTTGACATCTGCGCAGCTCCGATTTCCGAACCAGACCATAGCAGTCCGCCAAATTGTGGAAGATTGTGCCAGCTGCACAATCATGAAACCAGGACGAAGGGAGGGGCACCATACAGGTACTCGGGAACGGGGGAGGGCTCCGGGAAGAAGTTGGGAAGTGGATTTTACTGAGGTAAAACCGGGAAAGTTTGGGCACAAATATTTGCTGGTATTCATAGATACCTTTTCAGGCTGGGTGGAGGCTTTTCCTACAAAGAAGGAGACGAGTCAGGTAGTGGCAAAGGCTTTGCTAGAGGAAATCATACCCAGATATGGGGTGCCCGAGGCAATTGGGTCAGATAACGGTCCGGCTTTTGTTAGTAAGGTCCTGCAGGGACTAGCCCAGACTATGGGGGCCAATTGGAAGCTACATTGTGAATATAACCCCCAGAGCTCAGGGCAAGTAGAAAGGATGAATAGGACACTAAAGGAGACTTTAGCCAAATTGGCCCTGGAGACTGGCGGTGATTGGGTGACGCTCCTTCCCTTGGCCATCTTCCGAGTCCGGAACTCCCCCTATGTCCATGGGCTAACTCCCTTTGAGATCCTGTATGGGGCTCCACCCCCCATCATTCAGAGGACCTTAAGCCCAGAACTAGGTGATCTGGCCCCAAATTACCTGACCATGTTGCAGGCTTTAGCTAAAGTGCAACAACGGATTTGGCCCTTAATTCAAGCATACCACGCTGTTAAGAGGGACCCGGCTCCGGAACATGGCATAGTCCCGGGTGACATGGTATGGGTTAAAAGGCATCAGTCCAAAACCCTAGAGCCTAGATGGAAAGGACCTTATGTTGTACTGTTTACTACCCCTACCGCCCTCAAGGTTGATGGCATCGGACCTTGGATCCACCACTCCCACGTGCGTCGAGCCAATCATCAAAAACAAGAAGGGGTCAAGGAGTGGACTGTACGGCGGCACCCAGACAACCCATTAAAGCTAAAGCTTTTGTGGCCCCGGGAACATGCAGAGCCTTCAGGAGCAGCCACGGATGGGGTAGCTGATCGCTCTGATCTTGCTCAATGCCCAGAGCGGGAGCCTCGCAGAAACCAACCCTCACCAGCCCTATAAGCAAACCTGGATACTCACCGATGGGGAGACTCATACCACCCTCAACGAGACTACTCGCACTGCCCCCATAGGAACTTGGTGGCCGGAGCTTCAGTTCTGCTTCAGGGACATCAATCCTGCCTACAAGTCTACTGCCCCGGAGTCAGCCCGACGTTATGGGTTTTATGCCTGCCCCGGCCACAAAAAGAACCAGGAATGTGGGGGGATACAATACTCCTTCTGTAGGTCATGGGCATGTGTCACATCCAATGATAGTGAATGGAAATGGGGGATATCAAAATCAGACCTAGTCAAATTTGCCTTTGTAAATGGGATATTAAGGGGGCACAGAATTCCAATACCCACCCATAAATGCCAGCCCACGGATCTAGATAGAATCAAGGTCACTTTCACTGAAACTGGCAAGAAGGACACCCCTGGGTGGATACAAGGTAAGGTATGGGGACTTGTATTTTATAAATATGGTGGACATGCTGGCTCGACCATAGTGGTCAGATTAAAAATTGAGCCCATAGGGCCACCGTCCACAGCAGTAGGCCCCAATAAGGTACTTAGGCCGCCCAATGTAAAGCCATCTCCCCAACCTTCCACAACTCACCACCTTCCCTCAACCATAGCTCGGGCTAATGTTACAACTCCAAGACCATCAGAAACCAGCCCTCCCCTGGTGAGGCCCAGTCTCATGACCGCATCTAAAGACCCCCTCTGGGAGCTAGTGGTTGCTGCCTTCCTGACGTTAAACCACACCAACCCTAACATGACCAACTCCTGTTGGTTATGTTATGATGTGAGGCCCCCATTCTATGAGGCAATAGGGCTAAACACCACTCACGATACCTCATCTGAGGAAAACCCTACTCAATGTTCCTGGGGAGACCGTAAGAGAGGTCTGACCATACAGCAGGTAAACGGCCAAGGAACCTGCTTAGGAAAAGTGCCAAAGAACAGACGGGACTTATGTACTGTTATTAACGCCAGTTCTACCTGGGGAAATGCTATTAAATGGGTAATTCCAAAGGACAATGGGTGGTGGCTATGCTCGCGGTCCGGACTCACCCCATGCCTATCAACTAAGGTGTTTAACAGCTCTAAAGAATTCTGTGTTATAGTGGTTGTGCTGCCCCGCATCCTCTATCATTCGGAGGAAAGTCTATATTCATACTGGAATATAGGAACAGGTGAGAGAAAGAAGAGAGAGCCTATTTCTACACTAACCATTGCTACCCTACTTAGCCTAGGGGTGGCTGGGGCAGGGACCGGCATAGCCTCCCTGGCTACTCAACATAAAGGGATGTCTTCGCTGCGCGCAGCCATAGACGAAGATATAGAGAGAATAGAAACCTCCATTAGCCACCTAGAAAAATCCCTCACTTCTCTGTCTGAGGTAGTACTTCAAAACCGACGAGGTCTGGACTTGTTGTTCCTCCAAAAAGGGGGACTATGCGTTGCTCTAGGGGAAGAATGTTGTTTTTACGCTGACCATACCGGAGTTGTTCGTGACTCCATGTCTAAACTCCGAAAGAGCCTGGAACAAAGAAAACGAGAAAAAGAGGCAGGGGAAAGCTGGTTCGAGTCTTGGTTTAACCAGTCCCCATGGTTGGCTACCCTTTTATCTGCACTGGCAGGGCCAATAATAATCATCCTACTGCTTGTTACCATAGGACCCTGGATTCTAAACCGACTTATGACTTTTGTCAAAAGTCGAATTAATACTATCCAACTTCTGGTCCTCCGCCAACAATATCAGGCTCTTCATCCTCTTGAGGATGATTCCTCAATTTAGGCCATAAGAAAGGGGGGAATGAAAGGAATAGGAGGTCTCAGCGGGCCCCAACCCCCTTGTTGGAGAAACCAGTACCAAACATCCCATGTAGATAAGATAAGCAATGCGGCAGGGCTCAGTTAGGGCATATAGAATGTGAGGAATGCAAGATGTGAGATACGAGCAAGATGTGAGGTACGAGCAAGATGTGAAGTACGTGCAGGATGTGCTCTCCCTGCTTGTCTAATGTTGATAACAAAAATATGCACGCCACTGCAGTCTATATAAGATTTCCCCCTAAGAGGCTCAGGGTCGTGCTTTCCTAACCGGTCCTGCGTGTCCGTGTGGGAGCTCGACCCTGGCTAGCCAGTCCAATAAACTCTGCTTTGTTGATTGCATTCACGCCTGGCTCTCTGTCTCTCAGGGGAATAGGATTCCGGGTCCTAACAAGCGTATTGCCTTAAACAACACACACAATTCTCAAACTTAAACAAGCTGCTTCTAACATTAATTGTTTTCCTAGAAAAGCTACAGTGTTTCTCCATTCACTTGAAACAGGCTGTTTTGCACAAAGTTGATATGCTTCACCTATGAAAACGCTGACAGTCAGGAAAGGTTCTTTTCAAAGGCTAACTCGGTTCACCTTGCATAACAAGGTGAAAGGCCCTCTTGCTTGTAACACTAATGCTTCTCTTACAGAGCTGCAGTGATTCTCCCCTTCACTTGAATGGGGTGATTCAGCAAGAAAGGTGAAGTTGCTCATCCAGGAAAACACTGAGAGGTAGGCAGTACTCCTTTAAAGAGCAAACTCAATTCACCATACTACCCATGTTGCTAGACCCTCTTGTTTGAGAAGTAGGCAGAATTCCTTTAAAGAGCAAAATGCATTCACAATACTACCCATGTTGCTAGACCCTCTGTTTTCTAACATTAAAGATTCTCTTACAAACCTGCAGTTTTTCTAACATTTACTTGTATGCGGTGATTTTGCTCAAGGTTTATGTTCCTCACAGAAGAAAACGCTGAAAGTTGGGCCGCGTTCCTTTCATACACTAACACAGTTCACCATGCTTAACAAGGTGCAAGACCCTCTTGCTCTTACAAGAGCTGCAGTGCTTCTCCCTTTCACTTGAATGGGGAGATTCAGCAGAAAGGTGATGTTGCTGATCCAGGAAAACACTGAGAGGTAGGCAGTACTCCTTTAAACAGCAAACTGAATTCACCATACTAATCATGTTGCTGGACCCTCTTGTTTCTAACATGAGGTATTCTCTTACAAATCTGCAGTTTTTCTCCCATTCACTTGTATGCGGTGGTTTTGCACAAAGTTTATGTTCCTCACCCATGAAAAGGCTGATGGTTAGGCAGCATTCCTTTCAAAAACTAACACAGTTTACCATGTTTGGCAAGGTGCAAGACACTCTTGCTTGCAAAGTTAATCCTTCTCTTACAAGTGCTACAGTGCTTCTCCCATTCACTTTAATGGGGTGATTCAGCACAAAGGTGATGTTGCTTATGCAGGAAAACAGTGAGAAGCAGGCAGAATTCCTGTAAAGAGCAAAACGAATTCACAATACTAACCATGATTCTAGACCCTCTGTTTTCTAACATTAAAGATTCTCTTACAAACATGCAGTTTTTCTCCCATTCACTTGTAAGCTCTTGTTATGCACAGCGATGATTTTCCTCACCCATGAAAACACTGAGAGGGAGAGCGTATTGCCTTAAACAACACACACAAATCTCAAACTTAAACATGCTGCTTCTAACATTAATTGTTTTCCTAGAAAATCTACAGTTTTTCTCCATTCACTTGAAACAGGCTGTTTTGCACAAAGTTGATATGCTTCACCTTTGAAAACGCTGACATTCAGGAAAGGTTCTTTTCAAAGGCTACTCGGTTCACCATGCATAACAAGGTGAAAGGCCCTCTTGCTTGTAACACTAATGCTTCTGTTACAGAGCTTCAGTGATTCTTCCCTTCACTTGAATGGGGTGATTCAGCAAGAAAGGTGATGTTGCTCATCCAGGAAAACACTGAGAGGTAGGCAGTACTCCTTTAAAGAGCAAACTCAATTCACCATACTACCCATGTTGCTAGACCCTCTTGTTTGTAACATGAAGCATTCTCTTACAAATCTGCAGTTTTTCTCCCTTTCACTTGTATGCGGTGATTTTTGCACAAAGTTTATGTTCCTCACACATGAAAACGCTGAAGTTTAGGCAGCATTCCTATCAAAAACTAACACAGTTCACCATGCTTAGCAAGGAGCAAGACCCTCTTGCTTGTAAAATTAATCCTATCTTACAAGATCTACAGTGCTTGTCCAATTCACTTGAATGGGGTGATTCAGCACAAAGGTGATGTTGCTTATCCAGGAAAACAGTGAGAAGTAGGCAGAATTCCTTTAAAGAGCAAAATGCATTCACAATACTACCCATGTTGCTAGACCCTCTGTTTTCTAACATTAAAGATTCTCTTACAAACCTGCAGTTTTTCTAACATTTACTTGTATGCGGTGATTTTGCTCAAGGTTTATGTTCCTCACAGAAGAAAACGCTGAAAGTTGGGCCGCGTTCCTTTCATACACTAACACAGTTCACCATGCTTAACAAGGTGCAAGACCCTCTTGCTCTTACAAGAGCTGCAGTGCTTCTCCCTTTCACTTGAATGGGGAGATTCAGCAGAAAGGTGATGTTGCTGATCCAGGAAAACACTGAGAGGTAGGCAGTACTCCTTTAAACAGCAAACTGAATTCACCATACTAATCATGTTGCTGGACCCTCTTGTTTCTAACATGAGGTATTCTCTTACAAATCTGCAGTTTTTCTCCCATTCACTTGTATGCGGTGATTTTGCACAAAGTTTATGTTCCTCACCCATGAAAAGGCTGATGGTTAGGCAGCATTCCTTTCAAAAACTAACACAGTTTACCATGTTTGGCAAGGTGCAAGACACTCTTGCTTGCAAAGTTAATCCTTCTCTTACAAGTGCTACAGTGCTTCTCCCATTCACTTTAATGGGGTGATTCAGCACAAAGGTGATGTTGCTTATGCAGGAAAACAGTGAGAAGCAGGCAGAATTCCTGTAAAGAGCAAAATGAATTCACAATACTAACCATGATTCTAGACCCTCTGTTTTCTAACATTAAAGATTCTCTTACAAACATGCAGTTTTTCTCCCATTCACTTGTAAGCTCTTGTTATGCACAGCGATGATTTTCCTCACCCATGGAAACACTGAGAGGGAGAGCGTATTGCCTTAAACAACACACACAAATCTCAAACTTAAACATGCTGCTTTTAACATTAATTGTTTTCCTAGAAAATCTACAGTTTTTCTCCATTCACTTGAAACAGGCTGTTTTGCACAAAGTTGATATGCTTCACCTTTGAAAACGCTGACATTCAGGAAAGGTTCTTTTCAAAGGCTACTCGGTTCACCATGCATAACAAGGTGAAAGGCCCTCTTGCTTGTAACACTAATGCTTCTGTTACAGAGCTGCAGTGATTCTTCCCTTCACTTGAATGGGGTGATTCAGCAAGAAAGGTGATGTTGCTCATCCAGGAAAACACTGAGAGGTAGGCAGTACTCCTTTAAAGAGCAAACTCAATTCACCATACTACCCATGTTGCTAGACCCTCTTGTTTGTAACATGAAGCATTCTCTTACAAATCTGCAGTTTTTCTCCCTTTCACTTGTATGCGGTGATTTTTGCACAAAGTTTATGTTCCTCACACATGAAAACGCTGAAGTTTAGGCAGCATTCCTATCAAAAACTAACACAGTTCACCATGCTTAGCAAGGAGCAAGACCCTCTTGCTTGTAAAATTAATCCTATCTTACAAGATCTACAGTGCTTGTCCAATTCACTTGAATGGGGTGATTCAGCACAAAGGTGATGTTGCTTATCCAGGAAAACAGTGAGAAGTAGGCAGAATTCCTTTAAAGAGCAAAATGCATTCACAATACTACCCATGTTGCTAGACCCTCTGTTTTCTAACATTAAAGATTCTGTTACAAACCTGCAGTTTTTCTAACATTTACTTGTATGCGGTGATTTTGCTCAAGGTTTATGTTCCTCACAGAAGAAAACGCTGAAAGTTGGGCCGCGTTCCTTTCATACACTAACACAGTTCACCATGCTTAACAAGGTGCAAGACCCTCTTGCTCTTACAAGAGCTGCAGTGCTTCTCCCTTTCACTTGAATGGGGAGATTCAGCAGAAAGGTGATGTTGCTGATCCAGGAAAACACTGAGAGGTAGGCAGTACTCCTTTAAACAGCAAACTGAATTCACCATACTAATCATGTTGCTGGACCCTCTTGTTTCTAACATGAGGTATTCTCCTACAAATCTGCAGTTTTTCTCCCATTCACTTGTATGCGGTGATTTTGCACAAAGTTTATGTTCCTCACCCATGAAAAGGCTGATGGTTAGGCAGCATTCCTTTCAAAAACTAACACAGTTTACCATGTTTGGCAAGGTGCAAGACACTCTTGCTTGCAAAGTTAATCCTTCTCTTACAAGTGCTACAGTGCTTCTCCCATTCACTTTAATGGGGTGATTCAGCACAAAGGTGATGTTGCTTATGCAGGAAAACAGTGAGAAGCAGGCAGAATTCCTGTAAAGAGCAAAATGAATTCACAATACTAACTATGATTCTAGACCCTCTGTTTTCTAACATTAAAGATTCTCTTACAAACATGCAGTTTTTCTCCCATTCACTTGTAAGCTCTTGTTATGCACAGCGATGATTTTCCTCACCCATGGAAACACTGAGAGGGAGAGCGTATTGCCTTAAACAACACACACAAATCTCAAACTTAAACATGCTGCTTCTAACATTAATTGTTTTCCTAGAAAATCTACAGTTTTTCTCCATTCACTTGAAACAGGCTGTTTTGCACAAAGTTGATATGCTTCACCTTTGAAAACGCTGACATTCAGGAAAGGTTCTTTTCAAAGGCTACTCGGTTCACCATGCATAACAAGGTGAAAGGCCCTCTTGCTTGTAACACTAATGCTTCTGTTACAGAGCTGCAGTGATTCTTCCCTTCACTTGAATGGAGTGATTCAGCAAGAAAGGTGATGTTGCTCATCAAGGAAAACACTGAGAGGTAGGCAGTACTCCTTTAAAGAGCAAACTCAATTCACCATACTACCCATGTTGCTAGACCCTCTTGTTTGTAACATGAAGCATTCTCTTACAAATCTGCAGTTTTTCTCCCTTTCACTTGTATGCGGTGATTTTTGCACAAAGTTTATGTTCCTCACACATGAAAACGCTGAAGTTTAGGCAGCATTCCTATCAAAAACTAACACAGTTCACCATGCTTAGCAAGGAGCAAGACCCTCTTGCTTGTAAAATTAATCCTATCTTACAAGATCTACAGTGCTTGTCCAATTCACTTGAATGGGGTGATTCAGCACAAAGGTGATGTTGCTTATCCAGGAAAACAGTGAGAAGTAGGCAGAATTCCTTTAAAGAGCAAAATGCATTCACAATACTAACCATGTTGCTAGACCCTCTGTTTTCTAACATTAAAGATTCTCTTACAAACCTGCAGTTTTTCTCCCTTTCACTTGTATGCGTTGATTTTTGCACAAAGTTTATGTTCCTCACAGAAGAAAACGCTGAAAGTTGGGCCGCGTTCCTTTCAAACACTAACACAGTTCACCATGCTTAACAAGGTGCAAGACCCTCTTGCTCTTATAAGAGCTGCAGTGCTTCTCCCTTTCACTTGAATGGGGAGATTCAGCAGAAAGGTGATGTTGCTGATCGAGGAAAACACTGAGAGGTAGGCAGTACTCCTTTAAACAGCAAAGTGAATTCACCATACTAATCATGTTGTTGGACCCTCTTGTTTGTAACATGAGGTATTCTCTTACAAATCTGCAGTTTTTCTCCCATTCACTTGTAGGCGGTGATTTTGCACAAAGTTTATGTTACTAACCCATGAAAAGGCTGAAGGTTAGGCAGCATTCCTTTCAAAAACTAGCACAGTTTACCATGTTTGGCAAGGTGCAAGACACTCTTGCTTGCAAAGTTAATCCTTCTCTTACAAGTGCTACAGTGCTTCTCCCATTCATTTGAATGGGGTGATTAATCACAAAGGTGAAGTTGCTTATGCAGAAAAACAGTGAGAAGTAGGCAGAATTCCTTTAAAGAGCAAAATGAATTCACAATACTAACCATGTTTCTAGACCTCTGTTTTCTAACATTAAAGATTCTCTTAGAAACATGCAGTTTTTCTCCCATTCACTTGTATGCTCTTGTTATGCACAGCGATGATGTTCCTCACCCATGGAAACACTGAGAGGGAGAGCGTATTGCCTTAAACAACACACACAATTCTCAAACTTAAACATGCTGCTAAATCATCTTGCTTCTAACATTATTTGTTTTCTTAGAAAAGCTACAGTTTTTCTCCATTCACTTGAAAGAGGCTGTTTTGCACAAAGTTGATATGCTTCACCTTTGAAAACGCTGATAGTCAGGAAGGGTTCTTTTCAAATGCGAACTCGGTTCACCATGCATAACAAGGTGAAAGGCCCTCTTGCTTGTAACACTAATGCTTCTCTTACAGAGCTGCAGTGATTCTCCCCTTCACTTGAATGGGGTCATTCAGCAAGAAAGGTGATGTTGCTCATCCAGGAAAACACTGAGCGTTATGCAGTACTCCTTGAAAGAGCAAACTGAATTCACAATATTAACCAAGTTGCTAGACTCTCTTGTTTCTAACATTAAGGATTCTCTTACAAAAGCTGCAGTTTTTCTCCCATTTACTTTTATGCGGAGATTTTCAACAAAGTTTATGTTCCTCTCCCATGAAAACACTGAACGTTAGGCAGCGTTCCTCTTCAAAACGAACTAAGATCACCATGCTTAACAAGGTGCAAGACCCTCTTGCTTGTAACATTAATGCTTCTCTTATAAGAGCTGCAGTGGTTCTTCAATACACTTGAATGGGGAGATTCAGCAGAAAGGTGATGTTGCTCATCCAGGAAAACACTGAGATGTAGGCAGTACTCCTTTAAACAGCAAACTCAATTCACCACACTACCCATGTTGCTAGACCCTCTTGTTTGTAACATGAAGCATTCTCTTACAAATCTGCAGTTTTTCTCCCTTTCACTTGTATGCGGTGATTTTTGCACAAAGTTTATATTCCTCACACATGAAAACGCTGAAGGTTAGGCAGCATTCCTATCAAAAACTAACACTGTTCACCATGTTTAGGAAGGTGCAAGACCCTCTTGCTTGTAAAATTAATCCTATCTTACAAGATCTACAGTGCTTCTCCAATTCACTTGAATGGGGTGATTCAGCACAAAGGTGATGTTGCTTATGCAGGAAAACAGTGAGAAGTAGGCAGAATTCCTTTGAAGAGCAAAATGAATTCACAATACTAACCATGTTTCTAGACCCTCTGTTTTCTAACATTAAAGATTCTCTTACAAACCTGCAGTTTTTCTAACATTTACTTGCATGCGGTGATTTTGCTCAAGGTTTATGTTCCTCACAGAAGAAAACGCTGAAAGTTGGGCAGCGTTCCTGTCATACACTGACACAGTTCACCATGCTTAACAAGGTGCAAGACCCTCTTGCTCTTACAAGAGCTGCAGTGCTTCTCCCTTTCACTTGAATGGGGAGATTCAGCAGAAAGGTGATGTTGCTGATCCAGGAAAACACTGAGAAGTAGGCAGTACTCCTTTAAACAGCAAACTGAATTCACCATACTAATCATGTTGGTGGACCCTCTTGTTTGTAACATGAGGTATTCTCTTACAAATCTGCAGTTTTTCTCCCATTCACTTGTATGCGGTGATTTTGCACAAAGTTTATGTTCCTCACCCATGAAAAGGCTGATGGTTAGGCAGCATTCCTTTCAAAAACTAACACAGTTTACCATGTTTGGCAAGGTGCAAGAAACTCTTGCTTGCAAAGTTAATCCTTCTCTCACAAGTGCTACAGTGCTTCTCCCATTCACTTGAATGGGGTGATTCAGCACAAAGGTCATGTTGCTTATGCAGGAAAACAGTGAGAAGTAGGCAGAATTCCTGTAAAGAGCAAAATGAATTCACAATACTAACCATGTTTCTAGACCCTCTGTTTTCTAACATTAAAGATTCTCTTACAAACATGCAGTTTTTCTCCCATTTACTTGTATGCTCTTGTTATGCACAGCGATGATTTTCCTCACCCATGGAAACACTGAGAGGAAGAGCGTATTGCCTTAAACAACACACACAATTCTCAAACTTAAACATGCTGCTAAATCATCTTGCTTCTAACATTAATTGTTTTCTTAGAAAAGCTACAGTTTTTCTCCATTCACTTGAAAGAGGCTGTTTTGCACAAAGTTGATATGCTTCACCTTTGAAAACGCTGATAGTCAGGAAGGGTTCTTTTCAAATGCGAACTCGGTTCACCATGCATAACAAGGTGAAAGGCCCTCTTGCTTGTAACACTAATGCTTCTCTTACAGAGCTGCAGTGATTCTCCCCTTCACTTGAATGGGGTGATTCAGCAAGAAAGGTGATGTTGCTCATCCAGGAAAACACTGAGCGTTATGCAGTACTCCTTGAAAGAGCAAACTGAATTCACAATATTAACCAAGTTGCTAGACCCTCTTGTTTCTAACATTAAGGATTCTCTTACAAAAGCTGCAGTTTTTCTCCGATTTACTTTTATGCGGAGATTTTCAACAAAGTTTATGTTCCTCTCCCATGAAAACACTGAACGTTAGGCAGCGTTCCTCTTCAAAACGAACTAAGTTCACCATGCTTAACAAGGTGCAAGACCCTCTTGCTTGTACCATTAATTCTTCTCTTATAAGAGCTGCAGTGGTTCTCCCTTTCACTTGAATGTGGAGATTCAGCAGAAAGGTGATGTTGCTGATCCAGGAAAACACTGAGCGTTATGCAGTACTCCTTGAAAGAGCAAACTGAATTCACAATATTAACCAAGTTGCTAGACCCTCTTGTTTCTAACATTAAGGATTCTCTTACAAAAGCTGCAGTTTTTCTCCGATTTACTTTTATGCGGAGATTTTGAACAAAGTTTATGTTCCTCTCCCATGAAAACACTGAAAGTTAGGCAGCGTTCCTCTTCAAAACGAACTAAGTTCACCATGCTTAACAAGGTGCAAGACCCTCTTGCTTGTACCATTAATTCTTCTCTTATAAGAGCTGCAGTGGTTCTCCCATTCACTTGAAAGGGGAGATTCAGCAGAAAGGTGATGTTGCTGATCCAGGAAAACACTGAGAGGTAGGCAGTACTCCTTTAAAGAGCAAACACAATTCACCATACTACCCATGTTGCTAGACCCTCTTGTTTGTAACATGAAGCATTCTCTTACAAATCTGCAGTTTTTCTCCCTTTCACTTGTATGCGGTGATTTTTGCACAAAGTTTATGTTCCTCACCCATGAAAAGGCTGAAGGTTAGGCAGCATTCCTTTCAAAAACTAACACAGTTTACCACGTTTGGCAAGGTGCAAGACACTCTTGCTTGCAAAGTTAATCCTTCTCTTACAAGTGCTACAGTGCTTCTCCCATTCACTTGAATGGGGTGATTAATCACAAAGGTGAAGTTGCTTATGCAGAAAAACAGTGAGAAGTAGGCAGAATTCCTTTAAAGAGCAAAATGAATTCACAATACTAACCATGTTTCTAGACCTCTGTTTTCTAACATTAAAGATTCTCTTAGAAACATGCAGTTTTTCTCCCATTCACTTGTACGCTCTTGTTATGCACAGCGATGATGTTCCTCACCCATGGAAACACTGAGAGGGAGAGCGTATTACCTTAAACAACACACACAATTCTCAAACTTAAACATGCTGCTAAATCATCTTGCTTCTAACATTATTTGTTTTCTTAGAAAAGCTACAGTTTTTCTCCATTCACTTGAAAGAGGCTGTTTTGCACAAAGTTGATATGCTTCACCTTTGAAAACGCTGACAGTCAGGAAGGGTTCTTTTCAAATGCGAACTCGGTTCACCATGCATAACAAGGTGAAAGGCCCTCTTGCTTGTAACACTAATGCTTCTCTTACAGAGCTGCAGTGATTCTCCCCTTCACTTGAATGGGGTCATTCAGCAAGAAAGGTGATGTTGCTCATCCAGGAAAACACTGAGCGTTATGCAGTACTCCTTGAAAGAGCAAACTGAATTCACAATATTAACCAAGTTGCTAGACTCTCTTGTTTCTAACATTAAGGATTCTCTTACAAAAGCTGCAGTTTTTCTCCCATTTACTTTTAAGCGGAGATTTTGCACAAAGTTTATGTTCCTCTCCCATGAAAACACTGAAAGTTAGGCAGCGTTCCTCTTCAAAACGAACTAAGTTCACCATGCTTAACAAGGTGCAAGACCCTCTTGCTTGTAACATTAATGCTTCTCTTATAAGAGCTGCAGTGGTTCTTCAATACACTTGAATGGGGAGATTCAGCAGAAAGGTGATGTTGCTGATCCAGGAAAACACTGAGAGGTAGGCAGTACTCCTTTAAAGAGCAAACTGAATTCACCACACTACCCATGTTGCTAGACCCTCTTGTTTGTAACATGAAGCATTCTCTTACAAATCTGCAGTTTTTCTCCCTTTCACTTGTATGCGGTGATTTTTGCACAAAGTTTATATTCCTCACACATGAAAACGCTGAAGGTTAGGCAGCATTCCTATCAAAAACTAACACAGTTCACCATGTTTAGGAAGGTGCAAGACCCTCTTGCTTGTAAAATTAATCCTATCTTACAAGATCTACAGTGCTTCTCCAATTCACTTGAAAGGGGTGATTCAGCACAAAGGTGATGTTGCTTATGCAGGAAAACAGTGAGAAGTAGGCAGAATTCCTTTGAAGAGCAAAATGAATTCACAATACTAACCATGTTTCTAGACCCTCTGTTTTCTAACATTAAAGATTCTCTTACAAACCTGCAGTTTTTCTAACATTTACTTGTATGCGGTGATTTTGCTCAAGGTTTATGTTCCTCACAGAAGAAAACGCTGAAAGTTGGGCCGCGTTCCTTTCATACACTAACACAGTTCACCATGCTTAACAAGGTGCAAGACCCTCTTGCTCTTACAAGAGCTGCAGTGCTTCTCCCTTTCACTTGAATGGGGAGATTCAGCAGAAAGGTGATGTTGCTGATCCAGGAAAACACTGAGAAGTAGGCAGTACTCCTTTAAAAAGCAAACTGAATTCACCATACTAATCATGTTGGTGGACCCTCTTGTTTGTAACATGAGGTATTCTCTTACAAATCTGCAGTTTTTCTCCCATTCACTTGTATGCGGTGATTTTGCACAAAGTTTATGTTCCTCACCCATGAAAAGGCTGAAGGTTAGGCAGCATTCCTTTCAAAAACTAACACAGTTTACCATGTTTGGCAAGGTGCAAGACACTCTTGCTTGCAAAGTTAATCCTTCTCTCACAAGTGCTACAGTGCTTCTCCCATTCACTTGAATGGGGTGATTCAGCACAAAGGTCATGTTGCTTATGCAGGAAAACAGTGAGAAGTAGGCAGAATTCCTGTAAAGAGCAAAATGAATTCACAATACTAACCATGTTTCTAGACCCTCTGTTTTCTAACATTAAAGATTCTCTTACAAACATGCAGTTTTTCTCCCATTTACTTGTATGCTCTTGTTATGCACAGCGATGATTTTCCTCACCCATGGAAACACTGAGAGGAAGAGCGTATTGCCTTAAACAACACACACAATTCTCAAACTTAAACATGCTGCTAAATCATCTTGCTTCTAACATTAATTGTTTTCTTAGAAAAGCTACAGTTTTTCTCCATTCACTTGAAAGAGGCTGTTTTGCACAAAGTTGATATACTTCACCTTTGAAAACGCTGATAGTCAGGAAGGGTTCTTTTCAAATGCGAACTCGGTTCACCATGCATAACAAGGTGAAAGGCCCTCTTGCTTGTAACACTAATGCTTCTCTTACAGAGCTGCAGTGATTCTCCCCTTCACTTGAATGGGGTGATTCAGCAAGAAAGGTGATGTTGCTCATCCAGGAAAACACTGAGCGTTATGCAGTACTCCTTGAAAGAGCAAACTGAATTCACAATATTAACCAAGTTGCTAGACCCTCTTGTTTCTAACATTAAGGATTCTCTTACAAAAGCTGCAGTTTTTCTCCGATTTACTTTTATGCGGAGATTTTCAACAAAGTTTATGTTCCTCTCCCATGAAAACACTGAACGTTAGGCAGCGTTCCTCTTCAAAACGAACTAAGTTCACCATGCTTAACAAGGTGCAAAACCCTCTTGCTTGTACCATTAATTCTTCTCTTATAAGAGCTGCAGTGGTTCTCCCATTCACTTGAATGGGGAGATTCAGCAGAAAGGTGATGTTGCTGATCCAGGAAAACACTGAGAGGTAGGCAGTACTCCTTTAAAGAGCAAACTCAATTCACCATACTACCCATGTTGCTAGACCCTCTTGTTTGTAACATGAAGCATTCTCTTACAAATCTGCAGTTTTTCTCCCTTTCACTTGTATGCGGTGATTTTTGCACAAAGTTTATGTTCCTCACCCATGAAAAGGCTGAAGGTTAGGCAGCATTCCTTTCAAAAACTAACACAGTTTACCATGTTTGGCAAGGTGCAAGACACTCTTGCTTGCAAAGTTAATCCTTCTCTTACAAGTGCTACAGTGCTTCTCCCATTCACTTGAATGGGGTGATTCATCACAAAGGTGATGTTGTTTATGCAGGAAAACAGTGAGAAGTAGGCAGAATTCCTTTAAAGAGCAAAATGAATTCACAGTACTAACCATGTTTCTAGACCCTCTGTTTTCTAACATTAAAGATTCTCTTACAAACATGCAGTTTTTCTCCCATTCACTTGTATGCTCTTGTTATGCACAGCGATGATGTTCCTCACCCATGGAAACACTGAGAGGGAGAGCGTGAAAGGAATATGAGGTCTCAGCGGGCCCCAACCCCCTTGTTGGAGAAACCAGTACCAAACATCCCATGTAGATAAGATAAGCAATGCGGCTGGGCTCAGTTAGGGCATATAGAATGTGAGGAATGCAAGATGTGAGATACGAGCAAGATGTGAGGTACGAGCAAGATGTGAAGTACGTGCAGGATGTGTTCTGCCTGCTTGTCTAATGTTGATAACAAAAATATGCACGCCACTGCAGTCTATATAAGATTTCCCCCTAAGAGCCTCAGGGTCTTGCTTTCTTAACCGGTCCTGCGTGTCCGTGTGGGAGCTCGACCCTGGCTAGCCAGTCCAATAAACTCTGCTTTGTTGATTGCATTCACGCCTGGCTCTCTGTCTCTCGGGGGAATAGGATTCCGGGTCCTAACATTTGGAGGTCCCACCGAGATTTCATTTTCTCGAGAGACAGAACCTGCCTGCGAGAAAGCAGGGGCGATCCCAAGTCCTAGGCGTTGGGAGGGGATCCCAGACCCTCATTTGGAGGAACTTGAGTGTTCCATTTGGGCCGCGGCGGGGATTCGGCCAATCCCCAGGGAGATTCATTCTGGGAATCTTGCAAGGAGGACCACAGGGTCCTATTGGGAGAGGCTTTCCTCTCATTTGGGCTCGAGCATTTTAGGAACCCTGGCGCCAGGTGAAGAACTAATTGAGCTAGTCGACCGACCACCCGTCAAGTGGACGCCTTTCGGCCTGATATCCCAGTTCGACGGTGAGGAGGTTGAATGGGGTGCGCACCAGTGTGAGAGAAGGACCGGTCCGAGCGAGTGCTGGAGAGTGTTGTGTGTGTGTGGAATTATTGTTGCCTTTATCCTTTTTGTTCTATCTCTCTTGGTGTTTGAGTCTCCTTCCACAATGGGACAGGGACAAACAACCCCAAAGTCTCTGATCCTTTCTCACTTTCCAGAAGTTAAAGAAAGGGCCTTAAATGCGGGTCTGGTCATCAAGAAAGGTAAGTTCGACACCTTTTGTTCTGCAGAGTGGCCCACCTTTGGAGTCGGGTGGCCCATTCAAGGTTCCCTCTCCCTAGACCTGATCACTAAGGTTAAAGCAGTCATTTTTCAGCCAGACAATCGAGGCCATCCAGACCAAGTTCCTTACATTTTGGTTTGGGAGGATCTGGTGAGGAACCCTCCCCCTTGGTTAACAGTTTTTCTGACCCACCCCTCCAGTTCGGCCCCCGGGGATAAAACCCCAGTCACGCCCGCCTTGGTCATAAAGGAGGAGGAAAAACTTCCTCTTCCCACCTTGACCGGTCCTCAAATTAGGGCATCTCCTTCACCATCTCCGGTCTTACCAGAGAGTTCCCCCCTTTACCCATCCCTCGCAGGGGCAGAGGAAGATCGGCCGCCTCCATACGTGACTCCCCCTGGCCAAGCCAGTGCCCCGGAGGAGGAAATTTCCTCATCCTCCTCAACAGGACTGGCAGCAGGAGGAGGAATGGGTCGAAGACTTCGCCCCCGAGGGATCCGGGAAAGGGAGGGGGAAGACGGGCCCCCCTCATCAACACAGGGGGAGGAAACTGTCCCTACACTTCCAGTCCGGATGGTGGGCCAAGGGGGACAGGGAGGAGGGCAACAGTTTCAGTACTGGCCCTTCTCCTCCAGTGATCTATATAACTGGAGGACGCAGAACCCGCCCTTTTCTGAAGACCCCAAGTGTCTCATAGATCTCCTGGAGTCCATCATGCATACACACCGCCCCACTTGGGATGACTGTCATCAGCTGCTCAATACTCTTTTTACGACGGAGGAACGAGAGCGCATCCTCAACGAAGCGAGGAAGAACGTCTTGGGGGATAATGGGAGACCCACAACTCTCCAACCGGCCATAGACGAGGCTTTTCCCCTACGCCGCCCTGATTGGGATTTCGGGACCGCAGAAGGTAGGGAGCGTCTTCGGATCTACCGCCAGACTCTTATGGCCGGTCTCCGAGCGGCCGCTAGAAGGCCCACCAATTTTGCAAAAGTAAAAGCAGTCATTCAAGGGGAAAACGAAAGCCCAGCCGGTTTCTTAGAGCGCCTCCATGAGGCATACCGTCAGTACACCCCGATTGACCCTGAGGCGGACCTCCACCGGTCTGCTCTGGTACTCTCATTCATTAATCAGGCAGCCCCAGACATTAGGAGAAAACTCAATAAACAGGAAAACTTAGGGGAGATGACTATAAGGGAAATGCTACAGGTAGCAGAAAAGGTCTTTACCGCTAGGGAAACTCCAGAAGAAAGGGAGGAAAGACAGAGAAAGGAAGACAGGGAAGCCCAGGAGAAATTGAGAAAGGAGGACCGGGAGTTCCAGGCTAAGGAAAACCGAAAGCAACAGAGAGAAATGGCTCGTATTTTCCTAGCGGGTGTCCGGGACCAACCCAGAGGAGGGGGCCACGCCAGGACCCCGGATAAGGAACACTGTTTTTACTGTAAGGAAACGGGGCATTGGAAGAGAGAATGTCCTAAGTTAAAGGGAAGAAGAGGGTTTGGAAGGAGACCGGGGGAAAACAGGGAAAGGGAACGAGCAGTAGAGCAGGCCAGAGTCCTTCTAGCCGGAGAAGAGGACTGAAGGAGACGGGGCTCAGACCCCCTCCCCGAGTCCTGGGTAACAATGCATGTGGAAGGGAAGCCGATGGGGTTCATGGTGGATACCGGCGCCCAATATTCGGTTTTAAACAAGGCACATGGACCTTTGAACAAGGCACGAACAAGTGTTGTTCAGGGGGCCACCGGTACGCAGTTATGTACACGGACTACCAAAAGAAAGGTGAACTTAGGAAAACACCAGGTCACACACTCCTTCTTGGTCGTCCCTGAGAGCCCCGCTCCCCTGCTCGGACGGGACCTACTCACCAAAATAGGGGCCCATATCCATTTTGAACCAGATGGAATAATTGTGACTGATCGAGAAGGGAGCCCGATTCATGTCTTGTCCCTATCATTGGCTGACGAGCATCGTCTGTTTGAGAGTCAACAGGAACCAGGAGGGGACATGACTCATTGGGTAAAAAGATTTCCCACGGCCTGGGCGGAGACTGCGGGAACCGGCCTCGCCAAACACCTCCCGCCCGTAGTTATACAATTGAAGGCTTCTGCTCTCCCCATTCGGGTGAAACAGTATCCTATGCCTGAGGAGGCCCGAAGAGGCATAGCCCCTCATATCCACAGGCTAATAAAGGAAGGAGTACTGCGACCTTGTCAGTCTGCCTGGAATACTCCTCTGCTCCCCGTCCGAAAGCCGGGAAGCGGGGACTATAGGCCTGTGCAAGACCTTCAGCATTCCATTGTCAGAAATTAGTCAGCCGCTATTTGCTTTCGAATGGCAAGAAGATGGGGGCCAATCCGGACAGCTCACTTGGACCAGACTGCCGCAAGGATTTAAAAACTCTCCCACCCTGTTTAATGAGGCCCTGAGCCAGGACCTGGAACCTTTTCGTCGGAGCCACCCACGAGTCACTCTATTACAGTATGTTGATGACTTACTGTTAGCGGCAGAAACCCGAGAGGAGTGCATCAAGGCTACTGAACACCTGCTAACGGAATTAGGTGAGCTGGGGTATCGGGCAAGTGCCAAGAAAACTCACATCTGTAAAAGGTCAGTGACATATTTGGGTTATCGGATTGCAGATGGGGCAAGGTGGCTGACTGATGCCATGAAACAGACTATTCTGGCTATCCCATCCCCGACATCCACTAGGGGGGGTGAGAGAATTCCTGGGCTCCGCGGGGTTCTGTAGACTCTGGATTCCAGGATTTGCGGAAATAGCCAGACCCCTATATGAGGCCACCAAAGAAGCTCCAGATTGGAGTTGGGGAGAGAGAGAACAACAGGCCTTTGATCAGCTAAAAGACGCTCTTTTGCAGTCCCCTGCCTTAGCCTTGCCAGATCCTACAAGACCATTCACTCTGTTTGTAGATGAGAAAAAGGGCGTAGCCAAAGGAGTCTTGACCCAACAGCTAGGTCCCTGGAAGAGACCAGTGGCATACTTTTCCAAGAAATTAGACGCAGTAGCGGCAGGATGGCCCCCCTGCCTCCGCATCATAGCGGCCATTGCCGTGCTGGTGAGAGAAGCCGATAAACTAACCTTTGGACAGGCCCTCTGGGTAACGGCCCCTCACCCGGTGGAGGGAATCCTTAAACAACCCCCTGGGAAATGGATGACGAATGCCAGGCTCACCCATTACCAGGGGCTCTTGTTGGATTCCCCTCGGATCACATTCACAGATCCCGTAATCCTGAACCCTGCCACCTTGTTGCCTAACCCGGAACTGCAGACACCTGTCCATAACTGCAAAGAATTCCTCTCCGAAGTTACACAGGTACGGGCTGACCTAAAGGATACCCCCCTGTCCGGCTGCAAATTAAACTGGTACACGGATGGAAGCAGTTTTTTCCAAGATGGAGCCCGAAGGGCAGGGGCAGCTGTAGTCGACCAAGAAGGAAATACGGTATGGAGCAGCGCCCTCCCACCCGGAACATCAGCCCAAAAAGCGGAATTAATTGCCTTGGCAGAGGCCCTGGAGAGGGCAAAAGGAAAGCGAGTCAATATCTACACCGATAGCCGCTATGCTTTCGGTACCATCCATGTCCACGGGGCCATCTATCGCGAAAGAGGATTCCGCACAGCAGAAGGAAAACATCTAAAGAACCTAGCCGAAGTCCAGCGTCTATTAATGGCAGTGGAAAAACCGAAGGCAGTGGCAGTGATGTATGTCCCAGGCCACCAGTCTGCCAAGACGCCGGAAGCTGTCGGTAACAACAGAGCAGATCAAGAAGCAAAGAGAGTAGCAATGGTGAGTCCTCCCATGGAGACAGGGCAACCTTCCACGGTTGCGGCGATAGACGTGCCGGTCCCAGAGCTCCCTCCGCTACCCCCCCGACCAGAATACTCCACAGAGGATTTCACTTGGATGAGAGCCCACTCCCCCTTTAGAGAAGGGGAAGACGGATGGAAAAGCGACTTGGAGGGCAAGTTAGTTCTGCCTGAAAAACTCGGACGATTCCTGTTGGCTAACTTACATAAGTCCACCCATTTGGGGCGGAGAAAATTACTAGACTTGTTGACATCTGCGCAGCTCCGATTTCCGAACCAGACCATAGCAGTCCGCCAAATTGTGGAAGATTGTGCCAGCTGCACAATCATGAAACCAGGACGAAGGGAGGGGCACCATACAGGTACTCGGGAACGGGGGAGGGCTCCGGGAAGAAGTTGGGAAGTGGATTTTACTGAGGTAAAACCGGGAAAGTTTGGGTACAAATATTTGCTGGTATTCATAGATACCTTTTCAGGCTGGGTGGAGGCTTTTCCTACAAAGAAGGAGACGAGTCAGGTAGTGGCAAAGGCTTTGCTAGAGGAAATCATACCCAGATATGGGGTGCCCGAGGCAATTGGGTCAGATAACGGTCCGGCTTTTGTTAGTAAGGTCCTGCAGGGACTAGCCCAGACTATGGGGGCCAATTGGAAGCTACATTGTGAATATAACCCCCAGAGCTCAGGGCAAGTAGAAAGGATGAATAGGACACTAAAGGAGACTTTAGCCAAATTGGCCCTGGAGACTGGCGGTGATTGGGTGACGCTCCTTCCCTTGGCCATCTTCCGAGTCCGGAACTCCCCCTATGTCCATGGGCTAACTCCCTTTGAGATCCTGTATGGGGCTCCACCCCCCATCATTCAGAGGACCTTAAGCCCAGAACTAGGTGATCTGGCCCCAAATTACCTGACCATGTTGCAGGCTTTAGCTAAAGTGCAACAACGGATTTGGCCCTTAATTCAAGCATACCACGCTGTTAAGAGGGACCCGGCTCCGGAACATGGCATAGTCCCGGGTGACATGGTATGGGTTAAAAGGCATCAGTCCAAAACCCTAGAGCCTAGATGGAAAGGACCTTATGTTGTACTGTTTACTACCCCTACCGCCCTCAAGGTTGATGGCATCGGACCTTGGATCCACCACTCCCACGTGCGTCGAGCCAATCATCAAAAACAAGAAGGGGTCAAGGAGTGGACTGTACGGCGGCACCCAGACAACCCATTAAAGCTAAAGCTTTTGTGGCCCCGGGAACATGCAGAGCCTTCAGGAGCAGCCACGGATGGGGTGGCTGATCGCTCTGATCTTGCTCAATGCCCAGAGCGGGAGCCTCGCAGAAACCAACCCTCACCAGCCCTATAAGCAAACCTGGATACTCACCGATGGGGAGACTCATACCACCCTCAACGAGACTACTCGCACTACCCCCATAGGAACTTGGTGGCCGGAGCTTCAGTTCTGCTTCAGGGACATCAATCCTGCCTACAAGTCTACTGCCCCGGAGTCAGCCCGACGTTATGGGTTTTATGCCTGCCCCGGCCACAAAAAGAACCAGGAATGTGGGGGGATACAATACTCCTTCTGTAGGTCATGGGCATGTGTCACATCCAATGATAGTGAATGGAAATGGGGGATATCAAAATCAGACCTAGTCAAATTTGCCTTTGTAAATGGGATATTAAGGGGGCACAGAATTCCAATACCCACCCATAAATGCCAGCCCACGGATCTAGATAGAATCAAGGTCACTTTCACTGAAACTGGCAAGAAGGACACCCCTGGGTGGATACAAGGTAAGGTATGGGGACTTGTATTTTATAAATATGGTGGACATGCTGGCTCGACCATAGTGGTCAGATTAAAAATTGAGCCCATAGGGCCACCGTCCACAGCAGTAGGCCCCAATAAGGTACTTAGGCCGCCCAATGTAAAGCCATCTCCCCAACCTTCCACAACTCACCACCTTCCCTCAACCATAGCTCGGGCTAATGTTACAACTCCAAGACCATCAGAAACCAGCCCTCCCCTGGTGAGGCCCAGTCTCATGACCGCATCTAAAGACCCCCTCTGGGAGCTAGTGGTTGCTGCCTTCCTGACGTTAAACCACACCAACCCTAACATGACCAACTCCTGTTGGTTATGTTATGATGTGAGGCCCCCATTCTATGAGGCAATAGGGCTAAACACCACTCACGATACCTCATCTGAGGAAAACCCTACTCAATGTTCCTGGGGAGACCGTAAGAGAGGTCTGACCATACAGCAGGTAAACGGCCAAGGAACCTGCTTAGGAAAAGTGCCAAAGAACAGACGGGACTTATGTACTGTTATTAACGCCAGTTCTACCTGGGGAAATGCTATTAAATGGGTAATTCCAAAGGACAATGGGTGGTGGCTATGCTCGCGGTCCGGACTCACCCCATGCCTATCAACTAAGGTGTTTAACAGCTCTAAAGAATTCTGTGTTATAGTGGTTGTGCTGCCCCGCATCCTCTATCATTCGGAGGAAAGTCTATATTCATACTGGAATATAGGAACAGGTGAGAGAAAGAAGAGAGAGCCTATTTCTACACTAACCATTGCTACCCTACTTAGCCTAGGGGTGGCTGGGGCAGGGACCGGCATAGCCTCCCTGGCTACTCAACATAAAGGGATGTCTTCGCTGCGCGCAGCCATAGACGAAGATATAGAGAGAATAGAAACCTCCATTAGCCACCTAGAAAAATCCCTCACTTCTCTGTCTGAGGTAGTACTTCAAAACCGACGAGGTCTGGACTTGTTGTTCCTCCAAAAAGGGGGACTATGCGTTGCTCTAGGGGAAGAATGTTGTTTTTACGCTGACCATACCGGAGTTGTTCGTGACTCCATGTCTAAACTCCGAAAGAGCCTGGAACAAAGAAAACGAGAAAAAGAGGCAGGGGAAAGCTGGTTCGAGTCTTGGTTTAACCAGTCCCCATGGTTGGCTACCCTTTTATCTGCACTGGCAGGGCCAATAATAATCATCCTACGGCTTGTTACCATAGGACCCTGGATTCTAAACCGACTTATGACTTTTGTCAAAAGTCGAATTAATACTATCCAACTTCTGGTCCTCCGCCAACAATATCAGGCTCTTCATCCTCTTGAGGATGATTCCTCAATTTAGGCCATAAGAAAGGGGGGAATGAAAGGAATAGGAGGTCTCAGCGGGCCCCAACCCCCTTGTTGGAGAAACCAGTACCAAACATCCCATGTAGATAAGATAAGCAATGCGGCAGGGCTCAGTTAGGACATATAGAATGTGAGGAATGCAAGATGTGAGATACGAGCAAGATGTGAGGTACGAGCAAGATGTGAAGTACGTGCAGGATGTGCTCTCCCTGCTTGTCTAATGTTGATAACAAAAATATGCACGCCACTGCAGTCTATATAAGATTTCCCCCTAAGAGGCTCAGGGTCTTGCTTTCCTAACCGGTCCTGCGTGTCCGTGTGGGAGCTCGACCCTGGCTAGCCAGTCCAATAAACTCTGCTTTGTTGATTGCATTCACGCCTGGCTCTCTGTCTCTCAGGGGAATAGGATTCCGGGTCCTAACAAGCGTATTGCCTTAAACAACACACACAATTCTCAAACTTAAACAAGCTGCTTCTAACATTAATTGTTTTCCTAGAAAAGCTACAGTTTTTCTCCATTCACTTGAAACAGGCTGTTTTGCACAAAGTTGATATGCTTCACCTTTGAAAACGCTGACAGTCAGGAAAGGTTCTTTTCAAAGGCTAACTCGGTTCACCATGCATAACAAGGTGAAAGGCCCTCTTGCTTGTAACACTAATGCTTCTCTTACAGAGCTGCAGTGATTCTCCCCTTCACTTGAATGGGGTGATTCAGCAAGAAAGGTGAAGTTGCTCATCCAGGAAAACACTGAGAGGTAGGCAGTACTCCTTTAAAGAGCAAACTCAATTCACCGTACTACCCATGTTGCTAGACCCTCTTGTTTGAGAAGTAGGCAGAATTCCTTTAAAGAGCAAAATGCATTCACAATACTACCCATGTTGCTAGACCCTCTGTTTTCTAACATTAAAGATTCTCTTACAAACCTGCAGTTTTTCTAACATTTACTTGTATGCGGTGATTTTGCTCAAGGTTTATGTTCCTCACAGAAGAAAACGCTGAAAGTTGGGCCGCGTTCCTTTCATACACTAACACAGTTCACCATGCTTAACAAGGTGCAAGACCCTCTTGCTCTTACAAGAGCTGCAGTGCTTCTCCCTTTCACTTGAATGGGGAGATTCAGCAGAAAGGTGATGTTGCTGATCCAGGAAAACACTGAGAGGTAGGCAGTACTCCTTTAAAGAGCAAACTGAATTCACCATACTAATCATGTTGCTGGACCCTCTTGTTTCTAACATGAGGTATTCTCTTACAAATCTGCAGTTTTTCTCCCATTCACTTGTATGCGGTGATTTTGCACAGTTTATGTTCCTCACCCATGAAAAGGCTGATGGTTAGGCAGCATTCCTTTCAAAAACTAACACAGTTTACCATGTTTGGCAAGGTGCAAGACACTCTTGCTTGCAAAGTTAATCCTTCTCTTACAAGTGCTACAGTGCTTCTCCCATTCACTTTAATGGGGTGATTCAGCACAAAGGTGATGTTGCTTATGCAGGAAAACAGTGAGAAGCAGGCAGAATTCCTGTAAAGAGCAAAATGAATTCACAATACTAACCATGATTCTAGGCCCTCTGTTTTCTAACATTAAAGATTCTCTTACAAACATGCAGTTTTTCTCCCATTCACTTGTAAGCTCTTGTTATGCACAGCGATGATTTTCCTCACCCATGGAAACACTGAGAGGGAGAGCGTATTGCCTTAAACAACACACACAAATCTCAAACTTAAACATGCTGCTTCTAACATTAATTGTTTTCCTAGAAAATCTACAGTTTTTCTCCATTCACTTGAAACAGGCTGTTTTGCACAAAGTTGATATGCTTCACCTTTGAAAACGCTGACATTCAGGAAAGGTTCTTTTCAAAGGCTACTCGGTTCACCATGCATAAGAAGGTGAAAGGCCCTCTTGCTTGTAACACTAATGCTTCTGTTACAGAGCTGCAGTGATTCTTCCCTTCACTTGAATGGGGTGATTCAGCAAGAAAGGTGATGTTGCTCATCCAGGAAAACACTGAGAGGTAGGCAGTACTCCTTTAAAGAGCAAACTCTATTCACCATACTACCCATGTTGCTAGACCCTCTTGTTTGTAACATGAAGCATTCTCTTACAAATCTGCAGTTTTTCTCCCTTTCACTTGTATGCGGTGATTTTTGCACAAAGTTTATGTTAGTCACAGAAGAAAACGCTGAAAGTTGGGCCGCGTTCCTTTCAAACACTAACACAGTTCACCATGCTTAACAAGGTGCAAGACCCTCTTGCTCTTATAAGAGCTGCAGTGCTTCTCCCTTTCACTTGAATGGGGAGATTCAGCAGAAAGGTGATGTTGCTGATCGAGGAAAACACTGAGAGGTAGGCAGTACTCCTTTAAACAGCAAAGTGAATTCACCATACTAATCATGTTGTTGGACCCTCTTGTTTGTAACATGAGGTATTTTCATACAAATCTGCAGTTTTTCTCCCATTCACTTGTATGCGGTGATTTTGCACAAAGTTTATGTTACTCACCCATCAAAAGGCTGAAGGTTAGGCAGCATTCCTTTCAAAAACTAACACAGTTTACCATGTTTGGCAAGGTGCAAGACACTCTTGCTTGCAAAGTTAATCCTTCTCTTACAAGTGCTACAGTGCTTCTCCCATTCATTTGAATGGGGTGATTAATCACAAAGGTGAAGTTGCTTATGCAGGAAAACAGTGAGAAGTAGGCAGAATTCCTTTAAAGAGCAAAATGAATTCACAATACTAACCATGTTTCTAGACCTCT
Organism: Castor canadensis; assembly: GCF_047511655.1. Taxonomy (NCBI): domain Eukaryota; kingdom Metazoa; phylum Chordata; class Mammalia; order Rodentia; family Castoridae; genus Castor; species Castor canadensis. Next base: position 107,695,918 of record NC_133386.1, read on the forward strand.
GTTTTCTAACATTAAAGATTCTCTTAGAAACATGCAGTTTTTCTCCCATTCACTTGTATGCTCTTGTTATGCACAGCGATGATGTTCCTCACCCATGGAAACACTGAGAGGGAGAGCGTATTGCCTTAAACAACACACACAATTCTCAAACTTAAACATGCTGCTAAATCATCTTGCTTCTAACATTAATTGTTTTCTTAGAAAAGCTACAGTTTTTCTCCATTCACTTGAAAGAGGCTGTTTTGCACAAAGTTGATATGCTTCACCTTTGAAAACGCTGACAGTCAGGAAGGGTTCTTTTCAAATGCGAACTAGATTCACCATGCATAACAAGGTGAAAGGCCCTCTTGCTTGTAACACTAATGCTTCTCTTACAGAGCTGCAGTGATTCTCCCCTTCACTTGAATGGGGTGATTCAGCAAGAAAGGTGATGTTGCTCATCCAGGAAAACACTGAGCGTTATGCAGTACTCCTTGAAAGAGCAAACTGAATTCACAATATTAACCAAGTTGCTAGACTCTCTTGTTTCTAACATTAAGGATTCTCTTACAAAAGCTGCACTTTTTCTCCCATTTACTTTTATGCGGAGATTTTGCACAAAGTTTATGTTCCTCTCCCATGAAAACACTGAAACTTAGGCAGCGTTCCTCTTCAAAACGAACTAAGTTCACCATGCTTAACAAGGTGCAAGACCCTCTTGCTTGTAACATTAATGCTTCTCTTATAAGAGCTGCAGTGGTTCTTCAATACACATGAAAGGGGAGATTCAGCAGAAAGGTGATGTTGCTCATCCAGGAAAACACTGAGAGGTAGGCAGTACTCCTTTAAAGAGCCAACTCAATTCACCACACTACCCATGTTGCTAGACCCTCTTGTTTGTAACATGAAGCATTCTCTTACAAATCTGCAGTTTTTCTCCCTTTCACTTGTATGCGGTGATTTTTGCACAAAGTTTATATTCCTCACACATGAAAACGCTGAAGGTTAGGCAGCATTCCTATCAAAAACTAACACAGTTCACCATGTTTAGGAAGGTGCAAGACCCTCTTGCTTGTAAAATTAATCCTACCTTACAAGATCTACAGTGCTTCTCCAATTCACTTGAATGGGGTGATTCAGCACAAAGGTGATGTTGCTTATGCAGGAAAACAGTGAGAAGTAGGCAGAATTCCTTTAAAGAGCAAAATGAATTCACAATACTAACCATGTTTCTAGACCCTCTGTTTTCTAACATTAAAGATTCTCTTACAAACATACAGTTTTTCTCCCATTCACTTGGATGCTCTTGTTATGCACAGCGATGATGTTCCTCACCCATGGAAACACTGAGAGGGAGAGCGTATTGCCTTAAACAACACACACAATTCTCAAACTTAAACATGCTGCTTCTAACATTAATTGTTTTCCTAGAAAAGCTACAGATTTTCTCCATTCACTTGAAAGAGGCTGTTTTGCACAAAGTTGATATGCTTCACCTTTGAAAACGCTGACAGTCATGAAGGGTTCTTTTCAAAGGCTAACTCGGTTCACCATGCATAACAAGGTGAAAGGCCCTCTTGCTTGTAACACTAATGCTTCTCTTACAGAGCTGCAGTGATTCTCCCCTTCACTTGAATGGGGTGATTCAGCAAGAAAGGTGAAGTTGCTCATCCAGGAAAACACTGAGAGGTAGGCAGTACTCCTTTAAAGAGCAAACTCAATTCACCATACTACCCATGTTGCTAGAAGCTCTTGTTTGAGAAGTAGGCAGAATTACTTTAAAGAGCAAAATGCATTCACAATACTACCCATGTTGCTAGACCCTCTGTTTTCTAACATTAAAGATTCTCTTACAAACCTGCAGTTTTTCTAACATTTACTTGTATGCGGTGATTTTGCTCAAGGTTTATGTTCCTCACAGAAGAAAACGCTGAAAGTTGGGCCGCGTTCCTTTCATACACTAACACAGTTCACCATGCTTAACAAGGTGCAAGACCCTCTTGCTCTTACAAGAGCTGCAGTGCTTCTCCCTTTCACTTGAATGGGGAGATTCAGCAAGAAAGGTGATGTTGCTCATCCAGGAAAACACTGAGCTTTATGCAGTACTCCTTGAAAGAGCAAACTGAATTCACAATATTAACCAAGTTGCTAGACCCTCTTGTTTCTAACATTAAGGATTCTCTTACAAAAGCTGCAGTTTTTCTCCAATTTACTTTTATGCGGAGGTTTTGCACAAAGTTTATGTTCCTCTCCGATGAAAACACTGAAAGTTAGGCAGCTTTCCTCTTCACAACTAACTCAGTTTTCCATGCTTAACAAGGTGCAAGACCCTCTTGCTTGTAACATTAATGCTTCTCTTATAAGAGCTGCAGTGGTTCTCCCATTCACTTGAATGGGGAGATTCAGCAGAAAGGTGATGTTGCTGATCCAGGAAAACACTGAGAGGTAGGCAGTACTCCTTTAAAGAGCCAACTCAATTCACCATACTACCCATGTTGCTAGACACTCTTGTTTGTAACATGAAGCATTCTCTTACATATCTGCAGTTTTTCTCCCTTTCACTTGTATGCGGTGATTTTTTCACAAAGTTTATGTTCCTCACACATGAAAACGCTGAAGGTTAGGCAGCATTCCTTTCAAAAACTAACACAGTTTACCATGTTTGGCAAGGTGCAAGACACTCTTGCTTGCAAAGTTAATCCTTCTCTTTCAAGTGCTACAGTGCTTCTCCCATTCACTTGAATGGGGTGATTCAGCACAAAGGTGATGTTGCTTATGCAGGAAAACAGTGAGAAGTAGGCAGAATTCCTTTAAAGAACAAAATGAATTCACAATACTAACCATGTTTCTAGACCCTCTGTTTTCTAACATTAAAGATTCTCTTACAAACATGCAGTTTTTCTCCCATTCACTTGTATGCTCTTGTTATGCACAGCGATGATTTTCCTCACCCATGGAAACACTGAGAGGGAGAGCGTGAAAGGAATATGAGGTCTCAGCGGGCCCCAACCCCCTTGTTGGAGAAACCAGTACCAAACATCCCATGTAGATAAGATAAGCAATGCGGCTGGGCTCAGTTAGGGCATATAGAATGTGAGGAATGCAAGATGTGAGATACGAGCAAGATGTGAGGTACGAGCAAGATGTGAAGTACGTGCAGGATGTGTTCTGCCTGCTTGTCTAATGTTGATAACAAAAATATGCACGCCACTGCAGTCTATATAAGATTTCCCCCTAAGAGCCTCAGGGTCTTGCTTTCTTAACCGGTCCTGCGTGTCCGTGTGGGAGCTCGACCCTGGCTAGCCAGTCCAATAAACTCTGCTTTGTTGATTGCATTCACGCCTGGCTCTCTGTCTCTCGGGGGAATAGGATTCCGGGTCCTAACATTTGGAGGTCCCACCGAGATTTCATTTTCTCGAGAGACAGAACCTGCCTGCGAGAAAGCAGGGGCGATCCCAAGTCCTAGGCGTTGGGAGGGGATCCCAGACCCTCATTTGGAGGAACTTGAGTGTTCCATTTGGGCCGCGGCGGGGATTCGGCCAATCCCCAGGGAGATTCATTCTGGGAATCTTGCAAGGAGGACCACAGGGTCCTATTGGGAGAGGCTTTCCTCTCATTTGGGCTCGAGCATTTTAGGAACCCTGGCGCCAGGTGAAGAACTAATTGAGCTAGTCGACCGACCACCCGTCAAGTGGACGCCTTTCGGCCTGATATCCCAGTTCGACGGTGAGGAGGTTGAATGGGGTGCGCACCAGTGTGAGAGAAGGACCGGTCCGAGCGAGTGCTGGAGAGTGTTGTGTGTGTGTGGAATTATTGTTGCCTTTACCCTTTTTGTTCTATCTCTCTTGGTGTTTGAGTCTCCTTCCACAATGGGACAGGGACAAACAACCCCAAAGTCTCTGATCCTTTCTCACTTTCCAGAAGTTAAAGAAAGGGCCTTAAATGCGGGTCTGGTCATCAAGAAAGGTAAGTTCGACACCTTTTGTTCTGCAGAGTGGCCCACCTTTGGAGTCGGGTGGCCCATTCAAGGTTCCCTCTCCCTAGACCTGATCACTAAGGTTAAAGCAGTCAATTTTCAGCCAGACAATCGAGGCCATCCAGACCAAGTTCCTTACATTTTGGTTTGGGAGGATCTGGTGAGGAACCCTCCCCCTTGGTTAACAGTTTTTCTGACCCACCCCTCCAGTTCGGCCCCCGGGGATAAAACCCCAGTCACGCCCGCCTTGGTCATAAAGGAGGAGGAAAAACTTCCTCTTCCCACCTTGACCGGTCCTCAAATTAGGGCATCTCCTTCACCATCTCCGGTCTTACCAGAGAGTTCCCCCCTTTACCCATCCCTCGCAGGGGCAGAGGAAGATCGGCCGCCTCCATACGTGACTCCCCCTGGCCAAGCCAGTGCCCCGGAGGAGGAAATTTCCTCATCCTCCTCAACAGGACTGGCAGCAGGAGGAGGAATGGGTCGAAGACTTCGCCCCCGAGGGATCCGGGAAAGGGAGGGGGAAGACGGGCCCCCCTCATCAACACAGGGGGAGGAAACTGTCCCTACACTTCCAGTCCGGATGGTGGGCCAAGGGGGACCGGGAGGAGGGCAACAGTTTCAGTACTGGCCCTTCTCCTCCAGTGATCTATATAACTGGAGGACGCAGAACCCGCCCTTTTCTGAAGACCCCAAGTGTCTCATAGATCTCCTGGAGTCCATCATGCATACACACCGCCCCACTTGGGATGACTGTCATCAGCTGCTCAATACTCTTTTTACGACGGAGGAACGAGAGCGCATCCTCAACGAAGCGAGGAAGAACGTCTTGGGGGATAATGGGAGACCCACAACTCTCCAACCGGCCATAGACGAGGCTTTTCCCCTACGCCGCCCTGATTGGGATTTCGGGACCGCAGAAGGTAGGGAGCGTCTTCGGATCTACCGCCAGACTCTTATGGCCGGTCTCCGAGCGGCCGCTAGAAGGCCCACCAATTTTGCAAAAGTAAAAGCAGTCATTCAAGGGGAAAACGAAAGCCCAGCCGGTTTCTTAGAGCGCCTCCATGAGGCATACCGTCAGTACACCCCGATTGACCCTGAGGCGGACCTCCACCGGTCTGCTCTGGTACTCTCATTCATTAATCAGGCAGCCCCAGACATTAGGAGAAAACTCAATAAACAGGAAAACTTAGGGGAGATGACTATAAGGGAAATGCTACAGGTAGCAGAAAAGGTCTTTTCCGCTAGGGAAACTCCAGAAGAAAGGGAGGAAAGACAGAGAAAGGAAGACAGGGAAGCCCAGGAGAAATTGAGAAAGGAGGACCGGGAGTTCCAGGCTAAGGAAAACCGAAAGCAACAGAGAGAAATGGCTCGTATTTTCCTAGCGGGTGTCCGGGACCAACCCAGAGGAGGGGGCCACGCCAGGACCCCGGATAAGGAACACTGTTTTTACTGTAAGGAAACGGGGCATTGGAAGAGAGAATGTCCTAAGTTAAAGGGAAGAAGAGGGTTTGGAAGGAGACCGGGGGAAAACAGGGAAAGGGAACGAGCAGTAGAGCAGGCCAGAGTCCTTCTAGCCGGAGAAGAGGACTGAAGGAGACGGGGCTCAGACCCCCTCCCCGAGTCCTGGGTAACAATGCATGTGGAAGGGAAGCCGATGGGGTTCATGGTGGATACCGGCGCCCAATATTCGGTTTTAAACAAGGCACATGGACCTTTGAACAAGGCACGAACAAGTGTTGTTCAGGGGGCCACCGGTACGCAGTTATGTACACGGACTACCAAAAGAAAGGTGAACTTAGGAAAACACCAGGTCACACACTCCTTCTTGGTCGTCCCTGAGAGCCCCGCTCCCCTGCTCGGACGGGACCTACTCACCAAAATAGGGGCCCATATCCATTTTGAACCAGATGGAATAATTGTGACTGATCGAGAAGGGAGCCCGATTCATGTCTTGTCCCTATCATTGGCTGACGAGCATCGTCTGTTTGAGAGTCAACAGGAACCAGGAGGGGACATGACTCATTGGGTAAAAAGATTTCCCACGGCCTGGGCGGAGACTGCGGGAACCGGCCTCGCCAAACACCTCCCGCCCGTAGTTATACAATTGAAGGCTTCTGCTCTCCCCATTCGGGTGAAACAGTATCCTATGCCTGAGGAGGCCCGAAGAGGCATAGCCCCTCATATCCACAGGCTAATAAAGGAAGGAGTACTGCGACCTTGTCAGTCTGCCTGGAATACTCCTCTGCTCCCCGTCCGAAAGCCGGGAAGCGGGGACTATAGGCCTGTGCAAGACCTACGAAAGGTAAACGAGCGGACGGAGGACATTCATCCCACCGTTCCGAATCCCTATACCTTGCTCAGCCACCTACCCCCCTCGCAAGTATGGTATACAACCCTTGATTTGAAAGATGCTTTCTTCAGCATTCCATTGTCAGAAATTAGTCAGCCGCTATTTGCTTTCGAATGGCAAGAAGATGGGGGCCAATCCGGACAGCTCACTTGGACCAGACTGCCGCAAGGATTTAAAAACTCTCCCACCCTGTTTAATGAGGCCCTGAGCCAGGACCTGGAACCTTTTCGTCGGAGCCACCCACGAGTCACTCTATTACAGTATGTTGATGACTTACTGTTAGCGGCAGAAACCCGAGAGGAGTGCATCAAGGCTACTGAACACCTGCTAACGGAATTAGGTGAGCTGGGGTATCGGGCAAGTGCCAAGAAAACTCACATCTGTAAAAGGTCAGTGACATATTTGGGTTATCGGATTGCAGATGGGGCAAGGTGGCTGACTGATGCCATGAAACAGACTATTCTGGCTATCCCATCCCCGACATCCACTAGGGGGGTGAGAGAATTCCTGGGCTCCGCGGGGTTCTGTAGACTCTGGATTCCAGGATTTGCGGAAATAGCCAGACCCCTATATGAGGCCACCAAAGAAGCTCCAGATTGGAGTTGGGGAGAGAGAGAACAACAGGCCTTTGATCAGCTAAAAGACGCTCTTTTGCAGGCCCCTGCCTTAGCCTTGCCAGATCCTACAAGACCATTCACTCTGTTTGTAGATGAGAAAAAGGGCGTAGCCAAAGGAGTCTTGACCCAACAGCTAGGTCCCTGGAAGAGACCAGTGGCATACTTTTCCAAGAAATTAGACGCAGTAGCGGCAGGATGGCCCCCCTGCCTCCGCATCATAGCGGCCATTGCCGTGCTGGTGAGAGAAGCCGATAAACTAACCTTTGGACAGGCCCTCTGGGTAACGGCCCCTCACCCGGTGGAGGGAATCCTTAAACAACCCCCTGGGAAATGGATGACGAATGCCAGGCTCACCCATTACCAGGGGCTCTTGTTGGATTCCCCTCGGATCACATTCACAGATCCCGTAATCCTGAACCCTGCCACCTTGTTGCCTAACCCGGAACTGCAGACACCTGTCCATAACTGCAAAGAATTCCTCTCCGAAGTTACACAGGTACGGGCTGACCTAAAGGATACCCCCCTGTCCGGCTGCAAATTAAACTGGTACACGGATGGAAGCAGTTTTTTCCAAGATGGAGCCCGAAGGGCAGGGGCAGCTGTAGTCGACCAAGAAGGAAATACGGTATGGAGCAGCGCCCTCCCACCCGGAACATCAGCCCAAAAAGCGGAATTAATTGCCTTGGCAGAGGCCCTGGAGAGGGCAAAAGGAAAGCGAGTCAATATCTACACCGATAGCCGCTATGCTTTCGGTACCATCCATGTCCACGGGGCCATCTATCGCGAAAGAGGATTCCGCACAGCAGAAGGAAAACATCTAAAGAACCTAGCCGAAGTCCAGCGTCTATTAATGGCAGTGGAAAAACCGAAGGCAGTGGCAGTGATGTATGTCCCAGGCCACCAGTCTGCCAAGACGCCGGAAGCTGTCGGTAACAACAGAGCAGATCAAGAAGCAAAGAGAGTAGCAATGGTGAGTCCTCCCATGGAGACAGGGCAACCTTCCACGGTTGCGGCGATAGACGTGCCGGTCCCAGAGCTCCCTCCGCTACCCCCCCGACCAGAATACTCCACAGAGGATTTCACTTGGATGAGAGCCCACTCCCCCTTTAGAGAAGGGGAAGACGGATGGAAAAGCGACTTGGAGGGCAAGTTAGTTCTGCCTGAAAAACTCGGACGATTCCTGTTGGCTAACTTACATAAGTCCACCCATTTGGGGCGGAGAAAATTACTAGACTTGTTGACATCTGCGCAGCTCCGATTTCCGAACCAGACCATAGCAGTCCGCCAAATTGTGGAAGATTGTGCCAGCTGCACAATCATGAAACCAGGACGAAGGGAGGGGCACCATACAGGTACTCGGGAACGGGGGAGGGCTCCGGGAAGAAGTTGGGAAGTGGATTTTACTGACGTAAAACCGGGAAAGTTTGGGCACAAATATTTGCTGGTATTCATAGATACCTTTTCAGGCTGGGTGGAGGCTTTTCCTACAAAGAAGGAGACGAGTCAGGTAGTGGCAAAGGCTTTGCTAGAGGAAATCATACCCAGATATGGGGTGCCCGAGGCAATTGGGTCAGATAACGGTCCGGCTTTTGTTAGTAAGGTCCTGCAGGGACTAGCCCAGACTATGGGGGCCAATTGGAAGCTACATTGTGAATATAACCCCCAGAGCTCAGGGCAAGTAGAAAGGATGAATAGGACACTAAAGGAGACTTTAGCCAAATTGGCCCTGGAGACTGGCGGTGATTGGGTGACGCTCCTTCCCTTGGCCATCTTCCGAGTCCGGAACTCCCCCTATGTCCATGGGCTAACTCCCTTTGAGATCCTGTATGGGGCTCCACCCCCCATCATTCAGAGGACCTTAAGCCCAGAACTAGGTGATCTGGCCCCAAATTACCTGACCATGTTGCAGGCTTTAGCTAAAGTGCAACAACGGATTTGGCCCTTAATTCAAGCATACCACGCTGTTAAGAGGGACCCGGCTCCGGAACATGGCATAGTCCCGGGTGACATGGTATGGGTTAAAAGGCATCAGTCCAAAACCCTAGAGCCTAGATGGAAAGGACCTTATGTTGTACTGTTTACTACCCCTACCGCCCTCAAGGTTGATGGCATCGGACCTTGGATCCACCACTCCCACGTGCGTCGAGCCAATCATCAAAAACAAGAAGGGGTCAAGGAGTGGACTGTACGGCGGCACCCAGACAACCCATTAAAGCTAAAGCTTTTGTGGCCCCGGGAACATGCAGAGCCTTCAGGAGCAGCCACGGATGGGGTGGCTGATCGCTCTGATCTTGCTCAATGCCCAGAGCGGGAGCCTCGCAGAAACCAACCCTCACCAGCCCTATAAGCAAACCTGGATACTCACCGATGGGGAGACTCATACCACCCTCAACGAGACTACTCGCACTGCCCCCATAGGAACTTGGTGGCCGGAGCTTCAGTTCTGCTTCAGGGACATCAATCCTGCCTACAAGTCTACTGCCCCGGAGTCAGCCCGACGTTATGGGTTTTATGCCTGCCCCGGCCACAAAAAGAACCAGGAATGTGGGGGGATACAATACTCCTTCTGTAGGTCATGGGCATGTGTCACATCCAATGATAGTGAATGGAAATGGGGGATATCAAAATCAGACCTAGTCAAATTTGCCTTTGTAAATGGGATATTAAGGGGGCACAGAATTCCAATACCCACCCATAAATGCCAGCCCACGGATCTAGATAGAATCAAGGTCACTTTCACTGAAACTGGCAAGAAGGACACCCCTGGGTGGATACAAGGTAAGGTATGGGGACTTGTATTTTATAAATATGGTGGACATGCTGGCTCGACCATAGTGGTCAGATTAAAAATTGAGCCCATAGGGCCACCGTCCACAGCAGTAGGCCCCAATAAGGTACTTAGGCCGCCCAATGTAAAGCCATCTCCCCAATCTTCCACAACTCACCACCTTCCCTCAACCATAGCTCGGGCTAATGTTACAACTCCAAGACCATCAGAAACCAGCCCTCCCCTGGTGAGGCCCAGTCTCATGACCGCATCTAAAGACCCCCTCTGGGAGCTAGTGGTTGCTGCCTTCCTGACGTTAAACCACACCAACCCTAACATGACCAACTCCTGTTGGTTATGTTATGATGTGAGGCCCCCATTCTATGAGGCAATAGGGCTAAACACCACTCACGATACCTCATCTGAGGAAAACCCTACTCAATGTTCCTGGGGAGACCGTAAGAGAGGTCTGACCATACAGCAGGTAAACGGCCAAGGAACCTGCTTAGGAAAAGTGCCAAAGAACAGACGGGACTTATGTACTGTTATTAACGCCAGTTCTACCTGGGGAAATGCTATTAAATGGGTAATTCCAAAGGACAATGGGTGGTGGCTATGCTCGCGGTCCGGACTCACCCCATGCCTATCAACTAAGGTGTTTAACAGCTCTAAAGAATTCTGTGTTATAGTGGTTGTGCTGCCCCGCATCCTCTATCATTCGGAGGAAAGTCTATATTCATACTGGAATATAGGAACAGGTGAGAGAAAGAAGAGAGAGCCTATTTCTACACTAACCATTGCTACCCTACTTAGCCTAGGGGTGGCTGGGGCAGGGACCGGCATAGCCTCCCTGGCTACTCAACATAAAGGGATGTCTTCGCTGCGCGCAGCCATAGACGAAGATATAGAGAGAATAGAAACCTCCATTAGCCACCTAGAAAAATCCCTCACTTCTCTGTCTGAGGTAGTACTTCAAAACCGACGAAGTCTGGACTTGTTGTTCCTCCAAAAAGGGGGACTATGCGTTGCTCTAGGGGAAGAATGTTGTTTTTACGCTGACCATACCGGAGTTGTTCGTGACTCCATGTCTAAACTCCGAAAGAGCCTGGAACAAAGAAAACGAGAAAAAGAGGCAGGGGAAAGCTGGTTCGAGTCTTGGTTTAACCAGTCCCCATGGTTGGCTACCCTTTTATCTGCACTGGCAGGGCCAATAATAATCATCCTACTGCTTGTTACCATAGGACCCTGGATTCTAAACCGACTTATGACTTTTGTCAAAAGTCGAATTAATACTATCCAACTTCTGGTCCTCCGCCAACAATATCAGGCTCTTCATCCTCTTGAGGATGATTCCTCAATTTAGGCCATAAGAAAGGGGGGAATGAAAGGAATGGGAGGTCTCAGCGGGCCCCAACCCCCTTGTTGGACAAACCAGTACCAAACATCCCATGTAGATAAGATAAGCAATGCGACAGGGCTCAGTTAGGGCATATAGAATGTGAGGAATGCAAGATGTGAGATACGAGCAAGATGTGAGGTACGAGCAAGATGTGAAGTACGTGCAGGATGTGCTCTCCCTGCTTGTCTAATGTTGATAACAAAAATATGCACGCCACTGCAGTCTATATAAGATTTCCCCCTAAGAGGCTCAGGGTCTTGCTTTCCTAACCGGTCCTGGGTGTCCGTGTGGGAGCTCGACCCTGGCTAGCCAGTCCAATAAACTCTGCTTTGTTGATTGCATTCACGCCTGGCTCTCTGTCTCTCAGGGGAATAGGATTCCGGGTCCTAACAAGCGTATTGCCTTAAACAACACACACAATTCTCAAACTTAAACAAGCTGCTTCTAACATTAATTGTTTTCCTAGAAAAGCTACAGTTTTTCTCCATTCACTTGAAACAGGCTGTTTTGCACAAAGTTGATATGCTTCACCTTTGAAAACGCTGACAGTCAGGAAAGGTTCTTTTCAAAGGTAACTCGGTTCACCTTGCATAACAAGGTGAAAGGCCCTCTTGCTTGTAACACTAATGCTTCTCTTACAGAGCTGCAGTGATTCTCCCCTTCACTTGAATGGGGTGATTCAGCAAGAAAGGTGAAGTTGCTCATCCAGGAAAACACTGAGAGGTAGGCAGTACTCCTTTAAAGAGCAAACTCAATTCACCATACTACCCATGTTGCTAGACCCTCTTGTTTGAGAAGTAGGCAGAATTCCTTTAAAGAGCAAAATGCATTCACAATACTACCCATGTTGCTAGACCCTCTGTTTTCTAACATTAAAGATTCTCTTACAAACCTGCAGTTTTTCTAACATTTACTTGTATGCGGTGATTTTGCTCAAGGTTTATGTTCCTCACAGAAGAAAACGCTGAAAGTTGGGCCGCGTTCCTTTCATACACTAACACAGTTCACCATGCTTAACAAGGTGCAAGACCCTCTTGCTCTTACAAGAGCTGCAGTGCTTCTCCCTTTCACTTGAATGGGGAGATTCAGCAGAAAGGTGATGTTGCTGATCCAGGAAAACACTGAGAGGTAGGCAGTACTCCTTTAAACAGCAAACTGAATTCACCATACTAATCATGTTGCTGGACCCTCTTGTTTCTAACATGAGGTATTCTCTTACAAATCTGCAGTTTTTCTCCCATTCACTTGTATGCGGTGATTTTGCACAAAGTTTATGTTCCTCACCCATGAAAAGGCTGATGGTTAGGCAGCATTCCTTTCAAAAACTAACACAGTTTACCATGTTTGGCAAGGTGCAAGACACTCTTGCTTGCAAAGTTAATCCTTCTCTTACAAGTGCTACAGTGCTTCTCCCATTCACTTTAACGGGGTGATTCAGCACAAAGGTGATGTTGCTTATGCAGGAAAACAGTGAGAAGCAGGCAGAATTCCTGTAAAGAGCAAAATGAATTCACAATACTAACCATGATTCTAGACCCTCTGTTTTCTAACATTAAAGATTCTCTTACAAACATGCAGTTTTTCTCCCATTCACTTGTAAGCTCTTGTTATGCACAGCGATGATTTTCCTCACCCATGGAAACACTGAGAGGGAGAGCGTATTGCCTTAAACAACACACACAAATCTCAAACTTAAACATGCTGCTTCTAACATTAATTGTTTTCCTAGAAAATCTACAGTTTTTCTCCATTCACTTGAAACAGGCTGTTTTGCACAAAGTTGATATGCTTCACCTTTGAAAACGCTGACATTCAGGAAAGGTTCTTTTCAAAGGCTACTCGGTTCACCATGCATAACAAGGTGAAAGGCCCTCTTGCTTGTAACACTAATGCTTCTGTTACAGAGCTGCAGTGATTCTTCCCTTCACTTGAATGGGGTGATTCAGCAAGAAAGGTGATGTTGCTCATCCAGGAAAACACTGAGAGGTAGGCAGTACTCCTTTAAAGAGCAAACTCAATTCACCATACTACCCATGTTGCTAGACCCTCTTGTTTGTAACATGAAGCATTCTGTTACAAATCTGCAGTTTTTCTCCCTTTCACTTGTATGCGGTGATTTTTGCACAAAGTTTATGTTCCTCACACATGAAAACGCTGAAGTTTAGGCAGCATTCCTATCAAAAACTAACACAGTTCACCATGCTTAGCAAGGAGCAAGACCCTCTTGCTTGTAAAATTAATCCTATCTTACAAGATCTACAGTGCTTGTCCAATTCACTTGAATGGGGTGATTCAGCACAAAGGTGATGTTGCTTATCCAGGAAAACAGTGAGAAGTAGGCAGAATTCCTTTAAAGAGCAAAATGCATTCACAATACTACCCATGTTGCTAGACCCTCTGTTTTCTAACATTAAAGATTCTCTTACAAACCTGCAGTTTTTCTAACATTTACTTGTATGCGGTGATTTTGCTCAAGGTTTATGTTCCTCACAGAAGAAAACGCTGAAAGTTGGGCCGCGTTCCTTTCATACACTAACACAGTTCACCATGCTTAACAAGGTGCAAGACCCTCTTGCTCTTACAAGAGCTGCAGTGCTTCTCCCTTTCACTTGAATGGGGAGATTCAGCAGAAAGGTGATGTTGCTGATCCAGGAAAACACTGAGAGGTAGGCAGTACTCCTTTAAACAGCAAACTGAATTCACCATACTAATCATGTTGCTGGACCCTCTTGTTTCTAACATGAGGTATTCTCTTACAAATCTGCAGTTTTTCTCCCATTCACTTGTAGGCGGTGATTTTGCACAAAGTTTATGTTCCTCACCCATGAAAAGGCTGATGGTTAGGCAGCATTCCTTTCAAAAACTAACACAGTTTACCATGTTTGGCAAGGTGCAAGACACTCTTGCTTGCAAAGTTAATCCTTCTCTTACAAGTGCTACAGTGCTTCTCCCATTCACTTTAATGGGGTGATTCAGCACAAAGGTGATGTTGCTTATGCAGGAAAACAGTGAGAAGCAGGCAGAATTCCTGTAAAGAGCAAAATGAATTCACAATACTAACCATGATTCTAGACCCTCTGTTTTCTAACATTAAAGATTCTCTTACAAACATGCAGTTTTTCTCCCATTCACTTGTAAGCTCTTGTTATGCACAGCGATGATTTTCCTCACCCATGGAAACACTGAGAGGGAGAGCGTATTGCCTTAAACAACACACACAAATCTCAAACTTAAACATGCTGCTTCTAACATTAATTGTTTTCCTAGAAAATCTACAGTTTTTCTCCATTCACTTGAAACAGGCTGTTTTGCACAAAGTTGATATGCTTCACCTTTGAAAACGCTGACATTCAGGAAAGGTTCTTTTCAAAGGCTACTCGGTTCACCATGCATAACAAGGTGAAAGGCCCTCTTGCTTGTAACACTAATGCTTCTGTTACAGAGCTGCAGTGATTCTTCCCTTCACTTGAATGGGGTGATTCAGCAAGAAAGGTGATGTTGCTCATCCAGGAAAACACTGAGAGGTAGGCAGTACTCCTTTAAAGAGCAAACTCAATTCACCATACTACCCATGTTGCTAGACCCTCTTGTTTGTAACATGAAGCATTCTCTTACAAATCTGCAGTTTTTCTCCCTTTCACTTGTATGCGGTGATTTTTGCACAAAGTTTATGTTCCTCACACATGAAAACGCTGAAGTTTAGGCAGCATTCCTATCAAAAACTAACACAGTTCACCATGCTTAGCAAGGAGCAAGACCCTCTTGCTTGTAAAATTAATCCTATCTTACAAGATCTACAGTGGTTGTCCAATTCACTTGAATGGGGTGATTCAGCACAAAGGTGATGTTGCTTATCCAGGAAAACAGTGAGAAGTAGGCAGAATTCCTTTAAAGAGCAAAATGCATTCACAATACTACCCATGTTGCTAGACCCTCTGTTTTCTAACATTAAAGATTCTCTTACAAACCTGCAGTTTTTCTAACATTTACTTGTATGCGGTGATTTTGCTCAAGGTTTATGTTCCTCACAGAAGAAAACGCTGAAAGTTGGGCCGCGTTCCTTTCATACACTAACACAGTTCACCATGCTTAACAAGGTGCAAGACCCTCTTGCTCTTACAAGAGCTGCAGTGCTTCTCCCTTTCACTTGAATGGGGAGATTCAGCAGAAAGGTGATGTTGCTGATCCAGGAAAACACTGAGAGGTAGGCAGTACTCCTTTAAACAGCAAACTGAATTCACCATACTAATCATGTTGCTGGACCCTCTTGTTTCTAACATGAGGTATTCTCTTACAAATCTGCAGTTTTTCTCCCATTCACTTGTAGGCGGTGATTTTGCACAAAGTTTATGTTCCTCACCCATGAAAAGGCTGATGGTTAGGCAGCATTCCTTTCAAAAACTAACACAGTTTACCATGTTTGGCAAGGTGCAAGACACTCTTGCTTGCAAAGTTAATCCTTCTCTTACAAGTGCTACAGTGCTTCTCCCATTCACTTTAATGGGGTGATTCAGCACAAAGGTGATGTTGCTTATGCAGGAAAACAGTGAGAAGCAGGCAGAATTCCTGTAAAGAGCAAAATGAATTCACAATACTAACCATGATTCTAGACCCTCTGTTTTCTAACATTAAAGATTCTCTTACAAACATGCAGTTTTTCTCCCATTCACTTGTAAGCTCTTGTTATGCACAGCGATGATTTTCCTCACCCATGGAAACACTGAGAGGGAGAGCGTATTGCCTTAAACAACACACACAAATCTCAAACTTAAACATGCTGCTTCTAACATTAATTGTTTTCCTAGAAAATCTACAGTTTTTCTCCATTCACTTGAAACAGGCTGTTTTGCACAAAGTTGATATGCTTCACCTTTGAAAACGCTGACATTCAGGAAAGGTTCTTTTCAAAGGCTACTCGGTTCACCATGCATAACAAGGTGAAAGGCCCTCTTGCTTGTAACACTAATGCTTCTGTTACAGAGCTGCAGTGATTCTTCCCTTCACTTGAATGGGGTGATTCAGCAAGAAAGGTGATGTTGCTCATCCAGGAAAACACTGAGAGGTAGGCAGTACTCCTTTAAAGAGCAAACTCAATTCACCATACTACCCATGTTGCTAGACCCTCTTGTTTGTAACATGAAGCATTCTCTTACAAATCTGCAGTTTTTCTCCCTTTCACTTGTATGCGGTGATTTTTGCACAAAGTTTATGTTCCTCACACATGAAAACGCTGAAGTTTAGGCAGCATTCCTATCAAAAACTAACACAGTTCACCATGCTTAGCAAGGAGCAAGACCCTCTTGCTTGTAAAATTAATCCTATCTTACAAGATCTACAGTGCTTGTCCAATTCACTTGAATGGGGTGATTCAGCACAAAGGTGATGTTGCTTATCCAGGAAAACAGTGAGAAGTAGGCAGAATTCCTTTAAAGAGCAAAATGCATTCACAATACTACCCATGTTGCTAGACCCTCTGTTTTCTAACATTAAAGATTCTCTTACAAACCTGCAGTTTTTCTAACATTTACTTGTATGCGGTGATTTTGCTCAAGGTTTATGTTCCTCACAGAAGAAAACGCTGAAAGTTGGGCCGCGTTCCTTTCATACACTAACACAGTTCACCATGCTTAACAAGGTGCAAGACCCTCTTGCTCTTACAAGAGCTGCAGTGCTTCTCCCTTTCACTTGAATGGGGAGATTCAGCAGAAAGGTGATGTTGCTGATCCAGGAAAACACTGAGAGGTAGGCAGTACTCCTTTAAACAGCAAACTGAATTCACCATACTAATCATGTTGCTGGACCCTCTTGTTTCTAACATGAGGTATTCTCTTACAAATCTGCAGTTTTTCTCCCATTCACTTGTAGGCGGTGATTTTCAACAAAGTTTATGTTCCTCACCCATGAAAAGGCTGATGGTTAGGCAGCATTCCTTTCAAAAACTAACACAGTTTACCATGTTTGGCAAGGTGCAAGACACTCTTGCTTGCAAAGTTAATCCTTCTCTTACAAGTGCTACAGTGCTTCTCCCTTTCACTTGAATGGGGTGATTCAGCACAAAGGTGATGTTGCTTATGCAGGAAAACAGTGAGAAGCAGGCAGAATTCCTGTAAAGAGCAAAATGAATTCACAATACTAACCATGATTCTAGACCCTCTGTTTTCTAACATTAAAGATTCTCTTACAAACATGCAGTTTTTCTCCCATTCACTTGTAAGCTCTTGTTATGCACAGCGATGATTTTCCTCACCCATGGAAACACTGAGAGGGAGAGCGTATTGCCTTAAACAACACACACAAATCTCAAACTTAAACATGCTGCTTCTAACATTAATTGTTTTCTTAGAAAATCTACAGTTTTTCTCCATTCACTTGAAACAGGCTGTTTTGCACAAAGTTGATATGCTTCACCTTTGAAAACGCTGACATTCAGGAAAGGTTCTTTTCAAAGGCTACTCGGTTCACCATGCATAACAAGGTGAAAGGCCCTCTTGCTTGTAACACTAGTGCTTCTGTTACAGAGCTGCAGTGATTCTTCCCTTCACTTGAATGGGGTGATTCAGCAAGAAAGGTGATGTTGCTCATCCAGGAAAACACTGAGAGGTAGGCAGTACTCCTTTAAAGAGCAAACTCAATTCACCATACTACCCATGTTGCTAGACCCTCTTGTTTGTAACATGAAGCATTCTCTTACAAATCTGCAGTTTTTCTCCCTTTCACTTGTATGCGGTGATTTTTGCACAAAGTTTATGTTCCTCACACATGAAAACGCTGAAGTTTAGGCAGCATTCCTATCAAAAACTAACACAGTTCACCATGCTTAGCAAGGAGCAAGACCCTCTTGCTTGTAAAATTAATCCTATCTTACAAGATCTACAGTGCTTGTCCAATTCACTTGAATGGGGTGATTCAGCACAAAGGTGATGTTGCTTATCCAGGAAAACAGTGAGAAGTAGGCAGAATTCCTTTAAAGAGCAAAATGCATTCACAATACTAACCATGTTGCTAGACCCTCTGTTTTCTAACATTAAAGATTCTCTTACAAACCTGCAGTTTTTCTCCCATTTACTTGTATACGGTGATTTTGCTCAAGGTTTATTTTCCTCACAGAAGAAAACGCTGAAAGTTGGGCCGCGTTCCTTTCATACACTAACACAGTTCACCATGCTTAACAAGGTGCAAGACCCTCTTGCTCTTACAAGATCTGCAGTGCTTCTCCCTTTCACTTGAATGGGAAGATTCAGCAGAAAGGTGATGTTGCTGATCCAGGAAAACACTGAGAGGTAGGCAGTATTCCTTTAAAGAGCAAACTGAATTCACCATACTACCCATGTTGCTAGACCCTCTTGTTTCTAACATGAGGGATTCTCTTACAAATCTGCAGTTTTTCTCCCATTCACTTGTAGGCGGTGATTTTGCACAAAGTTTATGTTCCTCACCCATGAAAAGGCTGAACGTTAGGCAGCATTCCTTTCAAAAACTAACACAGTTTACCATGTTTGGCAAGGTGCAAGACACTCTTCCTTGCAAAGTTAATCCTTCTCTCACAAGTGCTACAGTGCTTCTCCCATTCACTTGAATGGGGTGTTTCAGCACAAAGGTGATGTTGCTTATGCAGGAAAACAGTGAGAAGTAGGCAATATTCCTGTAAAGAGCAAAATGAATTCACAATACTAACCATGTTTCTAGACCCTCTGTTTTCTAACATTAAAGATTCTCTTACAAACATGCAGTTTTTCTCCCATTTACTTGTATGCTCTTGTTATGCACAGCGATGATTTTCCTCACCCATGGAAACACTGAGAGGAAGAGCGTATTGCCTTAAACAACACACACAATTCTCAAACTTAAACATGCTGCTAAATCATCTTGCTTCTAACATTAATTGTTTTCTTAGAAAAGCTACAGTTTTTCTCCATTCACTTGAAAGAGGCTGTTTTGCACAAAGTTGATATGCTTCACCTTTGAAAACGCTGATAGTCAGGAAGGGTTCTTTTCAAATGCGAACTCGGTTCACCATGCATAACAAGGTGAAAGGCCCTCTTGCTTGTAACACTAATGCTTCTCTTACAGAGCTGCAGTGATTCTCCCCTTCACTTGAATGGGGTGATTCAGCAAGAAAGGTGATGTTGCTCATCCAGGAAAACACTGAGCGTTATGCAGTACTCCTTGAAAGAGCAAACTGAATTCACAATATTAACCAAGTTGCTAGACCCTCTTGTTTCTAACATTAAGGATTCTCTTAGAAAAGCTGCAGTTTTTCTCCGATTTACTTTTTTGCGGAGATTTTGCACAAAGTTTATGTTCCTCTCCCATGAAAACACTGAAAGTTAGGCAGCGTTCCTCTTCAAAACGAACTAAGTTCACCATGCTTAACAAGGTGCAAGACCCTCTTGCTTGTAACATTAATGCTTCTCTTATAAGAGCTGCAGTGGTTCTCCCATTCACTTGAATGGGGAGATTCAGCAGAAAGGTGATGTTGCTGATCCAAGAAAACACTGAGAGGTAGGCAGTACTCCTTTAAAGAGCAAACTCAATTCACCATACTACCCATGTTGCTAGACCCTCTTGTTTGTAACATGAAGCATTCTCTTACAAATCTGCAGTTTTTCTCCCATTCACTTGTATGCTCTTGTTATGCACAGAGATGTTGTTCCTCACCCATGGAAACACTGAGAGGGAGAGCGTATTGCCTTAAACAACACACACAATTCTCAAACTTAAACATGCTGCTAAATCATCTTGCTTGTAACATTATTTGTTTTCTTAGAAAAGCTACAGTTTTTCTCCATTCACTTGTAAGAGGCTGTTTTGCACAAAGTTGATATGCTTCATCTTTGAAAACACTGACAGTCAGGAAGGGTTCTTTTCAAATGCGAACTCGGTTCACCATGCATAACAAGGTGAAAGGCCCTCTTGCTTGTAGCACTAATGCTTCTCTTACAGAGCTGCAGTAATTCTCCCCTTCACTTGAATGGGGTCATTCAGCAAGAAAGGTGATGTTGCTCATCCAGGAAAACACTGAGCGTTATGCAGTACTCCTTGAAAGAGCAAACTGAATTCACAATATTAACCAAGTTGCTAGACTCTATTGTTTCTAACATTAAGGATTCTCTTACAAAAGCTGCAGTTTTTCTCCCATTTACTTTTATGCGGAGATTTTGCACAAAGTTTATGTTCCTCTCCCATGAAAACACTGAAAGTTAGGCGGCGTTCCTCTTCAAAACTAACTCAGTTTACCATGCTTAACAAGGTGCAAGACCCTCTTGCTTGTAACATTAATGCTTCTCTTATATTAGCTGCAGGGGTTCTCCAATTCACTTGAATGGGGAGATTCAGCAGAAAGGTGATGTTGCTGATCCAGGAAAACACTGAGAGGTAGGCAGTACTCCTTTAAAGAGCAAACTCAATTCACCATACTACCCATGTTCCTAGACCCTCTTGTTTGTAACATGAAGCATTCTCTTACATATCTGCAGTTTTTCTCCCTTTCACTTGTATGCGGTGATTTTTGCACAAAGTTTATGTTCCTCACACATGAAAACGCTAAAGGTTAGGCAGCATTCCTTTCAAAAACTAACACAGTTTACCATGTTTGGCAAGGTGCAAGACACTCTTACTTGCAAAGTTAATCCTTCTCTTACAAGTGCTACAGTGCTTCTCCCATTCACTTGAATGGGGTGATTCAGCACAAAGGTGATGTTGCTTATGCAGGAAAACAGTGAGAAGTAGGCAGAATTCCTTTAAAGAGCAAAATGAATTCACAATACTAACCAGGTTTCTAGACCCTCTGTTTTCTAACATTAAAGATTCTCTTACAAACATGCAGTTTTTCTCCCATTCACTTGTATGCTCTTGTTATGCACAGCGATGATTTTCCTCACCCATGGAAACACTGAGAGGGAGAGCGTGAAAGGAATATGAGGTCTCAGCGGGCCCCAACCCCCTTGTTGGAGAAACCAGTACCAAACATCCCATGTAGATAAGATAAGCAATGCGGCAGGGCTCAGTTAGGGCATATAGAATGTGAGGAATGCAAGATGTGAGATACGTGCAAGATGTGAGGTACGAGCAAGATGTGAAGTACGTGCAGGATGTGCTCTCCCTGCTTGTCTAATGTTGATAACAAAAATATGCACGCCACTGCAGTCTATATAAGATTTCCCCCTAAGAGGCTCAGGGTCTTGCTTTCTTAACCGGTCCTGCCTGTCCGTGTGGGAGCTCGACCCTGGCTAGCCAGTCCAATAAACTCTGCTTTGTTGATTGCATTCACGCCTGGCTCTCTGTCTCTCGGGGGAATAGGATTCCGGGTCCTAACATTTGGAGGTCCCACCGAGATTTCATTTTCTCGAGAGACAGAACCTGCCTGCGAGAAAGCAGGGGCGATCCCAAGTCCTAGGCGTTGGGAGGGGATCCCAGACCCTCATTTGGAGGAACTTGAGTGTTCCATTTGGGCCGCGGCGGGGATTCGGCCAATCCCCAGGGAGATTCATTCTGGGAATCTTGCAAGGAGGACCACAGGGTCCTATTGGGAGAGGCTTTCCTCTCATTTGGGCTCGAGCATTTTAGGAACCCTGGCGCCAGGTGAAGAACTAATTGAGCTAGTCGACCGACCACCCGTCAAGTGGACGCCTTTCGGCCTGATATCCCAGTTCGACGGTGAGGAGGTTGAATGGGGTGCGCACCAGTGTGAGAGAAGGACCGGTCCGAGCGAGTGCTGGAGAGTGTTGTGTGTGTGTGGAATTATTGTTGCCTTTATCCTTTTTGTTCTATCTCTCTTGGTGTTTGAGTCTCCTTCCACAATGGGACAGGGACAAACAACCCCAAAGTCTCTGATCCTTTCTCACTTTCCAGAAGTTAAAGAAAGGGCCTTAAATGCGGGTCTGGTCATCAAGAAAGGTAAGTTCGACACCTTTTGTTCTGCAGAGTGGCCCACCTTTGGAGTCGGGTGGCCCATTCAAGGTTCCCTCTCCCTAGACCTGATCACTAAGGTTAAAGCAGTCAATTTTCAGCCAGACAATCGAGGCCATCCAGACCAAGTTCCTTACATTTTGGTTTGGGAGGATCTGGTGAGGAACCCTCCCCCTTGGTTAACAGTTTTTCTGACCCACCCCTCCAGTTCGGCCCCCGGGGATAAAACCCCAGTCACGCCCGCCTTGGTCATAAAGGAGGAGGAAAAACTTCCTCTTCCCACCTTGACCGGTCCTCAAATTAGGGCATCTCCTTCACCATCTCCGGTCTTACCAGAGAGTTCCCCCCTTTACCCATCCCTCGCAGGGGCAGAGGAAGATCGGCCGCCTCCATACGTGACTCCCCCTGGCCAAGCCAGTGCCCCGGAGGAGGAAATTTCCTCATCCTCCTCAACAGGACTGGCAGCAGGAGGAGGAATGGGTCGAAGACTTCGCCCCCGAGGGATCCGGGAAAGGGAGGGGGAAGACGGGCCCCCCTCATCAACACAGGGGGAGGAAACTGTCCCTACACTTCCAGTCCGGATGGTGGGCCAAGGGGGACCGGGAGGAGGGCAACAGTTTCAGTACTGGCCCTTCTCCTCCAGTGATCTATATAACTGGAGGACGCAGAACCCGCCCTTTTCTGAAGACCCCAAGTGTCTCATAGATCTCCTGGAGTCCATCATGCATACACACCGCCCCACTTGGGATGACTGTCATCAGCTGCTCAATACTCTTTTTACGACGGAGGAACGAGAGCGCATCCTCAACGAAGCGAGGAAGAACGTCTTGGGGGATAATGGGAGACCCACAACTCTCCAACCGGCCATAGACGAGGCTTTTCCCCTACGCCGCCCTGATTGGGATTTCGGGACCGCAGAAGGTAGGGAGCGTCTTCGGATCTACCGCCAGACTCTTATGGCCGGTCTCCGAGCGGCCGCTAGAAGGCCCACCAATTTTGCAAAAGTAAAAGCAGTCATTCAAGGGGAAAACGAAAGCCCAGCCGGTTTCTTAGAGCGCCTCCATGAGGCATACCGTCAGTACACCCCGATTGACCCTGAGGCAGACCTCCACCGGTCTGCTCTGGTACTCTCATTCATTAATCAGGCAGCCCCAGACATTAGGAGAAAACTCAATAAACAGGAAAACTTAGGGGAGATGACTATAAGGGAAATGCTACAGGTAGCAGAAAAGGTCTTTACCGCTAGGGAAACTCCAGAAGAAAGGGAGGAAAGACAGAGAAAGGAAGACAGGGAAGCCCAGGAGAAATTGAGAAAGGAGGACCGGGAGTTCCAGGCTAAGGAAAACCGAAAGCAACAGAGAGAAATGGCTCGTATTTTCCTAGCGGGTGTCCGGGACCAACCCAGAGGAGGGGGCCACGCCAGGACCCCGGATAAGGAACACTGTTTTTACTGTAAGGAAACGGGGCATTGGAAGAGAGAATGTCCTAAGTTAAAGGGAAGAAGAGGGTTTGGAAGGAGACCGGGGGAAAACAGGGAAAGGGAACGAGCAGTAGAGCAGGCCAGAGTCCTTCTAGCCGGAGAAGAGGACTGAAGGAGACGGGGCTCAGACCCCCTCCCCGAGTCCTGGGTAACAATGCATGTGGAAGGGAAGCCGATGGGGTTCATGGTGGATACCGGCGCCCAATATTCGGTTTTAAACAAGGCACATGGACCTTTGAACAAGGCACGAACAAGTGTTGTTCAGGGGGCCACCGGTACGCAGTTATGTACACGGACTACCAAAAGAAAGGTGAACTTAGGAAAACACCAGGTCACACACTCCTTCTTGGTCGTCCCTGAGAGCCCCGCTCCCCTGCTCGGACGGGACCTACTCACCAAAATAGGGGCCCATATCCATTTTGAACCAGATGGAATAATTGTGACTGATCGAGAAGGGAGCCCGATTCATGTCTTGTCCCTATCATTGGCTGACGAGCATCGTCTGTTTGAGAGTCAACAGGAACCAGGAGGGGACATGACTCATTGGGTAAAAAGATTTCCCACGGCCTGGGCGGAGACTGCGGGAACCGGCCTCGCCAAACACCTCCCGCCCGTAGTTATACAATTGAAGGCTTCTGCTCTCCCCATTCGGGTGAAACAGTATCCTATGCCTGAGGAGGCCCGAAGAGGCATAGCCCCTCATATCCACAGGCTAATAAAGGAAGGAGTACTGCGACCTTGTCAGTCTGCCTGGAATACTCCTCTGCTCCCCGTCCGAAAGCCGGGAAGCGGGGACTATAGGCCTGTGCAAGACCTACGAAAGGTAAACGAGCGGACGGAGGACATTCATCCCACCGTTCCGAATCCCTATACCTTGCTCAGCCACCTACCCCCCTCGCAAGTATGGTATACAACCCTTGATTTGAAAGATGCTTTCTTCAGCATTCCATTGTCAGAAATTAGTCAGCCGCTATTTGCTTTCGAATGGCAAGAAGATGGGGGCCAATCCGGACAGCTCACTTGGACCAGACTGCCGCAAGGATTTAAAAACTCTCCCACCCTGTTTAATGAGGCCCTGAGCCAGGACCTGGAACCTTTTCGTCGGAGCCACCCACGAGTCACTCTATTACAGTATGTTGATGACTTAGAGAGGAGTGCATCAAGGCTACTGAACACCTGCTAACGGAATTAGGTGAGCTGGGGTATCGGGCAAGTGCCAAGAAAACTCACATCTGTAAAAGGTCAGTGACATATTTGGGTTATCGGATTGCAGATGGGGCAAGGTGGCTGACTGATGCCATGAAACAGACTATTCTGGCTATCCCATCCCCGACATCCACTAGGGGGGTGAGAGAATTCCTGGGCTCCGCGGGGTTCTGTAGACTCTGGATTCCAGGATTTGCGGAAATAGCCAGACCCCTATATGAGGCCACCAAAGAAGCTCCAGATTGGAGTTGGGGAGAGAGAGAACAACAGGCCTTTGATCAGCTAAAAGACGCTCTTTTGCAGGCCCCTGCCTTAGCCTTGCCAGATCCTACAAGACCATTCACTCTGTTTGTAGATGAGAAAAAGGGCGTAGCCAAAGGAGTCTTGACCCAACAGCTAGGTCCCTGGAAGAGACCAGTGGCATACTTTTCCAAGAAATTAGACGCAGTAGCGGCAGGATGGCCCCCCTGCCTCCGCATCATAGCGGCCATTGCCGTGCTGGTGAGAGAAGCCGATAAACTAACCTTTGGACAGGCCCTCTGGGTAACGGCCCCTCACCCGGTGGAGGGAATCCTTAAACAACCCCCTGGGAAATGGATGACGAATGCCAGGCTCACCCATTACCAGGGGCTCTTGTTGGATTCCCCTCGGATCACATTCACAGATCCCGTAATCCTGAACCCTGCCACCTTGTTGCCTAACCCGGAACTGCAGACACCTGTCCATAACTGCAAAGAATTCCTCTCCGAAGTTACACAGGTACGGGCTGACCTAAAGGATACCCCCCGTCCGGCTGCAAATTAAACTGGTACACGGATGGAAGCAGTTTTTTCCAAGATGGAGCCCGAAGGGCAGGGGCAGCTGTAGTCGACCAAGAAGGAAATACGGTATGGAGCAGCGCCCTCCCACCCGGAACATCAGCCCAAAAAGCGGAATTAATTGCCTTGGCAGAGGCCCTGGAGAGGGCAAAAGGAAAGCGAGTCAATATCTACACCGATAGCCGCTATGCTTTCGGTACCATCCATGTCCACGGGGCCATCTATCGCGAAAGAGGATTCCGCACAGCAGAAGGAAAACATCTAAAGAACCTAGCCGAAGTCCAGCGTCTATTAATGGCAGTGGAAAAACCGAAGGCAGTGGCAGTGATGTATGTCCCAGGCCACCAGTCTGCCAAGACGCCGGAAGCTGTCGGTAACAACAGAGCAGATCAAGAAGCAAAGAGAGTAGCAATGGTGAGTCCTCCCATGGAGACAGGGCAACCTTCCACGGTTGCGGCGATAGACGTGCCGGTCCCAGAGCTCCCTCCGCTACCCCCCCGACCAGAATACTCCACAGAGGATTTCACTTGGATGAGAGCCCACTCCCCCTTTAGAGAAGGGGAAGACGGATGGAAAAGCGACTTGGAGGGCAAGTTAGTTCTGCCTGAAAAACTCGGACGATTCCTGTTGGCTAACTTACATAAGTCCACCCATTTGGGGCGGAGAAAATTACTAGACTTGTTGACATCTGCGCAGCTCCGATTTCCGAACCAGACCATAGCAGTCCGCCAAATTGTGGAAGATTGTGCCAGCTGCACAATCATGAAACCAGGACGAAGGGAGGGGCACCATACAGGTACTCGGGAACGGGGGAGGGCTCCGGGAAGAAGTTGGGAAGTGGATTTTACTGAGGTAAAACCGGGAAAGTTTGGGTACAAATATTTGCTGGTATTCATAGATACCTTTTCAGGCTGGGTGGAGGCTTTTCCTACAAAGAAGGAGACGAGTCAGGTAGTGGCAAAGGCTTTGCTAGAGGAAATCATACCCAGATATGGGGTGCCCGAGGCAATTGGGTCAGATAACGGTCCGGCTTTTGTTAGTAAGGTCCTGCAGGGACTAGCCCAGACTATGGGGGCCAATTGGAAGCTACATTGTGAATATAACCCCCAGAGCTCAGGGCAAGTAGAAAGGATGAATAGGACACTAAAGGAGACTTTAGCCAAATTGGCCCTGGAGACTGGCGGTGATTGGGTGACGCTCCTTCCCTTGGCCATCTTCCGAGTCCGGAACTCCCCCTATGTCCATGGGCTAACTCCCTTTGAGATCCTGTATGGGGCTCCACCCCCCATCATTCAGAGGACCTTAAGCCCAGAACTAGGTGATCTGGCCCCAAATTACCTGACCATGTTGCAGGCTTTAGCTAAAGTGCAACAACGGATTTGGCCCTTAATTCAAGCATACCACGCTGTTAAGAGGGACCCGGCTCCGGAACATGGCATAGTCCCGGGTGACATGGTATGGGTTAAAAGGCATCAGTCCAAAACCCTAGAGCCTAGATGGAAAGGACCTTATGTTGTACTGTTTACTACCCCTACCGCCCTCAAGGTTGATGGCATCGGACCTTGGATCCACCACTCCCACGTGCGTCGAGCCAATCATCAAAAACAAGAAGGGGTCAAGGAGTGGACTGTACGGCGGCACCCAGACAACCCATTAAAGCTAAAGCTTTTGTGGCCCCGGGAACATGCAGAGCCTTCAGGAGCAGCCACGGATGGGGTGGCTGATCGCTCTGATCTTGCTCAATGCCCAGAGCGGGAGCCTCGCAGAAACCAACCCTCACCAGCCCTATAAGCAAACCTGGATACTCACCGATGGGGAGACTCATACCACCCTCAACGAGACTACTCGCACTGCCCCCATAGGAACTTGGTGGCCGGAGCTTCAGTTCTGCTTCAGGGACATCAATCCTGCCTACAAGTCTACTGCCCCGGAGTCAGCCCGACGTTATGGGTTTTATGCCTGCCCCGGCCACAAAAAGAACCAGGAATGTGGGGGGATACAATACTCCTTCTGTAGGTCATGGGCATGTGTCACATCCAATGATAGTGAATGGAAATGGGGGATATCAAAATCAGACCTAGTCAAATTTGCCTTTGTAAATGGGATATTAAGGGGGCACAGAATTCCAATACCCACCCATAAATGCCAGCCCACGGATCTAGATAGAATCAAGGTCACTTTCACTGAAACTGGCAAGAAGGACACCCCTGGGTGGATACAAGGTAAGGTATGGGGACTTGTATTTTATAAATATGGTGGACATGCTGGCTCGACCATAGTGGTCAGATTAAAAATTGAGCCCATAGGGCCACCGTCCACAGCAGTAGGCCCCAATAAGGTACTTAGGCCGCCCAATGTAAAGCCATCTCCCCAACCTTCCACAACTCACCACCTTCCCTCAACCATAGCTCGGGCTAATGTTACAACTCCAAGACCATCAGAAACCAGCCCTCCCCTGGTGAGGCCCAGTCTCATGACCGCATCTAAAGACCCCCTCTGGGAGCTAGTGGTTGCTGCCTTCCTGACGTTAAACCACACCAACCCTAACATGACCAACTCCTGTTGGTTATGTTATGATGTGAGGCCCCCATTCTATGAGGCAATAGGGCTAAACACCACTCACGATACCTCATCTGAGGAAAACCCTACTCAATGTTCCTGGGGAGACCGTAAGAGAGGTCTGACCATACAGCAGGTAAACGGCCAAGGAACCTGCTTAGGAAAAGTGCCAAAGAACAGACGGGACTTATGTACTGTTATTAACGCCAGTTCTACCTGGGGAAATGCTATTAAATGGGTAATTCCAAAGGACAATGGGTGGTGGCTATGCTCGCGGTCCGGACTCACCCCATGCCTATCAACTAAGGTGTTTAACAGCTCTAAAGAATTCTGTGTTATAGTGGTTGTGCTGCCCCGCATCCTCTATCATTCGGAGGAAAGTCTATATTCATACTGGAATATAGGAACAGGTGAGAGAAAGAAGAGAGAGCCTATTTCTACACTAACCATTGCTACCCTACTTAGCCTAGGGGTGGCTGGGGCAGGGACCGGCATAGCCTCCCTGGCTACTCAACATAAAGGGATGTCTTCGCTGCGCGCAGCCATAGACGAAGATATAGAGAGAATAGAAACCTCCATTAGCCACCTAGAAAAATCCCTCACTTCTCTGTCTGAGGTAGTACTTCAAAACCGACGAGGTCTGGACTTGTTGTTCCTCCAAAAAGGGGGACTATGCGTTGCTCTAGGGGAAGAATGTTGTTTTTACGCTGACCATACCGGAGTTGTTCGTGACTCCATGTCTAAACTCCGAAAGAGCCTGGAACAAAGAAAACGAGAAAAAGAGGCAGGGGAAAGCTGGTTCGAGTCTTGGTTTAACCAGTCCCCATGGTTGGCTACCCTTTTATATGCACTGGCAGGGCCAATAATAATCATCCTACTGCTTGTTACCATAGGACCCTGGATTCTAAACCGACTTATGACTTTTGTCAAAAGTCGAATTAATACTATCCAACTTCTGGTCCTCCGCCAACAATATCAGGCTCTTCATCCTCTTGAGGATGATTCCTCAATTTAGGCCATAAGAAAGGGGGGAATGAAAGGAATAGGAGGTCTCAGCGGGCCCCAACCCCCTTGTTGGAGAAACCAGTACCAAACATCCCATGTAGATAAGATAAGCAATGCGGCAGGGCTCAGTTAGGGCATATAGAATGTGAGGAATGCAAGATGTGAGATACGAGCAAGATGTGAGGTACGAGCAAGATGTGAAGTACGTGCAGGATGTGCTCTCCCTGCTTGTCTAATGTTGATAACAAAAATATGCACGCCACTGCAGTCTATATAAGATTTCCCCCTAAGAGGCTCAGGGTCTTGCTTTCCTAACCGGTCCTGCGTGTCCGTGTGGGAGCTCGACCCTGGCTAGCCAGTCCAATAAACTCTGCTTTGTTGATTGCATTCACGCCTGGCTCTCTGTCTCTCGGGGGAATAGGATTCCGGGTCCTAACATTTGGAGGTCCCACCGAGATTTCATTTTCTCGAGAGACAGAACCTGCCTGCGAGAAAGCAGGGGCGATCCCAAGTCCTAGGCGTTGGGAGGGGATCCCAGACCCTCATTTGGAGGAACTTGAGTGTTCCATTTGGGCCGCGGCGGGGATTCGGCCAATCCCCAGGGAGATTCATTCTGGGAATCTTGCAAGGAGGACCACAGGGTCCTATTGGGAGAGGCTTTCCTCTCATTTGGGCTCGAGCATTTTAGGAACCCTGGCGCCAGGTGAAGAACTAATTGAGCTAGTCGACCGACCACCCGTCAAGTGGACGCCTTTCGGCCTGATATCCCAGTTCGACGGTGAGGAGGTTGAATGGGGTGCGCACCAGTGTGAGAGAAGGACCGGTCCGAGCGAGTGCTGGAGAGTGTTGTGTGTGTGTGGAATTATTGTTGCCTTTACCCTTTTTGTTCTATCTCTCTTGGTGTTTGAGTCTCCTTCCACAATGGGACAGGGACAAACAACCCCAAAGTCTCTGATCCTTTCTCACTTTCCAGAAGTTAAAGAAAGGGCCTTAAATGCGGGTCTGGTCATCAAGAAAGGTAAGTTCGACACCTTTTGTTCTGCAGAGTGGCCCACCTTTGGAGTCGGGTGGCCCATTCAAGGTTCCCTCTCCCTAGACCTGATCACTAAGGTTAAAGCAGTCAATTTTCAGCCAGACAATCGAGGCCATCCAGACCAAGTTCCTTACATTTTGGTTTGGGAGGATCTGGTGAGGAACCCTCCCCCTTGGTTAACAGTTTTTCTGACCCACCCCTCCAGTTCGGCCCCCGGGGATAAAACCCCAGTCACGCCCGCCTTGGTCATAAAGGAGGAGGAAAAACTTCCTCTTCCCACCTTGACCGGTCCTCAAATTAGGGCATCTCCTTCACCATCTCCGGTCTTACCAGAGAGTTCCCCCCTTTACCCATCCCTCGCAGGGGCAGAGGAAGATCGGCCGCCTCCATACGTGACTCCCCCTGGCCAAGCCAGTGCCCCGGAGGAGGAAATTTCCTCATCCTCCTCAACAGGACTGGCAGCAGGAGGAGGAATGGGTCGAAGACTTCGCCCCCGAGGGATCCGGGAAAGGGAGGGGGAAGACGGGCCCCCCTCATCAACACAGGGGGAGGAAACTGTCCCTACACTTCCAGTCCGGATGGTGGGCCAAGGGGGACCGGGAGGAGGGCAACAGTTTCAGTACTGGCCCTTCTCCTCCAGTGATCTATATAACTGGAGGACGCAGAACCCGCCCTTTTCTGAAGACCCCAAGTGTCTCATAGATCTCCTGGAGTCCATCATGCATACACACCGCCCCACTTGGGATGACTGTCATCAGCTGCTCAATACTCTTTTTACGACGGAGGAACGAGAGCGCATCCTCAACGAAGCGAGGAAGAACGTCTTGGGGGATAATGGGAGACCCACAACTCTCCAACCGGCCATAGACGAGGCTTTTCCCCTACGCCGCCCTGATTGGGATTTCGGGACCGCAGAAGGTAGGGAGCGTCTTCGGATCTACCGCCAGACTCTTATGGCCGGTCTCCGAGCGGCCGCTAGAAGGCCCACCAATTTTGCAAAAGTAAAAGCAGTCATTCAAGGGGAAAACGAAAGCCCAGCCGGTTTCTTAGAGCGCCTCCATGAGGCATACCGTCAGTACACCCCGATTGACCCTGAGGCGGACCTCCACCGGTCTGCTCTGGTACTCTCATTCATTAATCAGGCAGCCCCAGACATTAGGAGAAAACTCAATAAACAGGAAAACTTAGGGGAGATGACTATAAGGGAAATGCTACAGGTAGCAGAAAAGGTCTTTACCGCTAGGGAAACTCCAGAAGAAAGGGAGGAAAGACAGAGAAAGGAAGACAGGGAAGCCCAGGAGAAATTGAGAAAGGAGGACCGGGAGTTCCAGGCTAAGGAAAACCGAAAGCAACAGAGAGAAATGGCTCGTATTTTCCTAGCGGGTGTCCGGGACCAACCCAGAGGAGGGGGCCACGCCAGGACCCCGGATAAGGAACACTGTTTTTACTGTAAGGAAACGGGGCATTGGAAGAGAGAATGTCCTAAGTTAAAGGGAAGAAGAGGGTTTGGAAGGAGACCGGGGGAAAACAGGGAAAGGGAACGAGCAGTAGAGCAGGCCAGAGTCCTTCTAGCCGGAGAAGAGGACTGAAGGAGACGGGGCTCAGACCCCCTCCCCGAGTCCTGGGTAACAATGCATGTGGAAGGGAAGCCGATGGGGTTCATGGTGGATACCGGCGCCCAATATTCGGTTTTAAACAAGGCACATGGACCTTTGAACAAGGCACGAACAAGTGTTGTTCAGGGGGCCACCGGTACGCAGTTATGTACACGGACTACCAAAAGAAAGGTGAACTTAGGAAAACACCAGGTCACACACTCCTTCTTGGTCGTCCCTGAGAGCCCCGCTCCCCTGCTCGGACGGGACCTACTCACCAAAATAGGGGCCCATATCCATTTTGAACCAGATGGAATAATTGTGACTGATCGAGAAGGGAGCCCGATTCATGTCTTGTCCCTATCATTGGCTGACGAGCATCGTCTGTTTGAGAGTCAACAGGAACCAGGAGGGGACATGACTCATTGGGTAAAAAGATTTCCCACGGCCTGGGCGGAGACTGCGGGAACCGGCCTCGCCAAACACCTCCCGCCCGTAGTTATACAATTGAAGGCTTCTGCTCTCCCCATTCGGGTGAAACAGTATCCTATGCCTGAGGAGGCCCGAAGAGGCATAGCCCCTCATATCCACAGGCTAATAAAGGAAGGAGTACTGCGACCTTGTCAGTCTGCCTGGAATACTCCTCTGCTCCCCGTCCGAAAGCCGGGAAGCGGGGACTATAGGCCTGTGCAAGACCTACGAAAGGTAAACGAGCGGACGGAGGACATTCATCCCACCGTTCCGAATCCCTATACCTTGCTCAGCCACCTACCCCCCTCGCAAGTATGGTATACAACCCTTGATTTGAAAGATGCTTTCTTCAGCATTCCATTGTCAGAAATTAGTCAGCCGCTATTTGCTTTCGAATGGCAAGAAGATGGGGGCCAATCCGGACAGCTCACTTGGACCAGACTGCCGCAAGGATTTAAAAACTCTCCCACCCTGTTTAATGAGGCCCTGAGCCAGGACCTGGAACCTTTTCGTCGGAGCCACCCACGAGTCACTCTATTACAGTATGTTGATGACTTACTGTTAGCGGCAGAAACCCGAGAGGAGTGCATCAAGGCTACTGAACACCTGCTAACGGAATTAGGTGAGCTGGGGTATCGGGCAAGTGCCAAGAAAACTCACATCTGTAAAAGGTCAGTGACATATTTGGGTTATCGGATTGCAGATGGGGCAAGGTGGCTGACTGATGCCATGAAACAGACTATTCTGGCTATCCCATCCCCGACATCCACTAGGGGGGTAAGAGAATTCCTGGGCTCCGCGGGGTTCTGTAGACTCTGGATTCCAGGATTTGCGGAAATAGCCAGACCCCTATATGAGGCCACCAAAGAAGCTCCAGATTGGAGTTGGGGAGAGAGAGAACAACAGGCTAAAAGACGCTCTTTTGCAGGCCCCTGCCTTAGCCTTGCCAGATCCTACAAGACCATTCACTCTGTTTGTAGATGAGAAAAAGGGCGTAGCCAAAGGAGTCTTGACCCAACAGCTAGGTCCCTGGAAGAGACCAGTGGCATACTTTTCCAAGAAATTAGACGCAGTAGCGGCAGGATGGCCCCCCTGCCTCCGCATCATAGCGGCCATTGCCGTGCTGGTGAGAGAAGCCGATAAACTAACCTTTGGACAGGCCCTCTGGGTAACGGCCCCTCACCCGGTGGAGGGAATCCTTAAACAACCCCCTGGGAAATGGATGACGAATGCCAGGCTCACCCATTACCAGGGGCTCTTGTTGGATTCCCCTCGGATCACATTCACAGATCCCGTAATCCTGAACCCTGCCACCTTGTTGCCTAACCCGGAACTGCAGACACCTGTCCATAACTGCAAAGAATTCCTCTCCGAAGTTACACAGGTACGGGCTGACCTAAAGGATACCCCCCTGTCCGGCTGCAAATTAAACTGGTACACGGATGGAAGCAGTTTTTTCCAAGATGGAGCCCGAAGGGCAGGGGCAGCTGTAGTCGACCAAGAAGGAAATACGGTATGGAGCAGCGCCCTCCCACCCGGAACATCAGCCCAAAAAGCGGAATTAATTGCCTTGGCAGAGGCCCTGGAGAGGGCAAAAGGAAAGCGAGTCAATATCTACACCGATAGCCGCTATGCTTTCGGTACCATCCATGTCCACGGGGCCATCTATCGCGAAAGAGGATTCCGCACAGCAGAAGGAAAACATCTAAAGAACCTAGCCGAAGTCCAGCGTCTATTAATGGCAGTGGAAAAACCGAAGGCAGTGGCAGTGATGTATGTCCCAGGCCACCAGTCTGCCAAGACGCCGGAAGCTGTCGGTAACAACAGAGCAGATCAAGAAGCAAAGAGAGTAGCAATGGTGAGTCCTCCCATGGAGACAGGGCAACCTTCCACGGTTGCGGCGATAGACGTGCCGGTCCCAGAGCTCCCTCCGCTACCCCCCCGACCAGAATACTCCACAGAGGATTTCACTTGGATGAGAGCCCACTCCCCCTTTAGAGAAGGGGAAGACGGATGGAAAAGCGACTTGGAGGGCAAGTTAGTTCTGCCTGAAAAACTCGGACGATTCCTGTTGGCTAACTTACATAAGTCCACCCATTTGGGGCGGAGAAAATTACTAGACTTGTTGACATCTGCGCAGCTCCGATTTCCGAACCAGACCATAGCAGTCCGCCAAATTGTGGAAGATTGTGCCAGCTGCACAATCATGAAACCAGGACGAAGGGAGGGGCACCATACAGGTACTCGGGAACGGGGGAGGGCTCCGGGAAGAAGTTGGGAAGTGGATTTTACTGAGGTAAAACCGGGAAAGTTTGGGTACAAATATTTGCTGGTATTCATAGATACCTTTTCAGGCTGGGTGGAGGCTTTTCCTACAAAGAAGGAGACGAGTCAGGTAGTGGCAAAGGCTTTGCTAGAGGAAATCATACCCAGATATGGGGTGCCCGAGGCAATTGGGTCAGATAACGGTCCGGCTTTTGTTAGTAAGGTCCTGCAGGGACTAGCCCAGACTATGGGGGCCAATTGGAAGCTACATTGTGAATATAACCCCCAGAGCTCAGGGCAAGTAGAAAGGATGAATAGGACACTAAAGGAGACTTTAGCCAAATTGGCCCTGGAGACTGGCGGTGATTGGGTGACGCTCCTTCCCTTGGCCATCTTCCGAGTCCGGAACTCCCCCTATGTCCATGGGCTAACTCCCTTTGAGATCCTGTATGGGGCTCCACCCCCCATCATTCAGAGGACCTTAAGCCCAGAACTAGGTGATCTGGCCCCAAATTACCTGACCATGTTGCAGGCTTTAGCTAAAGTGCAACAACGGATTTGGCCCTTAATTCAAGCATACCACGCTGTTAAGAGGGACCCGGCTCCGGAACATGGCATAGTCCCGGGTGACATGGTATGGGTTAAAAGGCATCAGTCCAAAACCCTAGAGCCTAGATGGAAAGGACCTTATGTTGTACTGTTTACTACCCCTACCGCCCTCAAGGTTGATGGCATCGGACCTTGGATCCACCACTCCCACGTGCGTCGAGCCAATCATCAAAAACAAGAAGGGGTCAAGGAGTGGACTGTACGGCGGCACCCAGACAACCCATTAAAGCTAAAGCTTTTGTGGCCCCGGGAACATGCAGAGCCTTCAGGAGCAGCCACGGATGGGGTGGCTGATCGCTCTGATCTTGCTCAATGCCCAGAGCGGGAGCCTCGCAGAAACCAACCCTCACCAGCCCTATAAGCAAACCTGGATACTCACCGATGGGGAGACTCATACCACCCTCAACGAGACTACTCGCACTGCCCCCATAGGAACTTGGTGGCCGGAGCTTCAGTTCTGCTTCAGGGACATCAATCCTGCCTACAAGTCTACTGCCCCGGAGTCAGCCCGACGTTATGGGTTTTATGCCTGCCCCGGCCACAAAAAGAACCAGGAATGTGGGGGGATACAATACTCCTTCTGTAGGTCATGGGCATGTGTCACATCCAATGATAGTGAATGGAAATGGGGGATATCAAAATCAGACCTAGTCAAATTTGCCTTTGTAAATGGGATATTAAGGGGGCACAGAATTCCAATACCCACCCATAAATGCCAGCCCACGGATCTAGATAGAATCAAGGTCACTTTCACTGAAACTGGCAAGAAGGACACCCCTGGGTGGATACAAGGTAAGGTATGGGGACTTGTATTTTATAAATATGGTGGACATGCTGGCTCGACCATAGTGGTCAGATTAAAAATTGAGCCCATAGGGCCACCGTCCACAGCAGTAGGCCCCAATAAGGTACTTAGGCCGCCCAATGTAAAGCCATCTCCCCAACCTTCCACAACTCACCACCTTCCCTCAACCATAGCTCGGGCTAATGTTACAACTCCAAGACCATCAGAAACCAGCCCTCCCCTGGTGAGGCCCAGTCTCATGACCGCATCTAAAGACCCCCTCTGGGAGCTAGTGGTTGCTGCCTTCCTGACGTTAAACCACACCAACCCTAACATGACCAACTCCTGTTGGTTATGTTATGATGTGAGGCCCCCATTCTATGAGGCAATAGGGCTAAACACCACTCACGATACCTCATCTGAGGAAAACCCTACTCAATGTTCCTGGGGAGACCGTAAGAGAGGTCTGACCATACAGCAGGTAAACGGCCAAGGAACCTGCTTAGGAAAAGTGCCAAAGAACAGACGGGACTTATGTACTGTTATTAACGCCAGTTCTACCTGGGGAAATGCTATTAAATGGGTAATTCCAAAGGACAATGGGTGGTGGCTATGCTCGCGGTCCGGACTCACCCCATGCCTATCAACTAAGGTGTTTAACAGCTCTAAAGAATTCTGTGTTATAGTGGTTGTGCTGCCCCGCATCCTCTATCATTCGGAGGAAAGTCTATATTCATACTGGAATATAGGAACAGGTGAGAGAAAGAAGAGAGAGCCTATTTCTACACTAACCATTGCTACCCTACTTAGCCTAGGGGTGGCTGGGGCAGGGACCGGCATAGCCTCCCTGGCTACTCAACATAAAGGGATGTCTTCGCTGCGCGCAGCCATAGACGAAGATATAGAGAGAATAGAAACCTCCATTAGCCACCTAGAAAAATCCCTCACTTCTCTGTCTGAGGTAGTACTTCAAAACCGACGAGGTCTGGACTTGTTGTTCCTCCAAAAAGGGGGACTATGCGTTGCTCTAGGGGAAGAATGTTGTTTTTACGCTGACCATACCGGAGTTGTTCGTGACTCCATGTCTAAACTCCGAAAGAGCCTGGAACAAAGAAAACGAGAAAAAGAGGCAGGGGAAAGCTGGTTCGAGTCTTGGTTTAACCAGTCCCCATGGTTGGCTACCCTTTTATATGCACTGGCAGGGCCAATAATAATCATCCTACTGCTTGTTACCATAGGACCCTGGATTCTAAACCGACTTATGACTTTTGTCAAAAGTCGAATTAATACTATCCAACTTCTGGTCCTCCGCCAACAATATCAGGCTCTTCATCCTCTTGAGGATGATTCCTCAATTTAGGCCATAAGAAAGGGGGGAATGAAAGGAATAGGAGGTCTCAGCGGGCCCCAACCCCCTTGTTGGAGAAACCAGTACCAAACATCCCATGTAGATAAGATAAGCAATGCGGCAGGGCTCAGTTAGGGCATATAGAATGTGAGGAATGCAAGATGTGAGATACGAGCAAGATGTGAGGTACGAGCAAGATGTGAAGTACGTGCAGGATGTGCTCTCCCTGCTTGTCTAATGTTGATAACAAAAATATGCACGCCACTGCAGTCTATATAAGATTTCCCCCTAAGAGGCTCAGGGTCTTGCTTTCCTAACCGGTCCTGCGTGTCCGTGTGGGAGCTCGACCCTGGCTAGCCAGTCCAATAAACTCTGCTTTGT
The DNA here is from genome assembly GCF_047511655.1 of Castor canadensis. Taxonomy (NCBI): domain Eukaryota; kingdom Metazoa; phylum Chordata; class Mammalia; order Rodentia; family Castoridae; genus Castor; species Castor canadensis. The sequence continues at coordinate 107,733,471 of NC_133386.1, forward strand.
TGATTGCATTCACGCCTGGCTCTCTGTCTCTCGGGGGAATAGGATTCCGGGTCCTAACATTTGGAGGTCCCACCGAGATTTCATTTTCTCGAGAGACAGAACCTGCCTGCGAGAAAGCAGGGGCGATCCCAAGTCCTAGGCGTTGGGATGGGATCCCAGACCCTCATTTGGAGGAACTTGAGTGTTCCATTTGGGCCGCGTCGGGGATTCGGCCAATCCCCAGGGAGATTCATTCTGGGAATCTTGCAAGGAGGACCACAGGGTCCTATTGGGAGAAGCTTTCCTCTCATTTGGGCTCGAGCATTTTAGGAACCCTGGCGCCAGGTGAAGAACTAATTGAGCTAGTCGACCGACCACCCGTCAAGTGGACGCCTTTCGGCCTGATATCCCAGTTCGACGGTGAGGAGGTTGAATGGGGTGCGCACCAGTGTGAGAGAAGGACCGGTCCGAGCGAGTGCTGGAGAGTGTTGTGTGTGTGTGGAATTATTGTTGCCTTTACCCTTTTTGTTCTATCTCTCTTGGTGTTTGAGTCTCCTTCCACAATGGGACAGGGACAAACAACCCCAAAGTCTCTGATCCTTTCTCACTTTCCAGAAGTTAAAGAAAGGGCCTTAAATGCGGGTCTGGTCATCAAGAAAGGTAAGTTCGACACCTTTTGTTCTGCAGAGTGGCCCACCTTTGGAGTCGGGTGGCCCATTCAAGGTTCCCTCTCCCTAGACCTGATCACTAAGGTTAAAGCAGTCAATTTTCAGCCAGACAATCGAGGCCATCCAGACCAAGTTCCTTACATTTTGGTTTGGGAGGATCTGGTGAGGAACCCTCCCCCTTGGTTAACAGTTTTTCTGACCCACCCCTCCAGTTCGGCCCCCGGGGATAAAACCCCAGTCACGCCCGCCTTGGTCATAAAGGAGGAGGAAAAACTTCCTCTTCCCACCTTGACCGGTCCTCAAATTAGGGCATCTCCTTCACCATCTCCGGTCTTACCAGAGAGTTCCCCCCTTTACCCATCCCTCGCAGGGGCAGAGGAAGATCGGCCGCCTCCATACGTGACTCCCCCTGGCCAAGCCAGTGCCCCGGAGGAGGAAATTTCCTCATCCTCCTCAACAGGACTGGCAGCAGGAGGAGGAATGGGTCGAAGACTTCGCCCCCGAGGGATCCGGGAAAGGGAGGGGGAAGACGGGCCCCCCTCATCAACACAGGGGGAGGAAACTGTCCCTACACTTCCAGTCCGGATGGTGGGCCAAGGGGGACCGGGAGGAGGGCAACAGTTTCAGTACTGGCCCTTCTCCTCCAGTGATCTATATAACTGGAGGACGCAGAACCCGCCCTTTTCTGAAGACCCCAAGTGTCTCATAGATCTCCTGGAGTCCATCATGCATACACACCGCCCCACTTGGGATGACTGTCATCAGCTGCTCAATACTCTTTTTACGACGGAGGAACGAGAGCGCATCCTCAACGAAGCGAGGAAGAACGTCTTGGGGGATAATGGGAGACCCACAACTCTCCAACCGGCCATAGACGAGGCTTTTCCCCTACGCCGCCCTGATTGGGATTTCGGGACCGCAGAAGGTAGGGAGCGTCTTCGGATCTACCGCCAGACTCTTATGGCCGGTCTCCGAGCGGCCGCTAGAAGGCCCACCAATTTTGCAAAAGTAAAAGCAGTCATTCAAGGGGAAAACGAAAGCCCAGCCGGTTTCTTAGAGCGCCTCCATGAGGCATACCGTCAGTACACCCCGATTGACCCTGAGGCGGACCTCCACCGGTCTGCTCTGGTACTCTCATTCATTAATCAGGCAGCCCCAGACATTAGGAGAAAACTCAATAAACAGGAAAACTTAGGGGAGATGACTATAAGGGAAATGCTACAGGTAGCAGAAAAGGTCTTTTCCGCTAGGGAAACTCCAGAAGAAAGGGAGGAAAGACAGAGAAAGGAAGACAGGGAAGCCCAGGAGAAATTGAGAAAGGAGGACCGGGAGTTCCAGGCTAAGGAAAACCGAAAGCAACAGAGAGAAATGGCTCGTATTTTCCTAGCGGGTGTCCGGGACCAACCCAGAGGAGGGGGCCACGCCAGGACCCCGGATAAGGAACACTGTTTTTACTGTAAGGAAACGGGGCATTGGAAGAGAGAATGTCCTAAGTTAAAGGGAAGAAGAGGGTTTGGAAGGAGACCGGGGGAAAACAGGGAAAGGGAACGAGCAGTAGGGCAGGCCAGAGTCCTTCTAGCCGGAGAAGAGGACTGAAGGAGACGGGGCTCAGACCCCCTCCCCGAGTCCTGGGTAACAATGCATGTGGAAGGGAAGCCGATGGGGTTCATGGTGGATACCGGCGCCCAATATTCGGTTTTAAACAAGGCACATGGACCTTTGAACAAGGCACGAACAAGTGTTGTTCAGGGGGCCACCGGTACGCAGTTATGTACACGGACTACCAAAAGAAAGGTGAACTTAGGAAAACACCAGGTCACACACTCCTTCTTGGTCGTCCCTGAGAGCCCCGCTCCCCTGCTCGGACGGGACCTACTCACCAAAATAGGGGCCCATATCCATTTTGAACCAGATGGAATAATTGTGACTGATCGAGAAGGGAGCCCGATTCATGTCTTGTCCCTATCATTGGCTGACGAGCATCGTCTGTTTGAGAGTCAACAGGAACCAGGAGGGGACATGACTCATTGGGTAAAAAGATTTCCCACGGCCTGGGCGGAGACTGCGGGAACCGGCCTCGCCAAACACCTCCCGCCCGTAGTTATACAATTGAAGGCTTCTGCTATCCCCATTCGGGTGAAACAGTATCCTATGCCTGAGGAGGCCCGAAGAGGCATAGCCCCTCATATCCACAGGCTAATAAAGGAAGGAGTACTGCGACCTTGTCAGTCTGCCTGGAATACTCCTCTGCTCCCCGTCCGAAAGCCGGGAAGCGGGGACTATAGGCCTGTGCAAGACCTACGAAAGGTAAACGAGCGGACGGAGGACATTCATCCCACCGTTCTGAATCCCTATACCTTGCTCAGCCACCTACCCCCCTCGCAAGTATGGTATACAACCCTTGATTTGAAAGATGCTTTCTTCAGCATTCCATTGTCAGAAATTAGTCAGCCGCTATTTGCTTTCGAATGGCAAGAAGATGGGGGCCAATCCGGACAGCTCACTTGGAACAGACTGCCGCAAGGATTTAAAAACTCTCCCACCCTGTTTAATGTGGCCCTGAGCCAGGACCTGGAACCTTTTCGTCGGAGCCACCCACGAGTCACTCTATTACAGTATGTTGATGACTTACTGTTAGCGGCAGAAACCCGAGAGGAGTGCATCAAGGCTACTGAACACCTGCTAACGGAATTAGGTGAGCTGGGGTATCGGGCAAGTGCCAAGAAAACTCACATCTGTAAAAGGTCAGTGACATATTTGGGTTATCGGATTGCAGATGGGGCAAGGTGGCTGACTGATGCCATGAAACAGACTATTCTGGCTATCCCATCCCCGACATCCACTAGGGGGGTAAGAGAATTCCTGGGCTCCGCGGGGTTCTGTAGACTCTGGATTCCAGGATTTGCGGAAATAGCCAGACCCCTATATGAGGCCACCAAAGAAGCTCCAGATTGGAGTTGGGGAGAGAGAGAACAACAGGCTAAAAGACGCTCTTTTGCAGGCCCCTGCCTTAGCCTTGCCAGATCCTACAAGACCATTCACTCTGTTTGTAGATGAGAAAAAGGGCGTAGCCAAAGGAGTCTTGACCCAACAGCTAGGTCCCTGGAAGAGACCAGTGGCATACTTTTCCAAGAAATTAGACGCAGTAGCGGCAGGATGGCCCCCCTGCCTCCGCATCATAGCGGCCATTGCCGTGCTGGTGAGAGAAGCCGATAAACTAACCTTTGGACAGGCCCTCTGGGTAACGGCCCCTCACCCGGTGGAGGGAATCCTTAAACAACCCCCTGGGAAATGGATGACGAATGCCAGGCTCACCCATTACCAGGGGCTCTTGTTGGATTCCCCTCGGATCACATTCACAGATCCCGTAATCCTGAACCCTGCCACCTTGTTGCCTAACCCGGAACTGCAGACACCTGTCCATAACTGCAAAGAATTCCTCTCCGAAGTTACACAGGTACGGGCTGACCTAAAGGATACCCCCCTGTCCGGCTGCAAATTAAACTGGTACACGGATGGAAGCAGTTTTTTCCAAGATGGAGCCCGAAGGGCAGGGGCAGCTGTAGTCGACCAAGAAGGAAATACGGTATGGAGCAGCGCCCTCCCACCCGGAACATCAGCCCAAAAAGCGGAATTAATTGCCTTGGCAGAGGCCCTGGAGAGGGCAAAAGGAAAGCGAGTCAATATCTACACCGATAGCCGCTATGCTTTCGGTACCATCCATGTCCACGGGGCCATCTATCGCGAAAGAGGATTCCGCACAGCAGAAGGAAAACATCTAAAGAACCTAGCCGAAGTCCAGCGTCTATTAATGGCAGTGGAAAAACCGAAGGCAGTGGCAGTGATGTATGTCCCAGGCCACCAGTCTGCCAAGACGCCGGAAGCTGTCGGTAACAACAGAGCAGATCAAGAAGCAAAGAGAGTAGCAATGGTGAGTCCTCCCATGGAGACAGGGCAACCTTCCACGGTTGCGGCGATAGACGTGCCGGTCCCAGAGCTCCCTCCGCTACCCCCCCGACCAGAATACTCCACAGAGGATTTCACTTGGATGAGAGCCCACTCCCCCTTTAGAGAAGGGGAAGACGGATGGAAAAGCGACTTGGAGGGCAAGTTAGTTCTGCCTGAAAAACTCGGACGATTCCTGTTGGCTAACTTACATAAGTCCACCCATTTGGGGCGGAGAAAATTACTAGACTTGTTGACATCTGCGCAGCTCCGATTTCCGAACCAGACCATAGCAGTCCGCCAAATTGTGGAAGATTGTGCCAGCTGCACAATCATGAAACCAGGACGAAGGGAGGGGCACCATACAGGTACTCGGGAACGGGGGAGGGCTCCGGGAAGAAGTTGGGAAGTGGATTTTACTGAGGTAAAACCGGGAAAGTTTGGGTACAAATATTTGCTGGTATTCATAGATACCTTTTCAGGCTGGGTGGAGGCTTTTCCTACAAAGAAGGAGACGAGTCAGGTAGTGGCAAAGGCTTTGCTAGAGGAAATCATACCCAGATATGGGGTGCCCGAGGCAATTGGGTCAGATAACGGTCCGGCTTTTGTTAGTAAGGTCCTGCAGGGACTAGCCCAGACTATGGGGGCCAATTGGAAGCTACATTGTGAATATAACCCCCAGAGCTCAGGGCAAGTAGAAAGGATGAATAGGACACTAAAGGAGACTTTAGCCAAATTGGCCCTGGAGACTGGCGGTGATTGGGTGACGCTCCTTCCCTTGGCCATCTTCCGAGTCCGGAACTCCCCCTATGTCCATGGGCTAACTCCCTTTGAGATCCTGTATGGGGCTCCACCCCCCATCATTCAGAGGACCTTAAGCCCAGAACTAGGTGATCTGGCCCCAAATTACCTGACCATGTTGCAGGCTTTAGCTAAAGTGCAACAACGGATTTGGCCCTTAATTCAAGCATACCACGCTGTTAAGAGGGACCCGGCTCCGGAACATGGCATAGTCCCGGGTGACATGGTATGGGTTAAAAGGCATCAGTCCAAAACCCTAGAGCCTAGATGGAAAGGACCTTATGTTGTACTGTTTACTACCCCTACCGCCCTCAAGGTTGATGGCATCGGACCTTGGATCCACCACTCCCACGTGCGTCGAGCCAATCATCAAAAACAAGAAGGGGTCAAGGAGTGGACTGTACGGCGGCACCCAGACAACCCATTAAAGCTAAAGCTTTTGTGGCCCCGGGAACATGCAGAGCCTTCAGGAGCAGCCACGGATGGGGTGGCTGATCGCTCTGATCTTGCTCAATGCCCAGAGCGGGAGCCTCGCAGAAACCAACCCTCACCAGCCCTATAAGCAAACCTGGATACTCACCGATGGGGAGACTCATACCACCCTCAACGAGACTACTCGCACTGCCCCCATAGGAACTTGGTGGCCGGAGCTTCAGTTCTGCTTCAGAGACATCAATCCTGCCTACAAGTCTACTGCCCCGGAGTCAGCCCGACGTTATGGGTTTTATGCCTGCCCCGGCCACAAAAAGAACCAGGAATGTGGGGGGATACAATACTCCTTCTGTAGGTCATGGGCATGTGTCACATCCAATGATAGTGAATGGAAATGGGGGATATCAAAATCAGACCTAGTCAAATTTGCCTTTGTAAATGGGATATTAAGGGGGCACAGAATTCCAATACCCACCCATAAATGCCAGCCCACGGATCTAGATAGAATCAAGGTCACTTTCACTGAAACTGGCAAGAAGGACACCCCTGGGTGGATACAAGGTAAGGTATGGGGACTTGTATTTTATAAATATGGTGGACATGCTGGCTCGACCATAGTGGTCAGATTAAAAATTGAGCCCATAGGGCCACCGTCCACAGCAGTAGGCCCCAATAAGGTACTTAGGCCGCCCAATGTAAAGCCATCTCCCCAACCTTCCACAACTCACCACCTTCCCTCAACCATAGCTCGGGCTAATGTTACAACTCCAAGACCATCAGAAACCAGCCCTCCCCTGGTGAGGCCCAGTCTCATGACCGCATCTAAAGACCCCCTCTGGGAGCTAGTGGTTGCTGCCTTCCTGACGTTAAACCACACCAACCCTAACATGACCAACTCCTGTTGGTTATGTTATGATGTGAGGCCCCCATTCTATGAGGCAATAGGGCTAAACACCACTCACGATACCTCATCTGAGGAAAACCCTACTCAATGTTCCTGGGGAGACCGTAAGAGAGGTCTGACCATACAGCAGGTAAACGGCCAAGGAACCTGCTTAGGAAAAGTGCCAAAGAACAGACGGGACTTATGTACTGTTATTAACGCCAGTTCTACCTGGGGAAATGCTATTAAATGGGTAATTCCAAAGGACAATGGGTGGTGGCTATGCTCGCGGTCTGGACTCACCCCATGCCTATCAACTAAGGTGTTTAACAGCTCTAAAGAATTCTGTGTTATAGTGGTTGTGCTGCCCCGCATCCTCTATCATTCGGAGGAAAGTCTATATTCATACTGGAATATAGGAACAGGTGAGAGAAAGAAGAGAGAGCCTATTTCTACACTAACCATTGCTACCCTACTTAGCCTAGGGGTGGCTGGGGCAGGGACCGGCATAGCCTCCCTGGCTACTCAACATAAAGGGATGTCTTCGCTGCGCGCAGCCATAGACGAAGATATAGAGAGAATAGAAACCTCCATTAGCCACCTAGAAAAATCCCTCACTTCTCTGTCTGAGGTAGTACTTCAAAACCGACGAGGTCTGGACTTGTTGTTCCTCCAAAAAGGGGGACTATGCGTTGCTCTAGGGGAAGAATGTTGTTTTTACGCTGACCATACCGGAGTTGTTCGTGACTCCATGTCTAAACTCCGAAAGAGCCTGGAACAAAGAAAACGAGAAAAAGAGGCAGGGGAAAGCTGGTTCGAGTCTTGGTTTAACCAGTCCCCATGGTTGGCTACCCTTTTATCTGCACTGGCAGGGCCAATAATAATCATCCTACTGCTTGTTACCATAGGACCCTGGATTCTAAACCGACTTATGACTTTTGTCAAAAGTCGAATTAATACTATCCAACTTCTGGTCCTCCGCCAACAATATCAGGCTCTTCATCCTCTTGAGGATGATTCCTCAATTTAGGCCATAAGAAAGGGGGGAATGAAAGGAATAGGAGGTCTCAGCGGGCCCCAACCCCCTTGTTGGAGAAACCAGTACCAAACATCCCATGTAGATAAGATAAGCAATGCGGCAGGGCTCAGTTAGGGCATATAGAATGTGAGGAATACAAGATGTGAGGTACGAGCAAGATGTGAAGTACGTGCAGGATGTGCTCTCCCTGCTTGTCTAATGTTGATAACAAAAATATGCACGCCACTGCAGTCTATATAAGATTTCCCCCTAAGAGGCTCAGGGTCTTGCTTTCCTAACCGGTCCTGCGTGTCCGTGTGGGAGCTCGACCCTGGCTAGCCAGTCCAATAAACTCTGCTTTGTTGATTGCATTCACGCCTGGCTCTCTGTCTCTCGGGGGAATAGGATTCCGGGTCCTAACATTTGGAGGTCCCACCGAGATTTCATTTTCTCGAGAGACAGAACCTGCCTGCGAGAAAGCAGGGGCGATCCCAAGTCCTAGGCGTTGGGATGGGATCCCAGACCCTCATTTGGAGGAACTTGAGTGTTCCATTTGGGCCGCGTCGGGGATTCGGCCAATCCCCAGGGAGATTCATTCTGGGAATCTTGCAAGGAGGACCACAGGGTCCTATTGGGAGAGGCTTTCCTCTCATTTGGGCTCGAGCATTTTAGGAACCCTGGCGCCAGGTGAAGAACTAATTGAGCTAGTCGACCGACCACCCGTCAAGTGGACGCCTTTCGGCCTGATATCCCAGTTCGACGGTGAGGAGGTTGAATGGGGTGCGCACCAGTGTGAGAGAAGGACCGGTCCGAGCGAGTGCTGGAGAGTGTTGTGTGTGTGTGGAATTATTGTTGCCTTTACCCTTTTTGTTCTATCTCTCTTGGTGTTTGAGTCTCCTTCCACAATGGGACAGGGACAAACAACCCCAAAGTCTCTGATCCTTTCTCACTTTCCAGAAGTTAAAGAAAGGGCCTTAAATGCGGGTCTGGTCATCAAGAAAGGTAAGTTCGACACCTTTTGTTCTGCAGAGTGGCCCACCTTTGGAGTCGGGTGGCCCATTCAAGGTTCCCTCTCCCTAGACCTGATCACTAAGGTTAAAGCAGTCAATTTTCAGCCAGACAATCGAGGCCATCCAGACCAAGTTCCTTACATTTTGGTTTGGGAGGATCTGGTGAGGAACCCTCCCCCTTGGTTAACAGTTTTTCTGACCCACCCCTCCAGTTCGGCCCCCGGGGATAAAACCCCAGTCACGCCCGCCTTGGTCATAAAGGAGGAGGAAAAACTTCCTCTTCCCACCTTGACCGGTCCTCAAATTAGGGCATCTCCTTCACCATCTCCGGTCTTACCAGAGAGTTCCCCCCTTTACCCATCCCTCGCAGGGGCAGAGGAAGATCGGCCGCCTCCATACGTGACTCCCCCTGGCCAAGCCAGTGCCCCGGAGGAGGAAATTTCCTCATCCTCCTCAACAGGACTGGCAGCAGGAGGAGGAATGGGTCGAAGACTTCACCCCCGAGGGATCCGGGAAAGGGAGGGGGAAGACGGGCCCCCCTCATCAACACAGGGGGAGGAAACTGTCCCTACACTTCCAGTCCGGATGGTGGGCCAAGGGGGACCGGGAGGAGGGCAACAGTTTCAGTACTGGCCCTTCTCCTCCAGTGATCTATATAACTGGAGGACGCAGAACCCGCCCTTTTCTGAAGACCCCAAGTGTCTCATAGATCTCCTGGAGTCCATCATGCATACACACCGCCCCACTTGGGATGACTGTCATCAGCTGCTCAATACTCTTTTTACGACGGAGGAACGAGAGCGCATCCTCAACGAAGCGAGGAAGAACGTCTTGGGGGATAATGGGAGACCCACAACTCTCCAACCGGCCATAGACGAGGCTTTTCCCCTACGCCGCCCTGATTGGGATTTCGGGACCGCAGAAGGTAGGGAGCGTCTTCGGATCTACCGCCAGACTCTTATGGCCGGTCTCCGAGCGGCCGCTAGAAGGCCCACCAATTTTGCAAAAGTAAAAGCAGTCATTCAAGGGGAAAACGAAAGCCCAGCCGGTTTCTTAGAGCGCCTCCATGAGGCATACCATCAGTACACCCCGATTGACCCTGAGGCGGACCTCCACCGGTCTGCTCTGGTACTCTCATTCATTAATCAGGCAGCCCCAGACATTAGGAGAAAACTCAATAAACAGGAAAACTTAGGGGAGATGACTATAAGGGAAATGCTACAGGTAGCAGAAAAGGTCTTTACCGCTAGGGAAACTCCAGAAGAAAGGGAGGAAAGACAGAGAAAGGAAGACAGGGAAGCCCAGGAGAAATTGAGAAAGGAGGACCGGGAGTTCCAGGCTAAGGAAAACCGAAAGCAACAGAGAGAAATGGCTCGTATTTTCCTAGCGGGTGTCCGGGACCAACCCAGAGGAGGGGGCCACGCCAGGACCCCGGATAAGGAACACTGTTTTTACTGTAAGGAAACGGGGCATTGGAAGAGAGAATGTCCTAAGTTAAAGGGAAGAAGAGGGTTTGGAAGGAGACCGGGGGAAAACAGGGAAAGGGAACGAGCAGTAGAGCAGGCCAGAGTCCTTCTAGCCGGAGAAGAGGACTGAAGGAGACGGGGCTCAGACCCCCTCCCCGAGTCCTGGGTAACAATGCATGTGGAAGGGAAGCCGATGGGGTTCATGGTGGATACCGGCGCCCAATATTCGGTTTTAAACAAGGCACATGGACCTTTGAACAAGGCACGAACAAGTGTTGTTCAGGGGGCCACCGGTACGCAGTTATGTACACGGACTACCAAAAGAAAGGTGAACTTAGGAAAACACCAGGTCACACACTCCTTCTTGGTCGTCCCTGAGAGCCCCGCTCCCCTGCTCGGACGGGACCTACTCACCAAAATAGGGGCCCATATCCATTTTGAACCAGATGGAATAATTGTGACTGATCGAGAAGGGAGCCCGATTCATGTCTTGTCCCTATCATTGGCTGACGAGCATCGTCTGTTTGAGAGTCAACAGGAACCAGGAGGGGACATGACTCATTGGGTAAAAAGATTTCCCACGGCCTGGGCGGAGACTGCGGGAACCGGCCTCGCCAAACACCTCCCGCCCGTAGTTATACAATTGAAGGCTTCTGCTCTCCCCATTCGGGTGAAACAGTATCCTATGCCTGAGGAGGCCCGAAGAGGCATAGCCCCTCATATCCACAGGCTAATAAAGGAAGGAGTACTGCGACCTTGTCAGTCTGCCTGGAATACTCCTCTGCTCCCCGTCCGAAAGCCGGGAAGCGGGGACTATAGGCCTGTGCAAGACCTACGAAAGGTAAACGAGCGGACGGAGGACATTCATCCCACCGTTCCGAATCCCTATACCTTGCTCAGCCACCTACCCCCCTCGCAAGTATGGTATACAACCCTTGATTTGAAAGATGCTTTCTTCAGCATTCCATTGTCAGAAATTAGTCAGCCGCTATTTGCTTTCGAATGGCAAGAAGATGGGGGCCAATCCGGACAGCTCACTTGGACCAGACTGCTGCAAGGATTTAAAAACTCTCCCACCCTGTTTAATGAGGCCCTGAGCCAGGACCTGGAACCTTTTCGTCGGAGCCACCCACGAGTCACTCTATTACAGTATGTTGATGACTTACTGTTAGCGGCAGAAACCCGAGAGGAGTGCATCAAGGCTACTGAACACCTGCTAACGGAATTAGGTGAGCTGGGGTATCGGGCAAGTGCCAAGAAAACTCACATCTGTAAAAGGTCAGTGACATATTTGGGTTATCGGATTGCAGATGGGGCAAGGTGGCTGACTGATGCCATGAAACAGACTATTCTGGCTATCCCATCCCCGACATCCACTAGGGGGGTAAGAGAATTCCTGGGCTCCGCGGGGTTCTGTAGACTCTGGATTCCAGGATTTGCGGAAATAGCCAGACCCCTATATGAGGCCACCAAAGAAGCTCCAGATTGGAGTTGGGGAGAGAGAGAACAACAGGCTAAAAGACGCTCTTTTGCAGGCCCCTGCCTTAGCCTTGCCAGATCCTACAAGACCATTCACTCTGTTTGTAGATGAGAAAAAGGGCGTAGCCAAAGGAGTCTTGACCCAACAGCTAGGTCCCTGGAAGAGACCAGTGGCATACTTTTCCAAGAAATTAGACGCAGTAGCGGCAGGATGGCCCCCCTGCCTCCGCATCATAGCGGCCATTGCCGTGCTGGTGAGAGAAGCCGATAAACTAACCTTTGGACAGGCCCTCTGGGTAACGGCCCCTCACCCGGTGGAGGGAATCCTTAAACAACCCCCTGGGAAATGGATGACGAATGCCAGGCTCACCCATTACCAGGGGCTCTTGTTGGATTCCCCTCGGATCACATTCACAGATCCCGTAATCCTGAACCCTGCCACCTTGTTGCCTAACCCGGAACTGCAGACACCTGTCCATAACTGCAAAGAATTCCTCTCCGAAGTTACACAGGTACGGGCTGACCTAAAGGATACCCCCCTGTCCGGCTGCAAATTAAACTGGTACACGGATGGAAGCAGTTTTTTCCAAGATGGAGCCCGAAGGGCAGGGGCAGCTGTAGTCGACCAAGAAGGAAATACGGTATGGAGCAGCGCCCTCCCACCCGGAACATCAGCCCAAAAAGCGGAATTAATTGCCTTGGCAGAGGCCCTGGAGAGGGCAAAAGGAAAGCGAGTCAATATCTACACCGATAGCCGCTATGCTTTCGGTACCATCCATGTCCACGGGGCCATCTATCGCGAAAGAGGATTCCGCACAGCAGAAGGAAAACATCTAAAGAACCTAGCCGAAGTCCAGCGTCTATTAATGGCAGTGGAAAAACCGAAGGCAGTGGCAGTGATGTATGTCCCAGGCCACCAGTCTGCCAAGACGCCGGAAGCTGTCGGTAACAACAGAGCAGATCAAGAAGCAAAGAGAGTAGCAATGGTGAGTCCTCCCATGGAGACAGGGCAACCTTCCACGGTTGCGGCGATAGACGTGCCGGTCCCAGAGCTCCCTCCGCTACCCCCCCGACCAGAATACTCCACAGAGGATTTCACTTGGATGAGAGCCCACTCCCCCTTTAGAGAAGGGGAAGACGGATGGAAAAGCGACTTGGAGGGCAAGTTAGTTCTGCCTGAAAAACTCGGACGATTCCTGTTGGCTAACTTACATAAGTCCACCCATTTGGGGCGGAGAAAATTACTAGACTTGTTGACATCTGCGCAGCTCCGATTTCCGAACCAGACCATAGCAGTCCGCCAAATTGTGGAAGATTGTGCCAGCTGCACAATCATGAAACCAGGACGAAGGGAGGGGCACCATACAGGTACTCGGGAACGGGGGAGGGCTCCGGGAAGAAGTTGGGAAGTGGATTTTACTGAGGTAAAACCGGGAAAGTTTGGGTACAAATATTTGCTGGTATTCATAGATACCTTTTCAGGCTGGGTGGAGGCTTTTCCTACAAAGAAGGAGACGAGTCAGGTAGTGGCAAAGGCTTTGCTAGAGGAAATCATACCCAGATATGGGGTGCCCGAGGCAATTGGGTCAGATAACGGTCCGGCTTTTGTTAGTAAGGTCCTGCAGGGACTAGCCCAGACTATGGGGGCCAATTGGAAGCTACATTGTGAATATAACCCCCAGAGCTCAGGGCAAGTAGAAAGGATGAATAGGACACTAAAGGAGACTTTAGCCAAATTGGCCCTGGAGACTGGCGGTGATTGGGTGACGCTCCTTCCCTTGGCCATCTTCCGAGTCCGGAACTCCCCCTATGTCCATGGGCTAACTCCCTTTGAGATCCTGTATGGGGCTCCACCCCCCATCATTCAGAGGACCTTAAGCCCAGAACTAGGTGATCTGGCCCCAAATTACCTGACCATGTTGCAGGCTTTAGCTAAAGTGCAACAACGGATTTGGCCCTTAATTCAAGCATACCACGCTGTTAAGAGGGACCCGGCTCCGGAACATGGCATAGTCCCGGGTGACATGGTATGGGTTAAAAGGCATCAGTCCAAAACCCTAGAGCCTAGATGGAAAGGACCTTATGTTGTACTGTTTACTACCCCTACCGCCCTCAAGGTTGATGGCATCGGACCTTGGATCCACCACTCCCACGTGCGTCGAGCCAATCATCAAAAACAAGAAGGGGTCAAGGAGTGGACTGTACGGCGGCACCCAGACAACCCATTAAAGCTAAAGCTTTTGTGGCCCCGGGAACATGCAGAGCCTTCAGGAGCAGCCACGGATGGGGTGGCTGATCGCTCTGATCTTGCTCAATGCCCAGAGCGGGAGCCTCGCAGAAACCAACCCTCACCAGCCCTATAAGCAAACCTGGATACTCACCGATGGGGAGACTCATACCACCCTCAACGAGACTACTCGCACTGCCCCCATAGGAACTTGGTGGCCGGAGCTTCAGTTCTGCTTCAGGGACATCAATCCTGCCTACAAGTCTACTGCCCCGGAGTCAGCCCGACGTTATGGGTTTTATGCCTGCCCCGGCCACAAAAAGAACCAGGAATGTGGGGGGATACAATACTCCTTCTGTAGGTCATGGGCATGTGTCACATCCAATGATAGTGAATGGAAATGGGGGATATCAAAATCAGACCTAGTCAAATTTGCCTTTGTAAATGGGATATTAAGGGGGCACAGAATTCCAATACCCACCCATAAATGCCAGCCCACGGATCTAGATAGAATCAAGGTCACTTTCACTGAAACTGGCAAGAAGGACACCCCTGGGTGGATACAAGGTAAGGTATGGGGACTTGTATTTTATAAATATGGTGGACATGCTGGCTCGACCATAGTGGTCAGATTAAAAATTGAGCCCATAGGGCCACCGTCCACAGCAGTAGGCCCCAATAAGGTACTTAGGCCGCCCAATGTAAAGCCATCTCCCCAACCTTCCACAACTCACCACCTTCCCTCAACCATAGCTCGGGCTAATGTTACAACTCCAAGACCATCAGAAACCAGCCCTCCCCTGGTGAGGCCCAGTCTCATGACCGCATCTAAAGACCCCCTCTGGGAGCTAGTGGTTGCTGCCTTCCTGACGTTAAACCACACCAACCCTAACATGACCAACTCCTGTTGGTTATGTTATGATGTGAGGCCCCCATTCTATGAGGCAATAGGGCTAAACACCACTCACGATACCTCATCTGAGGAAAACCCTACTCAATGTTCCTGGGGAGACCGTAAGAGAGGTCTGACCATACAGCAGGTAAACGGCCAAGGAACCTGCTTAGGAAAAGTGCCAAAGAACAGACGGGACTTATGTACTGTTATTAACGCCAGTTCTACCTGGGGAAATGCTATTAAATGGGTAATTCCAAAGGACAATGGGTGGTGGCTATGCTCGCGGTCCGGACTCACCCCATGCCTATCAACTAAGGTGTTTAACAGCTCTAAAGAATTCTGTGTTATAGTGGTTGTGCTGCCCCGCATCCTCTATCATTCGGAGGAAAGTCTATATTCATACTGGAATATAGGAACAGGTGAGAGAAAGAAGAGAGAGCCTATTTCTACACTAACCATTGCTACCCTACTTAGCCTAGGGGTGGCTGGGGCAGGGACCGGCATAGCCTCCCTGGCTACTCAACATAAAGGGATGTCTTCGCTGCGCGCAGCCATAGACGAAGATATAGAGAGAATAGAAACCTCCATTAGCCACCTAGAAAAATCCCTCACTTCTCTGTCTGAGGTAGTACTTCAAAACCGACGAGGTCTGGACTTGTTGTTCCTCCAAAAAGGGGGACTATGCGTTGCTCTAGGGGAAGAATGTTGTTTTTACGCTGACCATACCGGAGTTGTTCGTGACTCCATGTCTAAACTCCGAAAGAGCCTGGAACAAAGAAAACGAGAAAAAGAGGCAGGGGAAAGCTGGTTCGAGTCTTGGTTTAACCAGTCCCCATGGTTGGCTACCCTTTTATCTGCACTGGCAGGGCCAATAATAATCATCCTACTGCTTGTTACCATAGGACCCTGGATTCTAAACCGACTTATGACTTTTGTCAAAAGTCGAATTAATACTATCCAACTTCTGGTCCTCCGCCAACAATATCAGGCTCTTCATCCTCTTGAGGATGATTCCTCAATTTAGGCCATAAGAAAGGGGGGAATGAAAGGAATAGGAGGTCTCAGCGGGCCCCAACCCCCTTGTTGGAGAAACCAGTACCAAACATCCCATGTAGATAAGATAAGCAATGCGGCAGGGCTCAGTTAGGGCATATAGAATGTGAGGAATGCAAGATGTGAGATACGAGCAAGATGTGAGGTACGAGCAAGATGTGAAGTACGTGCAGGATGTGCTCTCCCTGCTTGTCTAATGTTGATAACAAAAATATGCACGCCACTGCAGTCTATATAAGATTTCCCCCTAAGAGGCTCAGGGTCTTGCTTTCCTAACCGGTCCTGGGTGTCCGTGTGGGAGCTCGACCCTGGCTAGCCAGTCCAATAAACTCTGCTTTGTTGATTGCATTCACGCCTGGCTCTCTGTCTCTCAGGGGAATAGGATTCCGGGTCCTAACAAGCGTATTGCCTTAAACAACACACACAATTCTCAAACTTAAACAAGCTGCTTCTAACATTAATTGTTTTCCTAGAAAAGCTACAGTTTTTCTCCATTCACTTGAAACAGGCTGTTTTGCACAAAGTTGATATGCTTCACCTTTGAAAACGCTGACAGTCAGGAAAGGTTCTTTTCAAAGGTAACTCGGTTCACCTTGCATAACAAGGTGAAAGGCCCTCTTCCTTGTAACACTAATGCTTCTCTTACAGAGCTGCAGTGATTCTCCCCTTCACTTGAATGGGGTGATTCAGCAAGAAAGGTGAAGTTGCTCATCCAGGAAAACACTGAGAGGTAGGCAGTACTCCTTTAAAGAGCAAACTCAATTCACCATACTACCCATGTTGCTAGACCCTCTTGTTTGAGAAGTAGGCAGAATTCCTTTAAAGAGCAAAATGCATTCACAATACTACCCATGTTGCTAGACCCTCTGTTTTCTAACATTAAAGATTCTCTTACAAACCTGCAGTTTTTCTAACATTTACTTGTATGCGGTGATTTTGCTCAAGGTTTATGTTCCTCACAGAAGAAAACGCTGAAAGTTGGGCCGCGTTCCTTTCATACACTAACACAGTTCACCATGCTTAACAAGGTGCAAGACCCTCTTGCTCTTACAAGAGCTGCAGTGCTTCTCCCTTTCACTTGAATGGGGAGATTCAGCAGAAAGGTGATGTTGCTGATCCAGGAAAACACTGAGAGGTAGGCAGTACTCCTTTAAACAGCAAACTGAATTCACCATACTAATCATGTTGCTGGACCCTCTTGTTTCTAACATGAGGTATTCTCTTACAAATCTGCAGTTTTTCTCCCATTCACTTGTAGGCGGTGATTTTGCACAAAGTTTATGTTCCTCACCCATGAAAAGGCTGATGGTTAGGCAGCATTCCTTTCAAAAACTAACACAGTTTACCATGTTTGGCAAGGTGCAAGACACTCTTGCTTGCAAAGTTAATCCTTCTCTTACAAGTGCTACAGTGCTTCTCCCATTCACTTTAATGGGGTGATTCAGCACAAAGGTGATGTTGCTTATGCAGGAAAACAGTGAGAAGCAGGCAGAATTCCTGTAAAGAGCAAAATGAATTCACAATACTAACCATGATTCTAGACCCTCTGTTTTCTAACATTAAAGATTCTCTTACAAACATGCAGTTTTTCTCCCATTCACTTGTAAGCTCTTGTTATGCACAGCGATGATTTTCCTCACCCATGGAAACACTGAGAGGGAGAGCGTATTGCCTTAAACAACACACACAAATCTCAAACTTAAACATGCTGCTTCTAACATTAATTGTTTTCCTAGAAAATCTACAGTTTTTCTCCATTCACTTGAAACAGGCTGTTTTGCACAAAGTTGATATGCTTCACCTTTGAAAACGCTGACATTCAGGAAAGGTTCTTTTCAAAGGCTACTCGGTTCACCATGCATAACAAGGTGAAAGGCCCTCTTGCTTGTAACACTAATGCTTCTGTTACAGAGCTGCAGTGATTCTTCCCTTCACTTGAATGGGGTGATTCAGCAAGAAAGGTGATGTTGCTCATCCAGGAAAACACTGAGAGGTAGGCAGTACTCCTTTAAAGAGCAAACTCAATTCACCATACTACCCATGTTGCTAGACCCTCTTGTTTGTAACATGAAGCATTCTGTTACAAATCTGCAGTTTTTCTCCCTTTCACTTGTATGCGGTGATTTTTGCACAAAGTTTATGTTCCTCACACATGAAAACGCTGAAGTTTAGGCAGCATTCCTATCAAAAACTAACACAGTTCACCATGCTTAGCAAGGAGCAAGACCCTCTTGCTTGTAAAATTAATCCTATCTTACAAGATCTACAGTGCTTGTCCAATTCACTTGAATGGGGTGATTCAGCACAAAGGTGATGTTGCTTATCCAGGAAAACAGTGAGAAGTAGGCAGAATTCCTTTAAAGAGCAAAATGCATTCACAATACTACCCATGTTGCTAGACCCTCTGTTTTCTAACATTAAAGATTCTCTTACAAACCTGCAGTTTTTCTAACATTTACTTGTATGCGGTGATTTTGCTCAAGGTTTATGTTCCTCACAGAAGAAAACGCTGAAAGTTGGGCCGCGTTCCTTTCATACACTAACACAGTTCACCATGCTTAACAAGGTGCAAGACCCTCTTGCTCTTACAAGAGCTGCAGTGCTTCTCCCTTTCACTTGAATGGGGAGATTCAGCAGAAAGGTGATGTTGCTGATCCAGGAAAACACTGAGAGGTAGGCAGTACTCCTTTAAACAGCAAACTGAATTCACCATACTAATCATGTTGCTGGACCCTCTTGTTTCTAACATGAGGTATTCTCTTACAAATCTGCAGTTTTTCTCCCATTCACTTGTAGGCGGTGATTTTGCACAAAGTTTATGTTCCTCACCCATGAAAAGGCTGATGGTTAGGCAGCATTCCTTTCAAAAACTAACACAGTTTACCATGTTTGGCAAGGTGCAAGACACTCTTGCTTGCAAAGTTAATCCTTCTCTTACAAGTGCTACAGTGCTTCTCCCATTCACTTTAATGGGGTGATTCAGCACAAAGGTGATGTTGCTTATGCAGGAAAACAGTGAGAAGCAGGCAGAATTCCTGTAAAGAGCAAAATGAATTCACAATACTAACCATGATTCTAGACCCTCTGTTTTCTAACATTAAAGATTCTCTTACAAACATGCAGTTTTTCTCCCATTCACTTGTAAGCTCTTGTTATGCACAGCGATGATTTTCCTCACCCATGGAAACACTGAGAGGGAGAGCGTATTGCCTTAAACAACACACACAAATCTCAAACTTAAACATGCTGCTTCTAACATTAATTGTTTTCCTAGAAAATCTACAGTTTTTCTCCATTCACTTGAAACAGGCTGTTTTGCACAAAGTTGATATGCTTCACCTTTGAAAACGCTGACATTCAGGAAAGGTTCTTTTCAAAGGCTACTCGGTTCACCATGCATAACAAGGTGAAAGGCCCTCTTGCTTGTAACACTAATGCTTCTGTTACAGAGCTGCAGTGATTCTTCCCTTCACTTGAATGGGGTGATTCAGCAAGAAAGGTGATGTTGCTCATCCAGGAAAACACTGAGAGGTAGGCAGTACTCCTTTAAAGAGCAAACTCAATTCACCATACTACCCATGTTGCTAGACCCTCTTGTTTGTAACATGAAGCATTCTCTTACAAATCTGCAGTTTTTCTCCCTTTCACTTGTATGCGGTGATTTTTGCACAAAGTTTATGTTCCTCACACATGAAAACGCTGAAGTTTAGGCAGCATTCCTATCAAAAACTAACACAGTTCACCATGCTTAGCAAGGAGCAAGACCCTCTTGCTTGTAAAATTAATCCTATCTTACAAGATCTACAGTGCTTGTCCAATTCACTTGAATGGGGTGATTCAGCACAAAGGTGATGTTGCTTATCCAGGAAAACAGTGAGAAGTAGGCAGAATTCCTTTAAAGAGCAAAATGCATTCACAATACTACCCATGTTGCTAGACCCTCTGTTTTCTAACATTAAAGATTCTCTAACAAACCTGCAGTTTTTCTAACATTTACTTGTATGCGGTGATTTTGCTCAAGGTTTATGTTCCTCACAGAAGAAAACGCTGAAAGTTGGGCCGCGTTCCTTTCATACACTAACACAGTTCACCATGCTTAACAAGGTGCAAGACCCTCTTGCTCTTACAAGAGCTGCAGTGCTTCTCCCTTTCACTTGAATGGGGAGATTCAGCAGAAAGGTGATGTTGCTGATCCAGGAAAACACTGAGAGGTAGGCAGTACTCCTTTAAACAGCAAACTGAATTCACCATACTAATCATGTTGCTGGACCCTCTTGTTTCTAACATGAGGTATTCTCTTACAAATCTGCAGTTTTTCTCCCATTCACTTGTAGGCGGTGATTTTGCACAAAGTTTATGTTCCTCACCCATGAAAAGGCTGATGGTTAGGCAGCATTCCTTTCAAAAACTAACACAGTTTACCATGTTTGGCAAGGTGCAAGACAGTCTTGCTTGCAAAGTTAATCCTTCTCTTACAAGTGCTACAGTGCTTCTCCCATTCACTTTAATGGGGTGATTCAGCACAAAGGTGATGTTGCTTATGCAGGAAAACAGTGAGAAGCAGGCAGAATTCCTGTAAAGAGCAAAATGAATTCACAATACTAACCATGATTCTAGACCCTCTGTTTTCTAACATTAAAGATTCTCTTACAAACATGCAGTTTTTCTCCCATTCACTTGTAAGCTCTTGTTATGCACAGCGATGATTTTCCTCACCCATGGAAACACTGAGAGGGAGAGCGTATTGCCTTAAACAACACACACAAATCTCAAACTTAAACATGCTGCTTCTAACATTAATTGTTTTCCTAGAAAATCTACAGTTTTTCTCCATTCACTTGAAACAGGCTGTTTTGCACAAAGTTGATATGCTTCACCTTTGAAAACGCTGACATTCAGGAAAGGTTCTTTTCAAAGGCTACTCGGTTCACCATGCATAACAAGGTGAAAGGCCCTCTTGCTTGTAACACTAATGCTTCTGTTACAGAGCTGCAGTGATTCTTCCCTTCACTTGAATGGGGTGATTCAGCAAGAAAGGTGATGTTGCTCATCCAGGAAAACACTGAGAGGTAGGCAGTACTCCTTTAAAGAGCAAACTCAATTCACCATACTACCCATGTTGCTAGACCCTCTTGTTTGTAACATGAAGCATTCTGTTACAAATCTGCAGTTTTTCTCCCTTTCACTTGTATGCGGTGATTTTTGCACAAAGTTTATGTTCCTCACACATGAAAACGCTGAAGTTTAGGCAGCATTCCTATCAAAAACTAACACAGTTCACCATGCTTAGCAAGGAGCAAGACCCTCTTGCTTGTAAAATTAATCCTATCTTACAAGATCTACAGTGCTTGTCCAATTCACTTGAATGGGGTGATTCAGCACAAAGGTGATGTTGCTTATCCAGGAAAACAGTGAGAAGTAGGCAGAATTCCTTTAAAGAGCAAAATGCATTCACAATACTACCCATGTTGCTAGACCCTCTGTTTTCTAACATTAAAGATTCTCTTACAAACCTGCAGTTTTTCTAACATTTACTTGTATGCGGTGATTTTGCTCAAGGTTTATGTTCCTCACAGAAGAAAACGCTGAAAGTTGGGCCGCGTTCCTTTCATACACTAACACAGTTCACCATGCTTAACAAGGTGCAAGACCCTCTTGCTCTTACAAGAGCTGCAGTGCTTCTCCCTTTCACTTGAATGGGGAGATTCAGCAGAAAGGTGATGTTGCTGATCCAGGAAAACACTGAGAGGTAGGCAGTACTCCTTTAAACAGCAAACTGAATTCACCATACTAATCATGTTGCTGGACCCTCTTGTTTCTAACATGAGGTATTCTCTTACAAATCTGCAGTTTTTCTCCCATTCACTTGTAGGCGGTGATTTTGCACAAAGTTTATGTTCCTCACCCATGAAAAGGCTGAAGGTTAGGCAGCATTCCTTTCAAAAACTAACACAGTTTACCATGTTTGGCAAGGTGCAAGACACTCTTGCTTGCAAAGTTAATCCTTCTCTTACAAGTGCTACAGTGCTTCTCCCATTCACTTTAATGGGGTGATTCAGCACAAAGGTGATGTTGCTTATGCAGGAAAACAGTGAGAAGCAGGCAGAATTCCTGTAAAGAGCAAAATGAATTCACAATACTAACCATGATTCTAGACCCTCTGTTTTCTAACATTAAAGATTCTCTTACAAACATGCAGTTTTTCTCCCATTCACTTGTAAGCTCTTGTTATGCACAGCGATGATTTTCCTCACCCATGGAAACACTGAGAGGGAGAGCGTATTGCCTTAAACAACACACACAAATCTCAAACTTAAACATGCTGCTTCTAACATTAATTGTTTTCCTAGAAAATCTACAGTTTTTCTCCATTCACTTGAAACAGGCTGTTTTGCACAAAGTTGATATGCTTCACCTTTGAAAACGCTGACATTCAGGAAAGGTTCTTTTCAAAGGCTACTCGGTTCACCATGCATAACAAGGTGAAAGGCCCTCTTGCTTGTAACACTAATGCTTCTGTTACAGAGCTGCAGTGATTCTTCCCTTCACTTGAATGGGGTGATTCAGCAAGAAAGGTGATGTTGCTCATCCAGGAAAACACTGAGAGGTAGGCAGTACTCCTTTAAAGAGCAAACTCAATTCACCATACTACCCATGTTGCTAGACCTTCTTGTTTGTAACATGAAGCATTCTGTTACAAATCTGCAGTTTTTCTCCCTTTCACTTGTATGCGGTGATTTTTGCACAAAGTTTATGTTCCTCACACATGAAAACGCTGAAGTTTAGGCAGCATTCCTATCAAAAACTAACACAGTTCACCATGCTTAGCAAGGAGCAAGACCCTCTTGCTTGTAAAATTAATCCTATCTTACAAGATCTACAGTGCTTGTCCAATTCACTTGAATGGGGTGATTCAGCACAAAGGTGATGTTGCTTATCCAGGAAAACAGTGAGAAGTAGGCAGAATTCCTTTAAAGAGCAAAATGCATTCACAATACTACCCATGTTGCTAGACCCTCTGTTTTCTAACATTAAAGATTCTCTTACAAACCTGCAGTTTTTCTAACATTTACTTGTATGCGGTGATTTTGCTCAAGGTTTATGTTCCTCACAGAAGAAAACGCTGAAAGTTGGGCCGCGTTCCTTTCATACACTAACACAGTTCACCATGCTTAACAAGGTGCAAGACCCTCTTGCTCTTACAAGAGCTGCAGTGCTTCTCCCTTTCACTTGAATGGGGAGATTCAGCAGAAAGGTGATGTTGCTGATCCAGGAAAACACTGAGAGGTAGGCAGTACTCCTTTAAACAGCAAACTGAATTCACCATACTAATCATGTTGCTGGACCCTCTTGTTTCTAACATGAGGTATTCTCTTACAAATCTGCAGTTTTTCTCCCATTCACTTGTAGGCGGTGATTTTGCACAAAGTTTATGTTCCTCACCCATGAAAAGGCTGATGGTTAGGCAGCATTCCTTTCAAAAACTAACACAGTTTACCATGTTTGGCAAGGTGCAAGACACTCTTGCTTGCAAAGTTAATCCTTCTCTTACAAGTGCTACAGTGCTTCTCCCATTCACTTTAATGGGGTGATTCAGCACAAAGGTGATGTTGCTTATGCAGGAAAACAGTGAGAAGCAGGCAGAATTCCTGTAAAGAGCAAAATGAATTCACAATACTAACCATGATTCTAGACCCTCTGTTTTCTAACATTAAAGATTCTCTTACAAACATGCAGTTTTTCTCCCATTCACTTGTAAGCTCTTGTTATGCACAGCGATGATTTTCCTCACCCATGGAAACACTGAGAGGGAGAGCGTATTGCCTTAAACAACACACACAAATCTCAAACTTAAACATGCTGCTTCTAACATTAATTGTTTTCCTAGAAAATCTACAGTTTTTCTCCATTCACTTGAAACAGGCTGTTTTGCACAAAGTTGATATGCTTCACCTTTGAAAACGCTGACATTCAGGAAAGGTTCTTTTCAAAGGCTACTCGGTTCACCATGCATAACAAGGTGAAAGGCCCTCTTGCTTGTAACACTAATGCTTCTGTTACAGAGCTGCAGTGATTCTTCCCTTCACTTGAATGGGGTGATTCAGCAAGAAAGGTGATGTTGCTCATCCAGGAAAACACTGAGAGGTAGGCAGTACTCCTTTAAAGAGCAAACTCAATTCACCATACTACCCATGTTGCTAGACCCTCTTGTTTGTAACATGAAGCATTCTGTTACAAATCTGCAGTTTTTCTCCCTTTCACTTGTATGCGGTGATTTTTGCACAAAGTTTATGTTCCTCACACATGAAAACGCTGAAGTTTAGGCAGCATTCCTATCAAAAACTAACACAGTTCACCATGCTTAGCAAGGAGCAAGACCCTCTTGCTTGTAAAATTAATCCTATCTTACAAGATCTACAGTGCTTGTCCAATTCACTTGAATGGGGTGATTCAGCACAAAGGTGATGTTGCTTATCCAGGAAAACAGTGAGAAGTAGGCAGAATTCCTTTAAAGAGCAAAATGCATTCACAATACTACCCATGTTGCTAGACCCTCTGTTTTCTAACATTAAAGATTCTCTTACAAACCTGCAGTTTTTCTAACATTTACTTGTATGCGGTGATTTTGCTCAAGGTTTATGTTCCTCACAGAAGAAAACGCTGAAAGTTGGGCCGCGTTCCTTTCATACACTAACACAGTTCACCATGCTTAACAAGGTGCAAGACCCTCTTGCTGTTACAAGAGCTGCAGTGCTTCTCCCTTTCACTTGAATGGGGAGATTCAGCAGAAAGGTGATGTTGCTGATCCAGGAAAACACTGAGAGGTAGGCAGTACTCCTTTAAACAGCAAACTGAATTCACCATACTAATCATGTTGCTGGACCCTCTTGTTTCTAACATGAGGTATTCTCTTACAAATCTGCAGTTTTTCTCCCATTCACTTGTAGGCGGTGATTTTGCACAAAGTTTATGTTCCTCACCCATGAAAAGGCTGAAGGTTAGGCAGCATTCCTTTCAAAAACTAACACAGTTTACCATGTTTGGCAAGGTGCAAGACAGTCTTGCTTGCAAAGTTAATCCTTCTCTTACAAGTGCTACAGTGCTTCTCCCATTCACTTTAATGGGGTGATTCAGCACAAAGGTGATGTTGCTTATGCAGGAAAACAGTGAGAAGCAGGCAGAATTCCTGTAAAGAGCAAAATGAATTCACAATACTAACCATGATTCTAGACCCTCTGTTTTCTAACATTAAAGATTCTCTTACAAACATGCAGTTTTTCTCCCATTCACTTGTAAGCTCTTGTTATGCACAGCGATGATTTTCCTCACCCATGGAAACACTGAGAGGGAGAGCGTATTGCCTTAAACAACACACACAAATCTCAAACTTAAACATGCTGCTTCTAACATTAATTGTTTTCCTAGAAAATCTACAGTTTTTCTCCATTCACTTGAAACAGGCTGTTTTGCACAAAGTTGATATGCTTCACCTTTGAAAACGCTGACATTCAGGAAAGGTTCTTTTCAAAGGCTACTCGGTTCACCATGCATAACAAGGTGAAAGGCCCTCTTGCTTGTAACACTAATGCTTCTGTTACAGAGCTGCAGTGATTCTTCCCTTCACTTGAATGGGGTGATTCAGCAAGAAAGGTGATGTTGCTCATCCAGGAAAACACTGAGAGGTAGGCAGTACTCCTTTAAAGAGCAAACTCAATTCACCATACTACCCATGTTGCTAGACCCTCTTGTTTGTAACATGAAGCATTCTGTTACAAATCTGCAGTTTTTCTCCCTTTCACTTGTATGCGGTGATTTTTGCACAAAGTTTATGTTCCTCACACATGAAAACGCTGAAGTTTAGGCAGCATTCCTATCAAAAACTAACACAGTTCACCATGCTTAGCAAGGAGCAAGACCCTCTTGCTTGTAAAATTAATCCTATCTTACAAGATCTACAGTGCTTGTCCAATTCACTTGAATGGGGTGATTCAGCACAAAGGTGATGTTGCTTATCCAGGAAAACAGTGAGAAGTAGGCAGAATTCCTTTAAAGAGCAAAATGCATTCACAATACTACCCATGTTGCTAGACCCTCTGTTTTCTAACATTAAAGATTCTCTTACAAACCTGCAGTTTTTCTAACATTTACTTGTATGCGGTGATTTTGCTCAAGGTTTATGTTCCTCACAGAAGAAAACGCTGAAAGTTGGGCCGCGTTCCTTTCATACACTAACACAGTTCACCATGCTTAACAAGGTGCAAGACCCTCTTGCTCTTACAAGAGCTGCAGTGCTTCTCCCTTTCACTTGAATGGGGAGATTCAGCAGAAAGGTGATGTTGCTGATCCAGGAAAACACTGAGAGGTAGGCAGTACTCCTTTAAACAGCAAACTGAATTCACCATACTAATCATGTTGCTGGACCCTCTTGTTTCTAACATGAGGTATTCTCTTACAAATCTGCAGTTTTTCTCCCATTCACTTGTAGGCGGTGATTTTGCACAAAGTTTATGTTCCTCACCCATGAAAAGGCTGAAGGTTAGGCAGCATTCCTTTCAAAAACTAACACAGTTTACCATGTTTGGCAAGGTGCAAGACAGTCTTGCTTGCAAAGTTAATCCTTCTCTTACAAGTGCTACAGTGCTTCTCCCATTCACTTTAATGGGGTGATTCAGCACAAAGGTGATGTTGCTTATGCAGGAAAACAGTGAGAAGCAGGCAGAATTCCTGTAAAGAGCAAAATGAATTCACAATACTAACCATGATTCTAGACCCTCTGTTTTCTAACATTAAAGATTCTCTTACAAACATGCAGTTTTTCTCCCATTCACTTGTAAGCTCTTGTTATGCACAGCGATGATTTTCCTCACCCATGGAAACACTGAGAGGGAGAGCGTATTGCCTTAAACAACACACACAAATCTCAAACTTAAACATGCTGCTTCTAACATTAATTGTTTTCCTAGAAAATCTACAGTTTTTCTCCATTCACTTGAAACAGGCTGTTTTGCACAAAGTTGATATGCTTCACCTTTGAAAACGCTGACATTCAGGAAAGGTTCTTTTCAAAGGCTACTCGGTTCACCATGCATAACAAGGTGAAAGGCCCTCTTGCTTGTAACACTAATGCTTCTGTTACAGAGCTGCAGTGATTCTTCCCTTCACTTGAATGGGGTGATTCAGCAAGAAAGGTGATGTTGCTCATCCAGGAAAACACTGAGAGGTAGGCAGTACTCCTTTAAAGAGCAAACTCAATTCACCATACTACCCATGTTGCTAGACCCTCTTGTTTGTAACATGAAGCATTCTGTTACAAATCTGCAGTTTTTCTCCCTTTCACTTGTATGCGGTGATTTTTGCACAAAGTTTATGTTCCTCACACATGAAAACGCTGAAGTTTAGGCAGCATTCCTATCAAAAACTAACACAGTTCACCATGCTTAGCAAGGAGCAAGACCCTCTTGCTTGTAAAATTAATCCTATCTTACAAGATCTACAGTGCTTGTCCAATTCACTTGAATGGGGTGATTCAGCACAAAGGTGACGTTGCTTATCCAGGAAAACAGTGAGAAGTAGGCAGAATTCCTTTAAAGAGCAAAATGCATTCACAATACTACCCATGTTGCTAGACCCTCTGTTTTCTAACATTAAAGATTCTCTTACAAACCTGCAGTTTTTCTAACATTTACTTGTATGCGGTGATTTTGCTCAAGGTTTATGTTCCTCACAGAAGAAAACGCTGAAAGTTGGGCCGCGTTCCTTTCATACACTAACACAGTTCACCATGCTTAACAAGGTGCAAGACCCTCTTGCTCTTACAAGATCTGCAGTGCTTCTCCCTTTCACTTGAATGGGGAGATTCAGCAGAAAGGTGATGTTGCTGATCCAGGAAAACACTGAGAGGTAGGCAGTATTCCTTTAAAGAGCAAACTGAATTCACCATACTACCCATGTTGCTAGACCCTCTTGTTTCTAACATGAGGGATTCTCTTACAAATCTGCAGTTTTTCTCCCATTCACTTGTAGGCGGTGATTTTGCACAAAGTTTATGTTCCTCACCCATGAAAAGGCTGAACGTTAGGCAGCATTCCTTTCAAAAACTAACACAGTTTACCATGTTTGGCAAGGTGCAAGACACTCTTCCTTGCAAAGTTAATCCTTCTCTCACAAGTGCTACAGTGCTTCTCCCATTCACTTGAATGGGGTGATTCAGCACAAAGGTGATGTTGCTTATGCAGGAAAACAGTGAGAAGTAGGCAATATTCCTGTAAAGAGCAAAATGAATTCACAATACTAACCATGTTTCTAGACCCTCTGTTTTCTAACATTAAAGATTCTCTTACAAACATGCAGTTTTTCTCCCTTTTACTTGTATGCTCTTGTTATGCACAGCGATGATTTTCCTCACCCATGGAAACACTGAGAGGAAGAGCGTATTGCCTTAAACAACACACACAAATCTCAAACTTAAACATGCTGCTTCTAACATTAATTGTTTTCCTAGAAAATCTACAGTTTTTCTCCATTCACTTGAAACAGGCTGTTTTGCACAAAGTTGATATGCTTCACCTTTGAAAACGCTGACATTCAGGAAAGGTTCTTTTCAAAGGCTACTCGGTTCACCATGCATAACAAGGTGAAAGGCCCTCTTGCTTGTAACACTAATGCTTCTGTTACAGAGCTGCAGTGATTCTTCCCTTCACTTGAATGGGGTGATTCAGCAAGAAAGGTGATGTTGCTCATCCAGGAAAACACTGAGAGGTAGGCAGTACTCCTTTAAAGAGCAAACTCAATTCACCATACTACCCATGTTGCTAGACCCTCTTGTTTGTAACATGAAGCATTCTCTTACAAATCTGCAGTTTTTCTCCCTTTCATTTGTATGCGGTGATTTTTGCACAAAGTTTATGTTCCTCACACATGAAAACGCTGAAGTTTAGGCAGCATTCCTATCAAAAACTAACACAGTTCACCATGCTTAGCAAGGAGCAAGACCCTCTTGCTTGTAAAATTAATCCTATCTTACAAGATCTACAGTGCTTGTCCAATTCACTTGAATGGGGTGATTCAGCACAAAGGTGATGTTGCTTATCCAGGAAAACAGTGAGAAGTAGGCAGAATTCCTTTAAAGAGCAAAATGCATTCACAATACTACCCATGTTGCTAGACCCTCTGTTTTCTAACATTAAAGATTCTCTTACAAACCTGCAGTTTTTCTAACATTTACTTGTATGCGGTGATTTTGCTCAAGGTTTATGTTCCTCACAGAAGAAAACGCTGAAAGTTGGGCCGCGTTCCTTTCATACACTAACACAGTTCACCATGCTTAACAAGGTGCAAGACCCTCTTGCTCTTACAAGAGCTGCAGTGCTTCTCCCTTTCACTTGAATGGGGAGATTCAGCAGAAAGGTGATGTTGCTGATCCAGGAAAACACTGAGAGGTAGGCAGTACTCCTTTAAACAGCAAACTGAATTCACCATACTAATCATGTTGCTGGACCCTCTTGTTTCTAACATGAGGTATTCTCTTACAAATCTGCAGTTTTTCTCCCATTCACTTGTAGGCGGTGATTTTGCACAAAGTTTATGTTCCTCACCCATGAAAAGGCTGATGGTTAGGCAGCATTCCTTTCAAAAACTAACACAGTTTACCATGTTTGGCAAGGTGCAAGACAGTCTTGCTTGCAAAGTTAATCCTTCTCTTACAAGTGCTACAGTGCTTCTCCCATTCACTTTAATGGGGTGATTCAGCACAAAGGTGATGTTGCTTATGCAGGAAAACAGTGAGAAGCAGGCAGAATTCCTGTAAAGAGCAAAATGAATTCACAATACTAACCATGATTCTAGACCCTCTGTTTTCTAACATTAAAGATTCTCTTACAAACATGCAGTTTTTCTCCCATTCACTTGTAAGCTCTTGTTATGCACAGCGATGATTTTCCTCACCCATGGAAACACTGAGAGGGAGAGCGTATTGCCTTAAACAACACACACAAATCTCAAACTTAAACATGCTGCTTCTAACATTAATTGTTTTCCTAGAAAATCTACAGTTTTTCTCCATTCACTTGAAACAGGCTGTTTTGCACAAAGTTGATATGCTTCACCTTTGAAAACGCTGACATTCAGGAAAGGTTCTTTTCAAAGGCTACTCGGTTCACCATGCATAACAAGGTGAAAGGCCCTCTTGCTTGTAACACTAATGCTTCTGTTACAGAGCTGCAGTGATTCTTCCCTTCACTTGAATGGGGTGATTCAGCAAGAAAGGTGATGTTGCTCATCCAGGAAAACACTGAGAGGTAGGCAGTACTCCTTTAAAGAGCAAACTCAATTCACCATACTACCCATGTTGCTAGACCTTCTTGTTTGTAACATGAAGCATTCTGTTACAAATCTGCAGTTTTTCTCCCTTTCACTTGTATGCGGTGATTTTTGCACAAAGTTTATGTTCCTCACACATGAAAACGCTGAAGTTTAGGCAGCATTCCTATCAAAAACTAACACAGTTCACCATGCTTAGCAAGGAGCAAGACCCTCTTGCTTGTAAAATTAATCCTATCTTACAAGATCTACAGTGCTTGTCCAATTCACTTGAATGGGGTGATTCAGCACAAAGGTGATGTTGCTTATCCAGGAAAACAGTGAGAAGTAGGCAGAATTCCTTTAAAGAGCAAAATGCATTCACAATACTACCCATGTTGCTAGACCCTCTGTTTTCTAACATTAAAGATTCTCTTACAAACCTGCAGTTTTTCTAACATTTACTTGTATGCGGTGATTTTGCTCAAGGTTTATGTTCCTCACAGAAGAAAACGCTGAAAGTTGGGCCGCGTTCCTTTCATACACTAACACAGTTCACCATGCTTAACAAGGTGCAAGACCCTCTTGCTCTTACAAGAGCTGCAGTGCTTCTCCCTTTCACTTGAATGGGGAGATTCAGCAGAAAGGTGATGTTGCTGATCCAGGAAAACACTGAGAGGTAGGCAGTACTCCTTTAAACAGCAAACTGAATTCACCATACTAATCATGTTGCTGGACCCTCTTGTTTCTAACATGAGGTATTCTCTTACAAATCTGCAGTTTTTCTCCCATTCACTTGTAGGCGGTGATTTTGCACAAAGTTTATGTTCCTCACCCATGAAAAGGCTGATGGTTAGGCAGCATTCCTTTCAAAAACTAACACAGTTTACCATGTTTGGCAAGGTGCAAGACACTCTTGCTTGCAAAGTTAATCCTTCTCTTACAAGTGCTACAGTGCTTCTCCCATTCACTTTAATGGGGTGATTCAGCACAAAGGTGATGTTGCTTATGCAGGAAAACAGTGAGAAGCAGGCAGAATTCCTGTAAAGAGCAAAATGAATTCACAATACTAACCATGATTCTAGACCCTCTGTTTTCTAACATTAAAGATTCTCTTACAAACATGCAGTTTTTCTCCCATTCACTTGTAAGCTCTTGTTATGCACAGCGATGATTTTCCTCACCCATGGAAACACTGAGAGGGAGAGCGTATTGCCTTAAACAACACACACAAATCTCAAACTTAAACATGCTGCTTCTAACATTAATTGTTTTCCTAGAAAATCTACAGTTTTTCTCCATTCACTTGAAACAGGCTGTTTTGCACAAAGTTGATATGCTTCACCTTTGAAAACGCTGACATTCAGGAAAGGTTCTTTTCAAAGGCTACTCGGTTCACCATGCATAACAAGGTGAAAGGCCCTCTTGCTTGTAACACTAATGCTTCTGTTACAGAGCTGCAGTGATTCTTCCCTTCACTTGAATGGGGTGATTCAGCAAGAAAGGTGATGTTGCTCATCCAGGAAAACACTGAGAGGTAGGCAGTACTCCTTTAAAGAGCAAACTCAATTCACCATACTACCCATGTTGCTAGACCCTCTTGTTTGTAACATGAAGCATTCTGTTACAAATCTGCAGTTTTTCTCCCTTTCACTTGTATGCGGTGATTTTTGCACAAAGTTTATGTTCCTCACACATGAAAACGCTGAAGTTTAGGCAGCATTCCTATCAAAAACTAACACAGTTCACCATGCTTAGCAAGGAGCAAGACCCTCTTGCTTGTAAAATTAATCCTATCTTACAAGATCTACAGTGCTTGTCCAATTCACTTGAATGGGGTGATTCAGCACAAAGGTGATGTTGCTTATCCAGGAAAACAGTGAGAAGTAGGCAGAATTCCTTTAAAGAGCAAAATGCATTCACAATACTACCCATGTTGCTAGACCCTCTGTTTTCTAACATTAAAGATTCTCTTACAAACCTGCAGTTTTTCTAACATTTACTTGTATGCGGTGATTTTGCTCAAGGTTTATGTTCCTCACAGAAGAAAACGCTGAAAGTTGGGCCGCGTTCCTTTCATACACTAACACAGTTCACCATGCTTAACAAGGTGCAAGACCCTCTTGCTGTTACAAGAGCTGCAGTGCTTCTCCCTTTCACTTGAATGGGGAGATTCAGCAGAAAGGTGATGTTGCTGATCCAGGAAAACACTGAGAGGTAGGCAGTACTCCTTTAAACAGCAAACTGAATTCACCATACTAATCATGTTGCTGGACCCTCTTGTTTCTAACATGAGGTATTCTCTTACAAATCTGCAGTTTTTCTCCCATTCACTTGTAGGCGGTGATTTTGCACAAAGTTTATGTTCCTCACCCATGAAAAGGCTGAAGGTTAGGCAGCATTCCTTTCAAAAACTAACACAGTTTACCATGTTTGGCAAGGTGCAAGACAGTCTTGCTTGCAAAGTTAATCCTTCTCTTACAAGTGCTACAGTGCTTCTCCCATTCACTTTAATGGGGTGATTCAGCACAAAGGTGATGTTGCTTATGCAGGAAAACAGTGAGAAGCAGGCAGAATTCCTGTAAAGAGCAAAATGAATTCACAATACTAACCATGATTCTAGACCCTCTGTTTTCTAACATTAAAGATTCTCTTACAAACATGCAGTTTTTCTCCCATTCACTTGTAAGCTCTTGTTATGCACAGCGATGATTTTCCTCACCCATGGAAACACTGAGAGGGAGAGCGTATTGCCTTAAACAACACACACAAATCTCAAACTTAAACATGCTGCTTCTAACATTAATTGTTTTCCTAGAAAATCTACAGTTTTTCTCCATTCACTTGAAACAGGCTGTTTTGCACAAAGTTGATATGCTTCACCTTTGAAAACGCTGACATTCAGGAAAGGTTCTTTTCAAAGGCTACTCGGTTCACCATGCATAACAAGGTGAAAGGCCCTCTTGCTTGTAACACTAATGCTTCTGTTACAGAGCTGCAGTGATTCTTCCCTTCACTTGAATGGGGTGATTCAGCAAGAAAGGTGATGTTGCTCATCCAGGAAAACACTGAGAGGTAGGCAGTACTCCTTTAAAGAGCAAACTCAATTCACCATACTACCCATGTTGCTAGACCCTCTTGTTTGTAACATGAAGCATTCTGTTACAAATCTGCAGTTTTTCTCCCTTTCACTTGTATGCGGTGATTTTTGCACAAAGTTTATGTTCCTCACACATGAAAACGCTGAAGTTTAGGCAGCATTCCTATCAAAAACTAACACAGTTCACCATGCTTAGCAAGGAGCAAGACCCTCTTGCTTGTAAAATTAATCCTATCTTACAAGATCTACAGTGCTTGTCCAATTCACTTGAATGGGGTGATTCAGCACAAAGGTGATGTTGCTTATCCAGGAAAACAGTGAGAAGTAGGCAGAATTCCTTTAAAGAGCAAAATGCATTCACAATACTACCCATGTTGCTAGACCCTCTGTTTTCTAACATTAAAGATTCTCTTACAAACCTGCAGTTTTTCTAACATTTACTTGTATGCGGTGATTTTGCTCAAGGTTTATGTTCCTCACAGAAGAAAACGCTGAAAGTTGGGCCGCGTTCCTTTCATACACTAACACAGTTCACCATGCTTAACAAGGTGCAAGACCCTCTTGCTCTTACAAGAGCTGCAGTGCTTCTCCCTTTCACTTGAATGGGGAGATTCAGCAGAAAGGTGATGTTGCTGATCCAGGAAAACACTGAGAGGTAGGCAGTACTCCTTTAAACAGCAAACTGAATTCACCATACTAATCATGTTGCTGGACCCTCTTGTTTCTAACATGAGGTATTCTCTTACAAATCTGCAGTTTTTCTCCCATTCACTTGTAGGCGGTGATTTTGCACAAAGTTTATGTTCCTCACCCATGAAAAGGCTGAAGGTTAGGCAGCATTCCTTTCAAAAACTAACACAGTTTACCATGTTTGGCAAGGTGCAAGACAGTCTTGCTTGCAAAGTTAATCCTTCTCTTACAAGTGCTACAGTGCTTCTCCCATTCACTTTAATGGGGTGATTCAGCACAAAGGTGATGTTGCTTATGCAGGAAAACAGTGAGAAGCAGGCAGAATTCCTGTAAAGAGCAAAATGAATTCACAATACTAACCATGATTCTAGACCCTCTGTTTTCTAACATTAAAGATTCTCTTACAAACATGCAGTTTTTCTCCCATTCACTTGTAAGCTCTTGTTATGCACAGCGATGATTTTCCTCACCCATGGAAACACTGAGAGGGAGAGCGTATTGCCTTAAACAACACACACAAATCTCAAACTTAAACATGCTGCTTCTAACATTAATTGTTTTCCTAGAAAATCTACAGTTTTTCTCCATTCACTTGAAACAGGCTGTTTTGCACAAAGTTGATATGCTTCACCTTTGAAAACGCTGACATTCAGGAAAGGTTCTTTTCAAAGGCTACTCGGTTCACCATGCATAACAAGGTGAAAGGCCCTCTTGCTTGTAACACTAATGCTTCTGTTACAGAGCTGCAGTGATTCTTCCCTTCACTTGAATGGGGTGATTCAGCAAGAAAGGTGATGTTGCTCATCCAGGAAAACACTGAGAGGTAGGCAGTACTCCTTTAAAGAGCAAACTCAATTCACCATACTACCCATGTTGCTAGACCCTCTTGTTTGTAACATGAAGCATTCTGTTACAAATCTGCAGTTTTTCTCCCTTTCACTTGTATGCGGTGATTTTTGCACAAAGTTTATGTTCCTCACACATGAAAACGCTGAAGTTTAGGCAGCATTCCTATCAAAAACTAACACAGTTCACCATGCTTAGCAAGGAGCAAGACCCTCTTGCTTGTAAAATTAATCCTATCTTACAAGATCTACAGTGCTTGTCCAATTCACTTGAATGGGGTGATTCAGCACAAAGGTGACGTTGCTTATCCAGGAAAACAGTGAGAAGTAGGCAGAATTCCTTTAAAGAGCAAAATGCATTCACAATACTACCCATGTTGCTAGACCCTCTGTTTTCTAACATTAAAGATTCTCTTACAAACCTGCAGTTTTTCTAACATTTACTTGTATGCGGTGATTTTGCTCAAGGTTTATGTTCCTCACAGAAGAAAACGCTGAAAGTTGGGCCGCGTTCCTTTCATACACTAACACAGTTCACCATGCTTAACAAGGTGCAAGACCCTCTTGCTCTTACAAGATCTGCAGTGCTTCTCCCTTTCACTTGAATGGGGAGATTCAGCAGAAAGGTGATGTTGCTGATCCAGGAAAACACTGAGAGGTAGGCAGTATTCCTTTAAAGAGCAAACTGAATTCACCATACTACCCATGTTGCTAGACCCTCTTGTTTCTAACATGAGGGATTCTCTTACAAATCTGCAGTTTTTCTCCCATTCACTTGTAGGCGGTGATTTTGCACAAAGTTTATGTTCCTCACCCATGAAAAGGCTGAACGTTAGGCAGCATTCCTTTCAAAAACTAACACAGTTTACCATGTTTGGCAAGGTGCAAGACACTCTTCCTTGCAAAGTTAATCCTTCTCTCACAAGTGCTACAGTGCTTCTCCCATTCACTTGAATGGGGTGATTCAGCACAAAGGTGATGTTGCTTATGCAGGAAAACAGTGAGAAGTAGGCAATATTCCTGTAAAGAGCAAAATGAATTCACAATACTAACCATGTTTCTAGACCCTCTGTTTTCTAACATTAAAGATTCTCTTACAAACATGCAGTTTTTCTCCCTTTTACTTGTATGCTCTTGTTATGCACAGCGATGATTTTCCTCACCCATGGAAACACTGAGAGGAAGAGCGTATTGCCTTAAACAACACACACAAATCTCAAACTTAAACATGCTGCTTCTAACATTAATTGTTTTCCTAGAAAATCTACAGTTTTTCTCCATTCACTTGAAACAGGCTGTTTTGCACAAAGTTGATATGCTTCACCTTTGAAAACGCTGACATTCAGGAAAGGTTCTTTTCAAAGGCTACTCGGTTCACCATGCATAACAAGGTGAAAGGCCCTCTTGCTTGTAACACTAATGCTTCTGTTACAGAGCTGCAGTGATTCTTCCCTTCACTTGAATGGGGTGATTCAGCAAGAAAGGTGATGTTGCTCATCCAGGAAAACACTGAGAGGTAGGCAGTACTCCTTTAAAGAGCAAACTCAATTCACCATACTACCCATGTTGCTAGACCCTCTTGTTTGTAACATGAAGCATTCTCTTACAAATCTGCAGTTTTTCTCCCTTTCATTTGTATGCGGTGATTTTTGCACAAAGTTTATGTTCCTCACACATGAAAACGCTGAAGTTTAGGCAGCATTCCTATCAAAAACTAACACAGTTCACCATGCTTAGCAAGGAGCAAGACCCTCTTGCTTGTAAAATTAATCCTATCTTACAAGATCTACAGTGCTTGTCCAATTCACTTGAATGGGGTGATTCAGCACAAAGGTGATGTTGCTTATCCAGGAAAACAGTGAGAAGTAGGCAGAATTCCTTTAAAGAGCAAAATGCATTCACAATACTACCCATGTTGCTAGACCCTCTGTTTTCTAACATTAAAGATTCTCTTACAAACCTGCAGTTTTTCTAACATTTACTTGTATGCGGTGATTTTGCTCAAGGTTTATGTTCCTCACAGAAGAAAACGCTGAAAGTTGGGCCGCGTTCCTTTCATACACTAACACAGTTCACCATGCTTAACAAGGTGCAAGACCCTCTTGCTCTTACAAGAGCTGCAGTGCTTCTCCCTTTCACTTGAATGGGGAGATTCAGCAGAAAGGTGATGTTGCTGATCCAGGAAAACACTGAGAGGTAGGCAGTACTCCTTTAAACAGCAAACTGAATTCACCATACTAATCATGTTGCTGGACCCTCTTGTTTCTAACATGAGGTATTCTCTTACAAATCTGCAGTTTTTCTCCCATTCACTTGTAGGCGGTGATTTTGCACAAAGTTTATGTTCCTCACCCATGAAAAGGCTGATGGTTAGGCAGCATTCCTTTCAAAAACTAACACAGTTTACCATGTTTGGCAAGGTGCAAGACAGTCTTGCTTGCAAAGTTAATCCTTCTCTTACAAGTGCTACAGTGCTTCTCCCATTCACTTTAATGGGGTGATTCAGCACAAAGGTGATGTTGCTTATGCAGGAAAACAGTGAGAAGCAGGCAGAATTCCTGTAAAGAGCAAAATGAATTCACAATACTAACCATGATTCTAGACCCTCTGTTTTCTAACATTAAAGATTCTCTTACAAACATGCAGTTTTTCTCCCATTCACTTGTAAGCTCTTGTTATGCACAGCGATGATTTTCCTCACCCATGGAAACACTGAGAGGGAGAGCGTATTGCCTTAAACAACACACACAAATCTCAAACTTAAACATGCTGCTTCTAACATTAATTGTTTTCCTAGAAAATCTACAGTTTTTCTCCATTCACTTGAAACAGGCTGTTTTGCACAAAGTTGATATGCTTCACCTTTGAAAACGCTGACATTCAGGAAAGGTTCTTTTCAAAGGCTACTCGGTTCACCATGCATAACAAGGTGAAAGGCCCTCTTGCTTGTAACACTAATGCTTCTGTTACAGAGCTGCAGTGATTCTTCCCTTCACTTGAATGGGGTGATTCAGCAAGAAAGGTGATGTTGCTCATCCAGGAAAACACTGAGAGGTAGGCAGTACTCCTTTAAAGAGCAAACTCAATTCACCATACTACCCATGTTGCTAGACCCTCTTGTTTGTAACATGAAGCATTCTGTTACAAATCTGCAGTTTTTCTCCCTTTCACTTGTATGCGGTGATTTTTGCACAAAGTTTATGTTCCTCACACATGAAAACGCTGAAGTTTAGGCAGCATTCCTATCAAAAACTAACACAGTTCACCATGCTTAGCAAGGAGCAAGACCCTCTTGCTTGTAAAATTAATCCTATCTTACAAGATCTACAGTGCTTGTCCAATTCACTTGAATGGGGTGATTCAGCACAAAGGTGATGTTGCTTATCCAGGAAAACAGTGAGAAGTAGGCAGAATTCCTTTAAAGAGCAAAATGCATTCACAATACTACCCATGTTGCTAGACCCTCTGTTTTCTAACATTAAAGATTCTCTTACAAACCTGCAGTTTTTCTAACATTTACTTGTATGCGGTGATTTTGCTCAAGGTTTATGTTCCTCACAGAAGAAAACGCTGAAAGTTGGGCCGCGTTCCTTTCATACACTAACACAGTTCACCATGCTTAACAAGGTGCAAGACCCTCTTGCTCTTACAAGAGCTGCAGTGCTTCTCCCTTTCACTTGAATGGGGAGATTCAGCAGAAAGGTGATGTTGCTGATCCAGGAAAACACTGAGAGGTAGGCAGTACTCCTTTAAACAGCAAACTGAATTCACCATACTAATCATGTTGCTGGACCCTCTTGTTTCTAACATGAGGTATTCTCTTACAAATCTGCAGTTTTTCTCCCATTCACTTGTAGGCGGTGATTTTGCACAAAGTTTATGTTCCTCACCCATGAAAAGGCTGAAGGTTAGGCAGCATTCCTTTCAAAAACTAACACAGTTTACCATGTTTGGCAAGGTGCAAGACACTCTTGCTTGCAAAGTTAATCCTTCTCTTACAAGTGCTACAGTGCTTCTCCCATTCACTTTAATGGGGTGATTCAGCACAAAGGTGATGTTGCTTATGCAGGAAAACAGTGAGAAGCAGGCAGAATTCCTGTAAAGAGCAAAATGAATTCACAATACTAACCATGATTCTAGACCCTCTGTTTTCTAACATTAAAGATTCTCTTACAAACATGCAGTTTTTCTCCCATTCACTTGTAAGCTCTTGTTATGCACAGCGATGATTTTCCTCACCCATGGAAACACTGAGAGGGAGAGCGTATTGCCTTAAACAACACACACAAATCTCAAACTTAAACATGCTGCTTCTAACATTAATTGTTTTCCTAGAAAATCTACAGTTTTTCTCCATTCACTTGAAACAGGCTGTTTTGCACAAAGTTGATATGCTTCACCTTTGAAAACGCTGACATTCAGGAAAGGTTCTTTTCAAAGGCTACTCGGTTCACCATGCATAACAAGGTGAAAGGCCCTCTTGCTTGTAACACTAATGCTTCTGTTACAGAGCTGCAGTGATTCTTCCCTTCACTTGAATGGGGTGATTCAGCAAGAAAGGTGATGTTGCTCATCCAGGAAAACACTGAGAGGTAGGCAGTACTCCTTTAAAGAGCAAACTCAATTCACCATACTACCCATGTTGCTAGACCTTCTTGTTTGTAACATGAAGCATTCTGTTACAAATCTGCAGTTTTTCTCCCTTTCACTTGTATGCGGTGATTTTTGCACAAAGTTTATGTTCCTCACACATGAAAACGCTGAAGTTTAGGCAGCATTCCTATCAAAAACTAACACAGTTCACCATGCTTAGCAAGGAGCAAGACCCTCTTGCTTGTAAAATTAATCCTATCTTACAAGATCTACAGTGCTTGTCCAATTCACTTGAATGGGGTGATTCAGCACAAAGGTGATGTTGCTTATCCAGGAAAACAGTGAGAAGTAGGCAGAATTCCTTTAAAGAGCAAAATGCATTCACAATACTACCCATGTTGCTAGACCCTCTGTTTTCTAACATTAAAGATTCTCTTACAAACCTGCAGTTTTTCTAACATTTACTTGTATGCGGTGATTTTGCTCAAGGTTTATGTTCCTCACAGAAGAAAACGCTGAAAGTTGGGCCGCGTTCCTTTCATACACTAACACAGTTCACCATGCTTAACAAGGTGCAAGACCCTCTTGCTCTTACAAGAGCTGCAGTGCTTCTCCCTTTCACTTGAATGGGGAGATTCAGCAGAAAGGTGATGTTGCTGATCCAGGAAAACACTGAGAGGTAGGCAGTACTCCTTTAAACAGCAAACTGAATTCACCATACTAATCATGTTGCTGGACCCTCTTGTTTCTAACATGAGGTATTCTCTTACAAATCTGCAGTTTTTCTCCCATTCACTTGTAGGCGGTGATTTTGCACAAAGTTTATGTTCCTCACCCATGAAAAGGCTGATGGTTAGGCAGCATTCCTTTCAAAAACTAACACAGTTTACCATGTTTGGCAAGGTGCAAGACACTCTTGCTTGCAAAGTTAATCCTTCTCTTACAAGTGCTACAGTGCTTCTCCCATTCACTTTAATGGGGTGATTCAGCACAAAGGTGATGTTGCTTATGCAGGAAAACAGTGAGAAGCAGGCAGAATTCCTGTAAAGAGCAAAATGAATTCACAATACTAACCATGATTCTAGACCCTCTGTTTTCTAACATTAAAGATTCTCTTACAAACATGCAGTTTTTCTCCCATTCACTTGTAAGCTCTTGTTATGCACAGCGATGATTTTCCTCACCCATGGAAACACTGAGAGGGAGAGCGTATTGCCTTAAACAACACACACAAATCTCAAACTTAAACATGCTGCTTCTAACATTAATTGTTTTCCTAGAAAATCTACAGTTTTTCTCCATTCACTTGAAACAGGCTGTTTTGCACAAAGTTGATATGCTTCACCTTTGAAAACGCTGACATTCAGGAAAGGTTCTTTTCAAAGGCTACTCGGTTCACCATGCATAACAAGGTGAAAGGCCCTCTTGCTTGTAACACTAATGCTTCTGTTACAGAGCTGCAGTGATTCTTCCCTTCACTTGAATGGGGTGATTCAGCAAGAAAGGTGATGTTGCTCATCCAGGAAAACACTGAGAGGTAGGCAGTACTCCTTTAAAGAGCAAACTCAATTCACCATACTACCCATGTTGCTAGACCCTCTTGTTTGTAACATGAAGCATTCTGTTACAAATCTGCAGTTTTTCTCCCTTTCACTTGTATGCGGTGATTTTTGCACAAAGTTTATGTTCCTCACACATGAAAACGCTGAAGTTTAGGCAGCATTCCTATCAAAAACTAACACAGTTCACCATGCTTAGCAAGGAGCAAGACCCTCTTGCTTGTAAAATTAATCCTATCTTACAAGATCTACAGTGCTTGTCCAATTCACTTGAATGGGGTGATTCAGCACAAAGGTGATGTTGCTTATCCAGGAAAACAGTGAGAAGTAGGCAGAATTCCTTTAAAGAGCAAAATGCATTCACAATACTACCCATGTTGCTAGACCCTCTGTTTTCTAACATTAAAGATTCTCTTACAAACCTGCAGTTTTTCTAACATTTACTTGTATGCGGTGATTTTGCTCAAGGTTTATGTTCCTCACAGAAGAAAACGCTGAAAGTTGGGCCGCGTTCCTTTCATACACTAACACAGTTCACCATGCTTAACAAGGTGCAAGACCCTCTTGCTGTTACAAGAGCTGCAGTGCTTCTCCCTTTCACTTGAATGGGGAGATTCAGCAGAAAGGTGATGTTGCTGATCCAGGAAAACACTGAGAGGTAGGCAGTACTCCTTTAAACAGCAAACTGAATTCACCATACTAATCATGTTGCTGGACCCTCTTGTTTCTAACATGAGGTATTCTCTTACAAATCTGCAGTTTTTCTCCCATTCACTTGTAGGCGGTGATTTTGCACAAAGTTTATGTTCCTCACCCATGAAAAGGCTGAAGGTTAGGCAGCATTCCTTTCAAAAACTAACACAGTTTACCATGTTTGGCAAGGTGCAAGACAGTCTTGCTTGCAAAGTTAATCCTTCTCTTACAAGTGCTACAGTGCTTCTCCCATTCACTTTAATGGGGTGATTCAGCACAAAGGTGATGTTGCTTATGCAGGAAAACAGTGAGAAGCAGGCAGAATTCCTGTAAAGAGCAAAATGAATTCACAATACTAACCATGATTCTAGACCCTCTGTTTTCTAACATTAAAGATTCTCTTACAAACATGCAGTTTTTCTCCCATTCACTTGTAAGCTCTTGTTATGCACAGCGATGATTTTCCTCACCCATGGAAACACTGAGAGGGAGAGCGTATTGCCTTAAACAACACACACAAATCTCAAACTTAAACATGCTGCTTCTAACATTA
The DNA here is from genome assembly GCF_047511655.1 of Castor canadensis. Classification (NCBI taxonomy): domain Eukaryota; kingdom Metazoa; phylum Chordata; class Mammalia; order Rodentia; family Castoridae; genus Castor; species Castor canadensis. Next base: position 107,775,658 of record NC_133386.1, read on the forward strand.
ATTGTTTTCCTAGAAAATCTACAGTTTTTCTCCATTCACTTGAAACAGGCTGTTTTGCACAAAGTTGATATGCTTCACCTTTGAAAACGCTGACATTCAGGAAAGGTTCTTTTCAAAGGCTACTCGGTTCACCATGCATAACAAGGTGAAAGGCCCTCTTGCTTGTAACACTAATGCTTCTGTTACAGAGCTGCAGTGATTCTTCCCTTCACTTGAATGGGGTGATTCAGCAAGAAAGGTGATGTTGCTCATCCAGGAAAACACTGAGAGGTAGGCAGTACTCCTTTAAAGAGCAAACTCAATTCACCATACTACCCATGTTGCTAGACCCTCTTGTTTGTAACATGAAGCATTCTGTTACAAATCTGCAGTTTTTCTCCCTTTCACTTGTATGCGGTGATTTTTGCACAAAGTTTATGTTCCTCACACATGAAAACGCTGAAGTTTAGGCAGCATTCCTATCAAAAACTAACACAGTTCACCATGCTTAGCAAGGAGCAAGACCCTCTTGCTTGTAAAATTAATCCTATCTTACAAGATCTACAGTGCTTGTCCAATTCACTTGAATGGGGTGATTCAGCACAAAGGTGATGTTGCTTATCCAGGAAAACAGTGAGAAGTAGGCAGAATTCCTTTAAAGAGCAAAATGCATTCACAATACTACCCATGTTGCTAGACCCTCTGTTTTCTAACATTAAAGATTCTCTTACAAACCTGCAGTTTTTCTAACATTTACTTGTATGCGGTGATTTTGCTCAAGGTTTATGTTCCTCACAGAAGAAAACGCTGAAAGTTGGGCCGCGTTCCTTTCATACACTAACACAGTTCACCATGCTTAACAAGGTGCAAGACCCTCTTGCTCTTACAAGAGCTGCAGTGCTTCTCCCTTTCACTTGAATGGGGAGATTCAGCAGAAAGGTGATGTTGCTGATCCAGGAAAACACTGAGAGGTAGGCAGTACTCCTTTAAACAGCAAACTGAATTCACCATACTAATCATGTTGCTGGACCCTCTTGTTTCTAACATGAGGTATTCTCTTACAAATCTGCAGTTTTTCTCCCATTCACTTGTAGGCGGTGATTTTGCACAAAGTTTATGTTCCTCACCCATGAAAAGGCTGAAGGTTAGGCAGCATTCCTTTCAAAAACTAACACAGTTTACCATGTTTGGCAAGGTGCAAGACAGTCTTGCTTGCAAAGTTAATCCTTCTCTTACAAGTGCTACAGTGCTTCTCCCATTCACTTTAATGGGGTGATTCAGCACAAAGGTGATGTTGCTTATGCAGGAAAACAGTGAGAAGCAGGCAGAATTCCTGTAAAGAGCAAAATGAATTCACAATACTAACCATGATTCTAGACCCTCTGTTTTCTAACATTAAAGATTCTCTTACAAACATGCAGTTTTTCTCCCATTCACTTGTAAGCTCTTGTTATGCACAGCGATGATTTTCCTCACCCATGGAAACACTGAGAGGGAGAGCGTATTGCCTTAAACAACACACACAAATCTCAAACTTAAACATGCTGCTTCTAACATTAATTGTTTTCCTAGAAAATCTACAGTTTTTCTCCATTCACTTGAAACAGGCTGTTTTGCACAAAGTTGATATGCTTCACCTTTGAAAACGCTGACATTCAGGAAAGGTTCTTTTCAAAGGCTACTCGGTTCACCATGCATAACAAGGTGAAAGGCCCTCTTGCTTGTAACACTAATGCTTCTGTTACAGAGCTGCAGTGATTCTTCCCTTCACTTGAATGGGGTGATTCAGCAAGAAAGGTGATGTTGCTCATCCAGGAAAACACTGAGAGGTAGGCAGTACTCCTTTAAAGAGCAAACTCAATTCACCATACTACCCATGTTGCTAGACCCTCTTGTTTGTAACATGAAGCATTCTGTTACAAATCTGCAGTTTTTCTCCCTTTCACTTGTATGCGGTGATTTTTGCACAAAGTTTATGTTCCTCACACATGAAAACGCTGAAGTTTAGGCAGCATTCCTATCAAAAACTAACACAGTTCACCATGCTTAGCAAGGAGCAAGACCCTCTTGCTTGTAAAATTAATCCTATCTTACAAGATCTACAGTGCTTGTCCAATTCACTTGAATGGGGTGATTCAGCACAAAGGTGACGTTGCTTATCCAGGAAAACAGTGAGAAGTAGGCAGAATTCCTTTAAAGAGCAAAATGCATTCACAATACTACCCATGTTGCTAGACCCTCTGTTTTCTAACATTAAAGATTCTCTTACAAACCTGCAGTTTTTCTAACATTTACTTGTATGCGGTGATTTTGCTCAAGGTTTATGTTCCTCACAGAAGAAAACGCTGAAAGTTGGGCCGCGTTCCTTTCATACACTAACACAGTTCACCATGCTTAACAAGGTGCAAGACCCTCTTGCTCTTACAAGATCTGCAGTGCTTCTCCCTTTCACTTGAATGGGGAGATTCAGCAGAAAGGTGATGTTGCTGATCCAGGAAAACACTGAGAGGTAGGCAGTATTCCTTTAAAGAGCAAACTGAATTCACCATACTACCCATGTTGCTAGACCCTCTTGTTTCTAACATGAGGGATTCTCTTACAAATCTGCAGTTTTTCTCCCATTCACTTGTAGGCGGTGATTTTGCACAAAGTTTATGTTCCTCACCCATGAAAAGGCTGAACGTTAGGCAGCATTCCTTTCAAAAACTAACACAGTTTACCATGTTTGGCAAGGTGCAAGACACTCTTCCTTGCAAAGTTAATCCTTCTCTCACAAGTGCTACAGTGCTTCTCCCATTCACTTGAATGGGGTGATTCAGCACAAAGGTGATGTTGCTTATGCAGGAAAACAGTGAGAAGTAGGCAATATTCCTGTAAAGAGCAAAATGAATTCACAATACTAACCATGTTTCTAGACCCTCTGTTTTCTAACATTAAAGATTCTCTTACAAACATGCAGTTTTTCTCCCTTTTACTTGTATGCTCTTGTTATGCACAGCGATGATTTTCCTCACCCATGGAAACACTGAGAGGAAGAGCGTATTGCCTTAAACAACACACACAATTCTCAAACTTAAACATGCTGCTAAATCATCTTGCTTCTAACATTAATTGTTTTCTTAGAAAAGCTACAGTTTTTCTCCATTCACTTGAAAGAGGCTGTTTTGCACAAAGTTGATATGCTTCACCTTTGAAAACGCTGATAGTCAGGAAGGGTTCTTTTCAAATGCGAACTCGGTTCACCATGCATAACAAGGTGAAAGGCCCTCTTGCTTGTAACACTAATGCTTCTCTTACAGAGCTGCAGTGATTCTCCCCTTCACTTGAATGGGGTGATTCAGCAAGAAAGGTGATGTTGCTCATCCAGGAAAACACTGAGCGTTATGCAGTACTCCTTGAAAGAGCAAACTGAATTCACAATATTAACCAAGTTGCTAGACCCTCTTGTTTCTAACATTAAGGATTCTCTTAGAAAAGCTGCAGTTTTTCTCCGATTTACTTTTATGCGGAGATTTTGCACAAAGTTTATGTTCCTCTCCCATGAAAACACTGAAAGTTAGGCAGCGTTCCTCTTCAAAACGAACTAAGTTCACCATGCTTAACAAGGTGCAAGACCCTCTTGCTTGTACCATTAATTCTTCTCTTATAAGAGCTGCAGTGGTTCTCCCTTTCACTTGAATGTGGAGATTCAGCAGAAAGGTGATGTTGCTGATCCAGGAAAACACTGAGCGTTATGCAGTACTCCTTGAAAGAGCAAACTGAATTCACAATATTAACCAAGTTGCTAGACCCTCTTGTTTCTAACATTAAGGATTCTCTTACAAAACCTGCAGTTTTTCTCCGATTTACTTTTATGCGGAGATTTTGAACAAAGTTTATGTTCCTCTCCCATGAAAACACTGAAAGTTAGGCAGCGTTCCTCTTCAAAACTAACTCAGTTCACCATGCTTAACAAGGGGCAAGACCCTCTTGCTTGTAACATTAATGCTTCTCTTATAAGAGCTGCAGTGGTTCTCCCATTCACTTGAATGGGGAGATTCAGCAGAAAGGTGATGTTGCTGATCCAAGAAAACACTGAGAGGTAGGCAGTACTCCTTTAAAGAGCAAACTCAATTCACCATACTACCCATGTTGCTAGACCCTCTTGTTTGTAACATGAAGCATTCTCTTACAAATCTGCAGTTTTTCTCCCTTTCACTTCTATGCGGTGATTTTTGCACAAAGTTTATGTTCCTCACAGAAGAAAACGCTGAAAGTTGGGCCGCGTTCCTTTCAAACACTAACACAGTTCACCATGCTTAACAAGGTGCAAGACCCTGTTGCTCTTCTATGAGCTGCAGTGCTTCTCCCTTTCACTTGAATGGGGAGATTCAGCAGAAAGGTGATGTTGCTGATCGAGGAAAACACTGAGAGGTAGGCAGTACTCCTTTAAACAGCAAAGTGAATTCACCATACTAATCATGTTGTTGGACCCTCTTGTTTGTAACATGAGGTATTCTCTTACAAATCTGCAGTTTTTCTCCCATTCACTTGTAGGCGGTGATTTTGCACAAAGTTTATGTTCCTCACCCATGAAAAGGCTGAAGGTTAGGCAGCATTCCTTTCAAAAACTAACACAGTTTACCATGTTTGGCAAGGTGCAAGACACTCTTGCTTGCAAAGTTAATCCTTCTCTCACAAGTGCTACAGTGCTTCTCCCATTCATTTGAATGGGGTGATTAATCACAAAGGTGAAGTTGCTTATGCAGGAAAACAGTGAGAAGTAGGCAGAATTCCTTTAAAGAGCAAAATGAATTCACAATACTAACCATGTTTCTAGACCCTCTGTTTTCTAACATTAAAGATTCTCTTAGAAACATGCAGTTTTTCTCCCATTCAATTGTATGCTCTTGTTATGCACAGCGATGATGTTCCTCACCCATGGAAACACTGAGAGGGAGAGCGTATTGCCTTAAACAACACACACAATTCTCAAACTTAAACATGCTGCTAAATCATCTTGCTTCTAACATTAATTGTTTTCTTAGAAAAGCTACAGTTTTTCTCCATTCACTTGAAAGAGGCTGTTTTGCACAAAGTTGATATGCTTCACCTTTGAAAACGCTGACAGTCAGGAAGGTTTCTTTTCAAATGCGAACTAGATTCACCATGCATAACAAGGTGAAAGGCCCTCTTGCTTGTAACACTAATGCTTCTCTTACAGAGCTGCAGTGATTCTCCCCTTCACTTGAATGGGGTCATTCGGCAAGAAAGGTGATGTTGCTCATCCAGGAAAACACTGAGCGTTATGCACTACTTCTTGAAAGAGCAAACTGAATTCACAATATTAACCAAGTTGCTAGACTCTCTTGTTTCTAACATTAAGGATTCTCTTACAAAAGCTGCAGTTTTTCTCCCATTTACTTTTATGCGGAGATTTTGCACAAAGTTTATGTTCCTCTCCCATGAAAACACTGAAAGTTAGGCAGCGTTCCTCTTCAAAACGAACTAAGTTCACCATGCTTAACAAGGTGCAAGACCCTCTTGCTTGTAACATTAATGCTTCTCTTATAAGAGCTGCAGTGGTTCTTCAATACACTTGAAAGGGGAGATTCAGCAGAAAGGTGATGTTGCTCATCCAGGAAAACACTGAGAGGTAGGCAGTACTCCTTTAAAGAGCAAACTCAATTCACCACACTACCCATGTTGCTAGACCCTCTTGTTTGTAACATGAAGCATTCTCTTACAAATCTGCAGTTTTTCTCCCTTTCACTTGTATGCGGTGATTTTTGCACAAAGTTTATATTCCTCACACATGAAAACGCTGAAGGTTAGGCAGCATTCCTATCAAAAACTAACACAGTTCACAAAAGAAAGGTGAACTTAGGAAAACACCAGGTCATACACTCCTTCTTGGTCGTCCCTGAGAGCCCCGCTCCCCTGCTCGGACGGGACCTACTCACCAAAATAGGGGCCCATATCCATTTTGAACCAGATGGAATAATTGTGACTGATCGAGAAGGGAGCCCGATTCATGTCTTTTCCCTATCATTGGCTGACGAGCATCGTCTGTTTGAGAGTCAACAGGAACCAGGAGGGGACATGACTCATTGGGTAAAAAGATTTCCCACAGCCTGGGCGGAGACTGCGGGAACCGGCCTCGCCAAACACCTCCCGCCCGTAGTTATACAATTGAAGTCTTCTGCTCTCCCCATTCGGGTGAAACAGTATCCTATGCCTGAGGAGGCCCGAAGAGGCATAGCCCCTCATATCCACAGGCTAATAAAGGAAGGAGTACTGCGACCTTGTCAGTCTGCCTGGAATACTCCTCTGCTCCCCGTCCGAAAGCCGGGAAGCGGGGACTATAGGCCTGTGCAAGACCTACGAAAGGTAAACGAGCGGACGGAGGACATTCATCCCACCGTTCCGAATCCCTATACCTTGCTCAGCCACCTACCCCCCTCGCAAGTATGGTATACAACCCTTGATTTGAAAGATGCTTTCTTCAGCATTCCATTGTCAGAAATTAGTCAGCCGCTATTTGCTTTCGAATGGCAAGAAGATGGGGGCCAATCCGGACAGCTCACTTGGACCAGACTGCCGCAAGGATTTAAAAACTCTCCCACCCTGTTTAATGAGGCCCTGAGCCAGGACCTGGAACCTTTTCGTCGGAGCCACCCACGAGTCACTCTATTACAGTATGTTGATGACTTACTGTTAGCGGCAGAAACCCGAGAGGAGTGCATCAAGGCTACTGAACACCTGCTAACGGAATTAGGTGAGCTGGGGTATCGGGCAAGTGCCAAGAAAACTCACATCTGTAAAAGGTCAGTGACATATTTGGGTTATCGGATTGCAGATGGGGCAAGGTGGCTGACTGATGCCATGAAACAGACTATTCTGGCTATCCCATCCCCGACATCCACTAGGGGGGTAAGAGAATTCCTGGGCTCCGCGGGGTTCTGTAGACTCTGGATTCCAGGATTTGCGGAAATAGCCAGACCCCTATATGAGGCCACCAAAGAAGCTCCAGATTGGAGTTGGGGAGAGAGAGAACAACAGGCTAAAAGACGCTCTTTTGCAGGCCCCTGCCTTAGCCTTGCCAGATCCTACAAGACCATTCACTCTGTTTGTAGATGAGAAAAAGGGCGTAGCCAAAGGAGTCTTGACCCAACAGCTAGGTCCCTGGAAGAGACCAGTGGCATACTTTTCCAAGAAATTAGACGCAGTAGCGGCAGGATGGCCCCCCTGCCTCCGCATCATAGCGGCCATTGCCGTGCTGGTGAGAGAAGCCGATAAACTAACCTTTGGACAGGCCCTCTGGGTAACGGCCCCTCACCCGGTGGAGGGAATCCTTAAACAACCCCCTGGGAAATGGATGACGAATGCCAGGCTCACCCATTACCAGGGGCTCTTGTTGGATTCCCCTCGGATCACATTCACAGATCCCGTAATCCTGAACCCTGCCACCTTGTTGCCTAACCCGGAACTGCAGACACCTGTCCATAACTGCAAAGAATTCCTCTCCAAAGTTACACAGGTACGGGCTGACCTAAAGGATACCCCCCGTCCGGCTGCAAATTAAACTGGTACACGGATGGAAGCAGTTTTTTCCAAGATGGAGCCCGAAGGGCAGGGGCAGCTGTAGTCGACCAAGAAGGAAATACGGTATGGAGCAGCGCCCTCCCACCCGGAACATCAGCCCAAAAAGCGGAATTAATTGCCTTGGCAGAGGCCCTGGAGAGGGCAAAAGGAAAGCGAGTCAATATCTACACCGATAGCCGCTATGCTTTCGGTACCATCCATGTCCACGGGGCCATCTATCGCGAAAGAGGATTCCGCACAGCAGAAGGAAAACATCTAAAGAACCTAGCCGAAGTCCAGCGTCTATTAATGGCAGTGGAAAAACCGAAGGCAGTGGCAGTGATGTATGTCCCAGGCCACCAGTCTGCCAAGACGCCAGAAGCTGTCGGTAACAACAGAGCAGATCAAGAAGCAAAGAGAGTAGCAATGGTGAGTCCTCCCATGGAGACAGGGCAACCTTCCACGGTTGCGGCGATAGACGTGCCGGTCCCAGAGCTCCCTCCGCTACCCCCCCGACCAGAATACTCCACAGAGGATTTCACTTGGATGAGAGCCCACTCCCCCTTTAGAGAAGGGGAAGACGGATGGAAAAGCGACTTGGAGGGCAAGTTAGTTCTGCCTGAAAAACTCGGACGATTCCTGTTGGCTAACTTACATAAGTCCACCCATTTGGGGCGGAGAAAATTACTAGACTTGTTGACATCTGCGCAGCTCCGATTTCCGAACCAGACCATAGCAGTCCGCCAAATTGTGGAAGATTGTGCCAGCTGCACAATCATGAAACCAGGACGAAGGGAGGGGCACCATACAGGTACTCGGGAACGGGGGAGGGCTCCGGGAAGAAGTTGGGAAGTGGATTTTACTGAGGTAAAACCGGGAAAGTTTGGGTACAAATATTTGCTGGTATTCATAGATACCTTTTCAGGCTGGGTGGAGGCTTTTCCTACAAAGAAGGAGACGAGTCAGGTAGTGGCAAAGGCTTTGCTAGAGGAAATCATACCCAGATATGGGGTGCCCGAGGCAATTGGGTCAGATAACGGTCCGGCTTTTGTTAGTAAGGTCCTGCAGGGACTAGGCCAGACTATGGGGGCCAATTGGAAGCTACATTGTGAATATAACCCCCAGAGCTCAGGGCAAGTAGAAAGGATGAATAGGACACTAAAGGAGACTTTAGCCAAATTGGCCCTGGAGACTGGCGGTGATTGGGTGACGCTCCTTCCCTTGGCCATCTTCCGAGTCCGGAACTCCCCCTATGTCCATGGGCTAACTCCCTTTGAGATCCTGTATGGGGCTCCACCCCCCATCATTCAGAGGACCTTAAGCCCAGAACTAGGTGATCTGGCCCCAAATTACCTGACCATGTTGCAGGCTTTAGCTAAAGTGCAACAACGGATTTGGCCCTTAATTCAAGCATACCACGCTGTTAAGAGGGACCCGGCTCCGGAACATGGCATAGTCCCGGGTGACATGGTATGGGTTAAAAGGCATCAGTCCAAAACCCTAGAGCCTAGATGGAAAGGACCTTATGTTGTACTGTTTACTACCCCTACCGCCCTCAAGGTTGATGGCATCGGACCTTGGATCCACCACTCCCACGTGCGTCGAGCCAATCATCAAAAACAAGAAGGGGTCAAGGAGTGGACTGTACGGCGGCACCCAGACAACCCATTAAAGCTAAAGCTTTTGTGGCCCCGGGAACATGCAGAGCCTTCAGGAGCAGCCACGGATGGGGTGGCTGATCGCTCTGATCTTGCTCAATGCCCAGAGCGGGAGCCTCGCAGAAACCAACCCTCACCAGCCCTATAAGCAAACCTGGATACTCACCGATGGGGAGACTCATACCACCCTCAACGAGACTACTCGCACTGCCCCCATAGGAACTTGGTGGCCGGAGCTTCAGTTCTGCTTCAGGGACATCAATCCTGCCTACAAGTCTACTGCCCCGGAGTCAGCCCGACGTTATGGGTTTTATGCCTGCCCCGGCCACAAAAAGAACCAGGAATGTGGGGGGATACAATACTCCTTCTGTAGGTCATGGGCATGTGTCACATCCAATGATAGTGAATGGAAATGGGGGATATCAAAATCAGACCTAGTCAAATTTGCCTTTGTAAATGGGATATTAAGGGGGCACAGAATTCCAATACCCACCCATAAATGCCAGCCCACGGATCTAGATAGAATCAAGGTCACTTTCACTGAAACTGGCAAGAAGGACACCCCTGGGTGGATACAAGGTAAGGTATGGGGACTTGTATTTTATAAATATGGTGGACATGCTGGCTCGACCATAGTGGTCAGATTAAAAATTGAGCCCATAGGGCCACCGTCCACAGCAGTAGGCCCCAATAAGGTACTTAGGCCGCCCAATGTAAAGCCATCTCCCCAACCTTCCACAACTCACCACCTTCCCTCAACCATAGCTCGGGCTAATGTTACAACTCCAAGACCATCAGAAACCAGCCCTCCCCTGGTGAGGCCCAGTCTCATGACCGCATCTAAAGACCCCCTCTGGGAGCTAGTGGTTGCTGCCTTCCTGACGTTAAACCACACCAACCCTAACATGACCAACTCCTGTTGGTTATGTTATGATGTGAGGCCCCCATTCTATGAGGCAATAGGGCTAAACACCACTCACGATACCTCATCTGAGGAAAACCCTACTCAATGTTCCTGGGGAGACCGTAAGAGAGGTCTGACCATACAGCAGGTAAACGGCCAAGGAACCTGCTTAGGAAAAGTGCCAAAGAACAGACGGGACTTATGTACTGTTATTAACGCCAGTTCTACCTGGGGAAATGCTATTAAATGGGTAATTCCAAAGGACAATGGGTGGTGGCTATGCTCGCGGTCCGGACTCACCCCATGCCTATCAACTAAGGTGTTTAACAGCTCTAAAGAATTCTGTGTTATAGTGGTTGTGCTGCCCCGCATCCTCTATCATTCGGAGGAAAGTCTATATTCATACTGGAATATAGGAACAGGTGAGAGAAAGAAGAGAGAGCCTATTTCTACACTAACCATTGCTACCCTACTTAGCCTAGGGGTGGCTGGGGCAGGGACCGGCATAGCCTCCCTGGCTACTCAACATAAAGGGATGTCTTCGCTGCGCGCAGCCATAGACGAAGATATAGAGAGAATAGAAACCTCCATTAGCCACCTAGAAAAATCCCTCACTTCTCTGTCTGAGGTAATACTTCAAAACCGACGAGGTCTGGACTTGTTGTTCCTCCAAAAAGGGGGACTATGCGTTGCTCTAGGGGAAGAATGTTGTTTTTACGCTGACCATACCGGAGTTGTTCGTGACTCCATGTCTAAACTCCGAAAGAGCCTGGAACAAAGAAAACGAGAAAAAGAGGCAGGGGAAAGCTGGTTCGAGTCTTGGTTTAACCAGTCCCCATGGTTGGCTACCCTTTTATCTGCACTGGCAGGGCCAATAATAATCATCCTACTGCTTGTTACCATAGGACCCTGGATTCTAAACCGACTTATGACTTTTGTCAAAAGTCGAATTAATACTATCCAACTTCTGGTCCTCCGCCAACAATATCAGGCTCTTCATCCTCTTGAGGATGATTCCTCAATTTAGGCCATAAGAAAGGGGGGAATGAAAGGAATAGGAGGTCTCAGCGGGCCCCAACCCCCTTGTTGGAGAAACCAGTACCAAACATCCCATGTAGATAAGATAAGCAATGCGGCAGGGCTCAGTTAGGGCATATAGAATGTGAGGAATGCAAGATGTGAGATACGAGCAAGATGTGAGGTACGAGCAAGATGTGAAGTACGTGCAGGATGTGCTCTCCCTGCTTGTCTAATGTTGATAACAAAAATATGCACGCCACTGCAGTCTATATAAGATTTCCCCCTAAGAGGCTCAGGGTCTTGCTTTCCTAACCGGTCCTGCGTGTCCGTGTGGGAGCTCGACCCTGGCTAGCCAGTCCAATAAACTCTGCTTTGTTGATTGCATTCACGCCTGGCTCTCTGTCTCTCGGGGGAATAGGATTCCGGGTCCTAACATTTGGAGGTCCCACCGAGATTTCATTTTCTCGAGAGACAGAACCTGCCTGCGAGAAAGCAGGGGCGATCCCAAGTCCTAGGCGTTGGGATCGGATCCCAGGCCCTCATTTGGAGGAACTTGAGTGTTCCATTTGGGCCGCGTCGGGGATTCGGCCAATCCCCAGGGAGATTCATTCTGGGAATCTTGCAAGGAGGACTACAGGGTCCTATTGGGAGAGGCTTTCCTCTCATTTGGGCTCGAGCATTTTAGGAACCCTGGCGCCAGGTGAAGAACTAATTGAGCTAGTCGACCGACCACCCGTCAAGTGGACGCCTTTCGGCCTGATATCCCAGTTCGACGGTGAGGAGGTTGAATGGGGTGCGCACCAGTGTGAGAGAAGGACCGGTCCGAGCGAGTGCTGGAGAGTGTTGTGTGTGTGTGGAATTATTGTTGCCTTTACCCTTTTTGTTCTATCTCTCTTGGTGTTTGAGTCTCCTTCCACAATGGGACAGGGACAAACAACCCCAAAGTCTCTGATCCTTTCTCACTTTCCAGAAGTTAAAGAAAGGGCCTTAAATGCGGGTCTGGTCATCAAGAAAGGTAAGTTCGACACCTTTTGTTCTGCAGAGTGGCCCACCTTTGGAGTCGGGTGGCCCATTCAAGGTTCCCTCTCCCTAGACCTGATCACTAAGGTTAAAGCAGTCAATTTTCAGCCAGACAATCGAGGCCATCCAGACCAAGTTCCTTACATTTTGGTTTGGGAGGATCTGGTGAGGAACCCTCCCCCTTGGTTAACAGTTTTTCTGACCCACCCCTCCAGTTCGGCCCCCGGGGATAAAACCCCAGTCACGCCCGCCTTGGTCATAAAGGAGGAGGAAAAACTTCCTCTTCCCACCTTGACCGGTCCTCAAATTAGGGCATCTCCTTCACCATCTCCGGTCTTACCAGAGAGTTCCCCCCTTTACCCATCCCTCGCAGGGGCAGAGGAAGATCGGCCGCCTCCATACGTGACTCCCCCTGGCCAAGCCAGTGCCCCGGAGGAGGAAATTTCCTCATCCTCCTCAACAGGACTGGCAGCAGGAGGAGGAATGGGTCGAAGACTTCGCCCCCGAGGGATCCGGGAAAGGGAGGGGGAAGACGGGCCCCCCTCATCAACACAGGGGGAGGAAACTGTCCCTACACTTCCAGTCCGGATGGTGGGCCAAGGGGGACTGGGAGGAGGGCAACAGTTTCAGTACTGGCCCTTCTCCTCCAGTGATCTATATAACTGGAGGACGCAGAACCCGCCCTTTTCTGAAGACCCCAAGTGTCTCATAGATCTCCTGGAGTCCATCATGCATACACACCGCCCCACTTGGGATGACTGTCATCAGCTGCTCAATACTCTTTTTACGACGGAGGAACGAGAGCGCATCCTCAACGAAGCGAGGAAGAACGTCTTGGGGGATAATGGGAGACCCACAACTCTCCAACCGGCCATAGACGAGGCTTTTCCCCTACGCCGCCCTGATTGGGATTTCGGGACCGCAGAAGGTAGGGAGCGTCTTCGGATCTACCGCCAGACTCTTATGGCCGGTCTCCGAGCGGCCGCTAGAAGGCCCACCAATTTTGCAAAAGTAAAAGCAGTCATTCAAGGGGAAAACGAAAGCCCAGCCGGTTTCTTAGAGCGCCTCCATGAGGCATACCGTCAGTACACCCCGATTGACCCTGAGGCGGACCTCCACCGGTCTGCTCTGGTACTCTCATTCATTAATCAGGCAGCCCCAGACATTAGGAGAAAACTCAATAAACAGGAAAACTTAGGGGAGATGACTATAAGGGAAATGCTACAGGTAGCAGAAAAGGTCTTTACCGCTAGGGAAACTCCAGAAGAAAGGGAGGAAAGACAGAGAAAGGAAGACAGGGAAGCCCAGGAGAAATTGAGAAAGGAGGACCGGGAGTTCCAGGCTAAGGAAAACCGAAAGCAACAGAGAGAAATGGCTCGTATTTTCCTAGCGGGTGTCCGGGACCAACCCAGAGGAGGGGGCCACGCCAGGACCCCGGATAAGGAACACTGTTTTTACTGTAAGGAAACGGGGCATTGGAAGAGAGAATGTCCTAAGTTAAAGGGAAGAAGAGGGTTTGGAAGGAGACCGGGGGAAAACAGGGAAAGGGAACGAGCAGTAGAGCAGGCCAGAGTCCTTCTAGCCGGAGAAGAGGACTGAAGGAGACGGGGCTCAGACCCCCTCCCCGAGTCCTGGGTAACAATGCATGTGGAAGGGAAGCCGATGGGGTTCATGGTGGATACCGGCGCCCAATATTCGGTTTTAAACAAGGCACATGGACCTTTGAACAAGGCACGAACAAGTGTTGTTCAGGGGGCCACCGGTACGCAGTTATGTACACGGACTACCAAAAGAAAGGTGAACTTAGGAAAACACCAGGTCACACACTCCTTCTTGGTCGTCCCTGAGAGCCCCGCTCCCCTGCTCGGACGGGACCTACTCACCAAAATAGGGGCCCATATCCATTTTGAACCAGATGGAATAATTGTGACTGATCGAGAAGGGAGCCCGATTCATGTCTTGTCCCTATCATTGGCTGACGAGCATCGTCTGTTTGAGAGTCAACAGGAACCAGGAGGGGACATGACTCATTGGGTAAAAAGATTTCCCACGGCCTGGGCGGAGACTGCGGGAACCGGCCTCGCCAAACACCTCCCGCCCGTAGTTATACAATTGAAGGCTTCTGCTCTCCCCATTCGGGTGAAACAGTATCCTATGCCTGAGGAGGCCCGAAGAGGCATAGCCCCTCATATCCACAGGCTAATAAAGGAAGGAGTACTGCGACCTTGTCAGTCTGCCTGGAATACTCCTCTGCTCCCCGTCCGAAAGCCGGGAAGCGGGGACTATAGGCCTGTGCAAGACCTACGAAAGGTAAACGACCGGACGGAGGACATTCATCCCACCGTTCCGAATCCCTATACCTTGCTCAGCCACCTACCCCCCTCGCAAGTATGGTATACAACCCTTGATTTGAAAGATGCTTTCTTCAGCATTCCATTGTCAGAAATTAGTCAGCCGCTATTTGCTTTCGAATGGCAAGAAGATGGGGGCCAATCCGGACAGCTCACTTGGACCAGACTGCCGCAAGGATTTAAAAACTCTCCCACCCTGTTTAATGAGGCCCTGAGCCAGGACCTGGAACCTTTTCGTCGGAGCCACCCACGAGTCACTCTATTACAGTATGTTGATGACTTAGAGAGGAGTGCATCAAGGCTACTGAACACCTGCTAACGGAATTAGGTGAGCTGGGGTATCGGGCAAGTGCCAAGAAAACTCACATCTGTAAAAGGTCAGTGACATATTTGGGTTATCGGATTGCAGATGGGGCAAGGTGGCTGACTGATGCCATGAAACAGACTATTCTGGCTATCCCATCCCCGACATCCACTAGGGGGGTGAGAGAATTCCTGGGCTCCGCGGGGTTCTGTAGACTCTGGATTCCAGGATTTGCGGAAATAGCCAGACCCCTATATGAGGCCACCAAAGAAGCTCCAGATTGGAGTTGGGGAGAGAGAGAACAACAGGCCTTTGATCAGCTAAAAGACGCTCTTTTGCAGGCCCCTGCCTTAGCCTTGCCAGATCCTACAAGACCATTCACTCTGTTTGTAGATGAGAAAAAGGGCGTAGCCAAAGGAGTCTTGACCCAACAGCTAGGTCCCTGGAAGAGACCAGTGGCATACTTTTCCAAGAAATTAGACGCAGTAGCGGCAGGATGGCCCCCCTGCCTCCGCATCATAGCGGCCATTGCCGTGCTGGTGAGAGAAGCCGATAAACTAACCTTTGGACAGGCCCTCTGGGTAACGGCCCCTCACCCGGTGGAGGGAATCCTTAAACAACCCCCTGGGAAATGGATGACGAATGCCAGGCTCACCCATTACCAGGGGCTCTTGTTGGATTCCCCTCGGATCACATTCACAGATCCCGTAATCCTGAACCCTGCCACCTTGTTGCCTAACCCGGAACTGCAGACACCTGTCCATAACTGCAAAGAATTCCTCTCCGAAGTTACACAGGTACGGGCTGACCTAAAGGATACCCCCCGTCCGGCTGCAAATTAAACTGGTACACGGATGGAAGCAGTTTTTTCCAAGATGGAGCCCGAAGGGCAGGGGCAGCTGTAGTCGACCAAGAAGGAAATACGGTATGGAGCAGCGCCCTCCCACCCGGAACATCAGCCCAAAAAGCGGAATTAATTGCCTTGGCAGAGGCCCTGGAGAGGGCAAAAGGAAAGCGAGTCAATATCTACACCGATAGCCGCTATGCTTTCGGTACCATCCATGTCCACGGGGCCATCTATCGCGAAAGAGGATTCCGCACAGCAGAAGGAAAACATCTAAAGAACCTAGCCGAAGTCCAGCGTCTATTAATGGCAGTGGAAAAACCGAAGGCAGTGGCAGTGATGTATGTCCCAGGCCACCAGTCTGCCAAGACGCCGGAAGCTGTCGGTAACAACAGAGCAGATCAAGAAGCAAAGAGAGTAGCAATGGTGAGTCCTCCCATGGAGACAGGGCAACCTTCCACGGTTGCGGCGATAGACGTGCCGGTCCCAGAGCTCCCTCCGCTACCCCCCCGACCAGAATACTCCACAGAGGATTTCACTTGGATGAGAGCCCACTCCCCCTTTAGAGAAGGGGAAGACGGATGGAAAAGCGACTTGGAGGGCAAGTTAGTTCTGCCTGAAAAACTCGGACGATTCCTGTTGGCTAACTTACATAAGTCCACCCATTTGGGGCGGAGAAAGTTACTAGACTTGTTGACATCTGCGCAGCTCCGATTTCCGAACCAGACCATAGCAGTCCGCCAAATTGTGGAAGATTGTGCCAGCTGCACAATCATGAAACCAGGACGAAGGGAGGGGCACCATACAGGTACTCGGGAACGGGGGAGGGCTCCGGGAAGAAGTTGGGAAGTGGATTTTACTGAGGTAAAACCGGGAAAGTTTGGGTACAAATATTTGCTGGTATTCATAGATACCTTTTCAGGCTGGGTGGAGGCTTTTCCTACAAAGAAGGAGACGAGTCAGGTAGTGGCAAAGGCTTTGCTAGAGGAAATCATACCCAGATATGGGGTGCCCGAGGCAATTGGGTCAGATAACGGTCCGGCTTTTGTTAGTAAGGTCCTGCAGGGACTAGGCCAGACTATGGGGGCCAATTGGAAGCTACATTGTGAATATAACCCCCAGAGCTCAGGGCAAGTAGAAAGGATGAATAGGACACTAAAGGAGACTTTAGCCAAATTGGCCCTGGAGACTGGCGGTGATTGGGTGACGCTCCTTCCCTTGGCCATCTTCCGAGTCCGGAACTCCCCCTATGTCCATGGGCTAACTCCCTTTGAGATCCTGTATGGGGCTCCACCCCCCATCATTCAGAGGACCTTAAGCCCAGAACTAGGTGATCTGGCCCCAAATTACCTGACCATGTTGCAGGCTTTAGCTAAAGTGCAACAACGGATTTGGCCCTTAATTCAAGCATACCACGCTGTTAAGAGGGACCCGGCTCTGGAACATGGCATAGTCCCGGGTGACATGGTATGGGTTAAAAGGCATCAGTCCAAAACCCTAGAGCCTAGATGGAAAGGACCTTATGTTGTACTGTTTACTACCCCTACCGCCCTCAAGGTTGATGGCATCGGACCTTGGATCCACCACTCCCACGTGCGTCGAGCCAATCATCAAAAACAAGAAGGGGTCAAGGAGTGGACTGTACGGCGGCACCCAGACAACCCATTAAAGCTAAAGCTTTTGTGGCCCCGGGAACATGCAGAGCCTTCAGGAGCAGCCACGGATGGGGTGGCTGATCGCTCTGATCTTGCTCAATGCCCAGAGCGGGAGCCTCGCAGAAACCAACCCTCACCAGCCCTATAAGCAAACCTGGATACTCACCGATGGGGAGACTCATACCACCCTCAACGAGACTACTCGCACTGCCCCCATAGGAACTTGGTGGCCGGAGCTTCAGTTCTGCTTCAGGGACATCAATCCTGCCTACAAGTCTACTGCCCCGGAGTCAGCCCGACGTTATGGGTTTTATGCCTGCCCCGGCCACAAAAAGAACCAGGAATGTGGGGGGATACAATACTCCTTCTGTAGGTCATGGGCATGTGTCACATCCAATGATAGTGAATGGAAATGGGGGATATCAAAATCAGACCTAGTCAAATTTGCCTTTGTAAATGGGATATTAAGGGGGCACAGAATTCCAATACCCACCCATAAATGCCAGCCCACGGATCTAGATAGAATCAAGGTCACTTTCACTGAAACTGGCAAGAAGGACACCCCTGGGTGGATACAAGGTAAGGTATGGGGACTTGTATTTTATAAATATGGTGGACATGCTGGCTCGACCATAGTGGTCAGATTAAAAATTGAGCCCATAGGGCCACCGTCCACAGCAGTAGGCCCCAATAAGGTACTTAGGCCGCCCAATGTAAAGCCATCTCCCCAACCTTCCACAACTCACCACCTTCCCTCAACCATAGCTCGGGCTAATGTTACAACTCCAAGACCATCAGAAACCAGCCCTCCCCTGGTGAGGCCCAGTCTCATGACCGCATCTAAAGACCCCCTCTGGGAGCTAGTGGTTGCTGCCTTCCTGACGTTAAACCACACCAACCCTAACATGACCAACTCCTGTTGGTTATGTTATGATGTGAGGCCCCCATTCTATGAGGCAATAGGGCTAAACACCACTCACGATACCTCATCTGAGGAAAACCCTACTCAATGTTCCTGGGGAGACCGTAAGAGAGGTCTGACCATACAGCAGGTAAACGGCCAAGGAACCTGCTTAGGAAAAGTGCCAAAGAACAGACGGGACTTATGTACTGTTATTAACGCCAGTTCTACCTGGGGAAATGCTATTAAATGGGTAATTCCAAAGGACAATGGGTGGTGGCTATGCTCGCGGTCCGGACTCACCCCATGCCTATCAACTAAGGTGTTTAACAGCTCTAAAGAATTCTGTGTTATAGTGGTTGTGCTGCCCCGCATCCTCTATCATTCGGAGGAAAGTCTATATTCATACTGGAATATAGGAACAGGTGAGAGAAAGAAGAGAGAGCCTATTTCTACACTAACCATTGCTACCCTACTTAGCCTAGGGGTGGCTGGGGCAGGGACCGGCATAGCCTCCCTGGCTACTCAACATAAAGGGATGTCTTCGCTGCGCGCAGCCATAGACGAAGATATAGAGAGAATAGAAACCTCCATTAGCCACCTAGAAAAATCCCTCACTTCTCTGTCTGAGGTAATACTTCAAAACCGACGAGGTCTGGACTTGTTGTTCCTCCAAAAAGGGGGACTATGCGTTGCTCTAGGGGAAGAATGTTGTTTTTACGCTGACCATACCGGAGTTGTTCGTGACTCCATGTCTAAACTCCGAAAGAGCCTGGAACAAAGAAAACGAGAAAAAGAGGCAGGGGAAAGCTGGTTCGAGTCT
The DNA here is from genome assembly GCF_047511655.1 of Castor canadensis. Lineage (NCBI taxonomy): Eukaryota > Metazoa > Chordata > Mammalia > Rodentia > Castoridae > Castor > Castor canadensis. The sequence continues at coordinate 107,794,680 of NC_133386.1, forward strand.
TGGTTTAACCAGTCCCCATGGTTGGCTACCCTTTTATCTGCACTGGCAGGGCCAATAATAATCATCCTACTGCTTGTTACCATAGGACCCTGGATTCTAAACCGACTTATGACTTTTGTCAAAAGTCGAATTAATACTATCCAACTTCTGGTCCTCCGCCAACAATATCAGGCTCTTCATCCTCTTGAGGATGATTCCTCAATTTAGGCCATAAGAAAGGGGGGAATGAAAGGAATAGGAGGTCTCAGCGGGCCCCAACCCCCTTGTTGGAGAAACCAGTACCAAACATCCCATGTAGATAAGATAAGCAATGCGGCAGGGCTCAGTTAGGGCATATAGAATGTGAGGAATGCAAGATGTGAGATACGAGCAAGATGTGAGGTACGAGCAAGATGTGAAGTACGTGCAGGATGTGCTCTCCCTGCTTGTCTAATGTTGATAACAAAAATATGCACGCCACTGCAGTCTATATAAGATTTCCCCCTAAGAGGCTCAGGGTCTTGCTTTCCTAACCGGTCCTGCGTGTCCGTGTGGGAGCTCGACCCTGGCTAGCCAGTCCAATAAACTCTGCTTTGTTGATTGCATTCACGCCTGGCTCTCTGTCTCTCGGGGGAATAGGATTCCGGGTCCTAACATTTGGAGGTCCCACCGAGATTTCATTTTCTCGAGAGACAGAACCTGCCTGCGAGAAAGCAGGGGCGATCCCAAGTCCTAGGCGTTGGGATCGGATCCCAGGCCCTCATTTGGAGGAACTTGAGTGTTCCATTTGGGCCGCGTCGGGGATTCGGCCAATCCCCAGGGAGATTCATTCTGGGAATCTTGCAAGGAGGACCACAGGGTCCTATTGGGAGAGGCTTTCCTCTCATTTGGGCTCGAGCATTTTAGGAACCCTGGCGCCAGGTGAAGAACTAATTGAGCTAGTCGACCGACCACCCGTCAAGTGGACGCCTTTCGGCCTGATATCCCAGTTCGACGGTGAGGAGGTTGAATGGGGTGCGCACCAGTGTGAGAGAAGGACCGGTCTGAGCGAGTGCTGGAGAGTGTTGTGTGTGTGTGGAATTATTGTTGCCTTTACCCTTTTTGTTCTATCTCTCTTGGTGTTTGAGTCTCCTTCCACAATGGGACAGGGACAAACAACCCCAAAGTCTCTGATCCTTTCTCACTTTCCAGAAGTTAAAGAAAGGGCCTTAAATGCGGGTCTGGTCATCAAGAAAGGTAAGTTCGACACCTTTTGTTCTGCAGAGTGGCCCACCTTTGGAGTCGGGTGGCCCATTCAAGGTTCCCTCTCCCTAGACCTGATCACTAAGGTTAAAGCAGTCAATTTTCAGCCAGACAATCGAGGCCATCCAGACCAAGTTCCTTACATTTTGGTTTGGGAGGATCTGGTGAGGAACCCTCCCCCTTGGTTAACAGTTTTTCTGACCCACCCCTCCAGTTCGGCCCCCGGGGATAAAACCCCAGTCACGCCCGCCTTGGTCATAAAGGAGGAGGAAAAACTTCCTCTTCCCACCTTGACCGGTCCTCAAATTAGGGCATCTCCTTCACCATCTCCGGTCTTACCAGAGAGTTCCCCCCTTTACCCATCCCTCGCAGGGGCAGAGGAAGATCGGCCGCCTCCATACGTGACTCCCCCTGGCCAAGCCAGTGCCCCGGAGGAGGAAATTTCCTCATCCTCCTCAACAGGACTGGCAGCAGGAGGAGGAATGGGTCGAAGACTTCGCCCCCGAGGGATCCGGGAAAGGGAGGGGGAAGACGGGCCCCCCTCATCAACACAGGGGGAGGAAACTGTCCCTACACTTCCAGTCCGGATGGTGGGCCAAGGGGGACTGGGAGGAGGGCAACAGTTTCAGTACTGGCCCTTCTCCTCCAGTGATCTATATAACTGGAGGACGCAGAACCCGCCCTTTTCTGAAGACCCCAAGTGTCTCATAGATCTCCTGGAGTCCATCATGCATACACACCGCCCCACTTGGGATGACTGTCATCAGCTGCTCAATACTCTTTTTACGACGGAGGAACGAGAGCGCATCCTCAACGAAGCGAGGAAGAACGTCTTGGGGGATAATGGGAGACCCACAACTCTCCAACCGGCCATAGACGAGGCTTTTCCCCTACGCCGCCCTGATTGGGATTTCGGGACCGCAGAAGGTAGGGAGCGTCTTCGGATCTACTGCCAGACTCTTATGGCCGGTCTCCGAGCGGCCGCTAGAAGGCCCACCAATTTTGCAAAAGTAAAAGCAGTCATTCAAGGGGAAAACGAAAGCCCAGCCGGTTTCTTAGAGCGCCTCCATGAGGCATACCGTCAGTACACCCCGATTGACCCTGAGGCGGACCTCCACCGGTCTGCTCTGGTACTCTCATTCATTAATCAGGCAGCCCCAGACATTAGGAGAAAACTCAATAAACAGGAAAACTTAGGGGAGATGACTATAAGGGAAATGCTACAGGTAGCAGAAAAGGTCTTTACCGCTAGGGAAACTCCAGAAGAAAGGGAGGAAAGACAGAGAAAGGAAGACAGGGAAGCCCAGGAGAAATTGAGAAAGGAGGACCGGGAGTTCCAGGCTAAGGAAAACCGAAAGCAACAGAGAGAAATGGCTCGTATTTTCCTAGCGGGTGTCCGGGACCAACCCAGAGGAGGGGGCCACGCCAGGACCCCGGATAAGGAACACTGTTTTTACTGTAAGGAAACGGGGCATTGGAAGAGAGAATGTCCTAAGTTAAAGGGAAGAAGAGGGTTTGGAAGGAGACCGGGGGAAAACAGGGAAAGGGAACGAGCAGTAGAGCAGGCCAGAGTCCTTCTAGCCGGAGAAGAGGACTGAAGGAGACGGGGCTCAGACCCCCTCCCCGAGTCCTGGGTAACAATGCATGTGGAAGGGAAGCCGATGGGGTTCATGGTGGATACCGGCGCCCAATATTCGGTTTTAAACAAGGCACATGGACCTTTGAACAAGGCACGAACAAGTGTTGTTCAGGGGGCCACCGGTACGCAGTTATGTACACGGACTACCAAAAGAAAGGTGAACTTAGGAAAACACCAGGTCACACACTCCTTCTTGGTCGTCCCTGAGAGCCCCGCTCCCCTGCTCGGACGGGACCTACTCACCAAAATAGGGGCCCATATCCATTTTGAACCAGATGGAATAATTGTGACTGATCGAGAAGGGAGCCCGATTCATGTCTTGTCCCTATCATTGGCTGACGAGCATCGTCTGTTTGAGAGTCAACAGGAACCAGGAGGGGACATGACTCATTGGGTAAAAAGATTTCCCACGGCCTGGGCGGAGACTGCGGGAACCGGCCTCGCCAAACACCTCCCGCCCGTAGTTATACAATTGAAGGCTTCTGCTCTCCCCATTCGGGTGAAACAGTATCCTATGCCTGAGGAGGCCCGAAGAGGCATAGCCCCTCATATCCACAGGCTAATAAAGGAAGGAGTACTGCGACCTTGTCAGTCTGCCTGGAATACTCCTCTGCTCCCCGTCCGAAAGCCGGGAAGCGGGGACTATAGGCCTGTGCAAGACCTACGAAAGGTAAACGACCGGACGGAGGACATTCATCCCACCGTTCCGAATCCCTATACCTTGCTCAGCCACCTACCCCCCTCGCAAGTATGGTATACAACCCTTGATTTGAAAGATGCTTTCTTCAGCATTCCATTGTCAGAAATTAGTCAGCCGCTATTTGCTTTCGAATGGCAAGAAGATGGGGGCCAATCCGGACAGCTCACTTGGACCAGACTGCCGCAAGGATTTAAAAACTCTCCCACCCTGTTTAATGAGGCCCTGAGCCAGGACCTGGAACCTTTTCGTCGGAGCCACCCACGAGTCACTCTATTACAGTATGTTGATGACTTAGAGAGGAGTGCATCAAGGCTACTGAACACCTGCTAACGGAATTAGGTGAGCTGGGGTATCGGGCAAGTGCCAAGAAAACTCACATCTGTAAAAGGTCAGTGACATATTTGGGTTATCGGATTGCAGATGGGGCAAGGTGGCTGACTGATGCCATGAAACAGACTATTCTGGCTATCCCATCCCCGACATCCACTAGGGGGGTGAGAGAATTCCTGGGCTCCGCGGGGTTCTGTAGACTCTGGATTCCAGGATTTGCGGAAATAGCCAGACCCCTATATGAGGCCACCAAAGAAGCTCCAGATTGGAGTTGGGGAGAGAGAGAACAACAGGCCTTTGATCAGCTAAAAGACGCTCTTTTGCAGGCCCCTGCCTTAGCCTTGCCAGATCCTACAAGACCATTCACTCTGTTTGTAGATGAGAAAAAGGGCGTAGCCAAAGGAGTCTTGACCCAACAGCTAGGTCCCTGGAAGAGACCAGTGGCATACTTTTCCAAGAAATTAGACGCAGTAGCGGCAGGATGGCCCCCCTGCCTCCGCATCATAGCGGCCATTGCCGTGCTGGTGAGAGAAGCCGATAAACTAACCTTTGGACAGGCCCTCTGGGTAACGGCCCCTCACCCGGTGGAGGGAATCCTTAAACAACCCCCTGGGAAATGGATGACGAATGCCAGGCTCACCCATTACCAGGGACTCTTGTTGGATTCCCCTCGGATCACATTCACAGATCCCGTAATCCTGAACCCTGCCACCTTGTTGCCTAACCCGGAACTGCAGACACCTGTCCATAACTGCAAAGAATTCCTCTCCGAAGTTACACAGGTACGGGCTGACCTAAAGGATACCCCCCTGTCCGGCTGCAAATTAAACTGGTACACGGATGGAAGCAGTTTTTTCCAAGATGGAGCCCGAAGGGCAGGGGCAGCTGTAGTCGACCAAGAAGGAAATACGGTATGGAGCAGCGCCCTCCCACCCGGAACATCAGCCCAAAAAGCGGAATTAATTGCCTTGGCAGAGGCCCTGGAGAGGGCAAAAGGAAAGCGAGTCAATATCTACACCGATAGCCGCTATGCTTTCGGTACCATCCATGTCCACGGGGCCATCTATCGCGAAAGAGGATTCCGCACAGCAGAAGGAAAACATCTAAAGAACCTAGCCGAAGTCCAGCGTCTATTAATGGCAGTGGAAAAACCGAAGGCAGTGGCAGTGATGTATGTCCCAGGCCACCAGTCTGCCAAGACGCCGGAAGCTGTCGGTAACAACAGAGCAGATCAAGAAGCAAAGAGAGTAGCAATGGTGAGTCCTCCCATGGAGACAGGGCAACCTTCCACGGTTGCGGCGATAGACGTGCCGGTCCCAGAGCTCCCTCCGCTACCCCCCCGACCAGAATACTCCACAGAGGATTTCACTTGGATGAGAGCCCACTCCCCCTTTAGAGAAGGGGAAGACGGATGGAAAAGCGACTTGGAGGGCAAGTTAGTTCTGCCTGAAAAACTCGGACGATTCCTGTTGGCTAACTTACATAAGTCCACCCATTTGGGGCGGAGAAAATTACTAGACTTGTTGACATCTGCGCAGCTCCGATTTCCGAACCAGACCATAGCAGTCCGCCAAATTGTGGAAGATTGTGCCAGCTGCACAATCATGAAACCAGGACGAAGGGAGGGGCACCATACAGGTACTCGGGAACGGGGGAGGGCTCCGGGAAGAAGTTGGGAAGTGGATTTTACTGAGGTAAAACCGGGAAAGTTTGGGCACAAATATTTGCTGGTATTCATAGATACCTTTTCAGGCTGGGTGGAGGCTTTTCCTACAAAGAAGGAGACGAGTCAGGTAGTGGCAAAGGCTTTGCTAGAGGAAATCATACCCAGATATGGGGTGCCCGAGGCAATTGGGTCAGATAACGGTCCGGCTTTTGTTAGTAAGGTCCTGCAGGGACTAGCCCAGACTATGGGGGCCAATTGGAAGCTACATTGTGAATATAACCCCCAGAGCTCAGGGCAAGTAGAAAGGATGAATAGGACACTAAAGGAGACTTTAGCCAAATTGGCCCTGGAGACTGGCGGTGATTGGGTGACGCTCCTTCCCTTGGCCATCTTCCGAGTCCGGAACTCCCCCTATGTCCATGGGCTAACTCCCTTTGAGATCCTGTATGGGGCTCCACCCCCCATCATTCAGAGGACCTTAAGCCCAGAACTAGGTGATCTGGCCCCAAATTACCTGACCATGTTGCAGGCTTTAGCTAAAGTGCAACAACGGATTTGGCCCTTAATTCAAGCATACCACGCTGTTAAGAGGGACCCGGCTCCGGAACATGGCATAGTCCCGGGTGACATGGTATGGGTTAAAAGGCATCAGTCCAAAACCCTAGAGCCTAGATGGAAAGGACCTTATGTTGTACTGTTTACTACCCCTACCGCCCTCAAGGTTGATGGCATCGGACCTTGGATCCACCACTCCCACGTGCGTCGAGCCAATCATCAAAAACAAGAAGGGGTCAAGGAGTGGACTGTACGGCGGCACCCAGACAACCCATTAAAGCTAAAGCTTTTGTGGCCCCGGGAACATGCAGAGCCTTCAGGAGCAGCCACGGATGGGGTGGCTGATCGCTCTGATCTTGCTCAATGCCCAGAGCGGGAGCCTCGCAGAAACCAACCCTCACCAGCCCTATAAGCAAACCTGGATACTCACCGATGGGGAGACTCATACCACCCTCAACGAGACTACTCGCACTGCCCCCATAGGAACTTGGTGGCCGGAGCTTCAGTTCTGCTTCAGGGACATCAATCCTGCCTACAAGTCTACTGCCCCGGAGTCAGCCCGACGTTATGGGTTTTATGCCTGCCCCGGCCACAAAAAGAACCAGGAATGTGGGGGGATACAATACTCCTTCTGTAGGTCATGGGCATGTGTCACATCCAATGATAGTGAATGGAAATGGGGGATATCAAAATCAGACCTAGTCAAATTTGCCTTTGTAAATGGGATATTAAGGGGGCACAGAATTCCAATACCCACCCATAAATGCCAGCCCACGGATCTAGATAGAATCAAGGTCACTTTCACTGAAACTGGCAAGAAGGACACCCCTGGGTGGATACAAGGTAAGGTATGGGGACTTGTATTTTATAAATATGGTGGACATGCTGGCTCGACCATAGTGGTCAGATTAAAAATTGAGCCCATAGGGCCACCGTCCACAGCAGTAGGCCCCAATAAGGTACTTAGGCCGCCCAATGTAAAGCCATCTCCCCAACCTTCCACAACTCACCACCTTCCCTCAACCATAGCTCGGGCTAATGTTACAACTCCAAGACCATCAGAAACCAGCCCTCCCCTGGTGAGGCCCAGTCTCATGACCGCATCTAAAGACCCCCTCTGGGAGCTAGTGGTTGCTGCCTTCCTGACGTTAAACCACACCAACCCTAACATGACCAACTCCTGTTGGTTATGTTATGATGTGAGGCCCCCATTCTATGAGGCAATAGGGCTAAACACCACTCACGATACCTCATCTGAGGAAAACCCTACTCAATGTTCCTGGGGAGACCGTAAGAGAGGTCTGACCATACAGCAGGTAAACGGCCAAGGAACCTGCTTAGGAAAAGTGCCAAAGAACAGACGGGACTTATGTACTGTTATTAACGCCAGTTCTACCTGGGGAAATGCTATTAAATGGGTAATTCCAAAGGACAATGGGTGGTGGCTATGCTCGCGGTCCGGACTCACCCCATGCCTATCAACTAAGGTGTTTAACAGCTCTAAAGAATTCTGTGTTATAGTGGTTGTGCTGCCCCGCATCCTCTATCATTCGGAGGAAAGTCTATATTCATACTGGAATATAGGAACAGGTGAGAGAAAGAAGAGAGAGCCTATTTCTACACTAACCATTGCTACCCTACTTAGCCTAGGGGTGGCTGGGGCAGGGACCGGCATAGCCTCCCTGGCTACTCAACATAAAGGGATGTCTTCGCTGCGCGCAGCCATAGACGAAGATATAGAGAGAATAGAAACCTCCATTAGCCACCTAGAAAAATCCCTCACTTCTCTGTCTGAGGTAGTACTTCAAAACCGACGAGGTCTGGACTTGTTGTTCCTCCAAAAAGGGGGACTATGCGTTGCTCTAGGGGAAGAATGTTGTTTTTACGCTGACCATACCGGAGTTGTTCGTGACTCCATGTCTAAACTCCGAAAGAGCCTGGAACAAAGAAAACGAGAAAAAGAGGCAGGGGAAAGCTGGTTCGAGTCTTGGTTTAACAAGTCCCCATGGTTGGCTACCCTTTTATCTGCACTGGCAGGGCCAATAATAATCATCCTACTGCTTGTTACCATAGGACCCTGGATTCTAAACCGACTTATGACTTTTGTCAAAAGTCGAATTAATACTATCCAACTTCTGGTCCTCCGCCAACAATATCAGGCTCTTCATCCTCTTGAGGATGATTCCTCAATTTAGGCCATAAGAAAGGGGGGAATGTCGTATGTTCTCCCTCATATGTGGACATTAGATCAAGGGCAAACACAACAAGGGGATTGGACTATGAGCACATGATAAAAGCGAGAGCACACAAGGGAGGGGTGAGGATAGGTAAGACACCTAAAAAACTAGCTAGCATTTGTTGCCCTTAACGCAGAGAAACTAAAACAGATACCTTAAAGCAACTGAGGCCAATAGGAAAAGGGGACCAGGAACTAGAGAAAAGGTTAGATCAAAAAGAATTAACCTTGAAGGTAACACCCACACACAGGAAATCAATGTGAGTCAATGCCCTGTATAGCTATCCTTATCTCAACCAGCAAAACCCCTTGTTCCTTCCTATTATTGCTTATACTCTCTCTACAACAAAATTAGAGATAAGGGCAAAATAGTTTCTGCTGGGTTTTGAGGTGGGGAGCGGGAGGGGGTGGATTGGGTGGTAAGGGAGGGGGTGGGGGCAGGGGGGAGAAATGAACCAAGCCTTGTATGCACATATGAATAATAAAAGAAAAATGAAAAAAAAAAAAAAAAAAAAAGGGGGGAATGAAAGGAATAGGAGGTCTCAGCGGGCCCCAACCCCCTTGTTGGAGAAACCAGTACCAAACATCCCATGTAGATAAGATAAGCAATGCGGCAGGGCTCAGTTAGGGCATATAGAATGTGAGGAATGCAAGATGTGAGATACGAGCAAGATGTGAGGTACGAGCAAGATGTGAAGTACGTGCAAGATGTGCTCTCCCTGCTTGTCTAATGTTGATAACAAAAATATGCACCCCACTGCAGTCTACATAAGATTTCCCCCTAAGAGGCTCAGGGTCTTGCTTTCCTAACCGGTCCTGGGTGTCCGTGTGGGAGCTCGACCCTGGCTAGCCAGTCCAATAAACTCTGCTTTGTTGATTGCATTCACGCCTGGCTCTCTGTCTCTCAGGGGAATAGGATTCCGGGTCCTAACAAGCATATTGCCTTAAACAACACACACAATTCTCAAACTTAAACAAGCTGCTTCTAACATTAATTGTTTTCCTAGAAAAGCTACAGTTTTTCTCCATTCACTTGAAACAGGCTGTTTTGCACAAAGTTGATATGCTTCACCTTTGAAAACGCTGACAGTCAGGAAAGGTTCTTTTCAAAGGCTAACTCGGTTCACCATGCATAACAAGGTGAAAGGCCCTCTTGCTTGTAACACTAATGCTTCTCTTACAGAGCTGCAGTGATTCTCCCCTTCACTTGAATGGGGTGATTCAGCAAGAAAGGTGAAGTTGCTCATCCAGGAAAACACTGAGAGGTAGGCAGTACTCCTTTAAAGAGCAAACTCAATTCACCATACTACCCATGTTGCTAGACCCTCTTGTTTGAGAAGTAGGCAGAATTCCTTTAAAGAGCAAAATGCATTCACAATACTACCCATGTTGCTAGACCCTCTGTTTTCTAACATTAAAGATTCTCTTACAAACCTGCAGTTTTTCTAACATTTACTTGTATGCGGTGATTTTGCTCAAGGTTTATGTTCCTCACAGAAGAAAACGCTGAAAGTTGGGCCGCGTTCCTTTCATACACTAACACAGTTCACCATGCTTAACAAGGTGCAAGACCCTCTTGCTCTTACAAGAGCTGCAGTGCTTCTCCCTTTCACTTGAATGGGAAGATTCAGCAGAAAGGTGATGTTGCTGATCCAGGAAAACACTGAGAGGTAGGCAGTACTCCTTTAAACAGCAAACTGAATTCACCATACTAATCATGTTGCTGGACCCTCTTGTTTCTAACATGAGGTATTCTCTTACAAATCTGCAGTTTTTCTCCCATTCACTTGTATGCGGTGATTTTGCACAAAGTTTATGTTCCTCACCCATGAAAAGGCTGATGGTTAGGCAGCATTCCTTTCAAAAACTAACACAGTTTACCATGTTTGGCAAGGTGCAAGACACTCTTGCTTGCAAAGTTAATCCTTCTCTTACAAGTGCTACAGTGCTTCTCCCATTCACTTTAACGGGGTGATTCAGCACAAAGGTGATGTTGCTTATGCAGGAAAACATTGAGAAGCAGGCAGAATTCCTGTAAAGAGCAAAATGAATTCACAATACTAACCATGATTCTAGACCCTCTGTTTTCTAACATTAAAGATTCTCTTACAAACATGCAGTTTTTCTCCCATTCACTTGTAAGCTCTTGTTATGCACAGCGATGATTTTCCTCACCCATGGAAACACTGAGAGGGAGAGCGTATTGCCTTAAACAACACACACAAATCTCAAACTTAAACATGCTGCTTCTAACATTAATTGTTTTCCTAGAAAATCTACAGTTTTTCTCCATTCACTTGAAACAGGCTGTTTTGCACAAAGTTGATATGCTTCACCTTTGAAAACGCTGACATTCAGGAAAGGTTCTTTTCAAAGGCTACTCGGTTCACCATGCATAACAAGGTGAAAGGCCCTCTTGCTTGTAACACTAATGCTTCTGTTACAGAGGTGCAGTGATTCTTCCCTTCACTTGAATGGGGTGATTCAGCAAGAAAGGTGATGTTGCTCATCCAGGAAAACACTGAGAGGTAGGCAGTACTCCTTTAAAGAACAAACTCAATTCACCATACTACCCATGTTGCTAGACCCTCTTGTTTGTAACATGAAGCATTCTCTTACAAATCTGCAGTTTTTCTCCCTTTCACTTGTATGCGGTGATTTTTGCACAAAGTTTATGTTCCTCACACATGAAAACGCTGAAGTTTAGGCAGCATTCCTATCAAAAACTAACACAGTTCACCATGCTTAGCAAGGAGCAAGACCCTCTTGCTTGTAAAATTAATCCTATCTTACAAGATCTACAGTGCTTGTCCAATTCACTTGAGTGGGGTGATTCAGCACAAAGGTGATGTTGCTTATCCAGGAAAACAGTGAGAAGTAGGCAGAATTCCTTTAAAGAGCAAAATGCATTCACAATACTAACCATGTTGCTAGACCCTCTGTTTTCTAACATTAAAGATTCTCTTACAAACCTGCAGTTTTTCTCCCATTTACTTGTATACGATGATTTTGCTCAAGGTTTATGTTCCTCACAGAAGAAAACGCTGAAAGTTGGGCCGCGTTCCTTTCATACACTAACACAGTTCACCATGCTTAACAAGGTGCAAGACCCTCTTGCTCTTACAAGAGCTGCAGTGCTTCTCCCTTTCACTTGAATGGGAAGATTCAGCAGAAAGGTGATGTTGCTGATCCAGGAAAACACTGAGAGGTAGGCAGTATTCCTTTAACGAGCAAACTGAATTCACCATACTACCCATATTGCTGGACCCTCTTGTTTCTAACATGAGGGATTCTCTTACAAATCTGCAGTTTTTCTCCCATTCACTTGTAGGCGGTGATTTTGCACAAAGTTTATGTTCCTCACCCATGAAAAGGCTGAACGTTAGGCAGCATTCCTTTCAAAAACTAACACAGTTTACCATGTTTGGCAAGGTGCAAGACACTCTTGCTTGCAAAGTTAATCCTTCTCTCACAAGTGCTACAGTGCTTCTCCCATTCACTTGAATGGGGTGATTCAGCACAAAGGTGGTGTTGCTTATGCAGGAAAACAGTGAGAAGTAGGCAGAATTCCTGTAAAGAGCAAAATGAATTCACAATACTAACCATGTTTCTAGACCCTCTGTTTTCTAACATTAAAGATTCTCTTACAAACATGCAGTTTTTCTCCCATTTACTTGTATGCTCTTGTTATGCACAGCGATGATTTTCCTCACCCATGGAAACACTGAGAGGAAGAGCGTATTGCCTTAAACAACACACAAAATTCTCAAACTTAAACATGCTGCTAAATCATCTTGCTTCTAACAATAATTGTTTTCTTAGAAAAGCTACAGTTTTTCTCCATTCACTTGAAAGAGGCTGTTTTGCACAAAGTTGATATGCTTCACCTTTGAAAACGCTGATAGTCAGGAAGGGTTCTTTTCAAATGCGAACTCGGTTCACCATGCATAACAAGGTGAAAGGCCCTCTTGCTTGTAACACTAATGCTTCTCTTACAGAGCTGCAGTGATTCTCCCCTTCACTTGAATGGGGTGATTCAGCAAGAAAGGTGATGTTGCTCATCCAGGAAAACACTGAGCATTATGCAGTACTCCTTGAAAGAGCAAACTGAATTCACAATATTAACCAAGTTGCTAGACCCTCTTGTTTCTAACATTAAGGATTCTCTTAGAAAAGCTGCAGTTTTTCTCCGATTTACTTTTATGCGGAGATTTTGCACAAAGTTTATGTTCCTCTCCCATGAAAACACTGAAAGTTAGGCAGCGTTCCTCTTCAAAACGAACTAAGTTCACCATGCTTAACAAGGTGCAAGACCCTCTTGCTTGTACCATTAATTCTTCTCTTATAAGAGCTGCAGTGGTTCTCCCTTTCACTTGAATGTGGAGATTCAGCAGAAAGGTGATGTTGCTGATCCAGGAAAACACTGAGCGTTATGCAGTACTCCTTGAAAGAGCAAACTGAATTCACAATATTAACCAAGTTGCTAGACCCTCTTGTTTCTAACATTAAGGATTCTCTTACAAAACCTGCAGTTTTTCTCCGATTTACTTTTATGCGGAGATTTTGAACAAAGTTTATGTTCCTCTCCCATGAAAACACTGAAAGTTAGGCAGCGTTCCTCTTCAAAACTAACTCAGTTCACCATGCTTAACAAGGTGCAAGACCCTCTTGCTTGTAACATTAATGCTTCTCTTATAAGAGCTGCAGTGGTTCTCCCATTCACTTGAATGGGGAGATTCAGCAGAAAGGTGATGTTGCTGATCCAAGAAAACACTGAGAGGTAGGCAGTACTCCTTTAAAGAGCAAACTCAATTCACCATACTACCCATGTTGCTAGACCCTCTTGTTTGTAACATGAAGCATTCTCTTACAAATCTGCAGTTTTTCTCCCTTTCACTTGTATGCGGTGATTTTTGCACAAAGTTTATGTTCCTCACAGAAGAAAACGCTGAAAGTTGGGCCGCGTTCCTTTCAAACACTAACACAGTTCACCATGCTTAACAAGGTGCAAGACCCTCTTGCTCTTATAAGAGCTGCAGTGCTTCTCCCTTTCACTTGAATGGGGAGATTCAGCAGAAAGGTGATGTTGCTGATCGAGGAAAACACTGAGAGGTAGGCAGTACTCCTTTAAACAGCAAAGTGAATTCACCATACTAATCATGTTGTTGGACCCTCTTGTTTGTAACATGAGGTATTCTCTTACAAATCTGCAGTTTTTCTCCCATTCACTTGTAGGCGGTGATTTTGCACAAAGTTTATGTTACTCACCCATGAAAAGGCTGAAGGTTAGGCAGCATTCCTTTCAAAAACTAGCACAGTTTACCATGTTTGGCAAGGTGCAAGACACTCTTGCTTGCAAAGTTAATCCTTCTCTTACAAGTGCTACAGTGCTTCTCGATTCATTTGAATGGGGTGATTAATCACAAAGGTGAAGTTGCTTATGCAGAAAAACAGTGAGAAGTAGGCAGAATTCCTTTAAAGAGCAAAATGAATTCACAATACTAACCATGTTTCTAGACCTCTGTTTTCTAACATTAAAGATTCTCTTACAAACATGCAGTTTTTCTCCCATTTACTTGTATGCTCTTGTTATGCACAGCGATGATTTTCCTCACCCATGGAAACACTGAGAGGAAGAGCGTATTGCCTTAAACAACACACACAATTCTCAAACTTAAACATGCTGCTAAATCATCTTGCTTCTAACATTAATTGTTTTCTTAGAAAAGCTACAGTTTTTCTCCATTCACTTGAAAGAGGCTGTTTTGCACAAAGTTGATATGCTTCACCTTTGAAAACGCTGATAGTCAGGAAGGGTTCTTTTCAAATGCGAACTCGGTTCACCATGCATAACAAGGTGAAAGGTCCTCTTGCTTGTAACACTAATGCTTCTCTTACAGAGCTGCAGTGATTCTCCCCTTCACTTGAATGGGGTGATTCAGCAAGAAAGGTGATGTTGCTCATCCAGGAAAACACTGAGCGTTATGCAGTACTCCTTGAAAGAGCAAACTGAATTCACAATATTAACCAAGTTGCTAGACCCTCTATTTTCTAACATTAAGGATTCTCTTACAAAAGCTGCAGTTTTTCTCCGATTTACTCTTATGCGGAGATTTTGAACAAAGTTTATGTTCCTCTCCCATGAAAACACTGAAAGTTAGGCAGCGTTCCTCTTCAAAACGAACTAAGTTCACCATGCTTAACAAGGTGCAAGACCCTCTTGCTTGTACCATTAATTCTTCTCTTATAAGAGCTGCAGTGGTTCTCCCATTCACTTGAATGGGGAGATTCAGCAGAAAGGTGATGTTGCTGATCCAGGAAAACACTGAGAGGTAGGCAGTACTCCTTTAAAGAGCAAACTCAATTCACCATACTACCCATGTTGCTAGACCCTCTTGTTTGTAACATGAAGCATTCTCTTACAAATCTGCAGTTTTTCTCCCTTTCACTTGTATGCGGTGATTTTTGCACAAAGTTTATGTTCCTCACCCATGAAAAGGCTGAAGGTTAGGCAGCATTCCTTTCAAAAACTAACACAGTTTACCATGTTTGGCAAGGTGCAAGACACTCTTGCTTGCAAAGTTAATCCTTCTCTTACAAGTGCTACAGTGCTTCTCGCATTCACTTGAATGGGGTGATTCATCACAAAGGTGATGTTGTTTATGCAGGAAAACAGTGAGAAGTAGGCAGAATTCCTTTAAAGAGCAAAATGAATTCACAGTACTAACCATGTTTCTAGACCCTCTGTTTTCTAACATTAAAGATTCTCTTACAAACATGCAGTTTTTCTCCCATTCACTTGTATGCTCTTGTTATGCACAGCGATGATGTTCCTCACCCATGGAAACACTGAGAGGGAGAGCGTATTGCCTTAAACAACACACACAATTCTCAAACTTAAACATTCTGCTTCTAACATTAATTGTTTTCCTAGAAAAGCTGCAGATTTTCTCCATTCACTTGAAAGAGGCTGTTTTGCACAAAGTTGATATGCTTCACCTTTGAAAACGCTGACAGTCAGGAAGGGTTCTTTTCAAAGGCTAACTCGTTTCACCATGCATAACAAGGTGAAAGGCCCTCTTGCTTGTAACACTAATGCTTCTGTTACAGAGCTGCAGTGATTCTTCCCTTCACTTGAATGGGGTGATTCAGCAAGAAAGGTGATGTTGCTCATCCAGGAAAACACTGAGAGGTAGGCAGTACTCCTTTAAAGAGCAAACTCAATTCACCATACTACCCATGTTGCTAGACCCTCTTGTTTGTAACATGAAGCATTCTCTTACAAATCTGCAGTTTTTCTCCCTTTCACTTGTATGCGGTGATTTTTGCACAAAGTTTATGTTCCTCACACATGAAAACGCTGAAGTTTAGGCAGCATTCCTATCAAAAACTAACACAGTTCACCATGCTTAGCAAGGAGCAAGACCCTCTTGCTTGTAAAATTAATCCTATCTTACAAGATCTACAGTGCTTGTCCAATTCACTTGAATGGGGTGATTCAGCACAAAGGTGATGTTGCTTATCCAGGAAAACAGTGAGAAGTAGGCAGAATTCCTTTAAAGAGCAAAATGCATTCACAATACTACCCATGTTGCTAGACCCTCTGTTTTCTAACATTAAAGATTCTCTTACAAACCTGCAGTTTTTCTAACATTTACTTGTATGCGGTGATTTTGCTCAAGGTTTATGTTCCTCACAGAAGAAAACGCTGAAAGTTGGGCCGCGTTCCTTTCATACACTAACACAGTTCACCATGCTTAACAAGGTGCAAGACCCTCTTGCTCTTACAAGAGCTGCAGTGCTTCTCCCTTTCACTTGAATGGGGAGATTCAGCAGAAAGGTGATGTTGCTGATCCAGGAAAACACTGAGAGGTAGGCAGTACTCCTTTAAACAGCAAACTGAATTCACCATACTAATCATGTTGCTGGACCCTCTTGTTTCTAACATGAGGTATTCTCCTACAAATCTGCAGTTTTTCTCCCATTCACTTGTATGCGGTGATTTTGCACAAAGTTTATGTTCCTCACCCATGAAAAGGCTGATGGTTAGGCAGCATTCCTTTCAAAAACTAACACAGTTTACCATGTTTGGCAAGGTGCAAGACACTCTTGCTTGCAAAGTTAATCCTTCTCTTACAAGTGCTACAGTGCTTCTCCCATTCACTTTAATGGGGTGATTCAGCACAAAGGTGATGTTGCTTATGCAGGAAAACAGTGAGAAGCAGGCAGAATTCCTGTAAAGAGCAAAATGAATTCACAATACTAACCATGATTCTAGACCCTCTGTTTTCTAACATTAAAGATTCTCTTACAAACATGCAGTTTTTCTCCCATTCACTTGTAAGCTCTTGTTATGCACAGCGATGATTTTCCTCACCCATGGAAACACTGAGAGGGAGAGCGTATTGCCTTAAACAACACACACAAATCTCAAACTTAAACATGCTGCTTCTAACATTAATTGTTTTCCTAGAAAATCTACAGTTTTTCTCCATTCACTTGAAACAGGCTGTTTTGCACAAAGTTGATATGCTTCACCTTTGAAAACGCTGACATTCAGGAAAGGTTCTTTTCAAAGGCTACTCGGTTCACCATGCATAACAAGGTGAAAGGCCCTCTTGCTTGTAACACTAATGCTTCTGTTACAGAGCTGCAGTGATTCTTCCCTTCACTTGAATGGAGTGATTCAGCAAGAAAGGTGATGTTGCTCATCAAGGAAAACACTGAGAGGTAGGCAGTACTCCTTTAAAGAGCAAACTCAATTCACCATACTACCCATGTTGCTAGACCCTCTTGTTTGTAACATGAAGCATTCTCTTTCAAATCTGCAGTTTTTCTCCCTTTCACTTGTATGCGGTGATTTTTGCACAAAGTTTATGTTCCTCACACATGAAAACGCTGAAGTTTAGGCAGCATTCCTATCAAAAACTAACACAGTTCACCATGCTTAGCAAGGAGCAAGACCCTCTTGCTTGTAAAATTAATCCTATCTTACAAGATCTACAGTGCTTGTCCAATTCACTTGAATGGGGTGATTCAGCACAAAGGTGATGTTGCTTATCCAGGAAAACAGTGAGAAGTAGGCAGAATTCCTTTAAAGAGCAAAATGCATTCACAATACTAACCATGTTGCTAGACCCTCTGTTTTCTAACATTAAAGATTCTCTTACAAACCTGCAGTTTTTCTCCCTTTCACTTGTATGCGGTGATTTTTGCCCAAAGTTTATGTTCCTCACAGAAGAAAACGCTGAAAGTTGGGCCGCGTTCCTTTCAAACACTAACACAGTTCACCATGCTTAACAAGGTGCAAGACCCTCTTGCTCTTATAAGAGCTGCAGTGCTTCTCCCTTTCACTTGAATGGGGAGATTCAGCAGAAAGGTGATGTTGCTGATCGAGGAAAACACTGAGAGGTAGGCAGTACTCCTTTAAACAGCAAAGTGAATTCACCATACTAATCATGTTGTTGGACCCTCTTGTTTGTAACATGAGGTATTCTCTTACAAATCTGCAGTTTTTCTCCCATTCACTTGTAGGCGGTGATTTTGCACAAAGTTTATGTTACTAACCCATGAAAAGGCTGAAGGTTAGGCAGCATTCCTTTCAAAAACTAGCACAGTTTACCATGTTTGGCAAGGTGCAAGACACTCTTGCTTGCAAAGTTAATCCTTCTCTTACAAGTGCTACAGTGCTTCTCCCATTCATTTGAATGGGGTGATTAATCACAAAGGTGAAGTTGCTTATGCAGAAAAACAGTGAGAAGTAGGCAGAATTCCTTTAAAGAGCAAAATGAATTCACAATACTAACCATGTTTCTAGACCTCTGTTTTCTAACATTAAAGATTCTCTTAGAAACATGCAGTTTTTCTCCCATTCACTTGTATGCTCTTGTTATGCACAGCGATGATGTTCCTCACCCATGGAAACAGTGAGAGGGAGAGCGTATTGCCTTAAACAACACACACAATTCTCAAACTTAAACATGCTGCTAAATCATCTTGCTTCTAACATTATTTGTTTTCTTAGAAAAGCTACAGTTTTTCTCCATTCACTTGAAAGAGGCTGTTTTGCACAAAGTTGATATGCTTCACCTTTGAAAACGCTGACAGTCAGGAAGGGTTCTTTTCAAATGCGAACTCGGTTCACCATGCATAACAAGGTGAAAGGCCCTCTTGCTTGTAACACTAATGCTTCTCTTACAGAGCTGCAGTGATTCTCCCCTTCACTTGAATGGGGAGATTCAGCAGAAAGGTGATGTTGCTCATCCAGGAAAACACTGAGATGTAGGCAGTACTCCTTTAAACAGCAAACTCAATTCACCACACTACCCATGTTGCTAGACCCTCTTGTTTGTAACATGAAGCATTCTCTTACAAATCTGCAGTTTTTCTCCCTTTCACTTGTATGCGGTGATTTTTGCACAAAGTTTATATTCCTCACACATGAAAACGCTGAAGGTTAGGCAGCATTCCTATCAAAAACTAACACAGTTCACCATGTTTAGGAAGGTGCAAGACCCTCTTGCTTGTAAAATTAATCCTATCTTACAAGATCTACAGTGCTTCTCCAATTCACTTGAATGGGGTGATTCAGCACAAAGGTGATGTTGCTTATGCAGGAAAACAGTGAGAAGTAGGAAGAATTCCTTTGAAGAGCAAAATGAATTCACAATACTAACCATGTTTCTAGACCCTCTGTTTTCTAACATTAAAGATTCTCTTACAAACCTGCAGTTTTTCTAACATTTACTTGTATGCGGTGATTTTGCTCAAGGTTTATGTTCCTGACAGAAGAAAACGCTGAAAGTTGGGCCGCGTTCCTTTCATACACTGACACAGTTCACCATGCTTAACAAGGTGCAAGACCCTCTTGCTCTTACAAGAGCTGCAGTGCTTCTCCCTTTCACTTGAATGGGGAGATTCAGCAGAAAGGTGATGTTGCTGATCCAGGAAAACACTGAGAAGTAGGCAGTACTCCTTTAAACAGCAAACTGAATTCACCATACTAATCATGTTGGTGGACCCTCTTGTTTGTAACATGAGGTATTCTCTTACAAATCTGCAGTTTTTCTCCCATTCACTTGTATGCGGTGATTTTGCACAAAGTTTATGTTCCTCACCCATGAAAAGGCTGATGGTTAGGCAGCATTCCTTTCAAAAACTAACACAGTTTACCATGTTTGGCAAGGTGCAAGACACTCTTGCTTGCAAAGTTAATCCTTCTCTCACAAGTGCTACAGTGCTTCTCCCATTCACTTGAATGGGGTGATTCAGCACAAAGGTCATGTTGCTTATGCAGGAAAACAGTGAGAAGTAGGCAGAATTCCTGTAAAGAGCAAAATGAATTCACAATACTAACCATGTTTCTAGACCCTCTGTTTTCTAACATTAAAGATTCTCTTACAAACATGCAGTTTTTCTCCCATTTACTTGTATGCTCTTGTTATGCACAGCGATGATTTTCCTCACCCATGGAAACACTGAGAGGAAGAGCGTATTGCCTTAAACAACACACACAATTCTCAAACTTAAACATGCTGCTAAATCATCTTGCTTCTAACATTAATTGTTTTCTTAGAAAAGCTACAGTTTTTCTCCATTCACTTGAAAGAGGCTGTTTTGCACAAAGTTGATATGCTTCACCTTTGAAAACGCTGATAGTCAGGAAGGGTTCTTTTCAAATGCGAACTCGGTTCACCATGCATAACAAGGTGAAAGGCCCTCTTGCTTGTAACACTAATGCTTCTCTTACAGAGCTGCAGTGATTCTCCCCTTCACTTGAATGGGGTGATTCAGCAAGAAAGGTGATGTTGCTCATCCAGGAAAACACTGAGCGTTATGCCGTACTCCTTGAAAGAGCAAACTGAATTCACAATATTAACCAAGTTGCTAGACCCTCTTGTTTCTAACATTAAGGATTCTCTTACAAAAGCTGCAGTTTTTCTCCGATTTACTTTTATGCGGAGATTTTCAACAAAGTTTATGTTCCTCTCCCATGAAAACACTGAACGTTAGGCAGCGTTCCTCTTCAAAACGAACTAAGTTCACCATGCTTAACAAGGTGCAAGACCCTCTTGCTTGTACCATTAATTCTTCTTTTATAAGAGCTGCAGTGGTTCTCCCTTTCACTTGAATGTGGAGATTCAGCAGAAAGGTGATGTTGCTGATCCAGGAAAACACTGAGCGTTATGCAGTACTCCTTGAAAGAGCAAACTGAATTCACAATATTAACCAAGTTGCTAGACCCTCTTGTTTCTAACATTAAGGATTCTCTTACAAAAGCTGCAGTTTTTCTCCGATTTACTTTTATGCGGAGATTTTGAACAAAGTTTATGTTCCTCTCCCATGAAAACACTGAAAGTTAGGCAGCGTTCCTCTTCAAAACGAACTAAGTTCACCATGCTTAACAAGGTGCAAGACCCTCTTGCTTGTACCATTAATTCTTCTCTTATAGGAGCTGCAGTGGTTCTCCCATTCACTTGAATGGGGAGATTCAGCAGAAAGGTGATGTTGCTGATCCAGGAAAACACTGAGAGGTAGGCAGTACTCCTTTAAAGAGCAAACTCAATTCACCATACTACCCATGTTGCTAGACCCTCTTGTTTGTAACATGAAGCATTCTCTTACAAATCTGCAGTTTTTCTCCCTTTCACTTGTATGCGGTGATTTTTGCACAAAGTTTATGTTCCTCACCCATGAAAAGGCTGAAGGTTAGGCAGCATTCCTTTCAAAAACTAACACAGTTTACCATGTTTGGCAAGGTGCAAGACACTCTTGCTTGCAAAGTTAATCCTTCTCTCACAAGTGCTACAGTGCTTCTCCCATTCACTTGAATGGGGTGATTCAGCACAAAGGTCATGTTGCTTATGCAGGAAAACAGTGAGAAGTAGGCAGAATTCCTGTAAAGAGCAAAATGAATTCACAATACTAACCATGTTTCTAGACCCTCTGTTTTCTAACATTAAAGATTCTCTTACAAACATGCAGTTTTTCTCCCATTTACTTGTATGCTCTTGTTATGCACAGCGATGATTTTCCTCACCCATGGAAACACTGAGAGGAAGAGCGTATTGCCTTAAACAACACACACAATTCTCAAACTTAAACATGCTGCTAAATCATCTTGCTTCTAACATTAATTGTTTTCTTAGAAAAGCTACAGTTTTTCTCCATTCACTTGAAAGAGGCTGTTTTGCACAAAGTTGATATACTTCACCTTTGAAAACGCTGATAGTCAGGAAGGGTTCTTTTCAAATGCGAACTCGGTTCACCATGCATAACAAGGTGAAAGGCCCTCTTGCTTGTAACACTAATGCTTCTCTTACAGAGCTGCAGTGATTCTCCCCTTCACTTGAATGGGGTGATTCAGCAAGAAAGGTGATGTTGCTCATCCAGGAAAACACTGAGCGTTATGCAGTACTCCTTGAAAGAGCAAACTGAATTCACAATATTAACCAAGTTGCTAGACCCTCTTGTTTCTAACATTAAGGATTCTCTTACAAAAGCTGCAGTTTTTCTCCGATTTACTTTTATGCGGAGATTTTCAACAAAGTTTATGTTCCTCTCCCATGAAAACACTGAACGTTAGGCAGCGTTCCTCTTCAAAACGAACTAAGTTCACCATGCTTAACAAGGTGCAAGACCCTCTTGCTTGTACCATTAATTCTTCTCTTATAAGAGCTGCAGTGGTTCTCCCTTTCACTTGAATGTGGAGATTCAGCAGAAAGGTGATGTTGCTGATCCAGGAAAACACTGAGCGTTATGCAGTACTGCTTGAAAGAGCAAACTGAATTCACAATATTAACCAAGTTGCTAGACCCTCTTGTTTCTAACATTAAGGATTCTCTTACAAAAGCTGCAGTTTTTCTCCGATTTACTTTTATGCGGAGATTTTGAACAAAGTTTATGTTCCTCTCCCATGAAAACACTGAAAGTTAGGCAGCGTTCCTCTTCAAAACGAACTAAGTTCACCATGCTTAACAAGGTGCAAGACCCTCTTGCTTGTACCATTAATTCTTCTCTTATAAGAGCTGCAGTGGTTCTCCCATTCACTTGAATGGGGAGATTCAGCAGAAAGGTGATGTTGCTGATCCAGGAAAACACTGAGAGGTAGGCAGTACTCCTTTAAAGAGCAAACTCAATTCACCATACTACCCATGTTGCTAGACCC
Organism: Castor canadensis; assembly: GCF_047511655.1. Lineage (NCBI taxonomy): Eukaryota > Metazoa > Chordata > Mammalia > Rodentia > Castoridae > Castor > Castor canadensis. The sequence continues at coordinate 107,817,194 of NC_133386.1, forward strand.
TCTTGTTTGTAACATGAAGCATTCTCTTACAAATCTGCAGTTTTTCTCCCTTTCACTTGTATGCGGTGATTTTTGCACAAAGTTTATGTTCCTCACCCATGAAAAGGCTGAAGGTTAGGCAGCATTCCTATCAAAAACTAACACAGTTCACCATGTTTAGGAAGGTGCAAGACCCTCTTGCTTGTAAAATTAATCCTATCTTACAAGATCTACAGTGCTTCTCCAATTCACTTGAAAGGGGTGATTCAGCACAAAGGTGATGTTGCTTATGCAGGAAAACAGTGAGAAGTAGGCAGAATTCCTTTGAAGAGCAAAATGAATTCACAATACTAACCATGTTTCTAGACCCTCTGTTTTCTAACATTAAAGATTCTCTTACAAACCTGCAGTTTTTCTAACATTTACTTGTATGCGGTGATTTTGCTCAAGGTTTATGTTCCTCACAGAAGAAAACGCTGAAAGTTGGGCCGCGTTCCTTTCATACACTAACACAGTTCACCTTGCTTAACAAGGTGCAAGACCCTCTTGCTCTTACAAGAGCTGCAGTGCTTCTCCCTTTCACTTGAATGGGGAGATTCAGCAGAAAGGTGATGTTGCTGATCCAGGAAAACACTGAGAAGTAGGCAGTACTCCTTTAAAAAGCAAACTGAATTCACCATACTAATCATGTTGGTGGACCCTCTTGTTTGTAACATGAGGTATTCTCTTACAAATCTGCAGTTTTTCTCCCATTCACTTGTATGCGGTGATTTTGCACAAAGTTTATGTTCCTCACCCATGAAAAGGCTGAAGGTTAGGCAGCATTCCTTTCAAAAACTAACACAGTTTACCATGTTTGGCAAGGTGCAAGACACTCTTGCTTGCAAAGTTAATCCTTCTCTCACAAGTGCTACAGTGCTTCTCCCATTCACTTGAATGGGGTGATTCAGCACAAAGGTCATGTTGCTTATGCAGGAAAACAGTGAGAAGTAGGCAGAATTCCTGTAAAGAGCAAAATGAATTCACAATACTAACCATGTTTCTAGACCCTCTGTTTTCTAACATTAAAGATTCTCTTACAAACATGCAGTTTTTCTCCCATTTACTTGTATGCTCTTGTTATGCACAGCGATGATTTTCCTCACCCATGGAAACACTGAGAGGAAGAGCGTATTGCCTTAAACAACACACACAATTCTCAAACTTAAACATGCTGCTAAATCATCTTGCTTCTAACATTAATTGTTTTCTTAGAAAAGCTACAGTTTTTCTCCATTCACTTGAAAGAGGCTGTTTTGCACAAAGTTGATATACTTCACCTTTGAAAACGCTGATAGTCAGGAAGGGTTCTTTTCAAATGCGAACTCGGTTCACCATGCATAACAAGGTGAAAGGCCCTCTTGCTTGTAACACTAATGCTTCTCTTACAGAGCTGCAGTGATTCTCCCCTTCACTTGAATGGGGTGATTCAGCAAGAAAGGTGATGTTGCTCATCCAGGAAAACACTGAGCGTTATGCAGTACTCCTTGAAAGAGCAAACTGAATTCACAATATTAACCAAGTTGCTAGACCCTCTTGTTTCTAACATTAAGGATTCTCTTACAAAAGCTGCAGTTTTTCTCCGATTTACTTTTATGCGGAGATTTTCAACAAAGTTTATGTTCCTCTCCCATGAAAACACTGAACGTTAGGCAGCGTTCCTCTTCAAAACGAACTAAGTTCACCATGCTTAACAAGGTGCAAGACCCTCTTGCTTGTACCATTAATTCTTCTCTTATAAGAGCTGCAGTGGTTCTCCCTTTCACTTGAATGTGGAGATTCAGCAGAAAGGTGATGTTGCTGATCCAGGAAAACACTGAGCGTTATGCAGTACTCCTTGAAAGAGCAAACTGAATTCACAATATTAACCAAGTTGCTAGACCCTCTTGTTTCTAACATTAAGGATTCTCTTACAAAAGCTGCAGTTTTTCTCCGATTTACTTTTATGCGGAGATTTTGAACAAAGTTTATGTTCCTCTCCCATGAAAACACTGAAAGTTAGGCAGCGTTCCTCTTCAAAACGAACTAAGTTCACCATGCTTAACAAGGTGCAAGACCCTCTTGCTTGTACCATTAATTCTTCTCTTATAAGAGCTGCAGTGGTTCTCCCATTCACTTGAATGGGGAGATTCAGCAGAAAGGTGATGTTGCTGATCCAGGAAAACACTGAGAGGTAGGCAGTACTCCTTTAAAGAGCAAACTCAATTCACCATACTACCCATGTTGCTAGACCCTCTTGTTTGTAACATGAAGCATTCTCTTACAAATCTGCAGTTTTTCTCCCTTTCACTTGTATGCGGTGATTTTTGCACAAAGTTTATGTTCCTCACCCATGAAAAGGCTGAAGGTTAGGCAGCATTCCTTTCAAAAACTAACACAGTTTACCATGTTTGGCAAGGTGCAAGACACTCTTGCTTGCAAAGTTAATCCTTCTCTCACAAGTGCTACAGTGCTTCTCCCATTCACTTGAATGGGGTGATTCAGCACAAAGGTCATGTTGCTTATGCAGGAAAACAGTGAGAAGTAGGCAGAATTCCTGTAAAGAGCAAAATGAATTCACAATACTAACCATGTTTCTAGACCCTCTGTTTTCTAACATTAAAGATTCTCTTACAAACATGCAGTTTTTCTCCCATTTACTTGTATGCTCTTGTTATGCACAGCGATGATTTTCCTCACCCATGGAAACACTGAGAGGAAGAGCGTATTGCCTTAAACAACACACACAATTCTCAAACTTAAACATGCTGCTAAATCATCTTGCTTCTAACATTAATTGTTTTCTTAGAAAAGCTACAGTTTTTCTCCATTCACTTGAAAGAGGCTGTTTTGCACAAAGTTGATATACTTCACCTTTGAAAACGCTGATAGTCAGGAAGGGTTCTTTTCAAATGCGAACTCGGTTCACCATGCATAACAAGGTGAAAGGCCCTCTTGCTTGTAACACTAATGCTTCTCTTACAGAGCTGCAGTGATTCTCCCCTTCACTTGAATGGGGTGATTCAGCAAGAAAGGTGATGTTGCTCATCCAGGAAAACACTGAGCGTTATGCAGTACTCCTTGAAAGAGCAAACTGAATTCACAATATTAACCAAGTTGCTAGACCCTCTTGTTTCTAACATTAAGGATTCTCTTACAAAAGCTGCAGTTTTTCTCCGATTTACTTTTATGCGGAGATTTTCAACAAAGTTTATGTTCCTCTCCCATGAAAACACTGAACGTTAGGCAGCGTTCCTCTTCAAAACGAACTAAGTTCACCATGCTTAACAAGGTGCAAGACCCTCTTGCTTGTACCATTAATTCTTCTCTTATAAGAGCTGCAGTGGTTCTCCCTTTCACTTGAATGTGGAGATTCAGCAGAAAGGTGATGTTGCTGATCCAGGAAAACACTGAGCGTTATGCAGTACTCCTTGAAAGAGCAAACTGAATTCACAATATTAACCAAGTTGCTAGACCCTCTGTTTTCTAACATTAAAGATTCTCTTACAAACCTGCAGTTTTTCTAACATTTACTTGTATGCGGTGATTTTGCTCAAGGTTTATGTTCCTCACAGAAGAAAACGCTGAAAGTTGGGCCGCGTTCCTTTCATACACTAACACAGTTCACCATGCTTAACAAGGTGCAAGACCCTCTTGCTGTTACAAGAGCTGCAGTGCTTCTCCCTTTCACTTGAATGGGGAGATTCAGCAGAAAGGTGATGTTGCTGATCCAGGAAAACACTGAGAGGTAGGCAGTACTCCTTTAAACAGCAAACTGAATTCACCATACTAATCATGTTGCTGGACCCTCTTTTTTCTAACATGAGGTATTCTCTTACAAATCTGCAGTTTTTCTCCCATTCACTTGTAGGCGGTGATTTTGCACAAAGTTTATGTTCCTCACCCATGAAAAGGCTGAAGGTTAGGCAGCATTCCTTTCAAAAACTAACACAGTTTACCATGTTTGGCAAGGTGCAAGACAGTCTTGCTTGCAAAGTTAATCCTTCTCTTACAAGTGCTACAGTGCTTCTCCCATTCACTTTAATGGGGTGATTCAGCACAAAGGTGATGTTGCTTATGCAGGAAAACAGTGAGAAGCAGGCAGAATTCCTGTAAAGAGCAAAATGAATTCACAATACTAACCATGATTCTAGACCCTCTGTTTTCTAACATTAAAGATTCTCTTACAAACATGCAGTTTTTCTCCCATTCACTTGTAAGCTCTTGTTATGCACAGCGATGATTTTCCTCACCCATGGAAACACTGAGAGGGAGAGCGTATTGCCTTAAACAACACACACAAATCTCAAACTTAAACATGCTGCTTCTAACATTAATTGTTTTCCTAGAAAATCTACAGTTTTTCTCCATTCACTTGAAACAGGCTGTTTTGCACAAAGTTGATATGCTTCACCTTTGAAAACGCTGACATTCAGGAAAGGTTCTTTTCAAAGGCTACTCGGTTCACCATGCATAACAAGGTGAAAGGCCCTCTTGCTTGTAACACTAATGCTTCTGTTACAGAGCTGCAGTGATTCTTCCCTTCACTTGAATGGGGTGATTCAGCAAGAAAGGTGATGTTGCTCATCCAGGAAAACACTGAGAGGTAGGCAGTACTCCTTTAAAGAGCAAACTCAATTCACCATACTACCCATGTTGCTAGACCCTCTTGTTTGTAACATGAAGCATTCTGTTACAAATCTGCAGTTTTTCTCCCTTTCACTTGTATGCGGTGATTTTTGCACAAAGTTTATGTTCCTCACACATGAAAACGCTGAAGTTTAGGCAGCATTCCTATCAAAAACTAACACAGTTCACCATGCTTAGCAAGGAGCAAGACCCTCTTGCTTGTAAAATTAATCCTATCTTACAAGATCTACAGTGCTTGTCCAATTCACTTGAATGGGGTGATTCAGCACAAAGGTGATGTTGCTTATCCAGGAAAACAGTGAGAAGTAGGCAGAATTCCTTTAAAGAGCAAAATGCATTCACAATACTACCCATGTTGCTAGACCCTCTGTTTTCTAACATTAAAGATTCTCTTACAAACCTGCAGTTTTTCTAACATTTACTTGTATGCGGTGATTTTGCTCAAGGTTTATGTTCCTCACAGAAGAAAACGCTGAAAGTTGGGCCGCGTTCCTTTCATACACTAACACAGTTCACCATGCTTAACAAGGTGCAAGACCCTCTTGCTCTTACAAGAGCTGCAGTGCTTCTCCCTTTCACTTGAATGGGGAGATTCAGCAGAAAGGTGATGTTGCTGATCCAGGAAAACACTGAGAGGTAGGCAGTACTCCTTTAAACAGCAAACTGAATTCACCATACTAATCATGTTGCTGGACCCTCTTGTTTCTAACATGAGGTATTCTCTTACAAATCTGCAGTTTTTCTCCCATTCACTTGTAGGCGGTGATTTTGCACAAAGTTTATGTTCCTCACCCATGAAAAGGCTGAAGGTTAGGCAGCATTCCTTTCAAAAACTAACACAGTTTACCATGTTTGGCAAGGTGCAAGACAGTCTTGCTTGCAAAGTTAATCCTTCTCTTACAAGTGCTACAGTGCTTCTCCCATTCACTTTAATGGGGTGATTCAGCACAAAGGTGATGTTGCTTATGCAGGAAAACAGTGAGAAGCAGGCAGAATTCCTGTAAAGAGCAAAATGAATTCACAATACTAACCATGATTCTAGACCCTCTGTTTTCTAACATTAAAGATTCTCTTACAAACATGCAGTTTTTCTCCCATTCACTTGTAAGCTCTTGTTATGCACAGCGATGATTTTCCTCACCCATGGAAACACTGAGAGGGAGAGCGTATTGCCTTAAACAACACACACAAATCTCAAACTTAAACATGCTGCTTCTAACATTAATTGTTTTCCTAGAAAATCTACAGTTTTTCTCCATTCACTTGAAACAGGCTGTTTTGCACAAAGTTGATATGCTTCACCTTTGAAAACGCTGACATTCAGGAAAGGTTCTTTTCAAAGGCTACTCGGTTCACCATGCATAACAAGGTGAAAGGCCCTCTTGCTTGTAACACTAATGCTTCTGTTACAGAGCTGCAGTGATTCTTCCCTTCACTTGAATGGGGTGATTCAGCAAGAAAGGTGATGTTGCTCATCCAGGAAAACACTGAGAGGTAGGCAGTACTCCTTTAAAGAGCAAACTCAATTCACCATACTACCCATGTTGCTAGACCCTCTTGTTTGTAACATGAAGCATTCTGTTACAAATCTGCAGTTTTTCTCCCTTTCACTTGTATGCGGTGATTTTTGCACAAAGTTTATGTTCCTCACACATGAAAACGCTGAAGTTTAGGCAGCATTCCTATCAAAAACTAACACAGTTCACCATGCTCAGCAAGGAGCAAGACCCTCTTGCTTGTAAAATTAATCCTATCTTACAAGATCTACAGTGCTTGTCCAATTCACTTGAATGGGGTGATTCAGCACAAAGGTGACGTTGCTTATCCAGGAAAACAGTGAGAAGTAGGCAGAATTCCTTTAAAGAGCAAAATGCATTCACAATACTACCCATGTTGCTAGACCCTCTGTTTTCTAACATTAAAGATTCTCTTACAAACCTGCAGTTTTTCTAACATTTACTTGTATGCGGTGATTTTGCTCAAGGTTTATGTTCCTCACAGAAGAAAACGCTGAAAGTTGGGCCGCGTTCCTTTCATACACTAACACAGTTCACCATGCTTAACAAGGTGCAAGACCCTCTTGCTCTTACAAGATCTGCAGTGCTTCTCCCTTTCACTTGAATGGGGAGATTCAGCAGAAAGGTGATGTTGCTGATCCAGGAAAACACTGAGAGGTAGGCAGTATTCCTTTAAAGAGCAAACTGAATTCACCATACTACCCATGTTGCTAGACCCTCTTGTTTCTAACATGAGGTATTCTCTTACAAATCTGCAGTTTTTCTCCCATTCACTTGTAGGCGGTGATTTTGCACAAAGTTTATGTTCCTCACCCATGAAAAGGCTGAACGTTAGGCAGCATTCCTTTCAAAAACTAACACAGTTTACCATGTTTGGCAAGGTGCAAGACACTCTTCCTTGCAAAGTTAATCCTTCTCTCACAAGTGCTACAGTGCTTCTCCCATTCACTTGAATGGGGTGATTCAGCACAAAGGTGATGTTGCTTATGCAGGAAAACAGTGAGAAGTAGGCAATATTCCTGTAAAGAGCAAAATGAATTCACAATACTAACCATGTTTCTAGACCCTCTGTTTTCTAACATTAAAGATTCTCTTACAAACATGCAGTTTTTCTCCCTTTTACTTGTATGCTCTTGTTATGCACAGCGATGATTTTCCTCACCCATGGAAACACTGAGAGGAAGAGCGTATTGCCTTAAACAACACACACAATTCTCAAACTTAAACATGCTGCTAAATCATCTTGCTTCTAACATTAATTGTTTTCTTAGAAAAGCTACAGTTTTTCTCCATTCACTTGAAAGAGGCTGTTTTGCACAAAGTTGATATGCTTCACCTTTGAAAACGCTGATAGTCTGGAAGGGTTCTTTTCAAATGCGAACTCGGTTCACCATGCATAACAAGGTGAAAGGCCCTCTTGCTTGTAACACTAATGCTTCTCTTACAGAGCTGCAGTGATTCTCCCCTTCACTTGAATGGGGTGATTCAGCAAGAAAGGTGATGTTGCTCATCCAGGAAAACACTGAGCGTTATGCAGTACTCCTTGAAAGAGCAAACTGAATTCACAATATTAACCAAGTTGCTAGACCCTCTTGTTTCTAACATTAAGGATTCTCTTAGAAAAGCTGCAGTTTTTCTCCGATTTACTTTTATGCGGAGATTTTGCACAAAGTTTATGTTCCTCTCCCATGAAAACACTGAAAGTTAGGCAGCGTTCCTCTTCAAAACGAACTAAGTTCACCATGCTTAACAAGGTGCAAGACCCTCTTGCTTGTACCATTAATTCTTCTCTTATAAGAGCTGCAGTGGTTCTCCCTTTCACTTGAATGTGGAGATTCAGCAGAAAGGTGATGTTGCTGATCCAGGAAAACACTGAGCGTTATGCAGTACTCCTTGAAAGAGCAAACTGAATTCACAATATTAACCAAGTTGCTAGACCCTCTTGTTTCTAACATTAAGGATTCTCTTACAAAACCTGCAGTTTTTCTCCGATTTACTTTTATGCGGAGATTTTGAACAAAGTTTATGTTCCTCTCCCATGAAAACACTGAAAGTTAGGCAGCGTTCCTCTTCAAAACTAACTCAGTTCACCATGCTTAACAAGGGGCAAGACCCTCTTGCTTGTAACATTAATGCTTCTCTTATAAGAGCTGCAGTGGTTCTCCCATTCACTTGAATGGGGAGATTCAGCAGAAAGGTGATGTTGCTGATCCAAGAAAACACTGAGAGGTAGGCAGTACTCCTTTAAAGAGCAAACTCAATTCACCATACTACCCATGTTGCTAGACCCTCTTGTTTGTAACATGAAGCATTCTCTTACAAATCTGCAGTTTTTCTCCCTTTCACTTCTATGCGGTGATTTTTGCACAAAGTTTATGTTCCTCACAGAAGAAAACGCTGAAAGTTGGGCCGCGTTCCTTTCAAACACTAACACAGTTCACCATGCTTAACAAGGTGCAAGACCCTGTTGCTCTTCTATGAGCTGCAGTGCTTCTCCCTTTCACTTGAATGGGGAGATTCAGCAGAAAGGTGATGTTGCTGATCGAGGAAAACACTGAGAGGTAGGCAGTACTCCTTTAAACAGCAAAGTGAATTCACCATACTAATCATGTTGTTGGACCCTCTTGTTTGTAACATGAGGTATTCTCTTACAAATCTGCAGTTTTTCTCCCATTCACTTGTAGGCGGTGATTTTGCACAAAGTTTATGTTCCTCACCCATGAAAAGGCTGAAGGTTAGGCAGCATTCCTTTCAAAAACTAACACAGTTTACCATGTTTGGCAAGGTGCAAGACACTCTTGCTTGCAAAGTTAATCCTTCTCTCACAAGTGCTACAGTGCTTCTCCCATTCATTTGAATGGGGTGATTAATCACAAAGGTGAAGTTGCTTATGCAGGAAAACAGTGAGAAGTAGGCAGAATTCCTTTAAAGAGCAAAATGAATTCACAATACTAACCATGTTTCTAGACCCTCTGTTTTCTAACATTAAAGATTCTCTTAGAAACATGCAGTTTTTCTCCCATTCAATTGTATGCTCTTGTTATGCACAGCGATGATGTTCCTCACCCATGGAAACACTGAGAGGGAGAGCGTATTGCCTTAAACAACACACACAATTCTCAAACTTAAACATGCTGCTAAATCATCTTGCTTCTAACATTAATTGTTTTCTTAGAAAAGCTACAGTTTTTCTCCATTCACTTGAAAGAGGCTGTTTTGCACAAAGTTGATATGCTTCACCTTTGAAAACGCTGACAGTCAGGAAGGTTTCTTTTCAAATGCGAACTAGATTCACCATGCATAACAAGGTGAAAGGCCCTCTTGCTTGTAACACTAATGCTTCTCTTACAGAGCTGCAGTGATTCTCCCCTTCACTTGAATGGGGTCATTCGGCAAGAAAGGTGATGTTGCTCATCCAGGAAAACACTGAGCGTTATGCACTACTTCTTGAAAGAGCAAACTGAATTCACAATATTAACCAAGTTGCTAGACTCTCTTGTTTCTAACATTAAGGATTCTCTTACAAAAGCTGCAGTTTTTCTCCCATTTACTTTTATGCGGAGATTTTGCACAAAGTTTATGTTCCTCTCCCATGAAAACACTGAAAGTTAGGCAGCGTTCCTCTTCAAAACGAACTAAGTTCACCATGCTTAACAAGGTGCAAGACCCTCTTGCTTGTAACATTAATGCTTCTCTTATAAGAGCTGCAGTGGTTCTTCAATACACTTGAAAGGGGAGATTCAGCAGAAAGGTGATGTTGCTCATCCAGGAAAACACTGAGAGGTAGGCAGTACTCCTTTAAAGAGCAAACTCAATTCACCACACTACCCATGTTGCTAGACCCTCTTGTTTGTAACATGAAGCATTCTCTTACAAATCTGCAGTTTTTCTCCCTTTCACTTGTATGCGGTGATTTTTGCACAAAGTTTATATTCCTCACACATGAAAACGCTGAAGGTTAGGCAGCATTCCTATCAAAAACTAACACAGTTCACAAAAGAAAGGTGAACTTAGGAAAACACCAGGTCATACACTCCTTCTTGGTCGTCCCTGAGAGCCCCGCTCCCCTGCTCGGACGGGACCTACTCACCAAAATAGGGGCCCATATCCATTTTGAACCAGATGGAATAATTGTGACTGATCGAGAAGGGAGCCCGATTCATGTCTTTTCCCTATCATTGGCTGACGAGCATCGTCTGTTTGAGAGTCAACAGGAACCAGGAGGGGACATGACTCATTGGGTAAAAAGATTTCCCACAGCCTGGGCGGAGACTGCGGGAACCGGCCTCGCCAAACACCTCCCGCCCGTAGTTATACAATTGAAGTCTTCTGCTCTCCCCATTCGGGTGAAACAGTATCCTATGCCTGAGGAGGCCCGAAGAGGCATAGCCCCTCATATCCACAGGCTAATAAAGGAAGGAGTACTGCGACCTTGTCAGTCTGCCTGGAATACTCCTCTGCTCCCCGTCCGAAAGCCGGGAAGCGGGGACTATAGGCCTGTGCAAGACCTACGAAAGGTAAACGAGCGGACGGAGGACATTCATCCCACCGTTCCGAATCCCTATACCTTGCTCAGCCACCTACCCCCCTCGCAAGTATGGTATACAACCCTTGATTTGAAAGATGCTTTCTTCAGCATTCCATTGTCAGAAATTAGTCAGCCGCTATTTGCTTTCGAATGGCAAGAAGATGGGGGCCAATCCGGACAGCTCACTTGGACCAGACTGCCGCAAGGATTTAAAAACTCTCCCACCCTGTTTAATGAGGCCCTGAGCCAGGACCTGGAACCTTTTCGTCGGAGCCACCCACGAGTCACTCTATTACAGTATGTTGATGACTTACTGTTAGCGGCAGAAACCCGAGAGGAGTGCATCAAGGCTACTGAACACCTGCTAACGGAATTAGGTGAGCTGGGGTATCGGGCAAGTGCCAAGAAAACTCACATCTGTAAAAGGTCAGTGACATATTTGGGTTATCGGATTGCAGATGGGGCAAGGTGGCTGACTGATGCCATGAAACAGACTATTCTGGCTATCCCATCCCCGACATCCACTAGGGGGGTAAGAGAATTCCTGGGCTCCGCGGGGTTCTGTAGACTCTGGATTCCAGGATTTGCGGAAATAGCCAGACCCCTATATGAGGCCACCAAAGAAGCTCCAGATTGGAGTTGGGGAGAGAGAGAACAACAGGCTAAAAGACGCTCTTTTGCAGGCCCCTGCCTTAGCCTTGCCAGATCCTACAAGACCATTCACTCTGTTTGTAGATGAGAAAAAGGGCGTAGCCAAAGGAGTCTTGACCCAACAGCTAGGTCCCTGGAAGAGACCAGTGGCATACTTTTCCAAGAAATTAGACGCAGTAGCGGCAGGATGGCCCCCCTGCCTCCGCATCATAGCGGCCATTGCCGTGCTGGTGAGAGAAGCCGATAAACTAACCTTTGGACAGGCCCTCTGGGTAACGGCCCCTCACCCGGTGGAGGGAATCCTTAAACAACCCCCTGGGAAATGGATGACGAATGCCAGGCTCACCCATTACCAGGGGCTCTTGTTGGATTCCCCTCGGATCACATTCACAGATCCCGTAATCCTGAACCCTGCCACCTTGTTGCCTAACCCGGAACTGCAGACACCTGTCCATAACTGCAAAGAATTCCTCTCCAAAGTTACACAGGTACGGGCTGACCTAAAGGATACCCCCCGTCCGGCTGCAAATTAAACTGGTACACGGATGGAAGCAGTTTTTTCCAAGATGGAGCCCGAAGGGCAGGGGCAGCTGTAGTCGACCAAGAAGGAAATACGGTATGGAGCAGCGCCCTCCCACCCGGAACATCAGCCCAAAAAGCGGAATTAATTGCCTTGGCAGAGGCCCTGGAGAGGGCAAAAGGAAAGCGAGTCAATATCTACACCGATAGCCGCTATGCTTTCGGTACCATCCATGTCCACGGGGCCATCTATCGCGAAAGAGGATTCCGCACAGCAGAAGGAAAACATCTAAAGAACCTAGCCGAAGTCCAGCGTCTATTAATGGCAGTGGAAAAACCGAAGGCAGTGGCAGTGATGTATGTCCCAGGCCACCAGTCTGCCAAGACGCCAGAAGCTGTCGGTAACAACAGAGCAGATCAAGAAGCAAAGAGAGTAGCAATGGTGAGTCCTCCCATGGAGACAGGGCAACCTTCCACGGTTGCGGCGATAGACGTGCCGGTCCCAGAGCTCCCTCCGCTACCCCCCCGACCAGAATACTCCACAGAGGATTTCACTTGGATGAGAGCCCACTCCCCCTTTAGAGAAGGGGAAGACGGATGGAAAAGCGACTTGGAGGGCAAGTTAGTTCTGCCTGAAAAACTCGGACGATTCCTGTTGGCTAACTTACATAAGTCCACCCATTTGGGGCGGAGAAAATTACTAGACTTGTTGACATCTGCGCAGCTCCGATTTCCGAACCAGACCATAGCAGTCCGCCAAATTGTGGAAGATTGTGCCAGCTGCACAATCATGAAACCAGGACGAAGGGAGGGGCACCATACAGGTACTCGGGAACGGGGGAGGGCTCCGGGAAGAAGTTGGGAAGTGGATTTTACTGAGGTAAAACCGGGAAAGTTTGGGTACAAATATTTGCTGGTATTCATAGATACCTTTTCAGGCTGGGTGGAGGCTTTTCCTACAAAGAAGGAGACGAGTCAGGTAGTGGCAAAGGCTTTGCTAGAGGAAATCATACCCAGATATGGGGTGCCCGAGGCAATTGGGTCAGATAACGGTCCGGCTTTTGTTAGTAAGGTCCTGCAGGGACTAGCCCAGACTATGGGGGCCAATTGGAAGCTACATTGTGAATATAACCCCCAGAGCTCAGGGCAAGTAGAAAGGATGAATAGGACACTAAAGGAGACTTTAGCCAAATTGGCCCTGGAGACTGGCGGTGATTGGGTGACGCTCCTTCCCTTGGCCATCTTCCGAGTCCGGAACTCCCCCTATGTCCATGGGCTAACTCCCTTTGAGATCCTGTATGGGGCTCCACCCCCCATCATTCAGAGGACCTTAAGCCCAGAACTAGGTGATCTGGCCCCAAATTACCTGACCATGTTGCAGGCTTTAGCTAAAGTGCAACAACGGATTTGGCCCTTAATTCAAGCATACCACGCTGTTAAGAGGGACCCGGCTCCGGAACATGGCATAGTCCCGGGTGACATGGTATGGGTTAAAAGGCATCAGTCCAAAACCCTAGAGCCTAGATGGAAAGGACCTTATGTTGTACTGTTTACTACCCCTACCGCCCTCAAGGTTGATGGCATCGGACCTTGGATCCACCACTCCCACGTGCGTCGAGCCAATCATCAAAAACAAGAAGGGGTCAAGGAGTGGACTGTACGGCGGCACCCAGACAACCCATTAAAGCTAAAGCTTTTGTGGCCCCGGGAACATGCAGAGCCTTCAGGAGCAGCCACGGATGGGGTGGCTGATCGCTCTGATCTTGCTCAATGCCCAGAGCGGGAGCCTCGCAGAAACCAACCCTCACCAGCCCTATAAGCAAACCTGGATACTCACCGATGGGGAGACTCATACCACCCTCAACGAGACTACTCGCACTGCCCCCATAGGAACTTGGTGGCCGGAGCTTCAGTTCTGCTTCAGGGACATCAATCCTGCCTACAAGTCTACTGCCCCGGAGTCAGCCCGACGTTATGGGTTTTATGCCTGCCCCGGCCACAAAAAGAACCAGGAATGTGGGGGGATACAATACTCCTTCTGTAGGTCATGGGCATGTGTCACATCCAATGATAGTGAATGGAAATGGGGGATATCAAAATCAGACCTAGTCAAATTTGCCTTTGTAAATGGGATATTAAGGGGGCACAGAATTCCAATACCCACCCATAAATGCCAGCCCACGGATCTAGATAGAATCAAGGTCACTTTCACTGAAACTGGCAAGAAGGACACCCCTGGGTGGATACAAGGTAAGGTATGGGGACTTGTATTTTATAAATATGGTGGACATGCTGGCTCGACCATAGTGGTCAGATTAAAAATTGAGCCCATAGGGCCACCGTCCACAGCAGTAGGCCCCAATAAGGTACTTAGGCCGCCCAATGTAAAGCCATCTCCCCAACCTTCCACAACTCACCACCTTCCCTCAACCATAGCTCGGGCTAATGTTACAACTCCAAGACCATCAGAAACCAGCCCTCCCCTGGTGAGGCCCAGTCTCATGACCGCATCTAAAGACCCCCTCTGGGAGCTAGTGGTTGCTGCCTTCCTGACGTTAAACCACACCAACCCTAACATGACCAACTCCTGTTGGTTATGTTATGATGTGAGGCCCCCATTCTATGAGGCAATAGGGCTAAACACCACTCACGATACCTCATCTGAGGAAAACCCTACTCAATGTTCCTGGGGAGACCGTAAGAGAGGTCTGACCATACAGCAGGTAAACGGCCAAGGAACCTGCTTAGGAAAAGTGCCAAAGAACAGACGGGACTTATGTACTGTTATTAACGCCAGTTCTACCTGGGGAAATGCTATTAAATGGGTAATTCCAAAGGACAATGGGTGGTGGCTATGCTCGCGGTCCGGACTCACCCCATGCCTATCAACTAAGGTGTTTAACAGCTCTAAAGAATTCTGTGTTATAGTGGTTGTGCTGCCCCGCATCCTCTATCATTCGGAGGAAAGTCTATATTCATACTGGAATATAGGAACAGGTGAGAGAAAGAAGAGAGAGCCTATTTCTACACTAACCATTGCTACCCTACTTAGCCTAGGGGTGGCTGGGGCAGGGACCGGCATAGCCTCCCTGGCTACTCAACATAAAGGGATGTCTTCGCTGCGCGCAGCCATAGACGAAGATATAGAGAGAATAGAAACCTCCATTAGCCACCTAGAAAAATCCCTCACTTCTCTGTCTGAGGTAATACTTCAAAACCGACGAGGTCTGGACTTGTTGTTCCTCCAAAAAGGGGGACTATGCGTTGCTCTAGGGGAAGAATGTTGTTTTTACGCTGACCATACCGGAGTTGTTCGTGACTCCATGTCTAAACTCCGAAAGAGCCTGGAACAAAGAAAACGAGAAAAAGAGGCAGGGGAAAGCTGGTTCGAGTCTTGGTTTAACCAGTCCCCATGGTTGGCTACCCTTTTATCTGCACTGGCAGGGCCAATAATAATCATCCTACTGCTTGTTACCATAGGACCCTGGATTCTAAACCGACTTATGACTTTTGTCAAAAGTCGAATTAATACTATCCAACTTCTGGTCCTCCGCCAACAATATCAGGCTCTTCATCCTCTTGAGGATGATTCCTCAATTTAGGCCATAAGAAAGGGGGGAATGAAAGGAATAGGAGGTCTCAGCGGGCCCCAACCCCCTTGTTGGAGAAACCAGTACCAAACATCCCATGTAGATAAGATAAGCAATGCGGCAGGGCTCAGTTAGGGCATATAGAATGTGAGGAATGCAAGATGTGAGATACGAGCAAGATGTGAGGTACGAGCAAGATGTGAAGTACGTGCAGGATGTGCTCTCCCTGCTTGTCTAATGTTGATAACAAAAATATGCACGCCACTGCAGTCTATATAAGATTTCCCCCTAAGAGGCTCAGGGTCTTGCTTTCCTAACCGGTCCTGCGTGTCCGTGTGGGAGCTCGACCCTGGCTAGCCAGTCCAATAAACTCTGCTTTGTTGATTGCATTCACGCCTGGCTCTCTGTCTCTCGGGGGAATAGGATTCCGGGTCCTAACATTTGGAGGTCCCACCGAGATTTCATTTTCTCGAGAGACAGAACCTGCCTGCGAGAAAGCAGGGGCGATCCCAAGTCCTAGGCGTTGGGATCGGATCCCAGGCCCTCATTTGGAGGAACTTGAGTGTTCCATTTGGGCCGCGTCGGGGATTCGGCCAATCCCCAGGGAGATTCATTCTGGGAATCTTGCAAGGAGGACTACAGGGTCCTATTGGGAGAGGCTTTCCTCTCATTTGGGCTCGAGCATTTTAGGAACCCTGGCGCCAGGTGAAGAACTAATTGAGCTAGTCGACCGACCACCCGTCAAGTGGACGCCTTTCGGCCTGATATCCCAGTTCGACGGTGAGGAGGTTGAATGGGGTGCGCACCAGTGTGAGAGAAGGACCGGTCCGAGCGAGTGCTGGAGAGTGTTGTGTGTGTGTGGAATTATTGTTGCCTTTACCCTTTTTGTTCTATCTCTCTTGGTGTTTGAGTCTCCTTCCACAATGGGACAGGGACAAACAACCCCAAAGTCTCTGATCCTTTCTCACTTTCCAGAAGTTAAAGAAAGGGCCTTAAATGCGGGTCTGGTCATCAAGAAAGGTAAGTTCGACACCTTTTGTTCTGCAGAGTGGCCCACCTTTGGAGTCGGGTGGCCCATTCAAGGTTCCCTCTCCCTAGACCTGATCACTAAGGTTAAAGCAGTCAATTTTCAGCCAGACAATCGAGGCCATCCAGACCAAGTTCCTTACATTTTGGTTTGGGAGGATCTGGTGAGGAACCCTCCCCCTTGGTTAACAGTTTTTCTGACCCACCCCTCCAGTTCGGCCCCCGGGGATAAAACCCCAGTCACGCCCGCCTTGGTCATAAAGGAGGAGGAAAAACTTCCTCTTCCCACCTTGACCGGTCCTCAAATTAGGGCATCTCCTTCACCATCTCCGGTCTTACCAGAGAGTTCCCCCCTTTACCCATCCCTCGCAGGGGCAGAGGAAGATCGGCCGCCTCCATACGTGACTCCCCCTGGCCAAGCCAGTGCCCCGGAGGAGGAAATTTCCTCATCCTCCTCAACAGGACTGGCAGCAGGAGGAGGAATGGGTCGAAGACTTCGCCCCCGAGGGATCCGGGAAAGGGAGGGGGAAGACGGGCCCCCCTCATCAACACAGGGGGAGGAAACTGTCCCTACACTTCCAGTCCGGATGGTGGGCCAAGGGGGACTGGGAGGAGGGCAACAGTTTCAGTACTGGCCCTTCTCCTCCAGTGATCTATATAACTGGAGGACGCAGAACCCGCCCTTTTCTGAAGACCCCAAGTGTCTCATAGATCTCCTGGAGTCCATCATGCATACACACCGCCCCACTTGGGATGACTGTCATCAGCTGCTCAATACTCTTTTTACGACGGAGGAACGAGAGCGCATCCTCAACGAAGCGAGGAAGAACGTCTTGGGGGATAATGGGAGACCCACAACTCTCCAACCGGCCATAGACGAGGCTTTTCCCCTACGCCGCCCTGATTGGGATTTCGGGACCGCAGAAGGTAGGGAGCGTCTTCGGATCTACCGCCAGACTCTTATGGCCGGTCTCCGAGCGGCCGCTAGAAGGCCCACCAATTTTGCAAAAGTAAAAGCAGTCATTCAAGGGGAAAACGAAAGCCCAGCCGGTTTCTTAGAGCGCCTCCATGAGGCATACCGTCAGTACACCCCGATTGACCCTGAGGCGGACCTCCACCGGTCTGCTCTGGTACTCTCATTCATTAATCAGGCAGCCCCAGACATTAGGAGAAAACTCAATAAACAGGAAAACTTAGGGGAGATGACTATAAGGGAAATGCTACAGGTAGCAGAAAAGGTCTTTACCGCTAGGGAAACTCCAGAAGAAAGGGAGGAAAGACAGAGAAAGGAAGACAGGGAAGCCCAGGAGAAATTGAGAAAGGAGGACCGGGAGTTCCAGGCTAAGGAAAACCGAAAGCAACAGAGAGAAATGGCTCGTATTTTCCTAGCGGGTGTCCGGGACCAACCCAGAGGAGGGGGCCACGCCAGGACCCCGGATAAGGAACACTGTTTTTACTGTAAGGAAACGGGGCATTGGAAGAGAGAATGTCCTAAGTTAAAGGGAAGAAGAGGGTTTGGAAGGAGACCGGGGGAAAACAGGGAAAGGGAACGAGCAGTAGAGCAGGCCAGAGTCCTTCTAGCCGGAGAAGAGGACTGAAGGAGACGGGGCTCAGACCCCCTCCCCGAGTCCTGGGTAACAATGCATGTGGAAGGGAAGCCGATGGGGTTCATGGTGGATACCGGCGCCCAATATTCGGTTTTAAACAAGGCACATGGACCTTTGAACAAGGCACGAACAAGTGTTGTTCAGGGGGCCACCGGTACGCAGTTATGTACACGGACTACCAAAAGAAAGGTGAACTTAGGAAAACACCAGGTCACACACTCCTTCTTGGTCGTCCCTGAGAGCCCCGCTCCCCTGCTCGGACGGGACCTACTCACCAAAATAGGGGCCCATATCCATTTTGAACCAGATGGAATAATTGTGACTGATCGAGAAGGGAGCCCGATTCATGTCTTGTCCCTATCATTGGCTGACGAGCATCGTCTGTTTGAGAGTCAACAGGAACCAGGAGGGGACATGACTCATTGGGTAAAAAGATTTCCCACGGCCTGGGCGGAGACTGCGGGAACCGGCCTCGCCAAACACCTCCCGCCCGTAGTTATACAATTGAAGGCTTCTGCTCTCCCCATTCGGGTGAAACAGTATCCTATGCCTGAGGAGGCCCGAAGAGGCATAGCCCCTCATATCCACAGGCTAATAAAGGAAGGAGTACTGCGACCTTGTCAGTCTGCCTGGAATACTCCTCTGCTCCCCGTCCGAAAGCCGGGAAGCGGGGACTATAGGCCTGTGCAAGACCTACGAAAGGTAAACGACCGGACGGAGGACATTCATCCCACCGTTCCGAATCCCTATACCTTGCTCAGCCACCTACCCCCCTCGCAAGTATGGTATACAACCCTTGATTTGAAAGATGCTTTCTTCAGCATTCCATTGTCAGAAATTAGTCAGCCGCTATTTGCTTTCGAATGGCAAGAAGATGGGGGCCAATCCGGACAGCTCACTTGGACCAGACTGCCGCAAGGATTTAAAAACTCTCCCACCCTGTTTAATGAGGCCCTGAGCCAGGACCTGGAACCTTTTCGTCGGAGCCACCCACGAGTCACTCTATTACAGTATGTTGATGACTTAGAGAGGAGTGCATCAAGGCTACTGAACACCTGCTAACGGAATTAGGTGAGCTGGGGTATCGGGCAAGTGCCAAGAAAACTCACATCTGTAAAAGGTCAGTGACATATTTGGGTTATCGGATTGCAGATGGGGCAAGGTGGCTGACTGATGCCATGAAACAGACTATTCTGGCTATCCCATCCCCGACATCCACTAGGGGGGTGAGAGAATTCCTGGGCTCCGCGGGGTTCTGTAGACTCTGGATTCCAGGATTTGCGGAAATAGCCAGACCCCTATATGAGGCCACCAAAGAAGCTCCAGATTGGAGTTGGGGAGAGAGAGAACAACAGGCCTTTGATCAGCTAAAAGACGCTCTTTTGCAGGCCCCTGCCTTAGCCTTGCCAGATCCTACAAGACCATTCACTCTGTTTGTAGATGAGAAAAAGGGCGTAGCCAAAGGAGTCTTGACCCAACAGCTAGGTCCCTGGAAGAGACCAGTGGCATACTTTTCCAAGAAATTAGACGCAGTAGCGGCAGGATGGCCCCCCTGCCTCCGCATCATAGCGGCCATTGCCGTGCTGGTGAGAGAAGCCGATAAACTAACCTTTGGACAGGCCCTCTGGGTAACGGCCCCTCACCCGGTGGAGGGAATCCTTAAACAACCCCCTGGGAAATGGATGACGAATGCCAGGCTCACCCATTACCAGGGGCTCTTGTTGGATTCCCCTCGGATCACATTCACAGATCCCGTAATCCTGAACCCTGCCACCTTGTTGCCTAACCCGGAACTGCAGACACCTGTCCATAACTGCAAAGAATTCCTCTCCGAAGTTACACAGGTACGGGCTGACCTAAAGGATACCCCCCGTCCGGCTGCAAATTAAACTGGTACACGGATGGAAGCAGTTTTTTCCAAGATGGAGCCCGAAGGGCAGGGGCAGCTGTAGTCGACCAAGAAGGAAATACGGTATGGAGCAGCGCCCTCCCACCCGGAACATCAGCCCAAAAAGCGGAATTAATTGCCTTGGCAGAGGCCCTGGAGAGGGCAAAAGGAAAGCGAGTCAATATCTACACCGATAGCCGCTATGCTTTCGGTACCATCCATGTCCACGGGGCCATCTATCGCGAAAGAGGATTCCGCACAGCAGAAGGAAAACATCTAAAGAACCTAGCCGAAGTCCAGCGTCTATTAATGGCAGTGGAAAAACCGAAGGCAGTGGCAGTGATGTATGTCCCAGGCCACCAGTCTGCCAAGACGCCGGAAGCTGTCGGTAACAACAGAGCAGATCAAGAAGCAAAGAGAGTAGCAATGGTGAGTCCTCCCATGGAGACAGGGCAACCTTCCACGGTTGCGGCGATAGACGTGCCGGTCCCAGAGCTCCCTCCGCTACCCCCCCGACCAGAATACTCCACAGAGGATTTCACTTGGATGAGAGCCCACTCCCCCTTTAGAGAAGGGGAAGACGGATGGAAAAGCGACTTGGAGGGCAAGTTAGTTCTGCCTGAAAAACTCGGACGATTCCTGTTGGCTAACTTACATAAGTCCACCCATTTGGGGCGGAGAAAGTTACTAGACTTGTTGACATCTGCGCAGCTCCGATTTCCGAACCAGACCATAGCAGTCCGCCAAATTGTGGAAGATTGTGCCAGCTGCACAATCATGAAACCAGGACGAAGGGAGGGGCACCATACAGGTACTCGGGAACGGGGGAGGGCTCCGGGAAGAAGTTGGGAAGTGGATTTTACTGAGGTAAAACCGGGAAAGTTTGGGTACAAATATTTGCTGGTATTCATAGATACCTTTTCAGGCTGGGTGGAGGCTTTTCCTACAAAGAAGGAGACGAGTCAGGTAGTGGCAAAGGCTTTGCTAGAGGAAATCATACCCAGATATGGGGTGCCCGAGGCAATTGGGTCAGATAACGGTCCGGCTTTTGTTAGTAAGGTCCTGCAGGGACTAGGCCAGACTATGGGGGCCAATTGGAAGCTACATTGTGAATATAACCCCCAGAGCTCAGGGCAAGTAGAAAGGATGAATAGGACACTAAAGGAGACTTTAGCCAAATTGGCCCTGGAGACTGGCGGTGATTGGGTGACGCTCCTTCCCTTGGCCATCTTCCGAGTCCGGAACTCCCCCTATGTCCATGGGCTAACTCCCTTTGAGATCCTGTATGGGGCTCCACCCCCCATCATTCAGAGGACCTTAAGCCCAGAACTAGGTGATCTGGCCCCAAATTACCTGACCATGTTGCAGGCTTTAGCTAAAGTGCAACAACGGATTTGGCCCTTAATTCAAGCATACCACGCTGTTAAGAGGGACCCGGCTCTGGAACATGGCATAGTCCCGGGTGACATGGTATGGGTTAAAAGGCATCAGTCCAAAACCCTAGAGCCTAGATGGAAAGGACCTTATGTTGTACTGTTTACTACCCCTACCGCCCTCAAGGTTGATGGCATCGGACCTTGGATCCACCACTCCCACGTGCGTCGAGCCAATCATCAAAAACAAGAAGGGGTCAAGGAGTGGACTGTACGGCGGCACCCAGACAACCCATTAAAGCTAAAGCTTTTGTGGCCCCGGGAACATGCAGAGCCTTCAGGAGCAGCCACGGATGGGGTGGCTGATCGCTCTGATCTTGCTCAATGCCCAGAGCGGGAGCCTCGCAGAAACCAACCCTCACCAGCCCTATAAGCAAACCTGGATACTCACCGATGGGGAGACTCATACCACCCTCAACGAGACTACTCGCACTGCCCCCATAGGAACTTGGTGGCCGGAGCTTCAGTTCTGCTTCAGGGACATCAATCCTGCCTACAAGTCTACTGCCCCGGAGTCAGCCCGACGTTATGGGTTTTATGCCTGCCCCGGCCACAAAAAGAACCAGGAATGTGGGGGGATACAATACTCCTTCTGTAGGTCATGGGCATGTGTCACATCCAATGATAGTGAATGGAAATGGGGGATATCAAAATCAGACCTAGTCAAATTTGCCTTTGTAAATGGGATATTAAGGGGGCACAGAATTCCAATACCCACCCATAAATGCCAGCCCACGGATCTAGATAGAATCAAGGTCACTTTCACTGAAACTGGCAAGAAGGACACCCCTGGGTGGATACAAGGTAAGGTATGGGGACTTGTATTTTATAAATATGGTGGACATGCTGGCTCGACCATAGTGGTCAGATTAAAAATTGAGCCCATAGGGCCACCGTCCACAGCAGTAGGCCCCAATAAGGTACTTAGGCCGCCCAATGTAAAGCCATCTCCCCAACCTTCCACAACTCACCACCTTCCCTCAACCATAGCTCGGGCTAATGTTACAACTCCAAGACCATCAGAAACCAGCCCTCCCCTGGTGAGGCCCAGTCTCATGACCGCATCTAAAGACCCCCTCTGGGAGCTAGTGGTTGCTGCCTTCCTGACGTTAAACCACACCAACCCTAACATGACCAACTCCTGTTGGTTATGTTATGATGTGAGGCCCCCATTCTATGAGGCAATAGGGCTAAACACCACTCACGATACCTCATCTGAGGAAAACCCTACTCAATGTTCCTGGGGAGACCGTAAGAGAGGTCTGACCATACAGCAGGTAAACGGCCAAGGAACCTGCTTAGGAAAAGTGCCAAAGAACAGACGGGACTTATGTACTGTTATTAACGCCAGTTCTACCTGGGGAAATGCTATTAAATGGGTAATTCCAAAGGACAATGGGTGGTGGCTATGCTCGCGGTCCGGACTCACCCCATGCCTATCAACTAAGGTGTTTAACAGCTCTAAAGAATTCTGTGTTATAGTGGTTGTGCTGCCCCGCATCCTCTATCATTCGGAGGAAAGTCTATATTCATACTGGAATATAGGAACAGGTGAGAGAAAGAAGAGAGAGCCTATTTCTACACTAACCATTGCTACCCTACTTAGCCTAGGGGTGGCTGGGGCAGGGACCGGCATAGCCTCCCTGGCTACTCAACATAAAGGGATGTCTTCGCTGCGCGCAGCCATAGACGAAGATATAGAGAGAATAGAAACCTCCATTAGCCACCTAGAAAAATCCCTCACTTCTCTGTCTGAGGTAATACTTCAAAACCGACGAGGTCTGGACTTGTTGTTCCTCCAAAAAGGGGGACTATGCGTTGCTCTAGGGGAAGAATGTTGTTTTTACGCTGACCATACCGGAGTTGTTCGTGACTCCATGTCTAAACTCCGAAAGAGCCTGGAACAAAGAAAACGAGAAAAAGAGGCAGGGGAAAGCTGGTTCGAGTCTTGGTTTAACCAGTCCCCATGGTTGGCTA
Organism: Castor canadensis; assembly: GCF_047511655.1. Classification (NCBI taxonomy): domain Eukaryota; kingdom Metazoa; phylum Chordata; class Mammalia; order Rodentia; family Castoridae; genus Castor; species Castor canadensis. Next base: position 107,840,577 of record NC_133386.1, read on the forward strand.
CCCTTTTATCTGCACTGGCAGGGCCAATAATAATCATCCTACTGCTTGTTACCATAGGACCCTGGATTCTAAACCGACTTATGACTTTTGTCAAAAGTCGAATTAATACTATCCAACTTCTGGTCCTCCGCCAACAATATCAGGCTCTTCATCCTCTTGAGGATGATTCCTCAATTTAGGCCATAAGAAAGGGGGGAATGAAAGGAATAGGAGGTCTCAGCGGGCCCCAACCCCCTTGTTGGAGAAACCAGTACCAAACATCCCATGTAGATAAGATAAGCAATGCGGCAGGGCTCAGTTAGGGCATATAGAATGTGAGGAATGCAAGATGTGAGATACGAGCAAGATGTGAGGTACGAGCAAGATGTGAAGTACGTGCAGGATGTGCTCTCCCTGCTTGTCTAATGTTGATAACAAAAATATGCACGCCACTGCAGTCTATATAAGATTTCCCCCTAAGAGGCTCAGGGTCTTGCTTTCCTAACCGGTCCTGCGTGTCCGTGTGGGAGCTCGACCCTGGCTAGCCAGTCCAATAAACTCTGCTTTGTTGATTGCATTCACGCCTGGCTCTCTGTCTCTCGGGGGAATAGGATTCCGGGTCCTAACATTTGGAGGTCCCACCGAGATTTCATTTTCTCGAGAGACAGAACCTGCCTGCGAGAAAGCAGGGGCGATCCCAAGTCCTAGGCGTTGGGATCGGATCCCAGGCCCTCATTTGGAGGAACTTGAGTGTTCCATTTGGGCCGCGTCGGGGATTCGGCCAATCCCCAGGGAGATTCATTCTGGGAATCTTGCAAGGAGGACCACAGGGTCCTATTGGGAGAGGCTTTCCTCTCATTTGGGCTCGAGCATTTTAGGAACCCTGGCGCCAGGTGAAGAACTAATTGAGCTAGTCGACCGACCACCCGTCAAGTGGACGCCTTTCGGCCTGATATCCCAGTTCGACGGTGAGGAGGTTGAATGGGGTGCGCACCAGTGTGAGAGAAGGACCGGTCCGAGCGAGTGCTGGAGAGTGTTGTGTGTGTGTGGAATTATTGTTGCCTTTACCCTTTTTGTTCTATCTCTCTTGGTGTTTGAGTCTCCTTCCACAATGGGACAGGGACAAACAACCCCAAAGTCTCTGATCCTTTCTCACTTTCCAGAAGTTAAAGAAAGGGCCTTAAATGCGGGTCTGGTCATCAAGAAAGGTAAGTTCGACACCTTTTGTTCTGCAGAGTGGCCCACCTTTGGAGTCGGGTGGCCCATTCAAGGTTCCCTCTCCCTAGACCTGATCACTAAGGTTAAAGCAGTCAATTTTCAGCCAGACAATCGAGGCCATCCAGACCAAGTTCCTTACATTTTGGTTTGGGAGGATCTGGTGAGGAACCCTCCCCCTTGGTTAACAGTTTTTCTGACCCACCCCTCCAGTTCGGCCCCCGGGGATAAAACCCCAGTCACGCCCGCCTTGGTCATAAAGGAGGAGGAAAAACTTCCTCTTCCCACCTTGACCGGTCCTCAAATTAGGGCATCTCCTTCACCATCTCCGGTCTTACCAGAGAGTTCCCCCCTTTACCCATCCCTCGCAGGGGCAGAGGAAGATCGGCCGCCTCCATACGTGACTCCCCCTGGCCAAGCCAGTGCCCCGGAGGAGGAAATTTCCTCATCCTCCTCAACAGGACTGGCAGCAGGAGGAGGAATGGGTCGAAGACTTCGCCCCCGAGGGATCCGGGAAAGGGAGGGGGAAGACGGGCCCCCCTCATCAACACAGGGGGAGGAAACTGTCCCTACACTTCCAGTCCGGATGGTGGGCCAAGGGGGACTGGGAGGAGGGCAACAGTTTCAGTACTGGCCCTTCTCCTCCAGTGATCTATATAACTGGAGGACGCAGAACCCGCCCTTTTCTGAAGACCCCAAGTGTCTCATAGATCTCCTGGAGTCCATCATGCATACACACCGCCCCACTTGGGATGACTGTCATCAGCTGCTCAATACTCTTTTTACGACGGAGGAACGAGAGCGCATCCTCAACGAAGCGAGGAAGAACGTCTTGGGGGATAATGGGAGACCCACAACTCTCCAACCGGCCATAGACGAGGCTTTTCCCCTACGCCGCCCTGATTGGGATTTCGGGACCGCAGAAGGTAGGGAGCGTCTTCGGATCTACTGCCAGACTCTTATGGCCGGTCTCCGAGCGGCCGCTAGAAGGCCCACCAATTTTGCAAAAGTAAAAGCAGTCATTCAAGGGGAAAACGAAAGCCCAGCCGGTTTCTTAGAGCGCCTCCATGAGGCATACCGTCAGTACACCCCGATTGACCCTGAGGCGGACCTCCACCGGTCTGCTCTGGTACTCTCATTCATTAATCAGGCAGCCCCAGACATTAGGAGAAAACTCAATAAACAGGAAAACTTAGGGGAGATGACTATAAGGGAAATGCTACAGGTAGCAGAAAAGGTCTTTACCGCTAGGGAAACTCCAGAAGAAAGGGAGGAAAGACAGAGAAAGGAAGACAGGGAAGCCCAGGAGAAATTGAGAAAGGAGGACCGGGAGTTCCAGGCTAAGGAAAACCGAAAGCAACAGAGAGAAATGGCTCGTATTTTCCTAGCGGGTGTCCGGGACCAACCCAGAGGAGGGGGCCACGCCAGGACCCCGGATAAGGAACACTGTTTTTACTGTAAGGAAACGGGGCATTGGAAGAGAGAATGTCCTAAGTTAAAGGGAAGAAGAGGGTTTGGAAGGAGACCGGGGGAAAACAGGGAAAGGGAACGAGCAGTAGAGCAGGCCAGAGTCCTTCTAGCCGGAGAAGAGGACTGAAGGAGACGGGGCTCAGACCCCCTCCCCGAGTCCTGGGTAACAATGCATGTGGAAGGGAAGCCGATGGGGTTCATGGTGGATACCGGCGCCCAATATTCGGTTTTAAACAAGGCACATGGACCTTTGAACAAGGCACGAACAAGTGTTGTTCAGGGGGCCACCGGTACGCAGTTATGTACACGGACTACCAAAAGAAAGGTGAACTTAGGAAAACACCAGGTCACACACTCCTTCTTGGTCGTCCCTGAGAGCCCCGCTCCCCTGCTCGGACGGGACCTACTCACCAAAATAGGGGCCCATATCCATTTTGAACCAGATGGAATAATTGTGACTGATCGAGAAGGGAGCCCGATTCATGTCTTGTCCCTATCATTGGCTGACGAGCATCGTCTGTTTGAGAGTCAACAGGAACCAGGAGGGGACATGACTCATTGGGTAAAAAGATTTCCCACGGCCTGGGCGGAGACTGCGGGAACCGGCCTCGCCAAACACCTCCCGCCCGTAGTTATACAATTGAAGGCTTCTGCTCTCCCCATTCGGGTGAAACAGTATCCTATGCCTGAGGAGGCCCGAAGAGGCATAGCCCCTCATATCCACAGGCTAATAAAGGAAGGAGTACTGCGACCTTGTCAGTCTGCCTGGAATACTCCTCTGCTCCCCGTCCGAAAGCCGGGAAGCGGGGACTATAGGCCTGTGCAAGACCTACGAAAGGTAAACGACCGGACGGAGGACATTCATCCCACCGTTCCGAATCCCTATACCTTGCTCAGCCACCTACCCCCCTCGCAAGTATGGTATACAACCCTTGATTTGAAAGATGCTTTCTTCAGCATTCCATTGTCAGAAATTAGTCAGCCGCTATTTGCTTTCGAATGGCAAGAAGATGGGGGCCAATCCGGACAGCTCACTTGGACCAGACTGCCGCAAGGATTTAAAAACTCTCCCACCCTGTTTAATGAGGCCCTGAGCCAGGACCTGGAACCTTTTCGTCGGAGCCACCCACGAGTCACTCTATTACAGTATGTTGATGACTTAGAGAGGAGTGCATCAAGGCTACTGAACACCTGCTAACGGAATTAGGTGAGCTGGGGTATCGGGCAAGTGCCAAGAAAACTCACATCTGTAAAAGGTCAGTGACATATTTGGGTTATCGGATTGCAGATGGGGCAAGGTGGCTGACTGATGCCATGAAACAGACTATTCTGGCTATCCCATCCCCGACATCCACTAGGGGGGTGAGAGAATTCCTGGGCTCCGCGGGGTTCTGTAGACTCTGGATTCCAGGATTTGCGGAAATAGCCAGACCCCTATATGAGGCCACCAAAGAAGCTCCAGATTGGAGTTGGGGAGAGAGAGAACAACAGGCCTTTGATCAGCTAAAAGACGCTCTTTTGCAGGCCCCTGCCTTAGCCTTGCCAGATCCTACAAGACCATTCACTCTGTTTGTAGATGAGAAAAAGGGCGTAGCCAAAGGAGTCTTGACCCAACAGCTAGGTCCCTGGAAGAGACCAGTGGCATACTTTTCCAAGAAATTAGACGCAGTAGCGGCAGGATGGCCCCCCTGCCTCCGCATCATAGCGGCCATTGCCGTGCTGGTGAGAGAAGCCGATAAACTAACCTTTGGACAGGCCCTCTGGGTAACGGCCCCTCACCCGGTGGAGGGAATCCTTAAACAACCCCCTGGGAAATGGATGACGAATGCCAGGCTCACCCATTACCAGGGGCTCTTGTTGGATTCCCCTCGGATCACATTCACAGATCCCGTAATCCTGAACCCTGCCACCTTGTTGCCTAACCCGGAACTGCAGACACCTGTCCATAACTGCAAAGAATTCCTCTCCGAAGTTACACAGGTACGGGCTGACCTAAAGGATACCCCCCTGTCCGGCTGCAAATTAAACTGGTACACGGATGGAAGCAGTTTTTTCCAAGATGGAGCCCGAAGGGCAGGGGCAGCTGTAGTCGACCAAGAAGGAAATACGGTATGGAGCAGCGCCCTCCCACCCGGAACATCAGCCCAAAAAGCGGAATTAATTGCCTTGGCAGAGGCCCTGGAGAGGGCAAAAGGAAAGCGAGTCAATATCTACACCGATAGCCGCTATGCTTTCGGTACCATCCATGTCCACGGGGCCATCTATCGCGAAAGAGGATTCCGCACAGCAGAAGGAAAACATCTAAAGAACCTAGCCGAAGTCCAGCGTCTATTAATGGCAGTGGAAAAACCGAAGGCAGTGGCAGTGATGTATGTCCCAGGCCACCAGTCTGCCAAGACGCCGGAAGCTGTCGGTAACAACAGAGCAGATCAAGAAGCAAAGAGAGTAGCAATGGTGAGTCCTCCCATGGAGACAGGGCAACCTTCCACGGTTGCGGCGATAGACGTGCCGGTCCCAGAGCTCCCTCCGCTACCCCCCCGACCAGAATACTCCACAGAGGATTTCACTTGGATGAGAGCCCACTCCCCCTTTAGAGAAGGGGAAGACGGATGGAAAAGCGACTTGGAGGGCAAGTTAGTTCTGCCTGAAAAACTCGGACGATTCCTGTTGGCTAACTTACATAAGTCCACCCATTTGGGGCGGAGAAAATTACTAGACTTGTTGACATCTGCGCAGCTCCGATTTCCGAACCAGACCATAGCAGTCCGCCAAATTGTGGAAGATTGTGCCAGCTGCACAATCATGAAACCAGGACGAAGGGAGGGGCACCATACAGGTACTCGGGAACGGGGGAGGGCTCCGGGAAGAAGTTGGGAAGTGGATTTTACTGAGGTAAAACCGGGAAAGTTTGGGCACAAATATTTGCTGGTATTCATAGATACCTTTTCAGGCTGGGTGGAGGCTTTTCCTACAAAGAAGGAGACGAGTCAGGTAGTGGCAAAGGCTTTGCTAGAGGAAATCATACCCAGATATGGGGTGCCCGAGGCAATTGGGTCAGATAACGGTCCGGCTTTTGTTAGTAAGGTCCTGCAGGGACTAGCCCAGACTATGGGGGCCAATTGGAAGCTACATTGTGAATATAACCCCCAGAGCTCAGGGCAAGTAGAAAGGATGAATAGGACACTAAAGGAGACTTTAGCCAAATTGGCCCTGGAGACTGGCGGTGATTGGGTGACGCTCCTTCCCTTGGCCATCTTCCGAGTCCGGAACTCCCCCTATGTCCATGGGCTAACTCCCTTTGAGATCCTGTATGGGGCTCCACCCCCCATCATTCAGAGGACCTTAAGCCCAGAACTAGGTGATCTGGCCCCAAATTACCTGACCATGTTGCAGGCTTTAGCTAAAGTGCAACAACGGATTTGGCCCTTAATTCAAGCATACCACGCTGTTAAGAGGGACCCGGCTCCGGAACATGGCATAGTCCCGGGTGACATGGTATGGGTTAAAAGGCATCAGTCCAAAACCCTAGAGCCTAGATGGAAAGGACCTTATGTTGTACTGTTTACTACCCCTACCGCCCTCAAGGTTGATGGCATCGGACCTTGGATCCACCACTCCCACGTGCGTCGAGCCAATCATCAAAAACAAGAAGGGGTCAAGGAGTGGACTGTACGGCGGCACCCAGACAACCCATTAAAGCTAAAGCTTTTGTGGCCCCGGGAACATGCAGAGCCTTCAGGAGCAGCCACGGATGGGGTGGCTGATCGCTCTGATCTTGCTCAATGCCCAGAGCGGGAGCCTCGCAGAAACCAACCCTCACCAGCCCTATAAGCAAACCTGGATACTCACCGATGGGGAGACTCATACCACCCTCAACGAGACTACTCGCACTGCCCCCATAGGAACTTGGTGGCCGGAGCTTCAGTTCTGCTTCAGGGACATCAATCCTGCCTACAAGTCTACTGCCCCGGAGTCAGCCCGACGTTATGGGTTTTATGCCTGCCCCGGCCACAAAAAGAACCAGGAATGTGGGGGGATACAATACTCCTTCTGTAGGTCATGGGCATGTGTCACATCCAATGATAGTGAATGGAAATGGGGGATATCAAAATCAGACCTAGTCAAATTTGCCTTTGTAAATGGGATATTAAGGGGGCACAGAATTCCAATACCCACCCATAAATGCCAGCCCACGGATCTAGATAGAATCAAGGTCACTTTCACTGAAACTGGCAAGAAGGACACCCCTGGGTGGATACAAGGTAAGGTATGGGGACTTGTATTTTATAAATATGGTGGACATGCTGGCTCGACCATAGTGGTCAGATTAAAAATTGAGCCCATAGGGCCACCGTCCACAGCAGTAGGCCCCAATAAGGTACTTAGGCCGCCCAATGTAAAGCCATCTCCCCAACCTTCCACAACTCACCACCTTCCCTCAACCATAGCTCGGGCTAATGTTACAACTCCAAGACCATCAGAAACCAGCCCTCCCCTGGTGAGGCCCAGTCTCATGACCGCATCTAAAGACCCCCTCTGGGAGCTAGTGGTTGCTGCCTTCCTGACGTTAAACCACACCAACCCTAACATGACCAACTCCTGTTGGTTATGTTATGATGTGAGGCCCCCATTCTATGAGGCAATAGGGCTAAACACCACTCACGATACCTCATCTGAGGAAAACCCTACTCAATGTTCCTGGGGAGACCGTAAGAGAGGTCTGACCATACAGCAGGTAAACGGCCAAGGAACCTGCTTAGGAAAAGTGCCAAAGAACAGACGGGACTTATGTACTGTTATTAACGCCAGTTCTACCTGGGGAAATGCTATTAAATGGGTAATTCCAAAGGACAATGGGTGGTGGCTATGCTCGCGGTCCGGACTCACCCCATGCCTATCAACTAAGGTGTTTAACAGCTCTAAAGAATTCTGTGTTATAGTGGTTGTGCTGCCCCGCATCCTCTATCATTCGGAGGAAAGTCTATATTCATACTGGAATATAGGAACAGGTGAGAGAAAGAAGAGAGAGCCTATTTCTACACTAACCATTGCTACCCTACTTAGCCTAGGGGTGGCTGGGGCAGGGACCGGCATAGCCTCCCTGGCTACTCAACATAAAGGGATGTCTTCGCTGCGCGCAGCCATAGACGAAGATATAGAGAGAATAGAAACCTCCATTAGCCACCTAGAAAAATCCCTCACTTCTCTGTCTGAGGTAGTACTTCAAAACCGACGAGGTCTGGACTTGTTGTTCCTCCAAAAAGGGGGACTATGCGTTGCTCTAGGGGAAGAATGTTGTTTTTACGCTGACCATACCGGAGTTGTTCGTGACTCCATGTCTAAACTCCGAAAGAGCCTGGAACAAAGAAAACGAGAAAAAGAGGCAGGGGAAAGCTGGTTCGAGTCTTGGTTTAACAAGTCCCCATGGTTGGCTACCCTTTTATCTGCACTGGCAGGGCCAATAATAATCATCCTACTGCTTGTTACCATAGGACCCTGGATTCTAAATCGACTTATGACTTTTGTCAAAAGTCGAATTAATACTATCCAACTTCTGGTCCTCCGCCAACAATATCAGGCTCTTCATCCTCTTGAGGATGATTCCTCAATTTAGGCCATAAGAAAGGGGGGAATGTCGTATGTTCTCCCTCATATGTGGACATTAGATCAAGGGCAAACACAACAAGGGGATTGGACTATGAGCACATGATAAAAGCGAGAGCACACAAGGGAGGGGTGAGGATAGGTAAGACACCTAAAAAACTAGCTAGCATTTGTTGCCCTTAACGCAGAGAAACTAAAACAGATACCTTAAAGCAACTGAGGCCAATAGGAAAAGGGGACCAGGAACTAGAGAAAAGGTTAGATCAAAAAGAATTAACCTTGAAGGTAACACCCACACACAGGAAATCAATGTGAGTCAATGCCCTGTATAGCTATCCTTATCTCAACCAGCAAAACCCCTTGTTCCTTCCTATTATTGCTTATACTCTCTCTACAACAAAATTAGAGATAAGGGCAAAATAGTTTCTGCTGGGTTTTGAGGTGGGGAGCGGGAGGGGGTGGATTGGGTGGTAAGGGAGGGGGTGGGGGCAGGGGGGAGAAATGAACCAAGCCTTGTATGCACATATGAATAATAAAAGAAAAATGAAAAAAAAAAAAAAAAAAAAAAGGGGGGAATGAAAGGAATAGGAGGTCTCAGCGGGCCCCAACCCCCTTGTTGGAGAAACCAGTACCAAACATCCCATGTAGATAAGATAAGCAATGCGGCAGGGCTCAGTTAGGGCATATAGAATGTGAGGAATGCAAGATGTGAGATACGAGCAAGATGTGAGGTACGAGCAAGATGTGAAGTACGTGCAAGATGTGCTCTCCCTGCTTGTCTAATGTTGATAACAAAAATATGCACGCCACTGCAGTCTACATAAGATTTCCCCCTAAGAGGCTCAGGGTCTTGCTTTCCTAACCGGTCCTGGGTGTCCGTGTGGGAGCTCGACCCTGGCTAGCCAGTCCAATAAACTCTGCTTTGTTGATTGCATTCACGCCTGGCTCTCTGTCTCTCGGGGGAATAGGATTCCGGGTCCTAACATTTGGAGGTCCCACCGAGATTTCATTTTCTCGAGAGACAGAACCTGCCTGCGAGAAAGCAGGGGCGATCCCAAGTCCTAGGCGTTGGGAGGGGATCCCAGACCCTCATTTGGAGGAACTTGAGTGTTCCATTTGGGCCGCGGCGGGGATTTGGCCAATCCCCAGGGAGATTCATTCTGGGAATCTTGCAAGGAGGACCACAGGGTCCTATTGGGAGAGGCTTTCCTCTCATTTGGGCTCGAGCATTTTAGGAACCCTGGCGCCAGGTGAAGAACTAATTGAGCTAGTCGACCGACCACCCGTCAAGTGGACGCCTTTCGGCCTGATATCCCAGTTCGACGGTGAGGAGGTTGAATGGGGTGCGCACCAGTGTGAGAGAAGGACCGGTCCGAGCGAGTGCTGGAGAGTGTTGTGTGTGTGTGGAATTATTGTTGCCTTTACCCTTTTTGTTCTATCTCTCTTGGTGTTTGAGTCTCCTTCCACAATGGGACAGGGACAAACAACCCCAAAGTCTCTGATCCTTTCTCACTTTCCAGAAGTTAAAGAAAGGGCCTTAAATGCGGGTCTGGTCATCAAGAAAGGTAAGTTCGACACCTTTTGTTCTGCAGAGTGGCCCACCTTTGGAGTCGGGTGGCCCATTCAAGGTTCCCTCTCCCTAGACCTGATCACTAAGGTTAAAGCAGTCAATTTTCAGCCAGACAATCGAGGCCATCCAGACCAAGTTCCTTACATTTTGGTTTGGGAGGATCTGGTGAGGAACCCTCCCCCTTGGTTAACAGTTTTTCTGACCCACCCCTCCAGTTCGGCCCCCGGGGATAAAACCCCAGTCACGCCCGCCTTGGTCATAAAGGAGGAGGAAAAACTTCCTCTTCCCACCTTGACCGGTCCTCAAATTAGGGCATCTCCTTCACCATCTCCGGTCTTACCAGAGAGTTCCCCCCTTTACCCATCCCTCGCAGGGGCAGAGGAAGATCGGCCGCCTCCATACATGACTCCCCCTGGCCAAGCCAGTGCCCCGGAGGAGGAAATTTCCTCATCCTCCTCAACAGGACTGGCAGCAGGAGGAGGAATGGGTCGAAGACTTCGCCCCCGAGGGATCCGGGAAAGGGAGGGGGAAGACGGGCCCCCCTCATCAACACAGGGGGAGGAAACTGTCCCTACACTTCCAGTCCGGATGGTGGGCCAAGGGGGACCGGGAGGAGGGCAACAGTTTCAGTACTGGCCCTTCTCCTCCAGTGATCTATATAACTGGAGGACGCAGAACCCGCCCTTTTCTGAAGACCCCAAGTGTCTCATAGATCTCCTGGAGTCCATCATGCATACACACCGCCCCACTTGGGATGACTGTCATCAGCTGCTCAATACTCTTTTTACGACGGAGGAACGAGAGCGCATCCTCAACGAAGCGAGGAAGAACGTCTTGGGGGATAATGGGAGACCCACAACTCTCCAACCGGCCATAGACGAGGCTTTTCCCCTACGCCGCCCTGATTGGGATTTCGGGACCGCAGAAGGTAGGGAGCGTCTTCGGATCTACCGCCAGACTCTTATGGCCGGTCTCCGAGCGGCCGCTAGAAGGCCCACCAATTTTGCAAAAGTAAAAGCAGTCATTCAAGGGGAAAACGAAAGCCCAGCCGGTTTCTTAGAGCGCCTCCATGAGGCATACCGTCAGTACACCCCGATTGACCCTGAGGCGGACCTCCACCGGTCTGCTCTGGTACTCTCATTCATTAATCAGGCAGCCCCAGACATTAGGAGAAAACTCAATAAACAGGAAAACTTAGGGGAGATGACTATAAGGGAAATGCTACAGGTAGCAGAAAAGGTCTTTACCGCTAGGGAAACTCCAGAAGAAAGGGAGGAAAGACAGAGAAAGGAAGACAGGGAAGCCCAGGAGAAATTGAGAAAGGAGGACCGGGAGTTCCAGGCTAAGGAAAACCGAAAGCAACAGAGAGAAATGGCTCGTATTTTCCTAGCGGGTGTCCGGGACCAACCCAGAGGAGGGGGCCACGCCAGGACCCCGGATAAGGAACACTGTTTTTACTGTAAGGAAACGGGGCATTGGAAGAGAGAATGTCCTAAGTTAAAGGGAAGAAGAGGGTTTGGAAGGAGACCGGGGGAAAACAGGGAAAGGGAACGAGAAGTAGAGCAGGCCAGAGTCCTTCTAGCCGGAGAAGAGGACTGAAGGAGACGGGGCTCAGACCCCCTCCCCGAGTCCTGGGTAACAATGCATGTGGAAGGGAAGCCGATGGGGTTCATGGTGGATACCGGCGCCCAATATTCGGTTTTAAACAAGGCACATGGACCTTTGAACAAGGCACGAACAAGTGTTGTTCAGGGGGCCACCGGTACGCAGTTATGTACACGGACTACCAAAAGAAAGGTGAACTTAGGAAAACACCAGGTCACACACTCCTTCTTGGTCGTCCCTGAGAGCCCCGCTCCCCTGCTCGGACGGGACCTACTCACCAAAATAGGGGCCCATATCCATTTTGAACCAGATGGAATAATTGTGACTGATCGAGAAGGGAGCCCGATTCATGTCTTGTCCCTATCATTGGCTGACGAGCATCGTCTGTTTGAGAGTCAACAGGAACCAGGAGGGGACATGACTCATTGGGTAAAAAGATTTCCCACGGCCTGGGCGGAGACTGCGGGAACCGGCCTCGCCAAACACCTCCCGCCCGTAGTTATACAATTGAAGGCTTCTGCTCTCCCCATTCGGGTGAAACAGTATCCTATGCCTGAGGAGGCCCGAAGAGGCATAGCCCCTCATATCCACAGGCTAATAAAGGAAGGAGTACTGCGACCTTGTCAGTCTGCCTGGAATACTCCTCTGCTCCCCGTCCGAAAGCCGGGAAGCGGGGACTATAGGCCTGTGCAAGACCTACGAAAGGTAAACGAGCGGACGGAGGACATTCATCCCACCGTTCCGAATCCCTATACCTTGCTCAGCCACCTACCCCCCTCGCAAGTATGGTATACAACCCTTGATTTGAAAGATGCTTTCTTCAGCATTCCATTGTCAGAAATTAGTCAGCCGCTATTTGCTTTCGAATGGCAAGAAGATGGGGGCCAATCCGGACAGCTCACTTGGACCAGACTGCCGCAAGGATTTAAAAACTCTCCCACCCTGTTTAATGAGGCCCTGAGCCAGGACCTGGAACCTTTTCGTCGGAGCCACCCACGAGTCACTCTATTACAGTATGTTGATGACTTACTGTTAGCGGCAGAAACCCGAGAGGAGTGCATCAAGGCTACTGAACACCTGCTAACGGAATTAGGTGAGCTGGGGTATCGGGCAAGTGCCAAGAAAACTCACATCTGTAAAAGGTCAGTGACATATTTGGGTTATCGGATTGCAGATGGGGCAAGGTGGCTGACTGATGCCATGAAACAGACTATTCTGGCTATCCCATCCCCGACATCCACTAGGGGGGTAAGAGAATTCCTGGGCTCCGCGGGGTTCTGTAGACTCTGGATTCCAGGATTTGCGGAAATAGCCAGACCCCTATATGAGGCCACCAAAGAAGCTCCAGATTGGAGTTGGGGAGAGAGAGAACAACAGGCTAAAAGACGCTCTTTTGCAGGCCCCTGCCTTAGCCTTGCCAGATCCTACAAGACCATTCACTCTGTTTGTAGATGAGAAAAAGGGCGTAGCCAAAGGAGTCTTGACCCAACAGCTAGGTCCCTGGAAGAGACCAGTGGCATACTTTTCCAAGAAATTAGACGCAGTAGCGGCAGGATGGCCCCCCTGCCTCCGCATCATAGCGGCCATTGCCGTGCTGGTGAGAGAAGCCGATAAACTAACCTTTGGACAGGCCCTCTGGGTAACGGCCCCTCACCCGGTGGAGGGAATCCTTAAACAACCCCCTGGGAAATGGATGACGAATGCCAGGCTCACCCATTACCAGGGGCTCTTGTTGGATTCCCCTCGGATCACATTCACAGATCCCGTAATCCTGAACCCTGCCACCTTGTTGCCTAACCCGGAACTGCAGACACCTGTCCATAACTGCAAAGAATTCCTCTCCGAAGTTACACAGGTACGGGCTGACCTAAAGGATACCCCCCTGTCCGGCTGCAAATTAAACTGGTACACGGATGGAAGCAGTTTTTTCCAAGATGGAGCCCGAAGGGCAGGGGCAGCTGTAGTCGACCAAGAAGGAAATACGGTATGGAGCAGCGCCCTCCCACCCGGAACATCAGCCCAAAAAGCGGAATTAATTGCCTTGGCAGAGGCCCTGGAGAGGGCAAAAGGAAAGCGAGTCAATATCTACACCGATAGCCGCTATGCTTTCGGTACCATCCATGTCCACGGGGCCATCTATCGCGAAAGAGGATTCCGCACAGCAGAAGGAAAACATCTAAAGAACCTAGCCGAAGTCCAGCGTCTATTAATGGCAGTGGAAAAACCGAAGGCAGTGGCAGTGATGTATGTCCCAGGCCACCAGTCTGCCAAGACGCCGGAAGCTGTCGGTAACAACAGAGCAGATCAAGAAGCAAAGAGAGTAGCAATGGTGAGTCCTCCCATGGAGACAGGGCAACCTTCCACGGTTGCGGCGATAGACGTGCCGGTCCCAGAGCTCCCTCCGCTACCCCCCCGACCAGAATACTCCACAGAGGATTTCACTTGGATGAGAGCCCACTCCCCCTTTAGAGAAGGGGAAGACGGATGGAAAAGCGACTTGGAGGGCAAGTTAGTTCTGCCTGAAAAACTCGGACGATTCCTGTTGGCTAACTTACATAAGTCCACCCATTTGGGGCGGAGAAAATTACTAGACTTGTTGACATCTGCGCAGCTCCGATTTCCGAACCAGACCATAGCAGTCCGCCAAATTGTGGAAGATTGTGCCAGCTGCACAATCATGAAACCAGGACGAAGGGAGGGGCACCATACAGGTACTCGGGAACGGGGGAGGGCTCCGGGAAGAAGTTGGGAAGTGGATTTTACTGAGGTAAAACCGGGAAAGTTTGGGTACAAATATTTGCTGGTATTCATAGATACCTTTTCAGGCTGGGTGGAGGCTTTTCCTACAAAGAAGGAGACGAGTCAGGTAGTGGCAAAGGCTTTGCTAGAGGAAATCATACCCAGATATGGGGTGCCCGAGGCAATTGGGTCAGATAACGGTCCGGCTTTTGTTAGTAAGGTCCTGCAGGGACTAGCCCAGACTATGGGGGCCAATTGGAAGCTACATTGTGAATATAACCCCCAGAGCTCAGGGCAAGTAGAAAGGATGAATAGGACACTAAAGGAGACTTTAGCCAAATTGGCCCTGGAGACTGGCGGTGATTGGGTGACGCTCCTTCCCTTGGCCATCTTCCGAGTCCGGAACTCCCCCTATGTCCATGGGCTAACTCCCTTTGAGATCCTGTATGGGGCTCCACCCCCCATCATTCAGAGGACCTTAAGCCCAGAACTAGGTGATCTGGCCCCAAATTACCTGACCATGTTGCAGGCTTTAGCTAAAGTGCAACAACGGATTTGGCCCTTAATTCAAGCATACCACGCTGTTAAGAGGGACCCGGCTCCGGAACATGGCATAGTCCCGGGTGACATGGTATGGGTTAAAAGGCATCAGTCCAAAACCCTAGAGCCTAGATGGAAAGGACCTTATGTTGTACTGTTTACTACCCCTACCGCCCTCAAGGTTGATGGCATCGGACCTTGGATCCACCACTCCCACGTGCGTCGAGCCAATCATCAAAAACAAGAAGGGGTCAAGGAGTGGACTGTACGGCGGCACCCAGACAACCCATTAAAGCTAAAGCTTTTGTGGCCCCGGGAACATGCAGAGCCTTCAGGAGCAGCCACGGATGGGGTGGCTGATCGCTCTGATCTTGCTCAATGCCCAGAGCGGGAGCCTCGCAGAAACCAACCCTCACCAGCCCTATAAGCAAACCTGGATACTCACCGATGGGGAGACTCATACCACCCTCAACGAGACTACTCGCACTGCCCCCATAGGAACTTGGTGGCCGGAGCTTCAGTTCTGCTTCAGGGACATCAATCCTGCCTACAAGTCTACTGCCCCGGAGTCAGCCCGACGTTATGGGTTTTATGCCTGCCCCGGCCACAAAAAGAACCAGGAATGTGGGGGGATACAATACTCCTTCTGTAGGTCATGGGCATGTGTCACATCCAATGATAGTGAATGGAAATGGGGGATATCAAAATCAGACCTAGTCAAATTTGCCTTTGTAAATGGGATATTAAGGGGGCACAGAATTCCAATACCCACCCATAAATGCCAGCCCACGGATCTAGATAGAATCAAGGTCACTTTCACTGAAACTGGCAAGAAGGACACCCCTGGGTGGATACAAGGTAAGGTATGGGGACTTGTATTTTATAAATATGGTGGACATGCTGGCTCGACCATAGTGGTCAGATTAAAAATTGAGCCCATAGGGCCACCGTCCACAGCAGTAGGCCCCAATAAGGTACTTAGGCCGCCCAATGTAAAGCCATCTCCCCAACCTTCCACAACTCACCACCTTCCCTCAACCATAGCTCGGGCTAATGTTACAACTCCAAGACCATCAGAAACCAGCCCTCCCCTGGTGAGGCCCAGTCTCATGACCGCATCTAAAGACCCCCTCTGGGAGCTAGTGGTTGCTGCCTTCCTGACGTTAAACCACACCAACCCTAACATGACCAACTCCTGTTGGTTATGTTATGATGTGAGGCCCCCATTCTATGAGGCAATAGGGCTAAACACCACTCACGATACCTCATCTGAGGAAAACCCTACTCAATGTTCCTGGGGAGACCGTAAGAGAGGTCTGACCATACAGCAGGTAAACGGCCAAGGAACCTGCTTAGGAAAAGTGCCAAAGAACAGACGGGACTTATGTACTGTTATTAACGCCAGTTCTACCTGGGGAAATGCTATTAAATGGGTAATTCCAAAGGACAATGGGTGGTGGCTATGCTCGCGGTCCGGACTCACCCCATGCCTATCAACTAAGGTGTTTAACAGCTCTAAAGAATTCTGTGTTATAGTGGTTGTGCTGCCCCGCATCCTCTATCATTCGGAGGAAAGTCTATATTCATACTGGAATATAGGAACAGGTGAGAGAAAGAAGAGAGAGCCTATTTCTACACTAACCATTGCTACCCTACTTAGCCTAGGGGTGGCTGGGGCAGGGACCGGCATAGCCTCCCTGGCTACTCAACATAAAGGGATGTCTTCGCTGCGCGCAGCCATAGACGAAGATATAGAGAGAATAGAAACCTCCATTAGCCACCTAGAAAAATCCCTCACTTCTCTGTCTGAGGTAGTACTTCAAAACCGACGAGGTCTGGACTTGTTGTTCCTCCAAAAAGGGGGACTATGCGTTGCTCTAGGGGAAGAATGTTGTTTTTACGCTGACCATACCGGAGTTGTTCGTGACTCCATGTCTAAACTCCGAAAGAGCCTGGAACAAAGAAAACGAGAAAAAGAGGCAGGGGAAAGCTGGTTCGAGTCTTGGTTTAACCAGTCCCCATGGTTGGCTACCCTTTTATATGCACTGGCAGGGCCAATAATAATCATCCTACTGCTTGTTACCATAGGACCCTGGATTCTAAACCGACTTATGACTTTTGTCAAAAGTCGAATTAATACTATCCAACTTCTGGTCCTCCGCCAACAATATCAGGCTCTTCATCCTCTTGAGGATGATTCCTCAATTTAGGCCATAAGAAAGGGGGGAATGAAAGGAATAGGAGGTCTCAGCGGGCCCCAACCCCCTTGTTGGAGAAACCAGTACCAAACATCCCATGTAGATAAGATAAGCAATGCGGCAGGGCTCAGTTAGGGCATATAGAATGTGAGGAATGCAAGATGTGAGATACGAGCAAGATGTGAGGTACGAGCAAGATGTGAAGTACGTGCAGGATGTGCTCTCCCTGCTTGTCTAATGTTGATAACAAAAATATGCACGCCACTGCAGTCTATATAAGATTTCCCCCTAAGAGGCTCAGGGTCTTGCTTTCCTAACCGGTCCTGCGTGTCCGTGTGGGAGCTCGACCCTGGCTAGCCAGTCCAATAAACTCTGCTTTGTTGATTGCATTCACGCCTGGCTCTCTGTCTCTCGGGGGAATAGGATTCCGGGTCCTAACATTTGGAGGTCCCACCGAGATTTCATTTTCTCGAGAGACAGAACCTGCCTGCGAGAAAGCAGGGGCGATCCCAAGTCCTAGGCGTTGGGATGGGATCCCAGACCCTCATTTGGAGGAACTTGAGTGTTCCATTTGGGCCGCGTCGGGGATTCGGCCAATCCCCAGGGAGATTCATTCTGGGAATCTTGCAAGGAGGACCACAGGGTCCTATTGGGAGAAGCTTTCCTCTCATTTGGGCTCGAGCATTTTAGGAACCCTGGCGCCAGGTGAAGAACTAATTGAGCTAGTCGACCGACCACCCGTCAAGTGGACGCCTTTCGGCCTGATATCCCAGTTCGACGGTGAGGAGGTTGAATGGGGTGCGCACCAGTGTGAGAGAAGGACCGGTCCGAGCGAGTGCTGGAGAGTGTTGTGTGTGTGTGGAATTATTGTTGCCTTTACCCTTTTTGTTCTATCTCTCTTGGTGTTTGAGTCTCCTTCCACAATGGGACAGGGACAAACAACCCCAAAGTCTCTGATCCTTTCTCACTTTCCAGAAGTTAAAGAAAGGGCCTTAAATGCGGGTCTGGTCATCAAGAAAGGTAAGTTCGACACCTTTTGTTCTGCAGAGTGGCCCACCTTTGGAGTCGGGTGGCCCATTCAAGGTTCCCTCTCCCTAGACCTGATCACTAAGGTTAAAGCAGTCAATTTTCAGCCAGACAATCGAGGCCATCCAGACCAAGTTCCTTACATTTTGGTTTGGGAGGATCTGGTGAGGAACCCTCCCCCTTGGTTAACAGTTTTTCTGACCCACCCCTCCAGTTCGGCCCCCGGGGATAAAACCCCAGTCACGCCCGCCTTGGTCATAAAGGAGGAGGAAAAACTTCCTCTTCCCACCTTGACCGGTCCTCAAATTAGGGCATCTCCTTCACCATCTCCGGTCTTACCAGAGAGTTCCCCCCTTTACCCATCCCTCGCAGGGGCAGAGGAAGATCGGCCGCCTCCATACGTGACTCCCCCTGGCCAAGCCAGTGCCCCGGAGGAGGAAATTTCCTCATCCTCCTCAACAGGACTGGCAGCAGGAGGAGGAATGGGTCGAAGACTTCGCCCCCGAGGGATCCGGGAAAGGGAGGGGGAAGACGGGCCCCCCTCATCAACACAGGGGGAGGAAACTGTCCCTACACTTCCAGTCCGGATGGTGGGCCAAGGGGGACCGGGAGGAGGGCAACAGTTTCAGTACTGGCCCTTCTCCTCCAGTGATCTATATAACTGGAGGACGCAGAACCCGCCCTTTTCTGAAGACCCCAAGTGTCTCATAGATCTCCTGGAGTCCATCATGCATACACACCGCCCCACTTGGGATGACTGTCATCAGCTGCTCAATACTCTTTTTACGACGGAGGAACGAGAGCGCATCCTCAACGAAGCGAGGAAGAACGTCTTGGGGGATAATGGGAGACCCACAACTCTCCAACCGGCCATAGACGAGGCTTTTCCCCTACGCCGCCCTGATTGGGATTTCGGGACCGCAGAAGGTAGGGAGCGTCTTCGGATCTACCGCCAGACTCTTATGGCCGGTCTCCGAGCGGCCGCTAGAAGGCCCACCAATTTTGCAAAAGTAAAAGCAGTCATTCAAGGGGAAAACGAAAGCCCAGCCGGTTTCTTAGAGCGCCTCCATGAGGCATACCGTCAGTACACCCCGATTGACCCTGAGGCGGACCTCCACCGGTCTGCTCTGGTACTCTCATTCATTAATCAGGCAGCCCCAGACATTAGGAGAAAACTCAATAAACAGGAAAACTTAGGGGAGATGACTATAAGGGAAATGCTACAGGTAGCAGAAAAGGTCTTTACCGCTAGGGAAACTCCAGAAGAAAGGGAGGAAAGACAGAGAAAGGAAGACAGGGAAGCCCAGGAGAAATTGAGAAAGGAGGACCGGGAGTTCCAGGCTAAGGAAAACCGAAAGCAACAGAGAGAAATGGCTCGTATTTTCCTAGCGGGTGTCCGGGACCAACCCAGAGGAGGGGGCCACGCCAGGACCCCGGATAAGGAACACTGTTTTTACTGTAAGGAAACGGGGCATTGGAAGAGAGAATGTCCTAAGTTAAAGGGAAGAAGAGGGTTTGGAAGGAGACCGGGGGAAAACAGGGAAAGGGAACGAGCAGTAGAGCAGGCCAGAGTCCTTCTAGCCGGAGAAGAGGACTGAAGGAGACGGGGCTCAGACCCCCTCCCCGAGTCCTGGGTAACAATGCATGTGGAAGGGAAGCCGATGGGGTTCATGGTGGATACCGGCGCCCAATATTCGGTTTTAAACAAGGCACATGGACCTTTGAACAAGGCACGAACAAGTGTTGTTCAGGGGGCCACCGGTACGCAGTTATGTACACGGACTACCAAAAGAAAGGTGAACTTAGGAAAACACCAGGTCACACACTCCTTCTTGGTCGTCCCTGAGAGCCCCGCTCCCCTGCTCGGACGGGACCTACTCACCAAAATAGGGGCCCATATCCATTTTGAACCAGATGGAATAATTGTGACTGATCGAGAAGGGAGCCCGATTCATGTCTTGTCCCTATCATTGGCTGACGAGCATCGTCTGTTTGAGAGTCAACAGGAACCAGGAGGGGACATGACTCATTGGGTAAAAAGATTTCCCACGGCCTGGGCGGAGACTGCGGGAACCGGCCTCGCCAAACACCTCCCGCCCGTAGTTATACAATTGAAGGCTTCTGCTATCCCCATTCGGGTGAAACAGTATCCTATGCCTGAGGAGGCCCGAAGAGGCATAGCCCCTCATATCCACAGGCTAATAAAGGAAGGAGTACTGCGACCTTGTCAGTCTGCCTGGAATACTCCTCTGCTCCCCGTCCGAAAGCCGGGAAGCGGGGACTATAGGCCTGTGCAAGACCTACGAAAGGTAAACGAGCGGACGGAGGACATTCATCCCACCGTTCTGAATCCCTATACCTTGCTCAGCCACCTACCCCCCTCGCAAGTATGGTATACAACCCTTGATTTGAAAGATGCTTTCTTCAGCATTCCATTGTCAGAAATTAGTCAGCCGCTATTTGCTTTCGAATGGCAAGAAGATGGGGGCCAATCCGGACAGCTCACTTGGAACAGACTGCCGCAAGGATTTAAAAACTCTCCCACCCTGTTTAATGTGGCCCTGAGCCAGGACCTGGAACCTTTTCGTCGGAGCCACCCACGAGTCACTCTATTACAGTATGTTGATGACTTACTGTTAGCGGCAGAAACCCGAGAGGAGTGCATCAAGGCTACTGAACACCTGCTAACGGAATTAGGTGAGCTGGGGTATCGGGCAAGTGCCAAGAAAACTCACATCTGTAAAAGGTCAGTGACATATTTGGGTTATCGGATTGCAGATGGGGCAAGGTGGCTGACTGATGCCATGAAACAGACTATTCTGGCTATCCCATCCCCGACATCCACTAGGGGGGTAAGAGAATTCCTGGGCTCCGCGGGGTTCTGTAGACTCTGGATTCCAGGATTTGCGGAAATAGCCAGACCCCTATATGAGGCCACCAAAGAAGCTCCAGATTGGAGTTGGGGAGAGAGAGAACAACAGGCTAAAAGACGCTCTTTTGCAGGCCCCTGCCTTAGCCTTGCCAGATCCTACAAGACCATTCACTCTGTTTGTAGATGAGAAAAAGGGCGTAGCCAAAGGAGTCTTGACCCAACAGCTAGGTCCCTGGAAGAGACCAGTGGCATACTTTTCCAAGAAATTAGACGCAGTAGCGGCAGGATGGCCCCCCTGCCTCCGCATCATAGCGGCCATTGCCGTGCTGGTGAGAGAAGCCGATAAACTAACCTTTGGACAGGCCCTCTGGGTAACGGCCCCTCACCCGGTGGAGGGAATCCTTAAACAACCCCCTGGGAAATGGATGACGAATGCCAGGCTCACCCATTACCAGGGGCTCTTGTTGGATTCCCCTCGGATCACATTCACAGATCCCGTAATCCTGAACCCTGCCACCTTGTTGCCTAACCCGGAACTGCAGACACCTGTCCATAACTGCAAAGAATTCCTCTCCGAAGTTACACAGGTACGGGCTGACCTAAAGGATACCCCCCTGTCCGGCTGCAAATTAAACTGGTACACGGATGGAAGCAGTTTTTTCCAAGATGGAGCCCGAAGGGCAGGGGCAGCTGTAGTCGACCAAGAAGGAAATACGGTATGGAGCAGCGCCCTCCCACCCGGAACATCAGCCCAAAAAGCGGAATTAATTGCCTTGGCAGAGGCCCTGGAGAGGGCAAAAGGAAAGCGAGTCAATATCTACACCGATAGCCGCTATGCTTTCGGTACCATCCATGTCCACGGGGCCATCTATCGCGAAAGAGGATTCCGCACAGCAGAAGGAAAACATCTAAAGAACCTAGCCGAAGTCCAGCGTCTATTAATGGCAGTGGAAAAACCGAAGGCAGTGGCAGTGATGTATGTCCCAGGCCACCAGTCTGCCAAGACGCCGGAAGCTGTCGGTAACAACAGAGCAGATCAAGAAGCAAAGAGAGTAGCAATGGTGAGTCCTCCCATGGAGACAGGGCAACCTTCCACGGTTGCGGCGATAGACGTGCCGGTCCCAGAGCTCCCTCCGCTACCCCCCCGACCAGAATACTCCACAGAGGATTTCACTTGGATGAGAGCCCACTCCCCCTTTAGAGAAGGGGAAGACGGATGGAAAAGCGACTTGGAGGGCAAGTTAGTTCTGCCTGAAAAACTCGGACGATTCCTGTTGGCTAACTTACATAAGTCCACCCATTTGGGGCGGAGAAAATTACTAGACTTGTTGACATCTGCGCAGCTCCGATTTCCGAAC
Source organism: Castor canadensis (assembly GCF_047511655.1). Taxonomy (NCBI): domain Eukaryota; kingdom Metazoa; phylum Chordata; class Mammalia; order Rodentia; family Castoridae; genus Castor; species Castor canadensis. The sequence goes on from NC_133386.1 coordinate 107,862,753, forward strand.
CAGACCATAGCAGTCCGCCAAATTGTGGAAGATTGTGCCAGCTGCACAATCATGAAACCAGGACGAAGGGAGGGGCACCATACAGGTACTCGGGAACGGGGGAGGGCTCCGGGAAGAAGTTGGGAAGTGGATTTTACTGAGGTAAAACCGGGAAAGTTTGGGTACAAATATTTGCTGGTCTTCATAGATACCTTTTCAGGCTGGGTGGAGGCTTTTCCTACAAAGAAGGAGACGAGTCAGGTAGTGGCAAAGGCTTTGCTAGAGGAAATCATACCCAGATATGGGGTGCCCGAGGCAATTGGGTCAGATAACGGTCCGGCTTTTGTTAGTAAGGTCCTGCAGGGACTAGCCCAGACTATGGGGGCCAATTGGAAGCTACATTGTGAATATAACCCCCAGAGCTCAGGGCAAGTAGAAAGGATGAATAGGACACTAAAGGAGACTTTAGCCAAATTGGCCCTGGAGACTGGCGGTGATTGGGTGACGCTCCTTCCCTTGGCCATCTTCCGAGTCCGGAACTCCCCTATGTCCATGGGCTAACTCCCTTTGAGATCCTGTATGGGGCTCCACCCCCCATCATTCAGAGGACCTTAAGCCCAGAACTAGGTGATCTGGCCCCAAATTACCTGACCATGTTGCAGGCTTTAGCTAAAGTGCAACAACGGATTTGGCCCTTAATTCAAGCATACCACGCTGTTAAGAGGGACCCGGCTCCGGAACATGGCATAGTCCCGGGTGACATGGTATGGGTTAAAAGGCATCAGTCCAAAACCCTAGAGCCTAGATGGAAAGGACCTTATGTTGTACTGTTTACTACCCCTACCGCCCTCAAGGTTGATGGCATCGGACCTTGGATCCACCACTCCCACGTGCGTCGAGCCAATCATCAAAAACAAGAAGGGGTCAAGGAGTGGACTGTACGGCGGCACCCAGACAACCCATTAAAGCTAAAGCTTTTGTGGCCCCGGGAACATGCAGAGCCTTCAGGAGCAGCCACGGATGGGGTGGCTGATCGCTCTGATCTTGCTCAATGCCCAGAGCGGGAGCCTCGCAGAAACCAACCCTCACCAGCCCTATAAGCAAACCTGGATACTCACCGATGGGGAGACTCATACCACCCTCAACGAGACTACTCGCACTGCCCCCATAGGAACTTGGTGGCCGGAGCTTCAGTTCTGCTTCAGAGACATCAATCCTGCCTACAAGTCTACTGCCCCGGAGTCAGCCCGACGTTATGGGTTTTATGCCTGCCCCGGCCACAAAAAGAACCAGGAATGTGGGGGGATACAATACTCCTTCTGTAGGTCATGGGCATGTGTCACATCCAATGATAGTGAATGGAAATGGGGGATATCAAAATCAGACCTAGTCAAATTTGCCTTTGTAAATGGGATATTAAGGGGGCACAGAATTCCAATACCCACCCATAAATGCCAGCCCACGGATCTAGATAGAATCAAGGTCACTTTCACTGAAACTGGCAAGAAGGACACCCCTGGGTGGATACAAGGTAAGGTATGGGGACTTGTATTTTATAAATATGGTGGACATGCTGGCTCGACCATAGTGGTCAGATTAAAAATTGAGCCCATAGGGCCACCGTCCACAGCAGTAGGCCCCAATAAGGTACTTAGGCCGCCCAATGTAAAGCCATCTCCCCAACCTTCCACAACTCACCACCTTCCCTCAACCATAGCTCGGGCTAATGTTACAACTCCAAGACCATCAGAAACCAGCCCTCCCCTGGTGAGGCCCAGTCTCATGACCGCATCTAAAGACCCCCTCTGGGAGCTAGTGGTTGCTGCCTTCCTGACGTTAAACCACACCAACCCTAACATGACCAACTCCTGTTGGTTATGTTATGATGTGAGGCCCCCATTCTATGAGGCAATAGGGCTAAACACCACTCACGATACCTCATCTGAGGAAAACCCTACTCAATGTTCCTGGGGAGACCGTAAGAGAGGTCTGACCATACAGCAGGTAAACGGCCAAGGAACCTGCTTAGGAAAAGTGCCAAAGAACAGACGGGACTTATGTACTGTTATTAACGCCAGTTCTACCTGGGGAAATGCTATTAAATGGGTAATTCCAAAGGACAATGGGTGGTGGCTATGCTCGCGGTCCGGACTCACCCCATGCCTATCAACTAAGGTGTTTAACAGCTCTAAAGAATTCTGTGTTATAGTGGTTGTGCTGCCCCGCATCCTCTATCATTCGGAGGAAAGTCTATATTCATACTGGAATATAGGAACAGGTGAGAGAAAGAAGAGAGAGCCTATTTCTACACTAACCATTGCTACCCTACTTAGCCTAGGGGTGGCTGGGGCAGGGACCGGCATAGCCTCCCTGGCTACTCAACATAAAGGGATGTCTTCGCTGCGCGCAGCCATAGACGAAGATATAGAGAGAATAGAAACCTCCATTAGCCACCTAGAAAAATCCCTCACTTCTCTGTCTGAGGTAGTACTTCAAAACCGACGAGGTCTGGACTTGTTGTTCCTCCAAAAAGGGGGACTATGCGTTGCTCTAGGGGAAGAATGTTGTTTTTACGCTGACCATACCGGAGTTGTTCGTGACTCCATGTCTAAACTCCGAAAGAGCCTGGAACAAAGAAAACGAGAAAAAGAGGCAGGGGAAAGCTGGTTCGAGTCTTGGTTTAACCAGTCCCCATGGTTGGCTACCCTTTTATCTGCACTGGCAGGGCCAATAATAATCATCCTACTGCTTGTTACCATAGGACCCTGGATTCTAAACCGACTTATGACTTTTGTCAAAAGTCGAATTAATACTATCCAACTTCTGGTCCTCCGCCAACAATATCAGGCTCTTCATCCTCTTGAGGATGATTCCTCAATTTAGGCCATAAGAAAGGGGGGAATGAAAGGAATAGGAGGTCTCAGCGGGCCCCAACCCCCTTGTTGGAGAAACCAGTACCAAACATCCCATGTAGATAAGATAAGCAATGCGGCAGGGCTCAGTTAGGGCATATAGAATGTGAGGAATACAAGATGTGAGGTACGAGCAAGATGTGAAGTACGTGCAGGATGTGCTCTCCCTGCTTGTCTAATGTTGATAACAAAAATATGCACGCCACTGCAGTCTATATAAGATTTCCCCCTAAGAGGCTCAGGGTCTTGCTTTCCTAACCGGTCCTGCGTGTCCGTGTGGGAGCTCGACCCTGGCTAGCCAGTCCAATAAACTCTGCTTTGTTGATTGCATTCACGCCTGGCTCTCTGTCTCTCGGGGGAATAGGATTCCGGGTCCTAACATTTGGAGGTCCCACCGAGATTTCATTTTCTCGAGAGACAGAACCTGCCTGCGAGAAAGCAGGGGCGATCCCAAGTCCTAGGCGTTGGGATGGGATCCCAGACCCTCATTTGGAGGAACTTGAGTGTTCCATTTGGGCCGCGTCGGGGATTCGGCCAATCCCCAGGGAGATTCATTCTGGGAATCTTGCAAGGAGGACCACAGGGTCCTATTGGGAGAGGCTTTCCTCTCATTTGGGCTCGAGCATTTTAGGAACCCTGGCGCCAGGTGAAGAACTAATTGAGCTAGTCGACCGACCACCCGTCAAGTGGACGCCTTTCGGCCTGATATCCCAGTTCGACGGTGAGGAGGTTGAATGGGGTGCGCACCAGTGTGAGAGAAGGACCGGTCCGAGCGAGTGCTGGAGAGTGTTGTGTGTGTGTGGAATTATTGTTGCCTTTACCCTTTTTGTTCTATCTCTCTTGGTGTTTGAGTCTCCTTCCACAATGGGACAGGGACAAACAACCCCAAAGTCTCTGATCCTTTCTCACTTTCCAGAAGTTAAAGAAAGGGCCTTAAATGCGGGTCTGGTCATCAAGAAAGGTAAGTTCGACACCTTTTGTTCTGCAGAGTGGCCCACCTTTGGAGTCGGGTGGCCCATTCAAGGTTCCCTCTCCCTAGACCTGATCACTAAGGTTAAAGCAGTCAATTTTCAGCCAGACAATCGAGGCCATCCAGACCAAGTTCCTTACATTTTGGTTTGGGAGGATCTGGTGAGGAACCCTCCCCCTTGGTTAACAGTTTTTCTGACCCACCCCTCCAGTTCGGCCCCCGGGGATAAAACCCCAGTCACGCCCGCCTTGGTCATAAAGGAGGAGGAAAAACTTCCTCTTCCCACCTTGACCGGTCCTCAAATTAGGGCATCTCCTTCACCATCTCCGGTCTTACCAGAGAGTTCCCCCCTTTACCCATCCCTCGCAGGGGCAGAGGAAGATCGGCCGCCTCCATACGTGACTCCCCCTGGCCAAGCCAGTGCCCCGGAGGAGGAAATTTCCTCATCCTCCTCAACAGGACTGGCAGCAGGAGGAGGAATGGGTCGAAGACTTCGCCCCCGAGGGATCCGGGAAAGGGAGGGGGAAGACGGGCCCCCCTCATCAACACAGGGGGAGGAAACTGTCCCTACACTTCCAGTCCGGATGGTGGGCCAAGGGGGACCGGGAGGAGGGCAACAGTTTCAGTACTGGCCCTTCTCCTCCAGTGATCTATATAACTGGAGGACGCAGAACCCGCCCTTTTCTGAAGACCCCAAGTGTCTCATAGATCTCCTGGAGTCCATCATGCATACACACCGCCCCACTTGGGATGACTGTCATCAGCTGCTCAATACTCTTTTTACGACGGAGGAACGAGAGCGCATCCTCAACGAAGCGAGGAAGAACGTCTTGGGGGATAATGGGAGACCCACAACTCTCCAACCGGCCATAGACGAGGCTTTTCCCCTACGCCGCCCTGATTGGGATTTCGGGACCGCAGAAGGTAGGGAGCGTCTTCGGATCTACCGCCAGACTCTTATGGCCGGTCTCCGAGCGGCCGCTAGAAGGCCCACCAATTTTGCAAAAGTAAAAGCAGTCATTCAAGGGGAAAACGAAAGCCCAGCCGGTTTCTTAGAGCGCCTCCATGAGGCATACCGTCAGTACACCCCGATTGACCCTGAGGCGGACCTCCACCGGTCTGCTCTGGTACTCTCATTCATTAATCAGGCAGCCCCAGACATTAGGAGAAAACTCAATAAACAGGAAAACTTAGGGGAGATGACTATAAGGGAAATGCTACAGGTAGCAGAAAAGGTCTTTACCGCTAGGGAAACTCCAGAAGAAAGGGAGGAAAGACAGAGAAAGGAAGACAGGGAAGCCCAGGAGAAATTGAGAAAGGAGGACCGGGAGTTCCAGGCTAAGGAAAACCGAAAGCAACAGAGAGAAATGGCTCGTATTTTCCTAGCGGGTGTCCGGGACCAACCCAGAGGAGGGGGCCACGCCAGGACCCCGGATAAGGAACACTGTTTTTACTGTAAGGAAACGGGGCATTGGAAGAGAGAATGTCCTAAGTTAAAGGGAAGAAGAGGGTTTGGAAGGAGACCGGGGGAAAACAGGGAAAGGGAACGAGCAGTAGAGCAGGCCAGAGTCCTTCTAGCCGGAGAAGAGGACTGAAGGAGACGGGGCTCAGACCCCCTCCCCGAGTCCTGGGTAACAATGCATGTGGAAGGGAAGCCGATGGGGTTCATGGTGGATACCGGCGCCCAATATTCGGTTTTAAACAAGGCACATGGACCTTTGAACAAGGCACGAACAAGTGTTGTTCAGGGGGCCACCGGTACGCAGTTATGTACACGGACTACCAAAAGAAAGGTGAACTTAGGAAAACACCAGGTCACACACTCCTTCTTGGTCGTCCCTGAGAGCCCCGCTCCCCTGCTCGGACGGGACCTACTCACCAAAATAGGGGCCCATATCCATTTTGAACCAGATGGAATAATTGTGACTGATCGAGAAGGGAGCCCGATTCATGTCTTGTCCCTATCATTGGCTGACGAGCATCGTCTGTTTGAGAGTCAACAGGAACCAGGAGGGGACATGACTCATTGGGTAAAAAGATTTCCCACGGCCTGGGCGGAGACTGCGGGAACCGGCCTCGCCAAACACCTCCCGCCCGTAGTTATACAATTGAAGGCTTCTGCTCTCCCCATTCGGGTGAAACAGTATCCTATGCCTGAGGAGGCCCGAAGAGGCATAGCCCCTCATATCCACAGGCTAATAAAGGAAGGAGTACTGCGACCTTGTCAGTCTGCCTGGAATACTCCTCTGCTCCCCGTCCGAAAGCCGGGAAGCGGGGACTATAGGCCTGTGCAAGACCTACGAAAGGTAAACGAGCGGACGGAGGACATTCATCCCACCGTTCCGAATCCCTATACCTTGCTCAGCCACCTACCCCCCTCGCAAGTATGGTATACAACCCTTGATTTGAAAGATGCTTTCTTCAGCATTCCATTGTCAGAAATTAGTCAGCCGCTATTTGCTTTCGAATGGCAAGAAGATGGGGGCCAATCCGGACAGCTCACTTGGACCAGACTGCCGCAAGGATTTAAAAACTCTCCCACCCTGTTTAATGAGGCCCTGAGCCAGGACCTGGAACCTTTTCGTCGGAGCCACCCACGAGTCACTCTATTACAGTATGTTGATGACTTACTGTTAGCGGCAGAAACCCGAGAGGAGTGCATCAAGGCTACTGAACACCTGCTAACGGAATTAGGTGAGCTGGGGTATCGGGCAAGTGCCAAGAAAACTCACATCTGTAAAAGGTCAGTGACATATTTGGGTTATCGGATTGCAGATGGGGCAAGGTGGCTGACTGATGCCATGAAACAGACTATTCTGGCTATCCCATCCCCGACATCCACTAGGGGGGTAAGAGAATTCCTGGGCTCCGCGGGGTTCTGTAGACTCTGGATTCCAGGATTTGCGGAAATAGCCAGACCCCTATATGAGGCCACCAAAGAAGCTCCAGATTGGAGTTGGGGAGAGAGAGAACAACAGGCTAAAAGACGCTCTTTTGCAGGCCCCTGCCTTAGCCTTGCCAGATCCTACAAGACCATTCACTCTGTTTGTAGATGAGAAAAAGGGCGTAGCCAAAGGAGTCTTGACCCAACAGCTAGGTCCCTGGAAGAGACCAGTGGCATACTTTTCCAAGAAATTAGACGCAGTAGCGGCAGGATGGCCCCCCTGCCTCCGCATCATAGCGGCCATTGCCGTGCTGGTGAGAGAAGCCGATAAACTAACCTTTGGACAGGCCCTCTGGGTAACGGCCCCTCACCCGGTGGAGGGAATCCTTAAACAACCCCCTGGGAAATGGATGACGAATGCCAGGCTCACCCATTACCAGGGGCTCTTGTTGGATTCCCCTCGGATCACATTCACAGATCCCGTAATCCTGAACCCTGCCACCTTGTTGCCTAACCCGGAACTGCAGACACCTGTCCATAACTGCAAAGAATTCCTCTCCGAAGTTACACAGGTACGGGCTGACCTAAAGGATACCCCCCTGTCCGGCTGCAAATTAAACTGGTACACGGATGGAAGCAGTTTTTTCCAAGATGGAGCCCGAAGGGCAGGGGCAGCTGTAGTCGACCAAGAAGGAAATACGGTATGGAGCAGCGCCCTCCCACCCGGAACATCAGCCCAAAAAGCGGAATTAATTGCCTTGGCAGAGGCCCTGGAGAGGGCAAAAGGAAAGCGAGTCAATATCTACACCGATAGCCGCTATGCTTTCGGTACCATCCATGTCCACGGGGCCATCTATCGCGAAAGAGGATTCCGCACAGCAGAAGGAAAACATCTAAAGAACCTAGCCGAAGTCCAGCGTCTATTAATGGCAGTGGAAAAACCGAAGGCAGTGGCAGTGATGTATGTCCCAGGCCACCAGTCTGCCAAGACGCCGGAAGCTGTCGGTAACAACAGAGCAGATCAAGAAGCAAAGAGAGTAGCAATGGTGAGTCCTCCCATGGAGACAGGGCAACCTTCCACGGTTGCGGCGATAGACGTGCCGGTCCCAGAGCTCCCTCCGCTACCCCCCCGACCAGAATACTCCACAGAGGATTTCACTTGGATGAGAGCCCACTCCCCCTTTAGAGAAGGGGAAGACGGATGGAAAAGCGACTTGGAGGGCAAGTTAGTTCTGCCTGAAAAACTCGGACGATTCCTGTTGGCTAACTTACATAAGTCCACCCATTTGGGGCGGAGAAAATTACTAGACTTGTTGACATCTGCGCAGCTCCGATTTCCGAACCAGACCATAGCAGTCCGCCAAATTGTGGAAGATTGTGCCAGCTGCACAATCATGAAACCAGGACGAAGGGAGGGGCACCATACAGGTACTCGGGAACGGGGGAGGGCTCCGGGAAGAAGTTGGGAAGTGGATTTTACTGAGGTAAAACCGGGAAAGTTTGGGTACAAATATTTGCTGGTATTCATAGATACCTTTTCAGGCTGGGTGGAGGCTTTTCCTACAAAGAAGGAGACGAGTCAGGTAGTGGCAAAGGCTTTGCTAGAGGAAATCATACCCAGATATGGGGTGCCCGAGGCAATTGGGTCAGATAACGGTCCGGCTTTTGTTAGTAAGGTCCTGCAGGGACTAGCCCAGACTATGGGGGCCAATTGGAAGCTACATTGTGAATATAACCCCCAGAGCTCAGGGCAAGTAGAAAGGATGAATAGGACACTAAAGGAGACTTTAGCCAAATTGGCCCTGGAGACTGGCGGTGATTGGGTGACGCTCCTTCCCTTGGCCATCTTCCGAGTCCGGAACTCCCCCTATGTCCATGGGCTAACTCCCTTTGAGATCCTGTATGGGGCTCCACCCCCCATCATTCAGAGGACCTTAAGCCCAGAACTAGGTGATCTGGCCCCAAATTACCTGACCATGTTGCAGGCTTTAGCTAAAGTGCAACAACGGATTTGGCCCTTAATTCAAGCATACCACGCTGTTAAGAGGGACCCGGCTCCGGAACATGGCATAGTCCCGGGTGACATGGTATGGGTTAAAAGGCATCAGTCCAAAACCCTAGAGCCTAGATGGAAAGGACCTTATGTTGTACTGTTTACTACCCCTACCGCCCTCAAGGTTGATGGCATCGGACCTTGGATCCACCACTCCCACGTGCGTCGAGCCAATCATCAAAAACAAGAAGGGGTCAAGGAGTGGACTGTACGGCGGCACCCAGACAACCCATTAAAGCTAAAGCTTTTGTGGCCCCGGGAACATGCAGAGCCTTCAGGAGCAGCCACGGATGGGGTGGCTGATCGCTCTGATCTTGCTCAATGCCCAGAGCGGGAGCCTCGCAGAAACCAACCCTCACCAGCCCTATAAGCAAACCTGGATACTCACCGATGGGGAGACTCATACCACCCTCAACGAGACTACTCGCACTGCCCCCATAGGAACTTGGTGGCCGGAGCTTCAGTTCTGCTTCAGGGACATCAATCCTGCCTACAAGTCTACTGCCCCGGAGTCAGCCCGACGTTATGGGTTTTATGCCTGCCCCGGCCACAAAAAGAACCAGGAATGTGGGGGGATACAATACTCCTTCTGTAGGTCATGGGCATGTGTCACATCCAATGATAGTGAATGGAAATGGGGGATATCAAAATCAGACCTAGTCAAATTTGCCTTTGTAAATGGGATATTAAGGGGGCACAGAATTCCAATACCCACCCATAAATGCCAGCCCACGGATCTAGATAGAATCAAGGTCACTTTCACTGAAACTGGCAAGAAGGACACCCCTGGGTGGATACAAGGTAAGGTATGGGGACTTGTATTTTATAAATATGGTGGACATGCTGGCTCGACCATAGTGGTCAGATTAAAAATTGAGCCCATAGGGCCACCGTCCACAGCAGTAGGCCCCAATAAGGTACTTAGGCCGCCCAATGTAAAGCCATCTCCCCAACCTTCCACAACTCACCACCTTCCCTCAACCATAGCTCGGGCTAATGTTACAACTCCAAGACCATCAGAAACCAGCCCTCCCCTGGTGAGGCCCAGTCTCATGACCGCATCTAAAGACCCCCTCTGGGAGCTAGTGGTTGCTGCCTTCCTGACGTTAAACCACACCAACCCTAACATGACCAACTCCTGTTGGTTATGTTATGATGTGAGGCCCCCATTCTATGAGGCAATAGGGCTAAACACCACTCACGATACCTCATCTGAGGAAAACCCTACTCAATGTTCCTGGGGAGACCGTAAGAGAGGTCTGACCATACAGCAGGTAAACGGCCAAGGAACCTGCTTAGGAAAAGTGCCAAAGAACAGACGGGACTTATGTACTGTTATTAACGCCAGTTCTACCTGGGGAAATGCTATTAAATGGGTAATTCCAAAGGACAATGGGTGGTGGCTATGCTCGCGGTCCGGACTCACCCCATGCCTATCAACTAAGGTGTTTAACAGCTCTAAAGAATTCTGTGTTATAGTGGTTGTGCTGCCCCGCATCCTCTATCATTCGGAGGAAAGTCTATATTCATACTGGAATATAGGAACAGGTGAGAGAAAGAAGAGAGAGCCTATTTCTACACTAACCATTGCTACCCTACTTAGCCTAGGGGTGGCTGGGGCAGGGACCGGCATAGCCTCCCTGGCTACTCAACATAAAGGGATGTCTTCGCTGCGCGCAGCCATAGACGAAGATATAGAGAGAATAGAAACCTCCATTAGCCACCTAGAAAAATCCCTCACTTCTCTGTCTGAGGTAGTACTTCAAAACCGACGAGGTCTGGACTTGTTGTTCCTCCAAAAAGGGGGACTATGCGTTGCTCTAGGGGAAGAATGTTGTTTTTACGCTGACCATACCGGAGTTGTTCGTGACTCCATGTCTAAACTCCGAAAGAGCCTGGAACAAAGAAAACGAGAAAAAGAGGCAGGGGAAAGCTGGTTCGAGTCTTGGTTTAACCAGTCCCCATGGTTGGCTACCCTTTTATCTGCACTGGCAGGGCCAATAATAATCATCCTACTGCTTGTTACCATAGGACCCTGGATTATAAACCGACTTATGACTTTTGTCAAAAGTCGAATTAATACTATCCAACTTCTGGTCCTCCGCCAACAATATCAGGCTCTTCATCCTCTTGAGGATGATTCCTCAATTTAGGCCATAAGAAAGGGGGGAATGAAAGGAATAGGAGGTCTCAGCGGGCCCCAACCCCCTTGTTGGAGAAACCAGTACCAAACATCCCATGTAGATAAGATAAGCAATGCGGCAGGGCTCAGTTAGGGCATATAGAATGTGAGGAATGCAAGATGTGAGATACGAGCAAGATGTGAGGTACGAGCAAGATGTGAAGAACGTGCAGGATGTGCTCTCCCTGCTTGTCTAATGTTGATAACAAAAATATGCACGCCACTGCAGTCTATATAAGATTTCCCCCTAAGAGGCTCAGGGTCTTGCTTTCCTAACCGGTCCTGGGTGTCCGTGTGGGAGCTCGACCCTGGCTAGCCAGTCCAATAAACTCTGCTTTGTTGATTGCATTCACGCCTGGCTCTCTGTCTCTCAGGGGAATAGGATTCCGGGTCCTAACAAGCGTATTGCCTTAAACAACACACACAATTCTCAAACTTAAACAAGCTGCTTCTAACATTAATTGTTTTCTTAGAAAAGCTACAGTTTTTCTCCATTCACTTGAAAGAGGCTGTTTTGCACAAAGTTGATATGCTTCACCTTTGAAAACGCTGACAGTAAGGAAGGGTTCTTTTCAAATGCGAACTCGGTTCACCATGCATAACAAGGTGAAAGGCCCTCTTGCTTGTAACACTAATGCTTCTCTTATAAGAGCTGCAGTGGTTCTTCAATTCACTTGTATGGGGAGATTCAGCAGAAAGGTGATGATGCTCATCCAGGAAAACACTGAGAGGTAGGCAGTACTCCTTGAAAGAGCAAACTGAATTCACAATATTAACCAAGTTGCTAGACTCTCTTGTTTCTAACATTAAGGATTCTCTTACAAAAGCTGCAGTTTTTCTCCCATTTACTTTTATGCGGAGATTTTGCACAAAGTTTATGTTCCTCTCCCATGAAAACACTGAAACTTAGGCAGCGTTCCTCTTCAAAACGAACTAAGTTCACCATGCTTAACAAGGTGCAAGACCCTCTTGCTTGTAACATTAATGCTTCTCTTATAAGAGCTGCAGTATTTCTTCATTTCACTTGAATGGGGAGATTCAGCAGAAAGGTGATGTTGCTCATCCAGGAAAACACTGAGAGGTAGGCAGTACTCCTTTAAAGAGCAAACTCAATTCACCACACTACCCATGTTGCTAGACCATCTTGTTTGTAACATGAAGCATTCTCTTACATATCTGCAGTTTTTCTCCCTTTCACTTGTATGCGGTGATTTTTGCACAAAGTTTATGTTCCTCACACATGAAAACGCTGAAGGTTAGGCAGCATTCCTTTCAAAAACTAACACAGTTTACCATGTTTGGCAAGGTGCAAGACACTCTTACTTGCAAAGTTAATCCTTCTCTTACAAGTGCTACAGTGCTTCTCCCATTCACTTGAATGGGGTGATTCAGCACAAAGGTGATGTTGCTTATGCAGGAAAACAGTGAGAAGTAGGCAGAATTCCTTTAAAGAGCAAAATGAATTCACAATACTAACCATGTTTCTAGACCCTCTGTTTTCTAACATTAAAGATTCTCTTACAAACATGCAGTTTTTCTCCCATTCACTTGTATGCTCTTGTTATGCACAGCGATGATTTTCCTCACCCATGGAAACACTGAGAGGGAGAGCGTGAAAGGAATATGAGCTCTCAGCGGGCCCCAACCCCCTTGTTGGAGAAACCAGTACCAAACATCCCATGTAGATAAGATAAGCAATGCGGCAGGGCTCAGTTAGGGCATATAGAATGTGAGGAATGCAAGATGTGAGATACGAGCAAGATGTGAGGTACGAGCAAGATGTGAAGTACGTGCAGGATGTGCTCTGCCTGCTTGTCTAATGTTGATAACAAAAATATGCACGCCACTGCAGTCTATATAAGATTTCCCCCTAAGAGGCTCAGGGTCTTGCTTTCCTAACCGGTCCTGCGTGTCCGTGTGGGAGCTCGACCCTGGCTAGCCAGTCCAATAAACTCTGCTTTGTTGATTGCATTCACGCCTGGCTCTCTGTCTCTCGGGGGAATAGGATTCCGGGTCCTAACATTTGGAGGTCCCACCGAGATTTCATTTTCTCGAGAGACAGAACCTGCCTGCGAGAAAGCAGGGGCGATCCCAAGTCCTAGGCGTTGGGAGGGGATCCCAGACCCTCATTTGGAGGAACTTGAGTGTTCCATTTGGGCCGCGGCGGGGATTCGGCCAATCCCCAGGGAGATTCATTCTGGGAATCTTGCAAGGAGGACCACAGGGTCCTATTGGGAGAGGCTTTCCTCTCATTTGGGCTCGAGCATTTTAGGAACCCTGGCGCCAGGTGAAGAACTAATTGAGCTAGTCGACCGACCACCCGTCAAGTGGACGCCTTTCGGCCTGATATCCCAGTTCGACGGTGAGGAGGTTGAATGGGGTGCGCACCAGTGTGAGAGAAGGACCGGTCCGAGCGAGTGCTGGAGAGTGTTGTGTGTGTGTGGAATTATTGTTGCCTTTACCCTTTTTGTTCTATC